>NC_067400.1:208208720-209408720 GCF_016432865.1 Antechinus flavipes | reverse complement strand
GACTTGCCCTCAATCTACTATGACACATAGCTGCATATGTGTGTATATGTTCACATGCAAACATACAAATTACCTAAAATTATATACATATATATGCACACACTAAAATTATACACATATAAAATATGTATATATACACACACATATATATACATGTTAGATATATTTATCTAATCTGTCTACCTACATATGTACACATGTGTCTCTCTATATAAAATGCACATCCATATTTATATTCATACTTGTATGTATACATACATATCCTATAAATATATAGACATAGACCCCTGTTTATATGCATATACTATATAGAGTATGTATATGTATGTATAGAAACTTATTAGATAAATATAAACATTCAATTAAATTTAGGTGAAGCCAAAACACAGGCTATTGACCTATCTCAAAACACAAACTCTGATTGGGATCCTAACCATTCCTTTCAGTAATTTTCAGTTCCTGAGAGGGTTTCTGTAATATATCTATATCTATATCTATATCTATATCTATATCTATATCTATATCTATATCTATATCTATATCTATGTCTATCCATATATCTAATCTAATTGCCTATCTTATCTGTTTATCTGTCTATCCATTTACCTATCAGCCTATCTATTTATCTATCCATCTATCTATCATCTATCTATCTATCTATCTATCTATCTATCTATCTATCTATCTATTGATCTATTTGCCTGTTTATCCATCTATCCTACGTGCTAAACATAAGCAATATGTCACTACACAAAGCTAGGTTCAAACAATACTAATAAATAATAAGATATTTTCCCCACACAAGGCATCTCATTAAAGTGGGGTCTAATCAGGTGAAAATTTAATTAGAAAATCTTTAACAAAATAAAGAAAAAAATACTACACAACATTGATAATGTCAATTTGTGGTTTTCTAAGTCTGTATGCAATCCAAGAAGGCAGCTAGGTTGCACAGTAGATTAAATGTCAGTCCTAGAATCAGGAAGACTCAATTTCCCTGAGTTCAAATTCAGCCTCAGATATGTACTAGGTTGGGACTCTGGGCAAATCATTTAACCTTATTTTGCTTAGGTTCCTCATTTGTAAAATGAGTTGGAGAAGGAAATGGCAAATCCCTATGTAATGTTCGGGCTAGCTTTCTGTCATAGTTGGACCCAGTCTCAGTCTGACAGAGTCTCCTCTAGGAGTCTGACAGTCTACCAGTCTCAACCAGTCTCCCCCTTAGTGTAGGAGGTAGAAGAGCCACCAGGAGGATGGTCAAAGATAGAATATCTATCTTCCAGTCCTTCTTAGTCCTTATATACATTATTGTAATTACATCATTACAGCATACTGATTATGTGTGAACTTAGAAAACCATTACATCACCATACTGAGTACTAAATATATATGTGAACTAGAGAAAAATCATCTCATCATTTCCACTGAGTTAATACCTTGTTTCAAGTATACCTCTCTAGAGTTCCAGCTGTTGTGTCTTTGCCAAGAAAACCCCATAGTGGGTTACAAAGAGTAGGACAAGACTGAACACATAGGAAGGCATTTCTATTTGAATTTGATGTCACTACTAACAGACAAGAAATAAGGGATAAGAAAGCATTAATTAAAAAAAAAAACAATCTAGTGTCAGAGGTCTGGAATTTGAATGCAATCTCTTCCACTGTATTTGTTGTTGTTCATTCATGTCCAGTTTTCCATGATGCCATTTGGGCTTCCCTTGGCAAAGATACCGACTACCTGCCAGGCAGATTTCTAAATCTCTCATGCTACTCAGTTTCCTCATCTGTAAAATGAGGGAACTGAACTAGTCTTTTAAAAATCCCTTTCTTCTCTAAAACTATCATCTTATGAAAATATACCTTTGTTCCTTGTTAAAATTAGTTTTTAATCTTCTCTCTGAGATACAAAATTTAGTCAGATGGAGGCTATATTAAAAAAAAAAACCCTTAATTCTAAGGATTTATATTCATTAGAAAGAAAATTATCAAGAATCTTAGAGGCTAGGCACTAAGTGAAGTTGATGGTGATCTTTTTAATCCAGCTGAAACTGATAATATATAATTCTCCAAATGAATTGGGAAAAAAAAAAAAAAAAACTTTAGGAATGCCTGAAGGATTGGATCAGAAACTAGGGAAGTTCTTATAAAAACAGGTAAAGAAGGGAGGAAAATTAGAAGTATTTCCTCTCCCCCACCTCACCCACCCACCCAAGGAAGAGCCAAGATGGTGCAGTGAATGTAGGAATTTGCCCAACCTCTCCCCCAAACTGCTCCAAATTTCTTTAAATAATGATTCTAAATGAATTTTAGAGCATCAGAATATCCAAAAAGACAAAATAGAACATTTACAGCCAAAGACAACTAAGAAGTTCAGCAGAAAAGCTCTGTGATACCAAGTTGTGAGTCCCAGGACAGGATATGTCAGTGCAGCCCTGGATCCAGCCTCAATCTGGCCCAGCCCAACCTCTGAATCAGCAGAAAGTATTGGCGGCTTCCAGAGAAGCCCAGAGAAACCAAGGAGAAATAGCAAGGTTAGCAGAAAAAGTCTGTGGAACCAGAGTGAAATCCCAGCCTGCAATCCTAGGGCAGGTTCAGTCCCAGCTCCAATTCCTGCCCCAGCCTCAGTGTGAGTGAGGTAGGAGTTTTGAATCAGCAGCAATGCTAGAGGCTTCTGGACCTCTCAACCCAGAGAACATCAGAGAGCACTCAGAAAGTCAGTGGAGAGGATCATAATAGCTCCAGGGCAGAAAAGAGTACTTATGGTCAGGTCTCTAGAAGGAGTTCTGAAAACAGTTGCATAAAACTTGGGACAGTGACTCTCCATACAACAGAGCCTTACTTTAACATTAAAGATTTAGAAATTAAATAATAGTCTAGGAAAATGAGCAGACAACAACAAAAATGTTTCTGACCATTGAAAGTTATTACGGTGACAAGGAAGATCAAAACACACACTCAGGAGATAACAAAGTCAAAACTCTTACATCCAAAGCCTCCAAAAAAAAAAAAGAATTAACCTCAGGCCATGAAAGAGTTCAAAAGGGACTTTGAAAATCAAGTAAAAGAGATAAAGGAAAAATTAGAGAAAGAATTTGAGAGAGGTGCAAAAGGAAATACAAAAAAAAAAAAAAAAAAAACAAAAAAAAACTAATGAAGAGAAGAATGTCTTAAAAAGTAAAACTGGCCAGTTGGGAAAGGAGATACAAAAGCTCTCTGAGGAAAATAATTCCTTAAAAAATAGAACTGAGCAAATGGAAGCTAATGACTTTATGAGAAATCAAGATACAATAAAGCAAAAAAAAAAAAAAAGTAAAATATCTTATTGGAAAAACAACTGATCTGGAAAATAGATACAGGATAGAGAATTTAAAAATTATTGGTCTACCTGAAAGTCGTGATCAAAAGAAGAGACTGGACATCATCTTTCAAGAAATTATCAAGGAAAACTATCCTGATATTCTAGAACCAGAGAGCAAAATAGAAATTGAAAGAATCCACTGTTTGCCTCCTAAAAGAGATCCTAAAATAAAAACTCCCAGAAATATTATAGCCAAATTCCAGAACTCCTAGGGCAAGAGAAAGTATTGCAAGCATCCAGAAAGAAACAATTATAGTGTGGTGGAACCACAGTCAAGATAACACAAGATTCAGCAGTTTCTACATTAGAGGAACAGAGGGCTTGGAATATGGTATTCTGGAGAGCAGTGGAGCTAGGATTGCAACCAAGAATCATCTATCCAGGAAAAATGAGCATAAACCTTTAGAAGAAAAGGTGGTCATTCAATGAAACAGAGGATTTTCAAGTGTTTGTGAAGAAAAGACTAGAGCTGAATGGAAAATTTGATTTTAAAATACAGGGTTCTGGAGAAGCACAAGGAGATAATTAGGAAAGTGATGATAAGAGACTTAGTAAGGTTTATGTTTACATTCCTACATGGGAGGATGATACTTGTAATTCTTATTATGGCAGTTAGAAAGAATCTATCTATCTATAAATAGGAAAGTATAAATGGCAAAAATGTCAAGCTGGGTTCATAGTTAAGGACCTAACATCACAATTAAGAGAAGGAAGAGGTGAAAATGTCTTAATGAAGTCCTGGAAAGTGTTTCTGAGGAAAACCAAACTTTTTTTATTACAACTATGAAAAAAGTACTATGGCAAGGTATTCACCTACTCCTTTCAGGGACATGTTGAAAATTCCTTTTTGCCAAGAGTTCACATATGAAGAGTTTAGTGTAAATAACAGCAAAATAGCAAGAATAAATTTTTTTCTTTACATTTTTTCCTACCTGAAATTTTCTTTATTCCTTGGATTAAGGCATTATAAGATCTCACTAAAACACAAATATATTACAGAGGAGAATAGTGCTATTGCAGTTATTCATAAATACTCCAGTTTTGGTTAGAGAGTCAAAAACTCTATGCACCAATTTGTAAGCACTTTTTATGTAGCTATTCAACCAACAAGGCTTTATTTGCTTCTTGCTATGTATCAAGCACTCTGCTAAATTCTAAACTCTGTTAAATTTATCCATGTACAAATAATTAAATAATACAATTCTCTAAGAACTTTATTGTGGTGCAGTTATATCTGGCTTTTTGTGAGCCCATTTCAGGTTTTGTTAGCAAAGATACTGGAGTGGTTTGCCATTTCCTCCAGTTCATTTTATACTTGAGGAACTGAAGTAAACAGGATTAGTGCCCCCCTCAAGGAGCTTATTTTGTGTAAATCATTGTTCTAGGAATTTAGGAAAGATGGATCTATGACTGGCAGAGAACAGGAAAGTTTTATGAGAAGTAGGAGAAAATGGGGACAAAAGATAGAAAACCAAGAAATATATAATATGTAGAATTGAAATGGCTTTAAGTGTATATTTAAAAAATATATATATATATATACATTTATACATATGTGTCTAATGATAGCCATCTCTGAAGGGGAGAGGGAGGTGGGACAGCAGAGAGGGAAGAAGAAAATAAGAAAAAATAAAAAACAAAGTTATATGATAACTTTATTATATATTTATAAAGAATTACATGTTGTACATAATAGATTTTCAGTAAAATTATCTTCTATTCTACTGTTATGAAAATGTTTACTTTATTTCTTAAGTTCATAATAAAATACATTAGATTCTTTAAAAGAAAAATCTACAATATCAGGTTGCCTCCTTCCATTCTATAGCTTTATTTGCAGGATTTATTAAAAAGAATTTTTTTGCTGCTATAAGTTTTTTTTAATCAATTTGGTATGAATGGAGACACATTATTTTGATGAATACAATTTTGACAAATGTACCATCTGTTTTCATTTGTCAGTTGAATTACTGGTCCTCTTGTATCTTATAACGAAAGTATAATTCATTCTCATCAACATCACTGACAATAATGAAAATTGGAATCCTTTGTCAAAGACTATTTTAACTTATCTCTATTTCATTTTTTCTTATCTTTATCATATATTTTGTTTGAATTTTTCAGTAATATATTTAGATCTGGGCGTATTATCTTGTGAGTTGTAAATTAGTTTTGGTGATTTAGGTTAATAACAGTCAATGACGGTGTTTTTCACTTTTAAAAATGAAAGATACTGAACATATGATCAGGGTCCATTTTTTAGACCACTCTGAAATATAGACCATACCCCTAAAAGGACATTTTTTGTGATTGAAAGGGGATATATACTCTGTATATTAACTGATAAAATTACCCATCCTTGATGACTCAAAGACCTCATAATGGAGTTCCTTCTGTTAATGAGTTTTTTGAATTAGAGCAGGAACAAGTAAGCCTGAGGAAGGCTTTCAGGCAGTTCAACTAAACATGCTTTTATTACCATAGAATCTTAGATTTGGGAAGAATAAACCAGATATTGCTGCTAAGTCATGTCTGACTCTCCATGACCTCATTTGTTGTTTTCTTAGCAGAAATACTGGAATGATTTGCCATGTTCTTTCTCAATTCATTTTACAGATGAGGAACTGAAGCAAACAGGGTTAAGTGATTTGCCTGGGGTCATACTGCTAGGAAATGTCAGAAGCTGAATTTGAACACTGAAAATGAATCTTCCTGATTCCAAGCACTATCCACTGTGCTCAGAGAGCATTATTATATAATAGAAAACATGTTATTATTATATAATAGAAAACTCAGGAGACCTGAGTTCTTATTCTGACTTGGCCATTAACTACCTGCATGACCTTAGTGAATGGGACTGATTGGATGAAGTATTTCTCAGTATTGTCACATGATCCCTTTTTCCAGAACTGGGACCTTGGGGAGGTCATTTGATCTTTGGAGAAAGGAACTTTGAACTTGGAGATACAAGAAGTTGCAGGAAGTGACATGACCTGTGGAGGCAGCCAGCATTGGTGATTGGGCAAGGATGGTTACATCCTGTTGGTCTATGCAATGAGAAGGCTCAAATCTTTTGTTTTTAAACCCTGGACAAACTGGAAGCTGACCAGGTTCCAAGAGCACATGGAGGGACTTGGGATAACTCTCAGATATATCTGGACCTTTCCCTGCAGGGATTAAATAAATTCTTTCTCTTTATACCTGATGATGCCTTTGATTAGTTAATTGGGAAGGGGGTCTTTCACCCCGACCTGTCCCACACATTAGGAAAATAATTCTCTCTCTGGTCCTCACCTTTTCTATTTGTAAGATGAAGAAATTGAGTTGTATACAATAATGAAAAGACACTAGAAAATGACACTCTAAGTCCTTTGCATTGCAAAGATTAATTTGACAACAATGTGAAATATGGATTGGAGAAGCAAGGATTTGGAAGCCAAGAGTTCAATTGATAGTGTAAAGGAATGTAGAAGTGCTGAATCCCAAAAATATATCAGGGTCCCCAGTGTTGGAGTGAATGGACCCCAGTAAAATACCACCCCATGTCTGAGTGCTAACTAAATTTGCATGAATCTCTGGTATCTAATTCCCTGGTAACTAATTTTGTATCCCTATGATATCACCACACTCTGAGTTCAGTTTATCTCTGTAATGCTCCAATTCCACAGACCATGGTATTTCACTACCAGTTTCTGGACACTACTTAACAGGTGTCCCAAGATTTGGCTCCTAAAACTTCAGCATTGATCTGATAGACCCCTTTCTCTTTAGGGAACTCTCACCAACTTTTCAAAAGATTTCATCATCATGAGAAAACCATGCTTAGAAATTAAGCATTTTTCTAAGGGTGACAGAATCTTGTGTTGTGGAATTCAAACCTACCTCAGTCAGATGTTTTGGTTCGAAATTCAGTATTCTGTTACCCCATGCTCCCTTTCTGATAACTCAGGAAATTTTTAAAGAGGCAACTTCATTGCTTATTCAGAAAAACATTTTTTAAAAAAAGTTATCTCTGTGGTAATGTTAATTAGTACCAATAATAGCTTTCCTGACCTGCCATGACTTCAGAATATCTGGTTGAAATGAGTCTCTGCAGAAAAGAGAACTGGTTTCTTTAAAACACAATAGAATTTGTGAATTAGTGTTAGAAGGATCTATTACTTTTCACAATCATAGATAGTATAGAAAAAGAGGCAGTAATTTGAATCTTTTATCCCATCACAATTCAATTATAGGTATATGCTAAATTGCTTGGGTTAGGAGCATATACTTTTTATCAGATCCAGGTGTTAAAATGCCTGTCTTATTTATAATAAATGTTTATTTTCAAAATGTATGCAAAGATAGTTTTCAACATTTACCTTTGCAAAATCTTGTGTTCGAAATCTCCCCCCCACTTTTTTTTTTTCTGAGGCAATTGGGGTTGTGAGGCAATTGGGGTTAAGGGCAGGTGCCTAGGGTCACCCAGCTAGGAATTGTTAAGTATCTGAGGTCAAACACTGAGGCCAGGTCTTCTTGATTTCAGAGTTTGTGTTCTATTCACTGCACTTTAACTGCCCCACTTCAACACATATTTGCACAATTATCATGATGCACAAGAAAAAAAAATCAAAAAGGAAAAAAATGGGAAAGAAAGCAAAATGCAAGCAAACAAAAACAGAAAAAGTGAAAATACTATGTTGTGATTCACATTCAGTCCCCATAGTTCTCTTCTCTTTCTGGATGCTGATGGCTTTCTCCATCACAAGTCTATTGGAATTAGCCTGGATCACATCATTATTGAAAAAAGTCACATCTATCATTATTGATCATCACTTAATCTTGTTGTTGTAGACAAAGGCTCTTGGTTATACTCATTTCACTTAGCATCAGTTCATGTAAGTGTCTCCATACCTCTTTGATATTGTCCTGCTGATTGTTTCTTGTAGAACAATAATATTCCATAACATTCAAATATCATAACTTCTTCAGCCATTCTCCAACTGATGGGCATCCATTTAGCTCCCAATTTCTTGTGAATGGGATAAACTGGGTGGAAACCTCTCAAGTGAATGTGGCCTAGAATTATGCCCTAATTGTGATAAGTTGAGCTATAGCTAAAAATGTTGCAGGTGTTTGATTGTTTTGGATGTACATTTCTTTCCTGTTTCCCCCACCTCTTAATTACCATTTAAGTTTTTGATGGGTAAAGAATTTGTTATTTACTAGCATCCTTTTGTTTCTGGAATAAATTTCCAAGTTTAGAGCAAGTCTGCGTTCCCCAGACAATGGGAGAAAAGGTGTGTGTGTGTGTGTGTGTGTGTGTGTGTGTGTGTGTGTGTGTGTGTTGTGCATTTAGGGTCTATAAATCTTGTGTTTGGCAGCTTTTGCTTTTCATTCCTCTCCTGATACCTTGTCTATTGGGAATTGCCCTTTCACCTGAGATTGTAATAAATCTAATCTGTAATAAATCTTTTTTTTTTTTTTTTGCTTTTTACCATGAGAATCTTGGATTTTAATTTGGGTAAAGATCATTTTCCCACATACTTGCCACTACACAAAGGGCTGCCACAAACATTTTTGCACATGTGGATCCCTTTTCCCCCTTTAAGATCTCTTTGGGATACAGGCTCCGTACAGCTGGATTAAAGGGTATGCCCAGTTTGATAGTCTTTTGTGCATAGTTCCAAATTGCTCTCCAGAATGGTTGGATCAGTTCACAACTTCACCAACAATGTATCAGTGTCCCAGTTTATCATTATCCTTTTCTGTATCTTAGCCAGTCTGAGAGGTGTATAGTGGCACCTCAGAGTTGTCTTAATTTGCATTTCTCTGATCAATAGTAATTTAAAACATTTTTTTCATATGACTAGAAATGGTTTTAATCTTTTTATTTGAAAATTGTCTGTTCATTTCCTATGACCATTTATCAATTGGAGAATGGCTTGTGTTCTTATAAATTTGAATCAATCCTTTATATAATTTAGAGATGAGGCCTTATCAGAACCCTTGGATGTAAATATTTTTTCCCAATTTTTCTGCTTCTCTTCTAATCTTGTCTGTATTGGTTTTGTTTGTACAAAAACTTTTTCTTAACTTAATATAATTAAAATTATCCATTTTGCATTTCATAATGTACTTTAGTTTTTCTTTGGCCATAAATTCCTTCTTTCTCTACAGAGATGAGAGGTAGACTATCCTTTGTTCTTCTAAGTGGCTTATAGTATCACTCTTTATGTCTTAATCATAATCCATTTCAACATTATCTTGGTATAGGCTATTAGGTATTGATGAATGCCCAGTTTCTGCCATGAGCATTTGATATTCTTCCAGTTGTTTAGATCTGACTTTATTTGTGTGAAAAGTGTTTTGGAATTGTGTTCATATAGTTCCTGCTTTGTCTTGACAGGTTAACTCTCAAATATTTTATATTATTAACAGTTATTTTAAATGGAATTTCTTTTTGTCTCTTGCTGCTCGACTTTGTTGGTAACATAAACAAATGCTGATGATTTATATGGATTTATTTTGTATTCTACAACTCTGCTAAGGTTATTCTTTCTAGTAGATTTTAGTTGATTCTCTAGGTTTCTCCATGTATACCATCATATCATCTGCAAAGAGTGATAATTTTGTTTCCTCATTACCTGTTTAATTCCTTTAATTTCTTTTTCTTCTCTTATTGCTAAAGCTAAAATTTGTGATACAATATTGAATGCCAGTGGTGATATTGGGCAACCTTGTTTTATCTTCATTTTACTGGGAATGCTTCTAATTTATCTCCTTTACATATGATGCTTGCTGATGATTCTAATTAGATGCTACTGATCACTTTAAGGAAAAATCCATTTATTCCTATGTTCTCTAGTGTTTTTAAATGGAAATGGTTGTTGGATTTTTGTCAGATGCTTATTCTGCATCTATTGATATAATCATATGATTACTATTAGTTTGGTTATTGATATAGTCAATTATACTAATAGTTTTCCTAATATTAAGCCACTTCTGCATTTCTGGTATAAATCCTACTTGGTCATGCTGTATTATCCTGCTTTGCCTAAAACAAGATGGAATAAAGTACTTATTCTCAATGTCCATTTATATCTTATTTCTTGCCATGGAAAAGGTGCAGTATATGAACATGGTTTCTATGATCAATTAATTCTCAAATCTTGATTTTGCTCTAAGGGAGAGACTTTGAAAGTATTTAAGAAAGGCATGTTTCCTCTCTTCCTATTTTAATTAATGAACAATTTTTTTAATGTTCCAAGTAAGAAGATCTGTGCTAAGTATCTGAAGATATAAAGACAAAAATGAATCATTTCCTGCTTTCAAAGGGACATATTTGATGATAGGAAGCAACTATATTTTTTATAATACAAAAAATAGATATGTGGATGATAACGAAGGGAAGAGATAGTAACAGCTCGGGTGATCAAATAAGATTGAATGTGGAAGGTAGCATTTTAGCCGAAATTTTAAGAAAAGGGACTCAGCAAGAATATTGACTCTAGATTTTGAAGACTTGGATTTGAATTCTGCATCTGACGTTACTTTTTTCCCCCTCTTATAAGTGGGGGAAGTTTTTTTATTATAGCTTTTTATTTACAAGATATATGCATGGGTAATTTTTCAGCACTGACCCTTGCAAAACCTTTTGTTACAATTTTTCCTCTCCTTTCCCATATATATATATATATATATATATATATATATATATATATATATATATATATATATATATATATATATATACATACATATCCATACAGTTATTTTGCTGCACAAGAAGAATCAGACTTTGAAATAATATAAAATTAATCTGAGAAGAAAATCAAAAATGCAAGCAACAAAAACAGAGGGATTGGAAATGTTATGTAGTGAACTCATTTCCCAGAGTTCTTCCACTAAGTGTAGCTGGTTTTATTCATTATTGAACAGATGGAACTGATTTGGCCAGGTCCATCAGAATTGATCATCATATAGTATTGTTGTTGAAGTATATAATGTATCTCCTGGTCTTGCTCATTTCACTCAGCATCAGTTCATGTAAGTCTCTCCAGCCTTTCTGAAATCATCCTGCTGGTCATTTCTTACAGAACAATAATATTCCGTAACATTCATATTCCACAATTTATTCAGCCATTCTCCAATTGATGGTCATCCCATTGACATTACTTTTGTGAACTTGGGAAAGTCACTTATTTTCTTATTACTTCTGAAAAAGGCATGACAATTGACTGCCACTATGGCTATACTCCTTTCTTTTTTTTAAATTTAATTTTATTTAATAATAACTTTGTATTGACAGAATCCATGCCAGGATAATTTTTACACAGCATTATCCCTTGCAATCACTTATGTTTCGTTTTTTTCCCCTCCTTCCCTCCTCCCCCCCCCCCAAGATGGCAAGCAGTCCTATATATGTTAAATATGTTGCAGTATATCCTAGATACAATACATATTTGCAGAACCGAACAGTTCTCCCGCTGCACAGGGAGAATTGGATTCAGAAGGTAAAAATAACTCGGGAAGAAAATCAAAAATCAAATAGTTCACATTCATTTCCCAGTATTCCTTCTTTGGGTGTAGCTGTTTCTGTCCATCATTTATCCAATGAAACTCAGTTAAGTCTCTTTGTCAGAGAAATCCACTTCTATCAGAATACATCCTCATACAATATCGTTGTCGAAGTGTATAATGATCTCCTGGTTCTGCTCATCTCACTTAGCATCAGTCCATGTAGGTCTCTCCAAGCCTCTCTGTATTCATCCTGCTGGTCATTCCTTACAGAGCAATAATATTCCATAACATTCATATACCACAATTTACCCAGCCATTCTCCAATTGATGGGCATCCATTCATTTTCCAGTTTCTAGCCACTACAAACAGGGCTGCTACAAACATTTTGGCACATACAGATCCCTTTCCCTTTTTTAGTATCTCTTTGGGGTATAAGCCCAATAGAAACACTGCTGGATCAAAGGGTATGCACAGTTTGATAACTTTTTGGGCATAATTCCAGATTGCTCTCCAGAATGGCTGGATTCGTTCACAACTCCACCAACAATGCATCAGTGTCCCCGTTTTCCCGCATCCCCTCCAACATTCATCATTATTTTTTCCTGTCATCTTAGCCAATCTGACAGGTGTGTAGTGATATCTCAGAGTTGTCTTAATTTGCATTTCTCTGATCAATAGTGATTTGGAACACTCTTTCATGTGAGTGGTAATAGTTTCAATTTCTTCATTTGAAAATTGTCTGTTCATATCCTTTGACCATTTATCAATTGGAGAATGGCTTGATTTTTTATAAATTTGAGTCAGTTCTCTATGTATTTTGGAAATGAGGCCTTTATCAGAACCTTTAATTGTAAAGATGTTTTCCCAGTTTGTTGCTTCCCTACTAATCTTGTTTGCATTCGTTCTGTTTGTACAAAGGCTTTTTAATTTGATATAATCAAAATTTTCTATTTTGTGATCGGTAATGGTCTCTAGTTCATCTTTGGTCACAAATTTTTTTCTCCTCCACAAGTCTGAGAGATAAACTATCCTATGTTCCTCTAATTTATTTATAATCTCATTCTTTATGCCTAGATCATGGACCCATTTTGATCTTATCTTGGTATGTGGTGTTAAGTGTGGGTCCTTGCCTAATTTCTGCCATACTAATTTCCAGTTATCCCAGCAGTTTTTATCAAATAATGAAATCTTATCCCAAAATTTAGAATCTTTGGGTTTGTCAAACACTAGATTGCTATAGTTGACTATTCTGTCTTGTGAACCTAACCTTTTCCACTGATCAACTAATCTATTTCTTAGCCAATACCAAATGGTTTTGGTGACTGCTGCTTTATAATATAATTTTAGATCAGGTACAGCTAGACCACCTTCATTTGATTTTTTTTTCATTAATTCCCTTGAGATTCTCGACTTTTTATTGTTCCATATGAATTTTGTTGTTATTTTTTCTAAATCATTAAAATATTTTCTTGGAAGTCTGATTGGTATAGCACTAAATAAATAGATTAGTTTAGGGAGTATTGTCATCTTTATTATATTTGCTCGGCCTATCCAAGAGCACTTAATATTTTTCCAATTATTTAAGTCTGACTTTATTTGTGTGAAAACTTTTTTGTAATTTTGCTCATATAATTCCTGACTTTCCTTTGGTAGGTAGATTCCCAAATATTTTATGCTATCAACAGTTATTTTGAATGGAATTTCTTTTTGTATCTCTTGCTCTTGGATTTTGTTGGTGGTGTATAAGAATGCTGAGGATTTATGGGGATTTATTTTGTATCCTGCTACTTTGCTAAAATTATGAATTATTTCTAATAGCTTTTTAGTAGAATCTCTGGGGTTTTCTAGGTATACCATCATATCATCTGCAAAGAGTGATAGTTTGGTTTCCTCATTGCCTACTCTAATTCCTTTAATCTCTTTCTCGACTCTTATTGCAGAGGCTAGTGTTTCTAATACAATATTGAATAATAATGGTGATAGTGGGCAACCTTGTTTTACTCCAGATCTTACTGGGAAAGGTTCCAGTTTTTCCCCATTGCATATGATGCTTACTGAAGGTTTAAAATATATGCTCCTAACTATTTTAAGGAAAAGTCCTTTTATTCCTATGCTCTCAAATGTTTTTATTAGGAATGGATGTTGGATTTTATCAAATGCTTTTTCTGCATCTATTGAGATGATCATATGGTTTTTGTTTGTTTGGTTGTTGATATAGTCAATTATGTTAATAGTTTTCCTAATATTGAACCAGCCCTGCATTCCTGGTATAAATCCTACTTGGTCATAGTGTATTATCCTGGGGATGATTTTCTGTAATCTTTTTGCTAATATTTTATTTAAGATTTTAGCATCAATATTCATTAGGGAGATTGGTCTATAATTTTCTTTCTCTGTTTTCAGCCTACCTGGTTTAGGTATCAGTACCATATCTGTGTCATAAAAGGAGTTTGGTAGGACTCCTTCAATCCCTACTTCTTCAAATAGTTTATTTAGCATTGGAGTTAATTGATCTTTAAATGTTTGATAGAATTCAGATGTAAATCCATCTGGTCCTGGGGTTTTTTTCTTAGGGAGTTGATTGATAGTTTGTTCTATTTCTTTTTCTGAGATAGGAGTGTTTAGGATATTTACTTCTTCCTCTGTTAGTTTAGGCAAGTTATATTTTTGAAGGTATTCTTCTATTTCATTTAAGTTGTCGAATTTATTGGCGTAAAGTTGGGCAAAGTAACTCCTAATTATTGCTCTAATTTCCTCTTCGTTAGTGGTGAGTTCTCCCTTTTCATTTTTAAGACTAACAATTTGATTTTCCTCTTTCCTTTTTTTAATCAGATTTACTAAGGGTTTGTCTATTTTGTTGGTTTTTTCATAGAACCAACTCTTAGTTTTATTAATTAATTCAATAGTTTTTTTACTTTCAATTTTATTGATCTCTCCTTTTATTTTTTGAATTTCAAGTTTAGTGTTTGATTGGGGGTTTTTAATTTGTTCCTTTTCTAGCATTTTTAGTTGCAAGCCCAATTCATTGACCTTCTCTTTCTCTATTTTATACAAATAGGCCTCTAGAGATATGAGATTTTCCCTTATTACCGCTTTGGCTGCATCCCATACATTTTGGTATGATGTCTCATTATTATCGTTTTCTTGGATGAAGTTATTAATTATGTCTATAATTTGCTGTTTCACCCAATCATTCTTTAGTATGAGATTATTTAGTTTCCAATTATTTTTTGGTCTACTTTCCTGTGGCTTTTTATTGAATGTAATTTTCAATGCATCATGGTCTGAAAAGGATGCATTCACTATTTCTGCCTTACTGCATTTGAGTTTGAGGTTTTTATGTCCTAATATATGGTCAATTTTTGTATAAGTTCCATGAACTGCTGAAAAGAAGGTGTACTCCTTTCTGTCCCCATTACATTTTCTCCAGAGATCTATCATATCTAATTTTTCTAGTATTCTATTTATCTCTTTGACTTCTTTCTTATTTATTTTGTGGTTTGATTTATCTAATTCTGAGAGTGCAAGGTTGAGATCTCCCACTATTATAGTTTTACTGTCTATTTCTTATTGCAGCTCTCTTAATTTCTCTTTTAAGAATTTAGATGCTACACTACTTGGTGCATATATGTTTAATATAAATAGTGCTTCATTATTCATTCTACCCTTTAGCAAGATATAGTGCCCTTCCTTATCTCTTTTGATTAGATCAATTTTTGCTTTAGCTTGATCTGAGATCAGATGGCTACCCCTGCTTTTTTGGCTTCACCTGAAGCATAGTAGGTTTTGCTCCAACCTTTTACCTTTAACCTGCATGTATCACCCCACTTCAGGTGTGTTTCCTGTAAACAACATATTGTAGGATTCTGGCTTTTAATCCATTCTGCTAACCGCTTCCTCTTTATAGAGGAGTTTACCCCGTTCACATTTATGGTTAAAATGACCAATTCTGTATTACTTGCCATCTTGTTAACCCCGGTTTATGCTTTTCTCCCTTCTTTCCCCCTTACCCCCCTTCCCAGTATTAAGCTTGTGAGCACCACTTGCTTCTCACAGCCCTCCCTTTTTTAGTATCCCTCCCCCCCCTTAGAGTTCCCCCCCTAACTTACCCCTTTCCCTCCCAGTTACCGTATTCCCTTCCACTTAGCTTATTCCTTCCCTTTTCACTTCTCCCTTCTCACTTTTCAATGAGGTGGGAGAAGTTTCACCATAGATTGAATATGTCTAAAATTCTTCTCTTAATGCCAATTCTGAAAGTAGTAAAATACTCACTATATTCATCCCCCTCCATTCTTTCTCTCAGATATACTAGGTTTTCTTTGCCTCTTCATGAAATGTAGTACCCCCACTTTCCCTTTTTTCTGGTACAATGTCCTTTCCACATCTAGTTTCTAGAACAAGGTATACATGTATTCTTTATACATCTTTATAGCCGAAATATAGTTCCCAAGATTAATCTTTACCTTTTTAGATTTCTCTTGAGTTCTGTGCTTGTAGATCAAATTTTTTGTTAAGTTCTGGCTTTTTCATCAGAAATAGATGAAATTCGCTTATTTCGTTGAATGTCCATCTTCTTCCCTGGAAAAAGATGCTCAATCTCGCTGGGTAAGTTATTTTTGGTTGCATACCAAGTTCCTTAGCCTTTCGGAATATCATATTCCAGGCCCTTCGATCCTTTAATGTGGATGCTGCCAGATCCTGGGTGATCCTTATTGTGGCTCCTTTATACTTGAATTGGGTTTTTCTAGCCGCTTGTAGTATTTTTTCCTTTGCCTGAAGGTTCTGGCATTTGGCCACTATATTCCTTGGTGTTTTGATTTTAGGATCCCTTTCAGTAGGGGATCGATGAATTCTTTCAATGTCTATTTTACCTTCTGTTTCTATGACTTCTGGGCAGTTCTCTTTGATAATTTCCTGGAAAATAGTGTCCAGGCTCTTTTTTTCATCATACTTTTCTGGAAGTCCGATGATTCTCAGGTTGTCTCTCCTGGATCTGTTTTCCAGGTCTGTTGTCTTCCCCAGAAGGTATTTCACATTCTTTTCCATTGTTTGATTTTTTTGGATTTGCTTGACTGATTCTTCTTGTCTCCTCGAGTCATTCAATTCCAATTGTTCGACCCTGATTTTCAGTGAGGTATTTTCTTCACTCACTTTTTTAAGATCTTTTTCTAATTGTCCAATTGAGTTCTTTTGTTCTGTGGAATTTTTTTCCATTTCGCCAATTTTGTTTTCCAGTTCACCAATCCTATTTTTCAAGGATTTGGTTTCTTTATCCACTCTCTCTTTAACTGACTTCTCCAGGCTCTTTTGCCAAGCCTCGCTCTCCTTTTGCCGAGCCTCCCTCTCCTTTTGCCAAGCCTCCCTCTCCTTTTGCAAAGCCTCCTTCTCCTTTTGCCAAGCCTCCTTCCCCTTTTGCAAAGTCTCCCTCTCCTTTTCCCATTTTTCTTCTAGCTCCCTTGTGAGAGCCTTTTTAATTTCCTCCATGAGATTCATCTGTGCTGAGGAACATATGATCTCCTCCTTTGGGGATTCACCTGGGGACTGTTTGTTTTTAGTCTCCTCAGGATTTGGAGTCTGCTCTTTATCTGTATAGAAGCTGTCAAGGGTTAAATTCTTTTTCAGCTTCTTGCTCATTCTGTCTAATAATCAAAGACAAACTATCAAAGAAACAGAAGAAAAAAAACCCTTGAATGGAGGCTGCTTTCTTTGGGGGAGGGGCAAGGTATTTGTGAGGCACGGGTCCTACTGTGCTATGGCGCCTGCGCTCTGAGACACTGTGGGGGAGGGGTGGCCAGGTCCCGAGAGACTCCAGCTGTTTGGGGTTGTATTCTTCACTCCCGGTGTTTTTAGCTTCTCTGCTGGGCTGCTGACTTGCTGCCGGAGCAAAGTATCTAATCCTGTAGCAAAGCTCTCCCCTCAGAGATGGCTGCGATCACACCCCACCCCCTCTCCTCTCTACTCGCCTCTGAGCTGCTGTCTGTGCTCTCGCAGCAGCTGCTGCCCGCAGACTGCTTCCGATTTAAATACCGTCCCGCCCTCCCGCAAAAACAGACCTTTCTTGACGAGTCTCAAGGATGGTTTCTCTTGGTAAGTAATTGTATGTTTTTTTTCAGTCGAGCATTAATTCAGAGGCATGAAATGAAATGGATAGTGAGAGAAAAACATGGAGGTTACACAGCAGTGTATTTCCTCTCCACCATCTTGGCCGGAGAACGGCTATACTCCTTTCTATGACTGCTCAGTCCTAAACTCTTTTCCCTAAACAGTGTTCCCCTAAATGTATTATTTCTTTTCATTAGAATGTAAGCACCTTGAGGACAGGGACTATTTCATTTTTGTATGTTTTCCCAGCACAAACTATAGCTTGGGAAATAATAGTAAGTGCTTGTTCATTCATTTCAGCTTCAGTCATGTCTGCTTCTTCATTATTCCATTTGGGGTTTTCTTGGCAAAGATATTATAGTGGTTTGCCATTTTCTTCTCCAACTCATTTTACAAATGAGTAAACTGAGGCAGACAGGGTTAAATGATTTGTTTAGATCATACAAGTAGTAAGAGTCTGAGACCACATTTGAACTTAGGGGGATAAATCTTTCTGACTCCAGTGCAGCACTCGATCTGCTATGCTCAGTAGCTGACCAGTAGATGCTTAATAACATTTTTTTTCATTCATTATTTGAATTTTTACTATTTTTTTCTTCTGTCTCTATTAGTCTTTCTGTTGATTTATTTGCTTGGGAGCTAGGTTATTCCTTGTTTGGTATTTTTTTGCCCTTAAGCATTTTTCTTGTTTTCTCATAATTTATTTGTGGATTCCTTCTTCACCTTTTACATCTTCCTTTCCTAGGCTCCCCCGCCACCTCCAGCCAGATGTGCTCAGCCTCCTTGTATTGACAGACGTATTCCTTAGACATTGATTCACCAATCCCATTCAGTATAAATTTAATGCCAAGAAAACTAAACCCAGCTGAATTTCTAATCCCCTTTCCCTCTGGGAAAGAAGCCCTTTCCCTTTTAGCCAATTCTGGATCACCATGTTATTCTCCCTTCTCTCCTATCTCTCCCAATTATCTATATTTCATTTGTGTTTCTTGGCAAAATCAGTGTCCATATCTTTTTGTGTTGTGAAGGGAGTTTCAGACTGAATCATTTCCATGGAAGAACCCAAGAAGGAAGCACCCTAGTCCTCGCTCCAGGACAGTGAAGCACAAGGTTTTAAAGTTAACTTTGCTGTCTGAACCTGGAATAACATGGATAAATGTGGCTACCCTAAAAGAGAACTCTAAGCATTTCAATTATAAGATATTATTTCATGAAGTTTATATTTTGAATAACATTTCTTTCTTCTCTTTTAGACTCAGCTTTTTTTGTATTATAAAGGAAATCCCAAGGGAAGAACTTCAATGAGTTCAAAATGCAGTAGGATTTTTGGGAAAAGTAGTTAGGGGAAGACTTGAATTCAAATCTGGTTTCAATTACTTACTATGTGATCTTGGGCAAGTCACTTAACCCTGTTTGCCTCAGCTTCCTCTTCTGTAAAGTGAGCTGGAGAAGGAAATGGCAGAGCTTTCTGGTATCATTGCCAAGAAAATCCCAAATTGGGTCATGAAGAATACAACACAACTCAACAACAAAAAGACTTTCTGAAAACCTTATATATATAGAGGATTGGGTTTTATTTTGTTTGGGACATTTTTTGTTTTGGGGGGTTCTTTTTTAGGTTTGGGGGTTGGAAAAGCTTGCAAGAAAACATTTTTTTTGTCATATAAATGATCCATCACTTATTTTGTGTGATAAACATATATTCAAGTGGTTTCATTCTTTGATTGTTAGCTATATTTAAGCATTATGGATTCCTATCTTCTAATCCTTTGTAACTTTAAGGGCCTTTGAAGGACATATATAAGACATCATGGGCCAGATAAGTCAAACCACCACCACTGCTTTCAAATAGAGACATTATCATCTGCTTCCCCATTATCTCCTCATTTTTCCATTAGCTACACTCTTTAGTACTCCACCCTGATCTTGTCCCCTCTGGAAAAGCTCAGCACTAGGAAACACATCACAACAAAGATGCTTCAGCCTTGGTACTCACACATCATCACTGTTGACTGATGGATTTAGAACATAGGGATAACAAACAATGGACTAGGGATGGAGTGTACCTAAAAAAGTTGTCAAGAATATATGTCATCCAGAAACAGCTACACCCAAAGAAGGAACACTGGGAAACGAATGTGATCTATTTGCATTTTTGATTTTCTTCCCGAGTTATTTTTACCTTCTGAATCCAATTCTCCCTGTGCAACAGGAGAACTGTTCGGTTCTGCAAATATGTATTGTATCTAGGATATACTGCAACATATTTAACATATATAGGACTGCTTGCCATCTGGGGGGGGTGGAGAGAGGGAGGGGAAAAATCGAAACATAAGCAAGTGCAAGGGATAATGTTGTAAAAAATTACCCTGGCATGGATTCTGTCAATACAAAGTTATTATTAAATAAAATAAAATTAAAATTAAAAAAAAAGAATATATGTCATCATCTTCACATTTAATAGTTCTGATAAAGGCCTCATTTCCAAAATATATAGAGAATTGACTCAAATTTATAAGAAATCAAGCCATTCTCCAATTGATAAATGGTCAAAGGATATGAACAGACAATTTTCAGATGATGAAATTGAAACTATTACCACTCATATGAAAGAGTGTTCCAAATCACTATTGATCAGAGAAATGCAAATTAAGACAACTCTGAGATACCACTACACACCTGTCAGATTGGCTAAAATGACAGGAAAAAGTAATGATGAATGTTGGAGGGGATGCGGGAAAACGGGGACACTGATGCATTGTTGGTGGAGTTGTGAACGAATCCAACCATTCTGGAGAGCAATCTGGAATTATGCCCAAAAAATTATCAAACTGTGCATACCCTTTGATCCAGCAGTGTTACTACTGGGCTTATATCCCAAAGAAATACTAAAGAAGGGAAAGGGACCTGTATGTCCCAAAATGTTTGTGGCAGCCCTGTTTGTACTGGTAGTGGCTAGAAACTGGAAATTGAATGGATGCCCATCAATTGGAGAATGGCTGGGTAAATTGTGGTATATGAATGTTATGGAATATTATTGTTCTGTAAGAAATGACCAGCAGGATGAATACAGAGAGGCTTGGAGAGACTTACATAAACTGATGCTAAGTGAAATGAGCAGAACCAGGAGATCATTATATACGTCAACAACGATACTGTATGAGGATGTATTCTGATGGAAGTGAATTTCTTTGACAAAGAGATCTAATTCAGTTTCAGTTGATCAGTGATGGGCAGAAGCAGCTACACCCAAAGAAAGAACACTGGGAAATGAATGTAAACTTTGCATTTTTGTTTTTCTTCCCAGGTTATTTTTACCTTCTGAATCCAATTCTCCCTGTGCAACAAGAGAACTGTTCGGTTCTGCAAGCATATATTGTATCTAGGATATACTGCAACATATTTAACATATATAGGACTGCTTGCCATCTAGGGGAAGGAGTGGAGGGAGGGAGGGGAAAAATTGGAACAGAAGAGAGTGCAAGGGATAATGTTGTAAAAAAAATTACCCTGGCATGGGCTCTGTCAATAAAAAGTTATTATAAAATTAAAAAAAAAGAATATATGTCATTTGTCTTATGATCTAATCAAATGGGCTTTGAAAATAAGGGAGGAGAGAAATGTTTATTCACGAAGCTAGCTGCCATAGAGAGGAGCAATAGTGAGGGGAGAAATATAGGAGATAGAACACCTGTAGTGTCACAGGAGACAAAATCCATGTGGTAAAACACATGGCCTCTTGTAGACAGATGAAGTAGTTTTTATCCTCCTGGTTGGAGAGCTGGACAACAAAGCCAAATTTCCAAAGAGGGTAAAGTCTAGGAGAACTCTTTATTTCCCAACAACTACACACTTTGGATTTCAGTCCACAATCATCATGCCTCCATTTTGGGTACTTTCTCCCTTCCCATCTCCTTTTTTGATTTCCCTTTGTATGTCTTCCCTCATTAGACTGTAAGGTTCTTGTGGACATAATGTATTTTCAATTTCATATGCAATCTTCTTAATTTAATTTAATGTTATGGAAAAATCATTTTATTTCATATATATATATGTATTTGTGTGTGTGTGTGTGTGTGTGTGTGTGTGTGTATGTATATGTTTTGCCAAGGCAGTTGGGCTTAAGTGACTTGCCCAGACTCACACAGCTAAGAAGTATTAAGTGTCTGAGATAGATTTGAACTCAGGTCTTCCTGAATTCAGGGCTGGTGTTCTATCCGCTCTGCCAGCTAGCTTCCCCATAAATATATTTTTTAAAGGCAATAGGAAAAAATTGGAATTTTCTGAGTGGAGAAATAATATCATCAGAACTATATTTAAGGAAAATCACTGTGATAGCTGTGTAGAGGATCATTTGGAGTGGATAAACTCAGGCAAAAAGATCATTTAGTTGTCCAGGGAAAGGTGAGGAGCATTTAAATCAAGATAGTGACTGAGTGAGTAAAATGAAAAGGTTGGATGTGAATACTGTAGAAATCTGGCAGTTGATTGAACTTCAGGCTACATAAATTGATAAGCTTACATATTTAAGTGACTTCTTCCTTTGATTATATCCTTAGCACTTATCACAAAGTTTGACACATAGTAGGTACTTAATAAATGTTTGAGTTGTGGTTTATTGCATTGTAGAACTTGAAAAATAATAAAACTTCCTGTTTGGTTTGTAGCTAATAAGTTTCTTTATGTGTTTTCTCCCCCCATTAAAATAGGAACTCTTTGAGAACAGGGATTACATTACTTTTCTATTTATATATTTATCACATGCCATAATTTTGGACATAATTATGAATTAATAAATGCTCATTCATTCATTCATTTATTCTTTCTGACTCCATGCCTAGTACCTTATTTCTCCAGTCTTATAAAGCCACAAAAAAGTCCTCTCTCATTTCAAAGATTCAATAAGTATTTTAATTCATCTTTTGTCTCAATTCTTGCTTAGAACTTAGTTATTGAATGGGTATCTCCTCAGATAAACTGAAGCCTGGGAAACAGACTTTATTTTAGAAAGACCAAGTTCATCCACTTCGTATTGGACCTTACTTGATCATATTGACTTTTATCTTCCCAGTGGACATTGTTGACTGGAAGAGAGAGTAAGCTGATGACTTTGTGCAATTTTGATTCACTTAAATCCAATTCATATCTAAGTTATCATCCTCATGATGTCATCAGTCCTCTTTGAAAATGAATGAGAAACAACTAATTTCTTAAGCATCTTGTATATACCAAGCACTATGCTATATTCTGGAGATACGAGGACTGCAAAAAAGGAAATAATACATCCTTTCAAAAAGCTCATAGAATATACACATGTACATACATAAATACATATACATAATAAATACATATATATATGTATAGCACATTTATACACAAATACATATAATACGTATGTATAATTATATGAAGTAAAATGAAAATAAATTCAAGGCGGTTAGATACCAGATATATAGGAAAGGAAAGAAATGAGAAAGGAGAAAAAAAGGCTTCATGTAGAAGGTGATGCTGGAGGTCTACTAGTATAAAGATATGAATATAGAAGATGGCATGCCTACATGAAATCTTGTAAGGTAATTGTCTGGCCTAACTAGAGTACTATATAGGAATGGAAGTAATATATTAATGAGACTGTGAAAAAAATAGATGCAGTTCAAATTGTGAAGTACTTAAAAAGGCAAATAGAATTTATACTTCATTTAAAAGATAATACTCTCTATATCCAGAGAAAGAACTAATAAATAAAAATATGTATAGAATGATTTTACATATGTATGTATATATGTGTGTATTTGTTTCTAGGGTAGCTATCTCTAGGGTGGGGGAAGGAAAAAAGGGGGGAAATTTACATGATAACTTTATTATATATTTAAAAGGACTAGCAAGATAATAGATTTGATGTTTAATTTTTACTTTCATATTATTTGTGTAATATATTTGTGGTTTCATTTACAATCATCTCTTTTAAATTCTACTATGTTATTAAAATATTTGTTTTATTTCATAAATTAAAATAAAATATATATATATTTTTAAAAAGTAATAGAGAACTTGCTGGAATTTTCTGAGCAGAGAAATAAAATCATCAGAACTATGTTTAAGGAAAAATCACTTTGGCAGCTTTGTAGAGGATGAATTGGAGTGGATAAAGGCTCAGGCCAGGGGGTCATTTAGGTATTGAGTGAGAGGTGATGAGTACTTCTATTAGGAGAGTAGCTAAGTGAGTAGAATGAAGGTGTTGGATGTGAATATGGTAGAGATTTGGCAGTTGATTGAGCTGCAGAAAAGTAGATGAAGAGGTGACTTTGAGGGGCCTGGAAATGAATAGGATAGATATTATGGGATCCAGACCAAACCAGTTGATTTTCTTAGTGTTGAGACTCTTGGATTTAGAATTAGCTCAGTTTTAGAGAGGACCCTTTCTTTTTTTTAATCATAGCTTTTTATTTACAAGATATCTACATATATAATTTTTCAGCATTGAGCCTTGCAAAACCTTCTGTTCCATCTTTTCCCCTCCTTTCCCCCCACCCCCTTCCCCAATGGCAGGTAGCCCAATATATGTTAAATATGTTGAAGTATGTGTTAAATACAATATATGTGTGTGTGTGTGTGTGTGTGTGTGTGTGTGTGTGTGTGTGTGTGTGTATCCATACAGTTATTTTGTTGCACAAGAAAAATCGGACTTTGAAATAATGTAAAATTAACCTGAAAAATAAATTTAAAATGCAGCTGGACAAAAATAGAGGGATTGGAAATGGTATGTAGTGGTTCACACTCATTTCCCAGAATTCTTTTGCTGGGTGTAGCTGGTTCTATTCATTATTGAACAAATGGAATTGATTTGATTCATCTCATTGTTGAAGAGGGCCACGTCCATCAGAATTGGTCATCATATAGTTTTGTTGTTGAAGTATATAATGACCTTCTGGTCCTGTTCATTTCACTCAGCATCAGTTCATGTAAGTGAGAGGACCCTTTCTTTCTAAGACTACTGCATAGTTTTAGGGTCTGAGCCAAGCATGGACAAAATCTGGTCAAGAAATGTGACTGAGGCATGCATTATCTTAGTCATGTGTCAATTTTCTTACGATGCATGACTTTCAAGTGCGCTAAATCCATGTGTGCTGACTCCAGAATAATTCTCTAGAATTGTTACAGTACTCAAGGTAAGCTCTATAGAAATGAAAGATGAAGAAGTTTAAGGTTAATCAGTGCACTGGCAAGAAATCCATCATCCACCTTATTAAATGATCTTCATTTTGTGCTTAGGAAGGAAGATGGAAGAAAGTTCCAGGGTCTCCAAATAAAACATCTTGGGAGAAAATTTCTTTCACCACTGATATAATAAATTCAGAGGCAAAGCAATGGAAATGCATTCATCTCAGTGGGTTGGATTGCAGTCTTTTATTATTAGTTTAGCAGAACCTCCTAAAAATTTCCTGTCTGAAAAAAAAATGAATAAGTAGGAAGAAAGATCTAAATTGAATTCTTCTTATTTGGAAAAAGAAAGAGGATGGAAAAAGTATCCAAAAATATATTCATTTGTTAGTCTTAAAATGGATCCAATTAATGAGTGATTTCCATACACTAAAAGAAGAGTAGTGTAATTTTTTTTTCAATGTGAAGATAGGGTAATTAGGACTTTTTTCAATTCCCCAAAACAAATTTCCTCTTTGCTAACTTTAACTTGGCCTAATGTTATCCAACTGAGTTGAAATCATTTTGCTTTGCTCAACATGAGAATATGTGACTTAAAAGTCCAGAGATCTGATATAAGTTAATCTCCAAGATCCATAAACAACTTTCTGTCTGATTTCTGAGAGCTCAAAATTGTTCTTTTGTCCCAGAGATGACCCTTTGGATATCAAATTTAAACACCAGATGCCAGGGTCTCCAAGTGCTATAAACCATAGAGTCAGAATTGTGCATTTTCTCAATTTTGATGTCCTGCAAAGAGCTCTGGGTTTGAAGTCAGGAATGCTGGTGTGATATTCTAGTCCTGTCACTCACTGTCTTTTAGACCCTGGATGTGCCACTTTTCTAAATCTTCATCTTTGCTTCTTTGCTTACTGCTATTGTTTTGTTTTAAATCTGAGAAGCTTTCTTAAAGGGGGAATCTCAAAAGAGATAATGCATGTAATGGGCTATATAAATATGAAATTTTATTGTTTTGTATTAATGTTATTTTTATTAAGTTTTAATTTTTATGTCATCTTTATTTCCAAATATATCATTTCCTCTCACCCAGAGTGCCATCCTATATCACTGAGAACAAAAAAGAGGGAGAAAAAATAACCAATGTATGAAAACTCAGCATCTAAATCTGACAGCATCCACACCATTGTCTTTTACAAAACAGAGAGGGAAGTACATTTTCTTATCATTTCTTTTTTTATTTTTGGAAGGGGAAGAGGCTCAAAGTCATTATTGCACTAACTCTAGGATGTTGTGTGTGTATGTATGTGTGTGTGTGTGTGTGTGTATGTGGTTATTCTATTTACTTACACTGCAATAATCATTGTCACATTGTTTTCTTGGTTCTGCTTACTTCATTTTGCATCAGTTTATATGCTTTCCAATAAATCTCTTTTCCTAAAAATCTTATTTATTTATTTATTTTTATTTTTACTTATTTATTTATTTCAGCAGAGCAATATTCCATTATGTATATTCCAACTTGTTTAATCATGCACACAATAGTAGTTCTCTGAGTATTTGATTTATTATGGAGTTTTTAGTTTTTCTTTGACTTTCTTAAGGCTATATGTGTGGCTTGAATTTTTATTTAAAATGAGATTTCATCTGTATAAAATATTATGATATGTGTGGGTGTAGGACAGGGTCAGAATATAGACAATCAGTCATACCTTGTTATTTGTCCTGGGCTTCAAGCTCCCATGAAATGCTCTGAATAGGCCAAAGCAATTTTACTATCCCAATGAATTCAGCTATGGGACACAATTCTGATTATGACTGTCCAAAGGGAGAAAAAAAAACCCTCTAATTTCTGACTAATGCTTATTTTATAGTATTTTCCCCCTTTTAGATAGAAGAAATCTGGCATTGTTTACTTTATTTTTTTGATAAAAAATTATCTTGTAGAATTTCACTCTACAAAAACAAACAAACCATGAAACAAAGTCATAAATAGAGGAACTCACTTTTTTTGGTAAAAATTCCATAAGATTTTCCATTTTCACTGTAAGTCCTGCATTTTACATGGCACAGTGACCCTTGGATGACTTCATTCTCCCAGAGGAGAAGCATATTTTAAGACTATAGAATGGACATCTTTCCCATTATTTATGCACCATGGATAATTTAAAGTAGTGGGGAGCAAAGTCATTATCTTTGTGACTACTCTGACTACTATTTCCAAGTATATATATGCATACAAGCATGCATAGTGCATATATACATGTGTGTGTGTATATATATGTATATATACATGCATGTGTATCTGAACACATACACATATATTCCCCATTAGAATATAAGTTCATTAAGAGAAGGGACTATTTCCCTTTTTAAATTTTTATCTCCTGTACTTAGCACAATGCTTTTTAATTTTTTAAAAAATTAATTTAATTTTTGAAAAATACACGCTTTTTAATTTATTCATTCATTTGGAAAATATCCTTTTCAATTTCACTAAGAAGACTGTCATCTTGTTGCTAACACTCTCATAGAACCAAGGAACTGGGATAATCAATTAGATAAAAATATCTGATGTGACCTAGCTTGCTGACAAAAGCATATCTTCTCTGATTCTTGCCCTTCTAACTACTCCCTTACTTCCGTACTTGCCTTTCACAGTAAATTAATATATTTGTCTGGATGGTTTTCATGGGTCAAGTAAGATTTCATCCTGATCATGTTTACGTTTTTTATCACTTAAACTTTCTCACATGAGAAGATGACTTTTTTTTTTTTTTCACTATAACTACATTTCATGTCAGGGTGTAGAAACCCTCAAGGGCCGTGTCAGGCAGGCAATGCTAGATTTGTGGGACATTAATGCATCCATCTTTCCATTACTCAGGCATTCAAATAAACTCTAGGCCACTTGCTGTTATTGTTGTATGTGTATTTTAACAATTTCTGTGGGATTTCTACCAAAACACTGCAGTTTTAAAGTTGTCAATCAGATGCTTAAAGCATAATCCAACTTTGCTTCCCACTTCTATGTGAATGATGAATGTAAAAAAAATTCTCTTTGGATTAGATTATTATTGTCCAAGGAAAAGAAGCTAATTTATCTCCCTCTTCGTTTTCCTATGTGTAAAATAAAAATCTAAGTTAAATAGGGACTTTAAAAAAATTATCCAAAGTTAGTAGAAACATTAAAAACTGGAAAATTTATAATCTTACTCTCCTAAAACATGACATTATATATGGCAGTTATTATATTATCTAGACAGTCTGACTGAGTGGCTTAGATAATGATATTAATAAAGTCAAGGGCTTACGTTCCTTTCTGATATAGGAGTATTTGTCTCATATATATAAAAAGTTTTGTGGCCACAGACTGCCCCTCTGACCCCAGTCAGAACATGTATACTGAAGAAATGATAATAATTGTTCATTTTTATTAGTGCCTTAAGATTTACAAAACATTTTCCCCAGAGTAACTCCATGAGGTAAGTAATATTAGCTTAAAAGATTTATTAAAAAATTTCTCCATAAAATTCCTTTCTTTATAGTGGCGGGGGTGGGGGGGTGGGGGAGTAGGAGGAGGTGGGGGGGTGGGGGTGGGAGGTAGGGGGTGGGGGTTACAAGAATGATTCTCATTTTGCATTTGAAGAAATTGGGTTTCACATTGTTATCTCCATTTATGGAAGAAAAAACTGAGACTCAGGGAGATTAATTACAAAGCTGAGACATATCATATCCTGGATTCAAAACTTTCCTGGTTTTAGACACCAAGTCCTGCACTCTTCCTATCACATCATAGTTTCCTAGACTAAAGTATATAGATAATTTACTGAAGATGGATCAGGATAAGAACCACAACTCAAAGTGTGCATCCTACAAACAATAACTCAGGAATATTATTGTCCTGTGTGAAGGAAAGCATTTTGAAAATATATGTGCTGTGGCACAGTAGATAGAGCACCATCCCTGAAGTTCAAATCTGGCTTCAGACACTTAACACTTCCTAGCTGTGTGATCCTGCGCAAGTCACAACTCTAATTGTATCAGTGAAAAAAAAATAATGATAATATATGTGCTGCAAAATTCATCTTCATCTCTCAGAACAACATTATGCCATATAAGCTCCTATATGGTCAACAAAATTATTTGAAATGCAAATCCTAATGTTTCTTAGATATTTACTTTCCAAACATCTGATTTTCTGATAGCCATTAAAAATTAATTGATTATTAATTATTTTAACAGAAAATGCCTTGATGGAATTTATTTTATTCTCTGATAGTATTGTCCAGGGATAATAATCGTTCATATACATAGTGCTTTCAAAAGGATAGCAGAGTTGTCTATACTTTCCAGATGATGAAGTTGAAAGAAGTGACATTCAGATGAAAGAATGATTGAATCTTATTGGAACCTTACTTCTTGACTATCAGTACAATTTTTTTTCCTTGTCATTGAAAATAATATTTCTATTGAAATTCATTTATTTGATTTTGGACAAGTGCATTATGCCTCTTTTCTAACATAGGAAGATTTTTTCTGCTAGCAATACTATGATGCCACAATTAATAATTTTTCTGGTAATAAAGTCCCTTAGTGGTATAGTTGACTATATTTAAAATAAAAGGAATTTCATATATCATGGATAGTAATGTTAGCAAAGCATTTGGAAAGATTGTACAAATTTTTAGCCACTATTGGCTAAGTGACCCTCTTAAGGAAATTTTGTTTGCTTTTGAACAAATGTAGGTAAACTAGGCCAAACCTAGATAAAATGAAATTTTTCCTGTGTCCCTTTTTCCAGTTGGTGGCAATTGTCACCATTTCTGCTACCAGGTATCCAATTCATCCACCATTTCCATATCATTCCCTTAAAACAGAACTTATAATCATCTGGTTTTATCATTTACATTTGCCTTTGATCGACTATATTTTAATGGGCATAAATCCAAGAACACTAATTATATTACAGAAATTAAATAAACACCTGTTCACTTGAACTTAACTATAAAATTCAGAGTCCAGAATTGTGGGACATTGAGGTCTGCAGGACAGAAATAATACTGAATCAACCCAACTTAATAGGCCCTTGTAGAGATGTTGTATAAATGGATTTGACAAAACTTGTCAATTGATTAAATATGGAGAGGCTGATAGGAGGAACAGAAAAAAAATCAAAGATGATTCTGAAGATGGGTTTCTAAGATAACTGGAAGTATTGCAAGTATGTTCAAGTGAAACAGAGAAATTTGGAGAATTTGTTTTTTGTTTAGATCATGAATTTATCACTGTGGAGAGGTCCTGGTATTGAAACTTCCTTAACTGTTGTTGTTTAGTCAATTAGTTGTGCCCAAACCTTTGTGACCTCATTTGGGATTTTCTTGACAAAAATACTGCTTATTTTATATATGAGAAAACTAAGGCAAACAAAATTAAATGACTTCCCTAGGATCAAGCAACTAATGTCCAAGGTAGGATTTGAACTCATCTACTTCTAATTGTAGGAGCAAGATGCTAACCACTGCATCATCTAGGCTGTCACTCACCATTGCAAATTAGCAACTATTTATAATTTGTGGGCTTTGAAGGCTGCATGGAGCACTGAGAACTAAAGCAAATTTTTTTCTCTTTCAGTTCTTCTTGACTCTGGAGCCCGATCTCTATTTACTATATCTTATTTATAAAATAAGAAGAAATGTAGAAATCCAATATTTCAATGTAACAATATATATTATCACAAAATTCAAAAGGACATTATCACAATAAGCCAAATATTAGAATGCTTAACTGAAATATTTCAAATGACTGACCAAAAAAAAAAAAAAAAAAAGCAGGATCATTTGTTCCTCTATCCCACTGGCAAAAAAAAAAAAAAAAAAAAAAGTGTAATTACTTAAGGTAGTAGGCTGGAATGTAAAGAACAAGAAGTTGCAATGACAGAATTCGGGTGCTGGAACTAAGGGATTATCTAGTGCACCCACTAGTGGAATAGGAAGGGCTGGGATTCCAGGATCTTTGCTCCTGGCTGTGTGATGTTGAAGACTTCAGTCTTTTTAGATGGGAGATGGACTAATCTTCTATCATAGAAATATCTTCTTACATTGACATCCTAGTTATTGGAGGGAAAGGGGTAAAAAGGAAATAGCTTGGTTTCTGGACCTCCTGAAATGAAATGTGTATTGCACTACTGCTGAGTGACTTCAATGAGTTGTCCTCATGCTGTCACACACATGCTTGAGCTATTACATTCCAAATAAGCCCTGATCCTTCACTAATTGTGTTTTAGATTTGGAAGTAATGTGAGGTACTTTAAGTCTCTTTAACATGCTTACAATGTGAGCAGCATTTTAAATATCTGTATTTACCATTTGCAACCTCAGGGAAAGAACAGTTCACTTTACAGTAGGAAGCTGGGATAAAAATTCACAAATTACATAATTAAACATTAATACAAAAAACTCTTTTGAAAGATGTATTTTGCATAATGATTCCGAACCAGATGATCCATTTTGCAAATGTTTGTTTATGTTCCCATTTTAGCTCTTTAATTTAAGATTCCAATTTTCCAGACCTTCAAATGATAATAAAATGTACGAGGCTAGAAATGAAGGTCCCCAAACGAGGTTTTTGGCAATTTGTTAGAAATTGCAATATGTATAGATTACCCAGTAAATCTAAATTATTGGCACACATGAAAGATTATTTCCATTTATTTTGTTTTATTGTGTAATATTTAGTGGTTCAGGCTGAGGTAGCAATATTAAGTCCTGCCAGTTCTAAAGTCATAGCCTGATTAGATCATTTATTTTGTAAACATCTGCAATCTTGAGCCCACCTCTTTATGGAATTCTGCAGTTGACAACATTAATTGGGATTTATTTTTCTAGCAAGGTCTTAAAATAGAGAAGAGATATGTTAATAATCTATTACAGCAATATAAATCGGCTTGAAACATGAGTATCTCTTGAAATTGAGGATTTACGAAAAGTTAAACACAAAGATCTATGATGCTACTTATTCTAGAATAGGCAATTTCAGTCATTAAAGAATGGTTGGTTGTGAAATTTGAGAAGTCATTGGTAGATTATTTTTGTGAATTACTCGAAAAATACAAATTCAAGCAAGTAGAAGTCAGTCAGCCATGTTTATCTGCAATTCCCTGATGTATTTCTCACATACTGTTTTATTTAAAGCTGGGAGAGACCTTAGAAGTCCTTTTTATCTTTGAGGAAGCTGAGACTCAGGGATGTGTGAAGCAACTTGTTAAAATCACAGAGGTAGCAAGTAGCAGAGAAAGAATTTGAACCATAGTTCCCTTTTCACTCTGCCACAGCAGCTGCTATGTTGATGTCTTATCTCTTTATTAGATGGCAAACTTCGAGAAGATAAGAGCCCTTATATGACCTTAACTTTGTATCTTCCATTAGTGCCTAGCCTAGTAGATGCTCAAAATATAAATGTATTTAATGAAATAATGAATGCATGAATCTGTTTAACAGAAATAGTATGAACAATAATAGCTCTTATTGATCTTTTATTGTCATTGAGTCATTTCATTTGGCAAAAGACCCCATTTGGGGTTTTCTTGGCAAAGATGCTGGAGTCCTGTGTGGCCCTGGGTAAGTCACTTAACCCTAATTGCTTCAGCCAAAAAAAAAAAATACTTCAGTGCTTTTGCCATTTCCTTTTCTGGCTCGTTTTTCAGAGGTTAAAATTGAGGCAAACAGGGTTAAGTGACTTGCTTACATAGCTAGTAAATGTCTGAGCTCATTTTAGAACCCAGGAGATGAATCTATCTGACTCTACTCTTGGAATTGTATCATACCCTTACCTACAGATGCTCTTAAAAACCACTTTTTTTCTCCTTTGTGATTCTGATCCCTTTCAAGATATCTTGGGGTTTACTAATTAGATTTCTTTCTTAAGTGCCAGATTTTTACCCAATCTGATTCTAATTAGTCACCAAGGTCCTAGACAAACCCGCATTTGGATCCTGATTGACTCAAAGTGAATGTAAATAGCAACCATTTCTGCTTTGGACAGAAACCCTGATTTTCCATCCCAGATGCATTCATTCATTCATTCATTCATTTAGCTTTTTTTTTTTTTTTTTTTGGACTAAGTGAAAGAGGAGATTCTTTGCTTCAATTGCTACCTAACCTTAATCACTGAATGGTGCTGCTTCAGTTAAACTGAGACCTGTTGAAGACCTTAGCTTAAAAAGACCAAGGTTTCCCTCTGCATCCAGGGCCATCTCCAGTCATCTTGATCTATATCTCATTATTGGATCCAGATGGCTCTGGAGGGAAAAGTGAGGCAGGTGACTTTGCACAGCCCTCCCTCACTTTAAATCCAACTCAATTGCATTCATGATGATAACCTCCCTGATATCTTGGTCCTCTTCAAGACCAAAGGACAAACAACAATAACAACAACTTTATACACCACTTAACTGTACCCCTCTCCTATTTTATAATTAAAGAGATAATGTCATACCTCACCAAAGTCCTATGATATAGTATAAGCATCTATAAAAGAGCAAAAACTAAATAATATTTATATTTGTGAGTATATGTGTGTGTGCATGTATATATGTGTATATTTATATGTATGTTTATGTGTAATTATTCTGCATAATTTAGTTGCTGTGGAAATTCCCTCCATTAACATAGAATAGCATTGTCTAAAGTCTTCTCCTCATAGGGGTCTTCAAATTATGGCCCACGGGCCAAATGCGGCAGCTGAGGACGATTATCCCCCTCACCCAGGGCTATGAAGTTTCTTTATTTAAAGGATCACAAAACAAAGTTTTTGTTTTTATTATAGTCCGGCTCTCCAACAGTCTGAAGGACAGTGAACTGGCCCCTTATTTAAAAAGTTTGAGGACCTCTGGGTCCCTCTAAACCATAAATTCTTGTAGAGCTTCCTGAAGATACTAATAGAATTGAGTGACTTGGCCAGGGTGACATAGATGATATGTCAGAAATAAAAAGTGAAGTCATTTTTTCCAGATGTCAAGGCTGAGACTTGATCCACTGTCTTTCACCATTTTATAATCCCCATATTATAGAGAAATAGTAATTTTGTGGAAAAATTTATAGAAAATCGCCATTTTGTAGAAAATAGAAATCATGATTATATATCTATTAATTTTATAGAAACTAAATTTATGTTTAAAGCATGGAAAATATGTGTCTTATAGTCTCACAGCTAGCAAAGAATTCTTATTATTATGTAGCTGATAAGTGTGAGGGCCAGAAATTAAGGCCAAACATATGACTTTATAGGCTGAAATCCCCGTGCTATATAGAAAAGTTTATAGAAAATCCTTATTTTATAGAAAAAATTATAGAAAAACCTCATTTTATAGAAAATAGAAATCCTGATAATATATATTAATTTTATAGAAATTAAATTTGTGTTTAAAGCTTGAAAGATATATGTCTTATAGTCTCATAGCTAGCAAAGAATTCTTATTATTATGTAACTGATAAGTGTGAGGACCAGAAAATATGGCCAGATATATGCCTTTATAAGCTGAAATAGTCTCCACTGGGGCAATTTGATGGTGTAGAACTTAGAAGGCCAGGCCTGGAATCAGGAAGATGAGTTCAAATCCATTTCAGACATTTACTAGCTGTGTGACTCTGATCAAGTCATTCAAACCCTCTTTGCTTCATTCAGTTCCCTCATCTGTGATATGAGCTGGGGAAGGAAATGGCAAACCACTCAATAACTTTGCCAAGAAAACCCCAAAAGGCATCACAAAGAGTCAGATGCAAATGAACAACAACATGTTCTTCACTATGCCATACTGCCTCCATATTCTGGGACTAGAGGCAGTTTAGATGATGGTAATGATGTCAATAATAGCATTTGTATAATACTTTAATATTTACTAAGCTCTTTATAAATATTATCTCACTTGATCTTCACAACAACTCTGGGGGGTGGATGCTTTTATTATCCCCATTTTATACATGAGGAAACAGAGGCTGCAAAGTTAAGTGCCTTGTCTAATGTCACACAGGAAAGTATGTCTGAGGAAGGATTTGAATTCATATCTTCTTGAAAACATGCCCAGCATTCTATCCATTGTAACCTTCTAGCCAACTAGATTATATCTAAATTTAATTGATGTCTTTATAAGTTTAATTAATTCAGTTAGAATAATTGATGTCATTTTGTGAAACCATAATCACCCACTGCATGTTCAGGGGCTTTGTCAGCCCCTGTATCAGCTGACCTCCAGCTTTTTTTTTTGGTTTCCCCGTTGGCAGACCACAGTGGTAATTGAACTTGCCCTTTTATTAGTTATGCTCATAAAATTTCTTCAGAGAGTCCTTTCTCCCTATTTCTGCTGCTCATCTGGACCACCCCTTTTGTCTTTTTTCCAAAAGATTCTCAGAGACAAATATAGAATTTCAGAAATATAAAGGACAAGATTCTCATTAGTTACATTGAATTTGCGCAGGGAGATAAGGAGAAGAGTTGCTGGGAATTCCTTTAGAATAATATTCTTTTCTCTCCTTCACTCTTGCCTTAGTAGGCATCTAGTTTTCACTAAATTCTCCTGATAATATGTATTAAGATTCTTAGTTCTGGGCAATTCTGACTCTGAGATCTAATGCAGTATAGGAAATAGAGTGTTAAAACTGGTATGAGTAAAATCTGAGTTCAAATTCCATCTCACTTATTACCTGTGTTAACAGATAATTGGGAAAGTTACTCAACCTACTTGAGCCTCAATTTCAATATATGGAAAATGAAAATTATTGTAATAGTATCTATTTCACAAGATCCTTCTGAAGATCAAGAGATTATATAGGTAAAACCATAAAAATTTAATGTGCAAACCACAAAAATGTAATATGAATCTTAGCTATTATTTGGCCTTGTCCAATTTTGTCCCAATCTTTTTCCAATGCCAACAAGCCCTGAGAGCTAGTCTCCTGGATTTCTGAAGTGGGCTTCTTTTCTTAAGAAACCTTAGATTCTTGTCTCCCACCCCACTCTTTGCCATTACACTTTGCTACATTTGACTTACAATCACTTCTCAATTCTTTTGATTCTTTCTAGATTTCTGGACCTAAAAAATGTGGTTTCCTATATGGATTCCAAAGTTTGCTTCTCTGAACCAACTTTGCAATCATTTACTTTTTCTTGGAGTCTCCCTAGTTCCTGGCCTTAGGGAAAATATTTATTTTCTCCTTGGTCCAAGCATAAGCCCCATTTATTTATTGGGATATTTTGTTTCTGCTATCCAGATTATTGTATTCTTTACAAAATAGCTTTTTAATAAATGGTCATTCTATTGTATTGTGTTGCATTTGAAAATGCATCAGTTTGTCCTCATATTTCTTTGAATATGAGCCATTTGGTAAAGCTCAGGCTACTTAGGTGAGATCTATAATATAATCTATAAAATAATATATATCTAATACATAATATAATATAATAGTATTTTATTTTTCCTCCAGTTGCATGTCAAGAAAATTTTTGCAAGATTTTGAGTTCCATTTATTTCTCCCTCCATTCTTTTCTCCCTTCCTCTTTTCTGAAGGTGATAAGCATTTTGATACAGTTTATACAGATGCTATCATGTAAAACATATTTTTACTAGTCATGGTTGTTAAAGAAGAAAAAATTAAAAAAAACATAAGAGAATAAAGTAAGTGAAAAAATATGCTTTTACTTTTTTACTTTATTTTTCTTAAGAGCTTTTTCTTTTGGTCTATGCTTTCTTTTTTTCTTTTATAACATGAATATTATGGAAATGTTTTGTAAGACTACACATATAATCTATATTTAATTACTTGCATTCTCTATAGAAGTGAGGATCAGGAAGGAAAAAAGAAAAAAAATCTGCAACTCAAAAGTTTTTAAAACTAATATCAAAATTATTTTACATGTAACTGAGGAAAAAACAAAATACCAAAGAAATTAAAAAAGAGAAAAAAGAAAACAGAGTCCATCAGTTCTTTATCTGGTTATGAATAGGAATGAATTTTCCTTCATGCACTCTTTGTACTTGTCTTTATGTTCTGAAAAGAACTGAGTCATTCCTAGTTGATCATCACACAATGTTGTTGATACTGTATACAATGTTTTCCTGGTTCTGCTCATTTCACTTCACATCAGTTCATATAACTTATTTTTGCTTATTCCTAAAATCTGCCTGTTCATCATTTCTTATTTGTACAATAGTTTTGCATTATAACAATATACAACAGATTATTCAGCTATTCCCCCACTGATGGGCACTTCCTCAATTTCTAATATTTTGCCACCATGAAAAGGGCCAGCAATATTCTTGAACCTTGCTTCAGTGAAGTAGCCTTATTGGCCTCAGTTAGTTTTAGAAAACAGAAAATTGATAATAAAGCACTGTGTGAAATGAAACAAACCAGGAAGTAAGGTGATGATAGCAAAGATCCACTAATCACTAATCACACTAATGTGTAATGAAGAAAATTTATTATTAAGAGAATGACAAAAATTGGAGCAGATTGATGGAATATTATGTTCTCATTGATCCCACATAAGCTATCAGGAGTCAGTAGCAGTTACAAATATATATCATATTATGGACATGAAAAAGTTAGAAATTTATATGAATTTATATTTATAAACCAAGAATGTATCCTAGAGATGGCAAAAAACTCCCAAAACAAAACAACAACAACAACAAAAACAAATTTCACTGGTCTCAGATGGTTGCAAATGTCACCAAAGAATAGGAGGCTTGTGCTTTTATATGTGGAAAAAATGCTAATATGATACATATTGAAGAATATAAATATGAATAAACCCTTGAAACTTGTCTGTATTGACTTCTAATCTATGAAAGAGAGAGACATCAAGAGAAAAGGAAAGGAAGGACAAAAGCGAACCCCAGGAAGCGAGACAGGATGATCCGTAATGTTTTAGACTCCACTTCTTTCTAGTTGAGAGCAACAGCAATGAGGAAGACACAGGCAGCTGGACTGGCACATCTGAAGTACACTAGAATACTACACTTTAGAAGGGAAAGAGAGATACAGGGGAAATTGGATACCATAATACAAATATTAAAGAAAATGTCTGAGAAGGAGTACATCTAACATGCAACCAAGTGGTGAGAATAGGGGAAAAGCTTCTTAGACTTTAAATAAATCTTCTTAGTGTAGATTCTTAATTTAACTATTTTTGATAACTAGTTTTTAGGTTTCTTAAAGAAATAAAAAATAGCAAAAAAGTAAATATAGCCAATTATTTTTAAATTGCAAAATATTAACAATAATTACATTAGATTTGTATGAGTTCTAAGTTCCATTGTCCTCAAATCAAGTCCTGATCACTCTTTCCTAATTATAGAAAGAGTGATATCTAATATCGGTGATATCACAAATATCTGATTCTGTGATACCTTTGAGTATCTCTAGAGTCATAGGAAACATCAGAATGCTGTGGAGTGAACTTCACACTAAAACTGTGGAATAACAACTCAACGTCAAGGTGAAAAAGCCAGAAAAAAATGTATTCTCAGAGCATTTCTATGGCTTATTTTGAATAGAAATGTTTTGTGAGATAGTTATAAAGAAGGTTCAAATCTATATCTCACAAATGATTGTTCTTTCTGCACACTCATTTATTATCACCACAGATCAGGAATTAAGCACTAGTTCAGACAACTGGAATAATAATAATAATAAACAACATTTATAGATTATTTTAAGGTTTGCAAAGTGCTTTACCTCATCTCATTTGATCTTCATGACAACCCCATGGGTGTGATTACAGATTTTATTTCCATTTTTTTTTTCAAATGAAAAGATTGAGGCTAAAAGAATAAATGGCTTGGCTAGGATAGTAAGTCTCAGAAATAGGATTATAATTTCTGACATCAAGTTTATATCTCTATTGTTTTATGATTTCAGGGATCCAACTAGAGAATTAGTTAGTTAGAATATAGCAAAAAAACCTGGAGACTAACAAGATGTCCATCTATTGGAGAAGCTAAATAAATTGTGACATATAAATAATGGAATATTTTTATTCCATGAAATTAGTAAAATAGATGGTTTCAGGGAAAAAAAAACTATTTCCACTTCTATATGAATTGCTATAAACTGAGTGGGGTAATTTATATTATAAAGAAAAATATCTGAAAGATTTAAGAACTTTGATCAATGGAAAAAGAAAACACAGTTCCAGAGAGCTTAATATAAAACCTGATTTTCCCCTCCAGTCAAAAGGGTGATGGAACCAGAAAAATTAATTTTTAATTTAAGAACTAACTTTTAATTTTGAAAAGAATACTAGAACATTAGGAAATAATAGTGTCTTGGATTTGAAGCGAGTTCACATTCTGACTCCACTATTTATTACTTTCTATCCTTGAGCAAATGATCTCTGGTGTTCAGTTTCTAATCTATAAAATGAACTGGAATACAGTTGAACTGGAAGCTTTCTTCAGGTACTTTTCAGTTCTAATTCTTTGATTCTATTTTTGCCCTCACCACAAAAGAGGAGAAAGATGGTAGCTCAGAGAAACAGAACAGAAAAAAAGGCTTTTTGATTTCTAAATACAATTTATCAAGAGATTATTTGGGTTCTCCAAGTTAAAGAAAATTTATGAGCATGTCTCAATCATTAAGTGACTTACAATGCTTTTTAAAAGAAGCTGTAGAAGGCCATTGCAGCATAGTTGTAGATTTCTTGAGGGGTACAGCTCAGCAATGTAAGAGGTGAATTATTCCTTTCCAAAATCATCAATATTACATTTTATGACTTTCTTAAAAGCTGTCATGCCCAACTCTTGTGAATTATTTACCTATTTACTTGCCTTCTTCCCCATTTAAATGGCTGCTTATTTAAAGTCAGGCATGGGAAAATTCAGCCTGGCAAATCTCTCTCTTTTCTTATACCAGCTCTTTTCTGAAGCGGTCACCTTGGGTGCAGTGGACTTCTACTCCGTTCAAATAATGAGTTGTCCTGATTTACCATGATCTGCCTGGAACAGCAGGAAATCCTATTTTCTTTATACTTTTTACCTTACAGAAAGTTAGAATTAATATCATCAACTCTTTTTTCGGATCCAAATCCTTAAGATTAATGACAAAATATTTTTTTTTCTAAAATTTTTCTCAAAGGCAGTAGAAAAAAGAAATAGAAGGCCCACAATATGTCTGGTTATCATTTGAATCTAAGCAGTAATTATGTTCTTCAGGCAGCTTTCAAGAGAAAGAATGCTTATGTTGATTGCAAAGTGTGGGAGATATAAACTTAAATGACCTGAATCAATTGGCTCATTGATGCCCAGAATTGTAAATATTAGAGCAAGAATCACCCAATGAATTAACAATACAAACTTTTTATGTGCTAGAACTGTGCACTAGAAACCCTTTGCCCTCAAAGAGCTTTCATTTTAATGGGGAAGATAGTGTGTGTGTGTGTGTGTGTGTGTGTGTGTGTGTGTGTATACATATATATACACACACACTAATATATATTTATATGTTAGTATATATAAGGACAAAAGTATTAGCAGTTGGACAGATTGAAAAAAGGCCTCCTTTAGAAGGTAACAATGGAGATGAGTTGCAAGAAATCAGGTCTTCTAAAGATTAAGGTGAAGTGGAAGAACATCCCAGGCATGAGAATTGCCTAATCTATAAAATGAACTGGAATACAGTTGAACTGGACACTTTCTTCAGGTACTTTTCAGTTCTAATTCTTTGATACTATTTTTGCCCTCACCACAAAAGAGGAGAAAGATGGCAGCGCAGAGAAACAGAACAGAAAAAAAAGGCGTTTTGATTTCTAAATATGATTTATCAAGAGATTATTTCGGTTCTCCAAGTTAAAGAAAATTTATGAGCATATCTCAGTCATTAAGTGACTTCCAGTCACTTAAGTCAAAGATCTAAATGGAAAAAAAAGATCATCTACTCCTAAACTTTATTTTATAGATAAAAAAATTGGTTCAGATACTTGAGATCTATGAACTCAAGGAGTTGAAGGCCATTGGACTTTTCTGAGTCTCATTTTCCTAATTTGTGAAATGGGTATAATAATACTTATGTAACCAAACCTAAAAGGAAACAATAATCATAATTTGTGATTATCTATTAATTATATAGTTATATCTTATATAATTAATTAATAATTATTATTAATAGAAAGAGGGCCTTAATGGAATATTAAAATACTAGAGAATAATATTAAACTAATATAATAATAGAGAGCCTTAGTAGAAAGAGAGCCAATTCTAAAGCCAGGAAAGCTTGGGTTCAAATCTCACATGTGATATGTATTAGCTTTGTGATCCTGGTCATCACTTTAAGTTTTAGTGCCCTAGGAAACTCTCTAGGACTATAAATTACAGATGACCATAAAAAAGCTGAACTTCCTTGACAGAGGGATTTTTCTCATCAAATACTTTATAATAAAAACGTCATAGGTTTAGTCCCTATATCCTAATAATAGCTGACATTTATAAAGCAATTTAAGATTTTTTATAATTCTTTCTGGAAGTTTGTGTTAAGCTTTTTTTTTTTTTTCCTTTTTAGGGTTTTGTGATTTTATTATCATTGACATCATTATTATTATTGACATTACATTGAATTTACAGATTTTCATTGAATCCCATCCATGTCGTAGCATTAAAGTATTAAATTTTTAAAAAATAAAACTTGATTTTATTTTTAAATGAAGATCCACTTTTTGTCCCTACCCCTTCACCAATGAAAAAGGGGGAAGACATATAAACATGTATAGCCAAGTATAACAAATTCAGTCTAAAAAAGCATCTTGATCTGAAAGAAAAAAAGTTATAAATATGTATAGCCATGTAAAACAAATTCCTATGTCCAGAAAAGCATCTTGATCAACAGTCACTCATCTTTTAAATCTGGCTAGTATGTTTCATCATCAGTCCTCTTGGAATTGCGGTTGGGACCTATGATCTCTGCTCTATAGAAATGTCTAATATGAAAATTTATTCTATTGATGCAGGTCAGCACCCTTTCTGCAATTTATAATCTTGGAATTTTCTGGAACAAAATAGAAATAAAATAATTTGCTCAGAGTCATATAGCCAATATATTCAAAGTTGGGATTTGAAACCAATCTGTCTGAATCCAAGGCTAGCCCTGTAACGACTACTCACTGAAAATAGATTTAGAACTAGAAGGCATTCAGTGGTCATGTATTTTATCATGGGTAGAGTTTATAAATGAGAAAACTAGAGAAAATAACTTATAATTGGTCTTTGGAGTTAATTCTTAAGGCAAGATAAGAATCCTAACATATAGATGGAATGATAATTTAATTCGATTTAAAGGAAGTGTTAGGACTTTAATTTTATTTTAAAGCTTTTTTTTTTAATCAATAAACAAATCTTTTCCCTCTTCTTTTCTTCCAACCTAAATGAGAACAGAAGAGAATAAAAGTAAAACTAAGCCTCTCTAACAAATATACATAGTTGAGAAAAACAAATCCTTACATTAGTCATGTCTAAAAATGTATATCTCATTGTCGGGATTGAGTTTATTATCTCTCTATAAGAAAGATGGGTAGCATGCTTCTTTATCAGTCCTCTGGAGTTATAATGAGTTATTGCATTGATTAAGTCTTTAAAAACTATTTCTTTTAACAATGTATGAAATATTCTGGTTCTGTCTATTTTATGCTACATCAGTTCATGTAAGTCTTCCTAGGTTTCTCAGAAACTGCTCCCCCCCCCTTTTTTTGTACAATGGCATTTATATACCTTAATTTAATCAATTATATCGTAAATTATGGATGTTGACAGGTTTCAATTCTTTGATACCACTAATTAGAGCTTTTATGAACATTTTTATGCATAAATCCTCTTCCTTCTTTTATATCTTTGGAGTATATATCTAATAGTGATATAACTAAATCAAAGAAGATTCAGTTTAGTAATTCCGGAGAATATACTTCAAAATTGCTTCCCAGAATGTATGCTCCAATTCACAGCTACACCAACTGTATATTATTATGCCTATTTTCTCACAATCTCTCCAATTTTGTCATTTTCCTCCCCTTTTTTTAGGGGGGCAACTTTGTCAATCTATGGGGTGTGAAATGTGAGGTGGAATGTCAGAGTTGTTTTAATTTGAATTTCTCTAATTATTAGATTGGAACTTTTTTCCATATAATAACTGGAATTTCTTCCTCTGAAATCTGCATGTTCATATTCTTTGACTTTTTGTCAATTGCAGAGTGGCATTTATTTTTATAAATTTTAATTAGTTATTTAGATATATTAAAATTAGACTTTTATCAGAGATACTTTCAACAAAGTGTTTTTTCCCATTAACTATTTAAGCTCTAATTTTAGTTGCATGGGTTTTGTTTATGTAAGAGCTTTTTTATTTTTAAATTTTTCCATTTCATCTTCTATGATCTTCTCTATTCCTATTTGATCACAGATTCTTCTCCAAATAAGATATCTGGAGTGTAATTTCTTCATGGCTCCTCTAAATTGTTTGTGATATAACTTTTTTATGTGTCATATATCTATTTGAAGTACAGAAATAGAATAGGAGTCCAATTTCTCTTACTCCAAGTTCAGTGGTATTTCCATTAACCTAAGCCTGCTCTTCTCTTAAGTACTATCAGTATTATTAGCCTCATTTTACTGATTAGAACTATGGGATCTAGAATATCTAAGTAAATTACTAGTGGGCACATAAAGATGTAGTTTCAAAAAATTTGTGAGAAGAATGGCACTATTTTACATATTTTCTACAAATCTCTATAATGTCTAGTTTAATAGGAAACAAGGGGATTTTCCTATAAGCTTTTGCATTCAACATAATGCTTATTGTTTTGGTTAAACAATATATGAAAAAAAATCTAGCCTCAGTTGCATAATTGGAAAAGGGGATGAATATTTTAAAAGGTCAATAATGTTTTAGTACTATCATGAAAATGTTTTTGATTTTATGGACTCTCAGAAAAAGTCTTGGGCAACCCTTAGGAGTTTGGAGACCACAATTTGAAAACTACTATCCTAAACTATCTTAAATGCCACTAACATAATAGGGCAGAAACCTAAGAATCAACTAAGTTGCCCAGAAGCTGTCTATCCTTTTTAAGACTAGTGTAGTCTGTCCTACACTGTCATGACAGGGCTAAGGGATCAACAAAGGAATTGCTTTGTCATCCCAAAGGGCCTAAGTCTGTTGGAACTAGAACAAGTAGCCAATCAGAAGGAGATAGGGCAGTATTATTGATGCTTTACTGAATAAACTCCAGTTACATTTGTAAATGCAATTTAAACACAATATAATTTCTAATTACAGAATAGAATTATAGAATAATTTCTAATTATAAAATGATAAAAATGGTAGAGGTATGCCAAAAATACAAGATCAGGAAAATTTTTTTTAATGAACTGGTACCTGAGATACATATTAAAGGAAAATAGGGATTTGGAGAAGTATATTCTAGACTTTGGAAACACTTTTGCAAAGGCCCAGTAGAAGGAGATGACATATAACATATGAAGAAGAGTTAACAAGCCAGTATAACTGGAAGAAAGAATATATGAAAAGGAATAACAAGAAATATCCAGAAAAAATCAGTGAGACCAAATCTGAGGATTTTAGATGAGAAATTTGTAGTTTATCTGGGGATCATTAAAGTGGTACTAGAGATTTTGAGTGGAGGGGATGAAATGGTAAAGTGGAGGGTATTAGATCAAATACAATATAAGACCAAAGACATAACCTTGGACAGTATATATATATATTATAATATATAATTATAATATATAAAGTATTTTATATATATATATATAAAATCAGGGAGAAGCACAAAAGCATAGAGATACTAGAGCAAAATTAATGTGAGAATTTGTGGTTTGATGCTTTTCCTAGTTGTTTTGTTATTACTGGAGTTGATTTAAATATTTTATTCAGGATTTAAATGTTTTAATCCTATCAGAAGTCTGGGTGTTTTTGCCTATCCTAAGGCACACATAATAAAATCAAATAAGTAAATGAAACATTCAGATCATTTGTATGATCTGGAACTAAGTGACTAAGGGCAAATTTGACTATGCATATTAACATCCTTAATTTTATTTATTAAAAGAAAACTAAGGTAAAATGATAGTTGTGGTTTTTAAACATTAATGTTTATTCTCTCAGAAAAACCCAAGCAATAAATAGTACAATTTCCTTTATCTTCTTTATAAATATAAGAAATGCTTTCTAAAAACAAGTCAACAAAAAAATTTTCCTGTTGTGAAAAATTACTAGAATTCATGAAAACCATGTTGACTATAGTGTTCTGTTTTTTTAAAAAAAGAATAATAAAAAGAAAAAGAACATACTGAATAAAATGAAAAATTAAGATCAGGGACTATTTTAAGTTATGAATATTTAGAGTGGGAGAATGGCTTTTGAAGACTGTTTTTTGGGGTTTTTTGACATTTTAAGTTCGACACTTAGGGTATTCTTGGTTTTATTAGTATGGATACAAAACAGATTAAAGCCCATCTCCTAAGATGGACTTTCCAAGACATTTTTTTCTCTACATCCACTCTTGCCAATCCATTAACTTGGTAATGGGTTTCAGAACTTACTTAGGATGGTCTTTAGACAACAATCATATTGTTGATCACTGGTCATTCAGTTAATCAACAAACATATTTAATAATTTACTCTTCCAGGCATTGAAAATAAAAGTTAACTCTCAATTCTCCTAAATTTTGGGTCATTATCTGCTGCTATAGCAGTATTCCCAAGACAAGATGGTAAAGGTCAGAGTCAATGGATTTGGCTCTTTAGGATATTTAGCGAAACATGATTGCATTTGTCTCTGACAGAATGGACATTATGGTCATCAATAATCCCCTTCACTAACCTCAACTACATGGTTTATATGTTCTAATATGTTTTCAGGAATGACATGCTTGAGGGCACTGTCAAAGCTAAGAATGAAAAGCTAAAGATAAATGAAAATGACATTACTAACTTTCAGAACCATAGTCTCAACATTATTAAATGGAAAGATCCTGCAATTTAGTATATATACATATATGTTATATGTATGTATATATACTAGATTCCACTAATATCTTTATCACCTTGGAAAAAAATGAGGCTCACTTGAAGGGTGGCTCTAAGTGTGTCATTGTCTCTTCTGCTGATAACCCTGTGTTCATGATGGAAATAAATCTTGAGAAATATAATGATCGTGTTAAGATTGTCAACAATGCCTTCTACACTATCATTTGCTTGGTTCCCCCAGTCCAGGTCATGTATGATGACAATATTGACAATATAGAGGCACTCATGATAAGTCACACTATTGCTGCTATCCATATGATAGTGGATGGCTATTCTGGCAAAGTGTAGCACAATGGAATGATGCTGCCAAAAGCAACATTTCTATTTCTATTGATGAAATACAATCTCACACACTTAGTAGGTATAAGGCACTTAACCCTTTATTTGCCTCAGTTTGCTCAATTGCAAAAGATAATATAATATTTACCTTATCTATAATAATTACCTACCTATATTACCTTGTAATAATACAAACTTACAGGGTTGTCATGAAATATTTGTAAAAAAGCACTTAGCTTAGTGCATGACATATATTAGGTGCGATATAAATACTATCATCATCATCATGATGTTGCTAAGATTGGGTAAGATGATCACTGAATGGAATAGGAAATTCTCAGACATGGCTTTCTGTATTCCTACTTTTGCTGTATCTTTTGTGAATCTGACCTCCCAACCTGGAGAACTCTAGCAAATATGATGTGAAGAAAGGAATGAAGCAAGAATTAAAGAGGTCCTTAAAGGTTATCTTTATCTGCACTGAGAATCAGGTTATAATGTGAATTTAACAGTGATAATACATCTTTTACCTTCTGTGCTGGTGTTGATATTGCCTTTAATAACCATTTATCAAACACATGTTTAGATATGTTAATGACTATAGTTATAGGGCAACTAGGCGGTACAGTGGATATAATGCCAGGCCTGGAGTCAGGAAAACTCATCTTGAGTTCAAATCTGGCTTTGGATATACTAGCTGTATGATTTTGACCAAGTCAACCTACTAGAAGCAATAAGAAGAAAACTAGTAATGAATCTGCCTCGATACAAGGCAAGTAGCTGCAGCTTCCCTATATGTCTATGCTAAATTGCTCATTCTTTGTCAAAAAAGAAAGTTGTCCCTTCTCTCTTTGCTCTGTGGAAAACCTTTTTCTACAGCTTTGAGTCCCCAGCCACAAAACTGCTCTAAGAAATTATATTGCAATTATAAAATCTATCATTCTCTCTTCATCTCTTCCTTATGGTTTTCCTACTTCATCTGAACAAGGACAATCATAGACTGGCAATACAATGGTTAAGAAAGTTTATCCTACTAACGACAAAGTACACAGAAAGGTAAACTTTCAATCAGTGGAGATGATTTTCAGGAGACAGGCATGGCTCTCTTGGGAAAGAGAGAGGTGAAGAGGAAGAGTAAAATTGTAGGAATTACCAACTTTGTCTGCAGTCCAGGGCAGGTTTCAGTGACACAGCATCTATCCTGATAAACTTCCTGATTTATTTACTTGCCCAAACCATTCTATGAATCCTGTGGCTGGCAATTAGAGGTAGTGCAACTATTAGAGCATTCTTTTTTATATATTTTTTTAATTTTTGGAATAAAACAAGCATTTCCATAACATAGTATAATAAAAGAGATGATTGCACATAGAACTGCAAATCTACTACATATAACTTGCTATTCCTTTTAAATATATATATATATATATATATGATGGTCTTTAGACAACAATCATATTGTTTACCACTGATCAGTCAGTTAATAAACAAACATATTTAATAATTTACTATGTTCCAGGCATTGAAAATAAAACAGTTAACTCTCAATTCTCCTAAATTTTGGGTCATGTATATATATCTACATCTACAATTAATGCTATATCTGGAGAGTACAAACAATAGAAAAAACAAATCTACAAGGAGACCATAGAACAAATACTGATGTATGGCATTCTTTTGTTCTGTTGGAAGCTGTATACATATATATATATATATATAAAACAAGTAATAGATAAATATACAAATATAAAGTTATATAAATTTCTTTTTTTTCTTCCCCTAACCCTAGAGGTGGCCACCAGTAGACACAAATAAGATATATATGTGTGTATGTGTAATATATACATACATCACAAATATGTATATGTATATACATATATATATGGATATGTGTGTGTACACACATGTAAAATTATCCTGTATATGCTTTTATTTATCAGTTCTTTCTCTGGATACAGATAGCATCTTTCTTCATATGTCCTTTAACTTAATTTTGGTATTTATAATAGCAAAATAAATTATTCAAAGTAATTTTTAAAACATTCTTAAAACAATTACTATATACAACATCCTCTTGATTTTGGTCATTTCATTCTTCCTTATTTCTTGCAAGTCTTTCCATGTTTTTCTTAGATCATTGAGCTTATCATTTCTTATACCACAGTTGTATTCCATCACAAGCATATAGTACAACTTGTTCAGCCATATACCGATTAATGGGCATCTTTGAAATTTCCAGTTCTTTTCCATCACAAAGTGAGCTGCCATCAATATTTTAGAACATATATGTTCTTTTTCTTTTTCACTAACCGTCTTTGGAAATACACCTAGACGGGAAACCATAACACTCTTGATCTATGCAGGCTTAGTTGACTGGCTCTGAATTACCCTCTCAGTTAAGATGAAAGGGCTAACTTGTCTGTGTGGCCCCCTTCAGTCCAATAGAACAACAGAACAGCTTCCAACAGAACAAAAGACTGCCATACATCAGTATTTGTTCTATGGTCCCCTTGTAGATTTGTTTTTTCTATTGTTTGTACTCTCCAGATATAGCATTAATTGTAGATGCCTCTTTTTTTGTTTCTCTGCTTCTCCACACCTGGTTATGAAACATTTTTCTTTTTAAAAATAATATTTATGCATTTCTAGCACATCTTAGAGCCTGAAGAAGAGTAACAAAATAAAGTTTCCTTGGGAAAAAAGCCCAGAATTAACTTAAATATGTTTTCCCAAACAAAAAATACAAGTTTATTCTTTTCTTCTTTCAAAAGGGCATGCCAATGAATTGCTGCTTACAGTGGGGGAAAAGAAAAGAATCACTTTATAAGTCCTATAATACAATGTGCTATATAATTATGAACTAAAGTGCCTGTTATGGTTCTTCTATTCAGCCATGCAGATTAGCATGCCCATGTAGGGCAATTTTAAAAGAACCTCATGAACTTGTTCTATTCTTTCTACTAGATCTTTTTCAAGTTTTTATGAAAATGTGTTTATGGGGAATTCTTAGTGCAGTTACTGCCTGTGGACACCTGTTCTAGTTTTTTTTAACAGATGGCAGATGATTCTATGATATTACAAATTTCACAAAGGCAGAAATCTATCTGCAAAAAAAGTACTATCCTCAGTCAAAGAACCATACCATAAATTCTGTTGATAGTAGTAAGACTGTACCATGTCTTGTTTTGGCTTTGGTTTTCTTTTTTCCCAGTAAGGGATATGGATTTGCAGTGAGGAATTCCCATTTTTCCTCCTATCCTTCTTGTAACCATTTTTAGGGTGAGGAAAATCTAAATAACAGAAACTGGCTAAGAGCAAACATTGTGGAGATTGTCCCAACATGAATGGGACAGTAACTCCAGTTATAAGATGCTGCTCTCTTCAGGACCCCATAAAGTCTTTTCTTAACACAGAAATAACATAATGCACATACTTTTATTCAGCAATAATTACAGACATGTGTCTCAGATGGCTGATACTTTTGTGCCCAACTCCATGTTTGCTTAATTGTGACTCGCAAAAGACATTTCTTTGAAGTCAGTATGTTCATATAGTAGAGAACTAACTATAGATGTAGAGAACTAACTATACTTTCCCTGTCCTTTTAGTTCCACAATATTTTCTTTGTTCCCTACTTCTCTTTTCCTACTTTGGTCTCCTTAGCACTTATTTTAATTGGTGAGGAGACAAGGTATTATCTTGTTTCCATTTTCTCAAGGTATATTGGTTTTTTAATTGGTCATGACCTTACTTCTGGGGGTGGTCTTTTTCCTTACAGCTAAGGCCTGTATTGTACTTCACTTAATGACACACACACACACACACACACACACACACACACACATATATATATATATATATATAGAGAGAGAGAGAGAGAGAGAGAGAGAGAGAGGCAGAACTTGCACAGATACCACATAATGCGTATCTCTGGGATTGGCTATGTCAGAAGAAAGCTAGCCTCTTTATTAGCTTTACTCCTTTATTCAGCCCCAAATCCGACACCTTCAAGTCTCTTTCTTGGATTCCTTTTCTCAGCAGTGTGAACTTCCTCTTCATAAGTCTTCTGGACTAGAGACCCAAGTCATTAACATAGGATCAGCATTGAGCTCTTCAGTGAATGTAGTACATGTTGATTGTTGCTATTTACTTCCCCTTTCCTTTAAGTCAACTCTTCTCTAAACTTCCTCACAGCTTCTGTTCTTCTCTGCCTGTCCTCCCTTTCCACTATTCCTCCAAAACCTTTTTTCCCCCCTGAGGCAATTGGGGTTAAGTGACTTTCCCAGGGTCACACAGCTAGGAAGTCTTAAGTGTCTGAGGTCAAATTTGAACTCAGGTCTGCCTGACTTCAGGGCTGGTGCTATTCACTGAGCCAGCTAGCTGCCTCCCCAAACTCTATTATTAGGGTTTCTATTCTTTTTCTTTTTTATTATTAATAGACTCTTCTTCATCCTATATTTCTTCTTCTTCTCTTCTGCTGCTCATTAAACTATAGTTTTCTCCCCAAACCAGAATTTTTTGACCCTCTCCAAGGCTGGCTGATCTTTTCTTCCTACCAAATAGGTCCAGGAAGATAAGTTGGCTTATTCCTTTTCAGCCTAAAAGGCTGTTCCTCCTCCCATCCTCACTTAGCCGATTTTTTTTTGCTACATTTAATGTTTATTCAGTTCTGTGCAGAATCTTATTATTGTCATTTATAGACCTTCTGGTGAACCTCCTTCCTTCCCCACTAAATTGTACCTGATGCATAATCTTCTTCTTTACCAGCTTCCTTCAAAATATCCTAGCCTCCCAGTTCCTTAACTCTCATGATGTCTATTGAATCTACTTCACCCACATACAGAAATGGTCATTATTCTCTTAGATTTTCTTCTTGAATCTCCTTCACTTCACTGAATGTGTTCCAGCTGATTACAGCTTGGAGTTCACATATTTTTTTCATTGAACATGGTAGGGTGTTGGGGTTACATAAGATTTACTTTTGTGGTTGCTTCACACAAAATTTTCTTCAGTTTCAAGGCAAAGTAGAATATTCATATAAGCAAGTATTTATAAGAATACTAAAAAGGCATTTGCAAATAAGGATATTTAGTTGAGTTTTAGAATCTTTCCAATACTTGTGTTGATCTAACCATCATCTTTTGGTTATCCCATCTAAGTCAATTGTGTAGATTTATTTTTTTTAATGATACATGTAAGTTTTCAAAGAATTGAAAACTATTTTATAAAATCATAGAATTTAAAGTATGAAGGGTTCTTAGTTCAGGATTCTTAATTATTTTTTCTGTCATGGATCCCTCTGGAATAATAGTATATCCAACAGACCCCTTCTCAGAATGTTTTAAAAAGAATTAATTAAATTCATAGAATAAAAAGAAAATCAAATCAAATAAATTGAAATAGTTATCATAATGTAACCCTTAGGTTAAGAAGCATTGCCTAATCCAATCCTTTATTTTTACAGATGAGAAAGCTGAGGGGACAGAGAGATGTAACATATGTTACATAGATAGTAAACAGTAAGAAGGGGATTTGAAATCAAATCACCATCAAAGATAGTGGATGATTAAGCAACAAATTGAATGGTACAGACAGTATACCCTATTGAAATTCAGAGAAGAATTACTGATTAGGGAAGGCATCATGAAGTAGAAAGAGCTTGAGCTAAGTCCAGATAGGCTAAGTGCTTTTAAAAAAGGGTGAAATGAAGTGTTTTCATTTAATTCTATTCAACTCAACAAAAACTTTTATTAAATATGTACAAAGGTACTGATACCCTAGGAATAGAGGAGACATGTTAGAAAATAGTGAGAAGATAAAGTGAGATGCCAATTAAAATATTTAAAAGTTCAATTTGTGCTACCTGAAAATCTCATCCTTGAAGATGTTTCAGGAAAAGACATATATAATATATTTATTTTATTGATTCTTTAAAAGGTCAAATGTATACAAAAATTTAATTTTAATCAATATTAAAAATCAATTGCTCCCTTTTTTTTCCTATTTTCTATTTTAAGCTGCTGTTTTGAATTAAATTTCTACTTTTCTAAGGAAAGGAAAGAATCACATGGAATCATACAAACTTTTAGAATTAGAAGAGATTTCTTCAGTCTTCTTTTATAATCCACATCTAAACAGGAAGCTACTCTACCATATTGCAAATGATCCAAAAGAGGAGATTTCTGCATTCTTAGTGGAAAAAATTTCAAAGTTCTTATCAAGCTAGAACCCTCAAAGCCCTCATAAAAGAAAAAGGGAGAAACTGGGAAAGCAGTGCGATTATACACATGATGTGTAGTAATCACTGATTGCTATTTGGGGGTGAAGAAAATATTATGATGTCACTGAATCCTTGGTGTAGGACAGATGTCTAAATGATAATAACATCAGCCCAAGACTCAGGCCCTAAAAAATTAGGTAAGACAGAGGAAATAAATTTGAAAATAAGAAGAGGATGCCTCTGGCCTGGATCCTTGCTATGAACTTGTCACCTTAAGGAACATTTATTAAGAACCTTATTGCTATTCAGTCATTTTCAGTCATACTTGACTCTTTGTGACCTCGTTTGGGATTTTCTTAGCAAAAATACTAGAGTGGTTTGCTAGTTCCTTCTCCATATTAAGTGCCTATACTATGTAAAGTAAAATTTCAGATCCTGGTGATACAAAAAGGAAAAAAAAAGACACAATTCTTTCTTTCAAATTAACTTACAAACTAATAGAGATAAGTAGGGGTGATTATGCTATAATAATTAAATTATAATTGAAACAAATCACACAAAGTATTAGAAGAAAAATTGAGGAGAAAGGAATCATTTTTCAGCTACAAACAGCAGAGAAAGTTTTACAGAAGAGCTGGACCTTGAAGAATTCTAAAGGTAGTAGGGAGGGAGCCCATTTAAGCCATTTAAGCAGAAAAGTGGATAAGGACATTGAGAAATCCATTATGACTAAAACACAAAGTATACAAAGTGAAGCAATATGGAAGAAAGTCAGAAATATAGGGTGGAGTCTAAACATGGAGAGCTATAAATGCCAAAACCAGGATTTTATATTTTATCCTAAAGGCAATAGGGAAGCACTGATGGTTTTTGAGCATGAAAGTGACATATGTTTAGATGTGTGCATGATAAACAGGAATTTCCTAGATGAATAAAGATTAGAATGAAAAAGGGAGAAATGACATAGATAACCTGAAGGTCAGGAGAAAATGGAAACTAGAAATACAGCTTTGGAATTCATTTACACTTCAAGGAGATTGAGAGATTATATAATCTATATAAAGAGGAAAAAAGGAGGCTAAAGATAGAAATTTGATGGACACTTATAATTAGGATGATAGAAGGATTTATAATCAGTTGTTTGTCCTGAGGACCTATGACAATAGGATTTAAGTGAGGTAGAGCTGCACCAAGCCATCAGCCTCACTCTTCCAGGAGTCATTGATGTACAGTGGCAGGACAAAAGTCAAGACAACTAGCAATGGCTCAAGTAGTAGTGGATGACCTTGGTGGCTTCAGTGTCTCACCAAGCTTCAGTTGTTTTCTTGACCTTGGAATAAATTATTCTTGTTTGCCCATTCCACTAGAGGAAATCTTCATATGCTTGTGGTAGACAATTTAGTGACCAAATTGATCTAGTCTCTGTCTCTGTCTCTCTGTCTCTGACTCTCTCTCTCTCTCTCTCTCTCTCTCTCTCTCTCTCTCTCTCTCACTTTGTATCTGTCTTTGATTCTCTCTCTCTCTGTTGCCTTCTCTCCCTCTCTTCCTCCCTTCTGTTCTCTCTGTGTCCTCGCTTTCTTTTTCTGTCTCTCTTTCTGTCTCTCTCTCCTTCTTTCCCTCCCTCCGCTCTCTCTTTACTTCTTCCCATTCTCTATCTCCCTCCCTTTTTCTGTCCCTTTTCCTCTCTTTCTTTCTCTTCTCTCCTTCCCCCTTCTTCCCTCCAGGTATCTCCTCCTCTCCTTCTCTCTCTTTTGGCCTCTTTCCCTCTTTTTCTCCCTTCTCTCCTTTTTCTCTCTATTCCCTTCCCATCTTCTTTTATCTCCTTTTTCTCTTTTCTTCCTTCCCTCCATTTCTGTCTCTATTTCCCATTTCCCTCTCCCTTTTCTCTGTCTTCATTTTCTTATTCTCTCTTCTTCCCCTCTTCTCCCTTTCTCTTCTTATCTTGAAATTGTAGTTCAATATTGTTCTTTTACATGACATCTTTCTCAATACCCCCAAACTAATAGCTTCCTCCCCAAATAACTCCATAATTACTTTCTCTGTATTTTATATATACCTAGATGGATACATTCTGTTTTCCCCATGGATTAGAAGAACTTTGAAGAGAGCAAATACTATTTTGGTTTTGTCTTTGTTTCTCTAGTACCCAGTAGATATTTATTAATATTTGGTTGATTGTGTTGATGATATAAATATCTGCTTTCATGTAGTAAGTCTTCAAGTATCATGGTCAATATCATTTTGGAATGTGCATTAGCTTTGGTATCAGAAAACCTGGGTAGGATTCTTGCCTCTGCTACTTCCTCAAGTATGCTACTTCCTCACTGTATGAACTTCAGTTTTCTTTCTGTAAAATGGTGAAGATGGCAAATGTCACCACTGGTTAGAATTGTGTTTACATTAGTCTAGGGAGCTCAACCGAGGCTGAGTAGCAAATATTATCCGACCTTAGAGTTTTAGAATGTTTCCATAGGTACTGAAAGATTAAATGATTTACAAGCATACACTAAGCATAAGAGCTCAGGATTAATAACTAATATCAGATTACTTTTTCTACTTTAGTAAATTATGGGTAAACATTTATTCACTGTTGGCAATAACTTTGTCCTTCCATAGGGGAAAACAAGCATTTTCCTTTTTTGTCTATTTCTTTTGCTTAATCTGCCTTGGTATGTAGCCCTTACTGTCGAGAAAGAAAATTCCACTTTTAGATCACTTTAGGTGATCCAAGTCTGAGAATGAGACTGGTGAGACTGCTGAGAATGAGACTGGAAAGGGTGCTTAAGTGCTAAAACAGAAGGGAAACTCTAAAGGAACTTTTAAACAGAAGAGCTGGCACTATAATTTAATGGTCAACTTAAGGAATGAATTGCAGCCTTAAGTCACATTGTTCAGAGCCTCTTCCACAGTTAATAACATATTGTGTTGTCATGGGTTGCATCTATCTTTGACAGAGAACTGCTCTTTGCCATTATTTTTTCAGCTTTCTTCTCTGTCTCCTCTCTGGTCACCATTCTAAATCAATAGTTTGGCAAGTAATGAAGGCTAATTTCATTTGAATTCCATGGAATCTTAATGTGTTATAGTTGAATGGAGACCTTAAACAGATTTGGAAGTGAAGCCAAAACTTGGCTTAAGAAGTATCTCTGCATGGTCTTGGACATGTCACTTAATTTGGGGCATGATCACATACTACAGTTTATTGAGCCATTCCTCAATTGATGAGAATCTCCTCAATTTCCAATTCTTTGTTCTGGGAAGAGAATTATTATAAATATTTTTGTACATATTCTCTTTGGGCATTCATGTCTAGTAATGATTTTGTTAGGTCAAAGGATATGCATGATTTTAAAGTTCTTTCACAGTTCATATCTTTGATCATTTATCAATTGAGGAATGAATGCTATGCAGTCTTGCTATCAAAGTTATGTCCTTCATTAATATGACTATTGTGATGATATACATTTTAATATGTGATATTCTGAATTATATTAATATGTGCTTCTTTATTATCTTCTCTTATATAAATGTTTTTCATATTCTATTATGGAAAATGCATGGACAGTTTTTATGCATGTGTTTTTTTATATTTGGTTATTGTATGTGAACTCTGTTATAGGTTATCGCACAGGGAGTCACAAAAGTCTTAGTAAAGCTTTAAGCTATTTAAATTTCAAACTGCATTAAAACTTTTGGAGTTTGCTGTATTTGTTGGTTAATATAATCCTATGATCTATCACCTGTCATGAATCTGGACCTTCATAAAAGAATAATACTTTCTGGATTATGTAATAAATATATCATGCACTTTGCTGAGACCTTTATGTATAAGGCTTTGGGGAAAATATTCAAAAGGACAATATCTGAGTCTCTCCAAATTAGCAAAGAGAACTATTAAGATTCGAGATTAGACAAATGTGCTTTCAAAAGCTTCCCATTTTATTTGCTAAGAGTAGAACATATTTAACTTTCCTAGTTAAATCTCCTTCTTGGAGATGATTTTAGTAGGAAAAATTGGTCAGAGTACCCCTCCTCAAATGATTCCACTTTCCTTCTCCAAAGACCAGTCAATAAAATCATAGGACAGACAGTAACAGAGACAACGAGTTGTTAATGTGTTAAACAAAAGAACAAAAAAAGGCTTTCACTTTGTTACTCATTTATGAGATGTGAAGAAACTATTCCTTGATGAAATTAGAAGGGCAGCTTGCCAGACTCAAACAGGAGCATCAATGGAGGTGACTTCAAGAGAGTCAGTAGCAGAGGAGAAAGGTAAGTAGGGATTTAAGGCAGAATTATCTCTGGCAGTTAAGAGTTTAATTGGGGAGAGGAGCAGACCCAAGAAATCCACCTAAGAGATCTGGACAGCAGATATACTGACTGTTTGCAGTAGAATAAGAATAAGAAAGACTATTAGGATCTTGCAATGCCAAAAGTGTAAGCTGCCTTAGTCACACACGTTCCTGAGTGTAGCTCGCCACCTTTTTACTCTATATTTATGAATAGAATTTCTTCTAAGCTTATGGGAGAAATGTTTTATAGCTACTGTCCTCATTATGTCATAATATTAAATGTCATTTACTTTTTAGATAATGGTATCTACTGGTTGACTATTAAAGATAAGTCTATTCATGTGGTGTTCTTCTTTTCTATAATATAACAGTTCTCTGGGAGCAGGTTTCTTGGGGAGATTTTCTGGAGGCAGCCTTAGTTTCAGTTCAAAGTAATAATCACTTCAAATGCAGCCAGCTGATAAAATCCAAGCGTTTATTTTCTCCTTCCAACCCTTGTCTCTTTCCTTGGGCCCGGTTAGCTTTCTTAGAGTCCTATCTCCCTCCTTGGTTCCAAGAGCTCTTGTAACTTGTCTTTTAGCTCTTCCAGCTTCTGCCTCTAACTCAACTCCAACTTGTGGCTTTCAATCTCCAACTGACGCTCCCCTCTCAATCTTTTCAACTGAACTCTCCTGACTGAGCTTAGCTGTTTTTATGCTCTTTTTAGAGGTGTAAACTCAAAGGTTGACTCCTCCTCTGAGAGTGGGATTATAGGAGGTGTGAATTTGGATATCTCATACTGAACCCTGAAATCTCCCAAACCTGTGAACTAATATGTGAGCTAATGTGTGAACTCTCAAAGGTGTTAACTTAAGCATTGTTTCTATCAATACTAGTGACTTAACACCTTGTAAGGATTTGCTCTAATGTGTGAACCAATAAGCATTGTATCAATTCCATTGAGTTAACACTAGGATTCTAGCATCTTCACAGGGGGCTTATCTACAATTTTTGGAGAGTAAACCCAAAGGGGACCAAAGGGTCCTTTTTTTGCACTTACTTTTGAGCTTGGGGAGTAGTAGGTCCCTAATGAAATCGGTTCACACCCAGTGGATTGTAAAAGAAGAATGGATAGATTTTAGAGGAGTACTATCTTGTAGAAGCTTTATCTGGGATCTATCTGGGTAATATATTTATGCACATTGTGAGATGAAATAGAGAGATTTTCTATCAGGGAATTTTCCTCTATGCTTTAGTATTGTATATATCCACTAGGGAGAAAAAAAATTTCCCTTTTATTTTCAGATTCTGATTTGCTAGTTGATTTTCCAGTATGTTTTCTCTTTTAAGTCAGATTACTCAATCAATTAATCATCAAACTTTTATCAAACACCTACAATGAGCTAGGCAATGATGATAAGTGTTGGCAGTAACAAAAAGAGGTAAAAGACAATCCCTGACTCTCACAATCTAATGGAGCAGTAAGCATGCATATAGATACAAACAAAGCAAGGTATATACAAGGTAAATAAGAAACAATAAATAGAGGGAAAGTACTAGAATTAAGAAGAAAGAGGGAAGTCTTCTAATAAAAAATAGAATTTTAGGGGGGATTTAAAGAAATCCAGGAAGTCATAGGCAGAATTGAGAAGGGGATTTTTTCAGCCATGCGACACAATCAGAGACAAATTTCTCCAAGGTAACTTGTGCATTATTTAGGGATCAAGTACTAACCATTATGTCCCTGCATCCATGCAAATATGGAAAGTGATTGGGTTGAATGTATGTTGCAATCTTAAAAATGGGTACCTAGCAATTCACTTAGAATCACACCAGTTTAATTAAAGGAATCTTTCATTAATTGGAAGATATTGGTATTGAAAACAGCACATTGGATGATATGGATACTTTGGGAATATATGAAATACAGACTAGGCAAAAGGAGGAGGACAAAATCCCTTCACTTGTAGGTTTTGTTTTGTTTTGTAAGATATATGAAAATGTGAATACTTTTAAAATTCCTGGTAAAACAAGAGTTTCAGAAAGCAATTGGAAATTGATTTCTAGGCTTCTAGGCTTCTAGATCTTGAATCAGAAGATACTACATAGAGTTAAAATTACATTAATCAATGAAGTAGTATCTAAAGACAGATGATTGAAATTGACCTGGAACAAAGGCCTAAAAGACCAATTTAAGGACCAGGCACAGTTATGGATGCTATTGATCTTCATCATCCTCAGCCAGGCTGAGTCTTGCTTACCACTAAGAACTTATTAACATGAATACAAAGGACTCCATATAGAAAACTGCAGTATTTTTCTGAGAGGAAACTCCATAAACCAAATGAAGAATCTTTTGGCTCCTGAATGGAATGTACCACTGAAATGATACAAGAGTTGCGGGAAACAGATACAAAGAAATATAGGTGATTTTTTTTGAAAAATTTGTAAAAATTAGTCTATAATGATATGGTACATATACTAAATGTGCATTGTTAAGAGACCATAACATTTGAATATTTGTGAGCGTTGTATGCCCAGACTATTGATTCAGAAATTGCCAGTGATACTCTGCATAAAGTTCTTAACTCTTTCTTAGATCTCTGATACTGAGCTAAGATTGAAAAAGCTATTGTTCTGTGCAGTAGATAGAGCACTGGGCCTGGAATTAAAAAGATTTAAACTCATAGCTGGTTTCAGCACTAAATAACTGTGTGATCTTGGTAAGTCACTTACTCTCTAAGTTTCCTAATTTATAAAAAAGGGATAATACTAATATTTTCCTAGCAAAGTAGTTGGAAGAATCAAATGAAATATTTATAAGTATTTAGCACAGTGCCTAGCATAGAGTGGACATTTAATAAATGTTTGTTTCCTTGTTTCCTTCTTTCTTATAGTGCATGGAGAGCATGTGGATCATGTCAGATAGGCTCAAATTCTCAGGGCTGTCCTAATAACCAACAACACTACCATTTCCCAACCCATATAATTTAGCAAAATTTTTAAAACTAAAATTGTAGTTGGAGCCCCAGTCTCTCTAAAAGAAGATATATGAAGCTGAGATATATGTAGATACATGATGCTGAGATCATAGAACTGATGGAAATCTCTAGGGAAAGCATTTTATCTTTTACTCTCTTCTATATTTTCAACTTTGCAGTAGGCATTTTCATATCATTCATCTTGTAGTACAAGACACATCTACTCAATTTGATTTTCTCAGGGTGAATTGAATGGGATCAGAATATAATTAAAATTCCACTGATTATTCATAAAAGTTCCCAAAGGCCATGGCTGTGGCTGCAATTTAATAATTGTAACAATAAATACAAATCAACCCTCATGTTGTACCTGAAAGTGTACTATTTTTTCCTCCTCTGAAGGACCTCAGAGATGTTTATTAGCATTAATTAATTTGCTTAACACCCTTGGGTGAGATTGGTAGATATTATCATTATTCTCTTTTTATTTCTTTTTTTTTTTTTTTTACGGAAAGAAATTAAAACAGCATTGGCCTTAAGCAAAATTGTGAAATAAGCAGTTTTTCTTCCACACTTCTCTACCTCACTATTTACTGTTATTGTTTTTTCCCCTCCTTTCTCTCTTTCTATTCCCAAATGTACTGACACTCAGTGTCCTGATGGTTCCCTCTAGGATCCCAAAAACTCATATTGCAGTGCCCCATGTTGTATAATCCAAGTATGGACATTTTCATTATTTGCTTTAACTACATATTATGGCTAACTAGTTTGATAAAAGATTTTCATAGTAATATGAAATATTAGTATTGAAATATGAAAATGAAGGAGTAGACTAAATGACATAAAATCCCTTTTTGCTTTAGTTAAGTCTGTTAGTTTATAATAAAGGCAGTTAGGTGATGTAGGAAATAGAGCACCAGGGCTGGAATCAGGAAGACCTTAGTTCAAATCCAACTCAGACTTTGCTAGCTTCGTGACTCTGGTCAAATCACTTAACCATGTTTTCTCAGTTTTCTTATTGGTAAAATAAGCTGGAGAAGAAAATGGCATACCATTCAGGTATTTTTGCCAAGGAAATCTCAAATGGAGTCACAACTGAAACAGCAACAAGAATAACAAAGGTACTCTCAACTCTAAATCTATAATTCCTTTTACAATATCTCCAATAGTCAATCATCAAATTTGTGTATAAATACCTCTGATAGGAAGTTCATTTTCCAGGCAGCAAATGCCAATGTTAGTTTTATCCTAACACACAAAGTTGAAATGTTTTCCTTTAATGACCATTCATTGGTCCTGCTTCTGCTCTTATAAGCAACACTGAATAAATCATCTCCATTTCGTATGACAAATATTTAAACACTGCTTTTATACTATCTCTTAAATGTTCTCTTTTCAGTCATGTCCAACTTTTCCTGATCCCATTTTGAGTTTTCTTCCAAGAGATACTGGAATGGTTTATCATTTCCTTCTCCAGCTCATTTTACAGATGGAGAAACTGAGACAAACAGGGTTAAGTGAGTTCTCCAGTATCATGGATCTACTAAGTATCTGAGACTAAATTTGAACTCAGGTCTTCCTTACTCCGGGATCAGATTGACTTTCTATCCACTGTGCCTTCTAGCTGCTCTCTATACTTGACTGTTTTTCCTCTTTTCTCCCCTTTTCATGCCAAAATACACCTTCACTCAGTATCCTAATAGTGCCTTCTGAGCCCTCAGAATCCCAGTCCACAATATCTCACACCAACTTTAAATCCAAGGAGGGAACACCATCAAAAATTCCCCTATTACTTGTACCTTCCTCACATTCTCCTCTTTAGATCTGGGATTTTCTTTCAGTTTCAACTCAGGTATCTTGTCCTATGAGAAAACACAAGATTCCCATCTGTGCTTAGTGTTCTCTCAATTTATCACATATTTACTAAACCTTTATCATTTTATATGTCCCTAATAATACTGAAACTTCTTAAGGGCTGAATCAGTTGATTTTCATTTTGATTTGGTATCCCCAGCACCCAGTACAGTACTTTGCACATTATAAATACTTAATTGATGCTCAGGGCATTGGGTTGGTTGTTAATCTTTAGTCATTATTCTAGTCTATTTTTTAGGATACCAATTCTGTCATTCTATGTGCTATAAAAATGTAGCTGGTTAATGTTTCTATGATAATTAGGGCAGCAACTGAGAAAGAACTCAGCACCTTAATATAAATTCTCTATAATTAATTCAGAAATCATAATGTAACTAGAAGGATGCCCCACCCCAAATGTACCAGATTTACAATAGTCATCAACCTCCTATGTAGGTCACTTCTCATCCTGTTACTTGACTTGTTATCATACTTAATCTCATATTCCTAAATTTTAGGGCATATTTAGGTATTCACAAATTACTAAAATTTAAACATACCTTTCAATCAACCAAACTCATAGCCTGTATCAATTTGTACTTTAAATATGGCAAAGGTAGAGAGGGAAGAAAAAAAAGAGGGTTAGAAATTACATAATAACTTTATTATATATTTAAAAGTGATAGTAAGTTGTATATAATAATTTGCAGTTTTATGTACAATATTTTTATTGTAATCTGTTAGAGAAATGTTTGTTTTGTTCCATAAATAAAGAAATGAATTTTTAAAAGAAAGGAAAAGAGACAACACTAAAAATTTCTCAATAGTTATTCATATTTCTGTGCTCTAAATACCCCAATCTCCTAGGATTAAACATTTGAATTACTGAACATGCAATTTGTTAACAATGAAATTAGTCATTTTATAAGACTATTATATCATTTTATTTTAGAAGCTACTAGATTTAGAGGAAAGAATAATGATCATTTAATCTAGTACAAAGGAAGTATTAAATCAGTATCTTCAGTCCTAGTTAACAGGTAGACTTTGAAAGTCTATGCACTGACCAAGCTCAATTCCAGTATGACTACAGAAAGTTTTGTCTTAAGTTTATATATCATTTTAAGTGAGATTCTCCCATTTTATAAAATATTTGAAGTTCTTACTGAATTTAATTAAATTTTAAATGGGGGAAGTCTGGGAATGATTTAACTGTTTAAACATTGTGACTGCAAATAAAATTTTTATAGTAAGAAAAGAAATGAAAAATTACAAAGAAACAAGAGGGAAAGGACATTGATTTATGAAATGCTATGCTTGCAAAGTTGATAGAATAGCCTTCCAAAATGCATAAAGAAATATAAACTGGAGAGATACTGGGTTATAAATGATTATAAAGCTGTAAAGTGATTAAAATTTCCATTTAAAAGACAATCTCCATTAGATTGCCTTTCATCTTTGAAGCAGGTGAAAAACAAAGTATTGACATGGGTTCTCATAATTTTATTTCCCCATAACTCATTGAAAGAGAATGGGAATGATACTCTTAGCAACCTCAAAGTTTCTCTACTACTAAATTTGGATGATCAGTAGTGTCAAACGCAAATAAAAACACATCTGTTTGAGTCACATATTGAATTAGAAAACCATAATTTAACATCATCTGTGTAGTGTTTTTTTTTTTAATATTTCCCCATTGCATTTTAATCTTGCATGGACATTAGAGAGTCCATAGCCATGAGTTTGACACTGCTCATGTAATTCCTCCCCGCCCCTTTTTTTTCTTTCCCACATCTTTAAAAATCACAAGATAGCATACAAATGAAAGATTATATAAGAGAACTAAATTGATTTCCTGTTTTATTCTTTCTCCAAAAATCACCTAATAAACACTATAGTATGACATGGCTTTTTTTTTTTCCCCTTTTAGCCTTCTAAAGAAGCATTGATTGGTTAAGTCCCTGTCTGCTAGGAAAATGAAATTTATGAGAGGCAGTAAAGGGATGTAAAGGGATTAATATCCAAAACTTGTGGCCAAAGTAACATTCCAGGAGAAAATTAAAATGGAGTAGGAATGGGCCAAGATCAAACCAACTAAGTGTGAACTTGGAACCCCAAAATGTCAAATCAAAGACAAAAAAAGGTAAGAAACTACAAATAGGCTGAGTTGCTCAGAGCAGGATCCCAAGGGAAACAAAACTGAACTGAATAGATCAGACAAAAATAGGAAAACTTAAATGATGAAACACAGAAAAGTATGCAAAACCAAGTTTCTAAGTTACAGAGTAATGAATAGAGGTTCTCAGTTTCTTTTGGCCAGGGAACCAGGATTAGTGTATCAGATTTTGGTTGCTATGCTTAATCCAGTGTCTCAAATGTCCTACCTCATGACTGAGTAACCTTTCTTTTATGAAGACAAAATAATGGTTTAACAGATGTTCCACCTTCTCTGACGTCTTTCTATTTATTTTGTGTGTATTTTTTAAAAAGAAACTAGTATAGGAAATGATTTCCATTTATTGCTTTAAGACTTCTCTTTGGCATAATATATGATACTGGCCAAGGATATTTACTTTCCATATAATAACAATAAATTATTTGAATTGTCCTGGCTTTTTGTTTTCATAACTAGAGGTGCTTGGATTTCATTCTTATTTAAATAACTTTTGGAAATGGTTTAAGAGCTCTGAAAGTTTTCTGAGCTTCTAAAAACAGGAAAATTCAAACAGCAAATAGATTGCCAGAGAATTGATAGTGTTATGCAATCAGAAGAATGTGGGATTTGAAATTAGAAAATCTGAACATAAATCTCAGCTTTCTAATTTACTGCCTTTGTGACCTTAAAAAAGTCATTTCATCTCTTAGTTTGCTAAGAGGTTCTTAAGTTAGGGTCTGTGAACTTTTAATTTAATATTTAAATTTTTAACATAATTGGTTTCCTTTGTAATCTTTGCATTTTATTTTATGCATTTCAAAGCTTTGTTATGTTTTTTAAAGAATGTTTTCACAACACGACTAACATGGAAATGTGTTTTGCATGAATGTACATATATAATCAATATCAAATTGCTTCCCTTCTTAATGAGGAGAGAGGGGAGATAAGGAGAGAATTTGAAACTCAAGAATTTAAAACAATGAAAGTTAAAAATTGTTTTTACATTCCATTGGGGAAAAATAAAATATTACTTTAAAAAATTGGACTCCATAAAGACAGAGACTGCCATTGCTTTTGTCTATCTTTTTCTCTTCCTTCCTTCCTTCCTTCCTTCCTTCCTTCCTTCTTCCTTCCTTCCTTCCATCTTTTCTTTCTTTTTCTTTCTTTCTTTCTTTTTCTTTCTTTTTCTTTCTTTCTTTCTTTCTTTTCTTTCTTCTTTCTTTCTTTCTTTCTTTCTTTCTTCTTTCTTTTTCTTTCTTTCTTTCTTTCTCTTTCCTCTCTCTCTCTCTCTCTCTCTCTCTCTCTCTTCTCTCTCTCTCTCTCTCTCTCTCTTTCTCTCTCTTTCTCTCTTTCTTTTTTCCTTCCCTTCCTTCCTTCCATCCCATTTACTAACTGAAGATAGTTTGTATTGACATAATAGAAAGAACATTGGGCTGGCAATTATAAGACTCGGATTCAAGCAGAGTCTTAAATGACAATTTTAGCAGCTAAGATAAGCAGTATTAAACATACCCAGAACAAGCAGGAGGAAATAAAATACACCCTCAACTCAACTTTGCAATTCATGTTATATGAATATATACGAAATATAATATACTAGATATTACTAGAAATACTAGAAATAACAAGGACATTCATTTGAGGGGAAGGGCAAATTAGTTTCTATAGTGGTATCTTCATTGTTAAAGAAGTATGTTCAAGTTGTTTCACCCTCCAAATTTTAGTGTGGTGAGATAAAGTTCTGGTTGTCCCACCTTACTCATACTTCTGAGTTCAAATTCTAGGTCCACTTGCTAGTTATGTGATCCCTGAGAGAATTCCTTAAGACAATTTCCTCTATTATGAAATGGGATGATAACCCTTTCACAGTGTTCTTATAAGGATCAGTTGACATATATGAAAACACTTTGCAGCAATGAAGCACTATATACATAAAAGCAATTTTTGGCATTGAGATTGCAATTGATAACAAAGGAGGGAGGTGTTTGGGAGAGAAAAGAAATTAAATATTAGTGTAAGCCAGTCAAAAAACAAGTATTTTCTCATTTCCCATTACTTGGCACAGATCCATGAAAAAACAATGTTTCTGAATGTTGATTCTAGGTTTCCATGCATTCCACATTTGGGGATATAGTTCATGGTTTCATAGTTGAAAATAAAAAAAATAGAAAATGGTCTCCATATCATATGTTTTTGAAGGACTTTGCAAGTGATTTTTTTGTTTGAATGTGGAAGTGATTTCTTTCATTGTGTCTTACCAGGTTTTCCTAGTTATCTTGTGGTAACTAATATTGCAAACTTTTTTTGCATGCATATCATTTGTCTGCTCACACAGATACCAAATTATAGGAACGCTTAATAATTCTGAGGCATAGCAGCATCCCCAAGAAGACAGTAGAAAATGAGATTGCTACCCTCTTTCAAACATATTAATAATGCTAAAGAAGAAATACATTTGGTCCCATTAAAGACCAGTTAGTGCAGATAGATCAAGAAGTGATTCATCTCTACAATATGTAGTTTATTTCAAGACAGGTTGATTCCTGTATATAAGCTCTAACTTATATAAAGGACAGGACAATATTTATATGAAATGAAGAACTGAAATTACCTTTGATTCAAGCTTAGTCACTTGAATTATATGACTTTTTTTTTTTTACTAGTAATACAGAAGTATTTCTCAGTGCTATATTTTCTTCCATTTTATGTATTTATCCCTTCTCAATATCTATACTTTTCAGGAGAAATTTGTCATTTAGATGTTTGCTTGTTTGCTTTTTTCCCCCCTACATATAACAATGACCTTTTGGGGCAAGTCTAGTAGTGTGTTTTATCTGCTATATTTTATAGCATCCTTTATTCTCCTTTTGCTTGAGGAAAGTTAAAATGTATTCTTTTTAAAATACAAATCTTGAATTATAATATTGTGAAGAAGGGTGAATCAAGTTGGTTTGCTCATAGAATTGGGCATGTGAAAGACAAACTCCTTGATTTATGGATGTGTCATTGCTGAGACTGTCATAGAATATAGTAATTTTCCAATTTGATGCTATATTCATAAGATATATTTCTATGTTTTATACCACCTAGAGATCAGCTTTATATGTGAATATGTGAGGTCATGATGAGAGAAGACCTTAAATATTATTTGTCAATCAGTATTTTAGTAATAGAGTAATAATGAGGATTGAAAAAATTATCTAGATAATATCAGAGCTGAAAGGGTTCTCAGATATTATCCAGCACAAAACCCTTCATTTTACAGATGTGGAAATAACTTATCTTGAGTCATACAAGCATTAAGTCACATAAATAGTGTCTTAGTTGGAAGTAAGTTTTTCACATTGATTTTGGCTAACAACAAGCCCTTCATTCAAAATTTTGTTTGGGCTCTCCTCTAAATTAGAGAAAGTATTGATAAAAAATTATCATTATAATTATATATATTATATTCTTCTTCCTTTCACCTAATCCTTCTCCTTATTGTTGTTCTCCCTGATCCCCTCTTTCTCTCTTTTGTTCTCTTTCTCTCCCCATCTCTCTTTGTAAAGAGATATTATTATTATAATAATTATAAAGTTATTTATAACTCATTATAAAGTTTGACCAGACTGAATCTCTCTTTCTACCCCATTAAAGGCAGAGAAACATATAGACAGGAATAGCTAAAATTATTTATAATTGTATAAAAAGAGCCCTTACACCAAAGATTATATCAATAACATATTCCATACCAAACTCTATATGCATTTTTATCTAGTTTAATCATGGGTGGTGTATTAAGAAGGTGACTAGAGAGTGCTTATCTTGCATTGGTACATTAAAAAAAAAAAAAAGTTTCTAATTCCTTTTGATCTCTTAAAAGAGTGCCTGATCCAAATTCTGTGGTTACCCATCCCCAACTCATAGTCACGGATAGAGATGTTTTTCCCAACCATGTGGCTCTAAATCTTAGACCCAGACTTAACTGAAATTTGAGCATTCAGTAAGGCAGATTAAAAAATGGCATGAAAGACAATAATATAAGTATAAAAGAAAGAGCCAAGTAAGTTATTAGGAAATACTTTTCATCTTTGGTAGAAGGGAAAATTTAGTAAAGACCAAAGGAGAAGGTGGCAAGTGTATTGAACCTTGAAAAGTAGGAGAGGCTTCAGCAAATAGAGGGATAGGAAGAAAAGAGTAGATTTTAAGAATGGTCAATATAGTAAGAAGATAGGCTAGGAATGAAATATTGAAAAGAGTACAATTTTACTGGCATCATGGGGCATTTAAGGTGGAATAGGACAAAATAAAAATGATTAGGCAGAGTTCCAGTAAAAGATTCCAGCAAGTTTAGGTTTCTTTAGAACTTCTTTAAAACATTGGAAAACAAGGTTGAAGAAGTGTGTGTGTGTGTGTGTGTGTGTATGTGTGTGTGTGTGTGTGGGAAGGGATAGAGACCTAGAGAGACATGGAGAGAGTTACACATAAAGAGAGATGGGGAGAGAAAGAGAAAAAAAGAGAGAAACAGGGGATCAGGGAGAACAACAATAAGGAGAAGGATTAGGTGAAAGGAAGAAGAAGAAAAAGTAAAAGGAGAAGAAAAAAGATGAAGAAAAAAATTAAAAAACAGTAAGAACTTAATTTCATCTAAGAAACAGTATATTTATATGTTGCAACTTATCCAGCCATTTCCCATTTGCCTACAGAAAGCAATATAGCATGCTATATTAATATAATAGATCTTATTAATTGCAAAGATAATAAAATAACAATTACAGCAAAAACTTTTGCAAAAACAAAACTCTTTCATTTTTTAAAAGCAAATACAAAAAAGTATGATAAATATATATATTTAAAACTTAGTAGCTAGCAATTTTTTGCAATGGAAAAGCTAGGAACTTTTCAAGGGAATAAGTACAGACCAAGAGGTATAATTATTTCTATTTGGAGAAAACATGATGGTTTACTTAGAGAATCCTGATAGTCAATAAAAAATTAATCAAAAGAATAATTAAATTCAGTAAAATAGCAGGATATAGAATAAACCCACAACTATCATCATCCTTTCTCTATGTTATTAATAAAATCCAACAGGAGGAAATAGAAAAATAAATCTCATTCAAAATAATTACAAAATTCATAAAATGTCTAGGAGTTAGTATACTAAGATATGCAACATTTAATACATGAAAGAGGAGTAAATGAGTAAGACACATAATTGAAGAGTTACTTCTCATTCTTGATGTATGCTAATATAATAAACATAATTCTGCTACTTAAATTAATTTGCAGACTTAGTGCCATACCAATCAAACTACCAAAATATCAATTTATTGAACTTGAGGAGATAGAGACAAAAATTGCCTGGAAAAAGAAAAGGTCAAAAATTTCATGGGAAATAACAGGAGAAAAAAAGGCAGAAATGAAGATAGCCTAGAACTGATAGATTTCATACTATAATATAAAGCAGTAATCCACAAAACTATTTGATACTGGTTAAAATTGTAAAGGTTAATTGATGGAAAAGATTAGGCAAGGAAGACCAAGAAAGAAATGAACATAGCCTGGCCTTTGATAAACCATAAGATACCAATTGCCAGTATAAAGACATCTAATTCCACACATGCAAATATACGTACACAATAAAAAAATTGGGAAGCAGTTGGACAGAGATTAGTTTTCAGTTATCTTACATAGTATCCCACAGTAAGTTCCAAAGATATATACAAAAGATCATATATTAAAAATATTAAAGGCTGAAAGAAAATAATTTTGAAACCTCTGATTAGGGGTATAAAAATGATTTTTGATTGATGGACTGGCTAATTGAAGTTACTAATAAAAATAAATCCAAATTAAAAAATATTCTGAAATTTTACCTCATACTCTTCAGACTGGCAATATTGATATGTGTTAGAAGTGATTTGGGATTACTGTACTAATGCACTTAATGGAGCTACCAATTGAGCTAGCTTTTCTGTGGAAAAAAATTAAAATTATAGTAAAAAAGGAAAAGGTCATTAAATTATAGATATACTTCAACCCAGCAATACCACAGCTGGGCAAATACTCAACACATGCCAAAGATAGAAGGAGATATACCTATTCAAAATTATAACCAATTTTTAAAAAATAGCAAAGTATCAAAAGGAAAATGAGTTTCCATAATTTTGGAGATGGCTCAACAAATTGTGGCATATGAATAGAATTGTGATTAATAGAATTTTATATTTTATGATGATATGAAGAATTCAGAGAAATATAGGAAGACTTGGTTGAACTGATATAGATTAAAAAAAACATGCAGAACTAAAAGAACAATTTACATGATGACCACAATAACATAAACAAAAATTACATTTAAAGGCTATAGAATTTCAATCAAAACAGCACGATTTCAGACTATTTCATAGTGAAACATCATAAGTCCATGGGCATTTATATGTTATAATGGGTAGAATACTAAGCCTGGATTCCGGAAGATCTGAGTTAAAATCCAACCCAAAATACTTAATAGTTGTGTGATCCTGGGCATTTAATTTCAGATGGGAATATTAAAGGCACCTATCTTTTAGGCTTGTGAGGATCAAATGAGATAATAATTGGTAAATATATCTAAATGATATATAAATGTTTATTACTTTCCCTTGCTCCAAGAAAGCCCAGGGCACTGGCACATTACAGTAGACACTTAATAAATGCTTCTTCCCTTACCATCCCCAAAAGTGAAATGGTTGCCCAGAAGGAAATGGGTTCCTTTTTACTGGAGACCTAAAAATAGCTGAGTAACCATTTATCTGTTAACTTAGAGAGGACTTTTATTCAGGAACAGGTTGTTACTCAGTGACCTCTAAGATGCAATGATTGTCTGAAGTGATGTTGTCATGGAAGCAAACCAGAATTCTACTGATGATATTTGTTTAATCTACTGCTTAGAGAAGGGATTTGGGGTGCAATTGACCCTCACCTTTCCCAGGAATTAATTTAAGCTCCCTAAACAATGGACATGGGATGTTTGATGGGCTGAATACTAGTTAAATAAAAAAAAATTGTTGCTTGAGAGAGGAGGCATATTAAATGAGGATTTGCAAGTATGTTTATTTCTAGGGAAGAGCCTTGCTTGATAGAAACATACAAATCCATTGAAAAAATGATTTATGACAATTGAGGAGAGAACTCTTTATGCTAGCTCCATAAACTCAGGCACATAAGCATTCCTGCAAATAGATATAATTAGATTATTAGTTGATACTACTCCTGGGCTCAGCAGGGTCTCTCATGCAGCTATTGGAGTTAAGCCAAAGAAGAAAAGAATAGAATTCTTGTTGACTGTTATAAAGACTGGGAAGGACACCATTAGAGGAAGGCAAGATTGAAAACAGAGGGATTAATGACTGATAGAAAAAGGAGAGAGACAGATAGATGAGGGAAGGAGAGAAGAAATTTAGTTTTGTCTACAACTTTACATCTAGTCAGCTCATGAATAGTTTTTCCCCTCCTTGTTAAGAGGTGTGTTCAAAATTATTTTCAGCACTTCCTGTGGGTCAGAGCAAACATTGCATTTTCTGTATTCTGAAGATTTACACTAGATTTGTGGGCCAGATTTGCTTCGCTTTTAAGAGACAGGTCAAGTTGGTTCAATTAATACTAACAAGAAAAGATGGCTTCCCTAATACAGTTACATAGCATTGCTTCCCATCTTCTTACTTTTTAATAAGTATTAACTTATTTATCCTGAATGGCAGTGTTATCAAACAGGTGTCAAACTGAAATTGAAGCCAATCTCTTTAGGCTACATATTAATTTAGAAAAACACATATCAATCTTACCTATGTTGTACTATATTATTTTGTTAGACATTTCCCAACTACAATGGAGTTTTGCTGCTCCTCAGGGCTTGTTTGGCATCTCTGCTTATATGCATCAAAAGGGAATAGTGAAGTAAGCTATTGGTCTTCTTCTCCTTCCATAGTCCCTATCCTAAATTGATAATTAAGTAATTGTCAAAAGTGACAGTGTCCTAATAATTTTATTTAGGTCCATAATAAAATTTTAGAGGGGGTTATTTGTGAGCATTTATAAAAAAGTAGAGATCTGTAAGACAGTGTGGTTCAATGGAGATGACTCATGGCAAACCTTATTTCTTCTTTTTTTTAAAAAAGGATTTTAAAACCAGTAGATCAGCAAAATTCTGTAGAGAAGATACATATGGCTTTTGGCCAAAGATTTGAGAACTCTTTCATGCTTCCCTTGTGGACTATTATGAAGAGTTGTTGGGGCTAGATGGTAATACAGTTAGATAGATTCAGAATTGTTTGAATGACTAGACCAAAAGAGTATTTAATGATGGGTGGATAGATAGTAGATTAGTTATCTAATTTTTTTAATGTACATATATATATATATATATATATATATATATATATACACACACACACATACATAGCTACATATTTACACACATCGTCTCATCAGTCCCCTCATTCCATGCTGGCCACTCTCTTTTTGCATACACACATACATGTAAATGTATGTGTCTAAGAATTCATGTTTATATGTGTATGTTTACATGTGTATATTTGTATGTCTCTGTGTGTATAGTGAGGTAATTAGAAACTAGTCTTACAAGAATTGGTTAAAGTAGAAATGCTTACCTTAGAGAAGAAATGTCTTTAGAAGATACTGTTTAAAGGCCATTTATATGGGGAAAGGATTAGATTTCCTCTGTCTGGCCCCAAAAAAGCAAAAATTAGATTAATAGGTAGAAATTACAGGGACACTAAATGTAAGGAAAATTTTCTGAAATGAAATTAGGAGAAATGGAAAGCACTAATTGTGAAGGAGTAAGAAAGAGGACTGAATTTTAGAATAAAAAGATGAGTTCAAATGCCAGCACTGCCATTTACTATTTTTGTAATCTGAGGACTATTTGGTTTTCAGTTTCTTCATCTATAAAGTAAATAGATTAAACAAGATGATCTCTAAAATCCTTTCCAATTGTTAAAAAAAAGTGTCATAAAAGCCTTTAATTTTGTATCTATACTAACATTATCAATATGAATATTTTTTTTTCAGATGAGAAAAAGTGGGGCTTAGAAAGATTAGTAACTTGTTAAAGATTTACATATCTAAAAGATGATACAGTCAGGACTCATACTTAGAACTTCTTATTCTGAGATCTATTTTCTTCCTACTTTCCACATGCTCTAAATGGTAGCTTAAGTTCTATTAATATGGTATCATACATTTATTTTAGGGAATATAGTCATGACAAACTACGATAGCATTAAGTACCACACTGGTAGCTAGTGATAAAACATTTCATAAATGTGGTCATTTCATGGATTTTTATTCTAACTGTTCTGAATGACACAACTTTTTACTGAATAATGTCGCTGAGTCATTATTGGAATAGATCTCTCAAGGTTGTTCAGAATTTAAATAAAATCAAACTAAAATATCTGGCCTAGTGTGATAAAAGATGTTTTTGGCATATTCACTTTATAATCCACATATGAGAAGTTTCAATGGGGCCCCTGCACAAATAATAAAAATTCATAATTGCCTCTATAAGGAATTAAGACAATTATAAAATCTTATTCCTTGAATTTATTTTTCAGCACTTAGTATTATTATCTTTTTTGACTAAATTGTTGGCTTATTTTTCTTTCAATGATCACCTATAGTTCAGGTAAAGTTAAAACTAAAAGCTCTATACTAACCTTGCCCTTGATCACTAAAATTATCTGAAACGCCTGAAGCAATCATTTCAGAGGCCGCCATCAAGACTGGTTACTTACTTAGTATGCTGAGCAAGTAACTAACCTACTGTATCTTGCTTCATTCTATTCCATTTGCCATTCTGTTTCACACACAAGAAAAAAAAAAAATCTGTCTCCTTTTCACAGAGAGGGGGGTGGGGTTTGCATTTGCTTTCTCTCATGAGAACTCCCTGGGCCTGGTTTCATTGGCACTCCTTCTTCCTTCTGGCTAAAGCATCAATACAAAGAGCACCTGCAGTATAGTTCTACCTCTCATGCTAAAAATACCAGCCATACTGTGTGAGATCTCATCTATAATTCATGGGCTTTGATTTATTAATCCCCCCATTAAGCTCGAGAATGACATTCTTGTGGATGCCAATCAGATCTGCATTCTCTTTAGAAATTTAAAGTTTGTGTGGTACCTTGACTGCCATCTAAAGAAGTGTATAGATAGCTTTCTCTGTGTCTGTGTATATATGCATCTATAGCCACACATTTTCCCTTTCTTTTTAATTCATTTTTGCATCAACCTGATCAATTGTGTTTCTTATATATTTCTTTTACCTGTCTTTCTCCTATTTCCTTCCAGGTATCAAAGGATATACACTCAAGTAAAATGTGAAGGTGGTGAAAGTTGGTGGTTGATATTTGACTATAGTAAAAATGTATAATTAGAATGAAGGGAACATAGTTTTATGTTTTTATGTCACTGAGAGGTTAACGAACTGAAAAGCAGAAAGTGGGTAAGGAAGACAGACAGTTAATAGGGAGATAGAGAGAAAGAGAGACAGATAAACAGACACAGTCAGAGACAGAGACAGAGACAAAAAGAGACAGAGAGACAGAGAGACAGACAGAGACAGAGAGACAGACAGAGACAGACAGAGAAAAAGAGATGGAGAGAGAATATGTCTTCAGAATGCATTTTTCCTTAAAATAAGTGAAAACTATTATTATTTTTTATTTTAAAGCTTTTTATTTTCAAAACATATGCACAGATAATTTGACACCATTGACCCTTGCATAGCCTTGTGTTTCAGATTTTCTCCTCTTTCCTCTCACCCCCTCCCGTAGTTGGCAAGCAATCCAATATATGTGATACATGTTTAAATATATGTTAAATCCAGTATGTATAAACATATTTATACAATTGTCTTACTGCACAAAAAAAAAAAATCAGATCAAAAAGGAAAGAAAATGAGTAAGAAAACAAAATGCAAGAGAACAACAACAAAAAGAGTGAGAATGTTATGTTGTGATCCACATTCATTCCCCACAATCCTTTCTCTCGGTGTAGATGGCTCTCTTCATCACAAGATCATTGGAACTGACATCAATTATCTCATTGCTGGAAAGAGTCACAAAAACTATTATTATTATCTTTCTAGAAAACTATAAAATTCAATCACTTTCTGTCTATTATGAATCCAAACTAGAGCTTATCTAATCTTGATTTAAAAATTAAACCCCTGCCTAGTTAATGAGTCTCAAATTTATTTTAGTCTGAGAACCTCTGAGGACTGATGGGCCCATCCTTTTGCCTTCCAATCACCATTTATAAGACCCCATCTCCAATTCACACCCAATTTTTCTCGCTTATCACATTAAAAAAGAAAATGATAATTCATTTCCCTCTTAGTATAGCATCTCTTTAAGGCAGGAAGGAGGTAGTGCAGGGAAAGACCCTCAAGATGAAGGAGAAGCTAATTTAAAAAAAAAAAAAGAAAAGATTTTCTGTCATTGGGGATTGTCATCAAATAGCTACTAAGAATTCTACAACTCTAGTCTTTACATTGCTCCAAGTACTGTCTCTCTTATATTTCTAGCTTCTCTGATATCTAATTTGAGAAAAGAAAAGTGATGTTTGATGAAGCTATGATTTAGAAATTACATTTCAAATTTAAATATACTATATATCTCATATTACATTCTGTAATCTTCTATCAATGTTTTATATTATTTAATTTTTATAGAATATTATTAATAATAGCTAGCATTTATAGGTATATAAATAGTAAAAATGCAAATCTTTCTGCCACTTTTTATATGTACATCATCATCAATATGTACAATTTATATGTATGTCAATCTATATCTACATAGACCACCTATTGTCCCTGGGATAATCTTTGGATCTGTCTTAGACTTGATCTCACTTTCCCTCTCTTATCTCAATAGCTCCCATAGGAACAATTACCATCTTTATGTAGATGAGTCTCAAATCTATACACCTAACCTTTACCTTAACATAATGTACATCTCCAAATAAATGACATTTAAAACTCAACATGTCCAAAAGAGAACTCCTCTCCCTGCCCATCATTATTTTTCTCTTCTATTTTTCACAATTTATATAGTATACATCACAATCCTTCCAGGCACTTAGGTTTACTGAGTCATCATTGACTTTCATCTTTTTTCACCCCATATCCAATCAGTTGTCAAGTGTTAGCAGTTCTTTTTTCACATTATCTCATATTCATTTTCTTTCTGCTGATTGATTGCTATTATAGTTCTAGTCCACATTACCTAGGACTGAAACATTTGTAATGATCTCCTAATTGGACTCCTGGATTTTAGTTTCTTCTTATATCCAATTGTTCCTCCATGTAGTTGCCAAAATAATCTTGCTAAAGTACAAATCTGACTATGTCACTTCACTACTCAAGAAGCTTCATGGAATACCTATTGAAAATATTTTTCCTTGACATTTAAATTCTTTTATAATCTCACTCTAATCTACCTTTCTAATCTCCCATTTCTGGAATTTGCTGCCTCTCTTAATTTTACCTTGTGTACTCCTTAGCTTCCTTCAAGATTCAGCTCACATGTCACCTCCTACAAGAAGTCTTTCTTGATGCCTTACTTTCTATTGCCCTTTTCTTCCTGAAATGATCATATTTAACCATTTGTATCTATCCCTCAATATAAATCAAGTTTTTGGAGGAAAGAGACTGCTTTTCACTTAGCACATGCATTCTCATAATGTATATAATGCTTTTCTACTTGTAGAGGACAATAAAATGCTTTTTGGCTTAGAATATATTCTTCTGAAATTAAGAACTTCCATAATTTTCAGACATATAGCATCCATGGGAGAACAACAAAGTCAAAAGTTTCACAGCAGCATACAGCTTAGGTCACTGAGAGCAGGAGGCAGTTTTCCAAATGTCATTCAGTCTCATGTCCTTTTCAATTTTGATTTCAGTTCTTTGTCCATCTGTAGCATCTGTTTCTGACTTATCTATGTACATATAAACATAGATATAAATGTAGACATATCAAAAAAAGCTCTGTACAGATGTTAGTACATAAGCTGAACCTAGAAGGAAGTTAGAAATTTTAAGAGGCAGAGGTGACTAGGGAAATATATAAAAAGAAAGAGGAGAGAGAGGAGAGAGAGAGAGACAGAGAAAGAAAGACAGAGAGAGAGAGAGAGAGAGAGAGAGAGAGAGAGAGAGAGAGAGAGAAAGAGAGAGAAAGTGAGAGACAAAGAGACAGAAAAAGAGAGAGAGAGAGAGAAGGAGGGAGGGAGGGAGAGAATGAGAGCACGGGAGAGAGACAGGGCGGGGGGAGAGATGGAAAGAGACGGACAGATAGAGACAGAGAGACGGAAGATATTTGTTCAATTCATTCAATTGTACAAGGATTGGGTCTTTTTAAATGACTATAGATATAATTGAGAAATTTTTGAATGTTTCAGTGATTGGTTTACATCTATAGGAATTCATACTACTTGGATATCTATGTGTCTATGTTTTTTGTGCCTAATTCCAAATCATATCTATTGATGCTCAGGATGATTAAAAATTAATCTCTATGATTATACTTCCCAGAGACCCCTTTTGGGAGGAGAATCTGTATTGAAAAACATTTTATTGATATCTTTTATTTTGTCACCTTCATTTCTGAATTTATTCCTTCCCTGTCTTCTATTCAGTGAACCATTCCATCTACAAAAAAAGAAAGGGAGAAAAATTCAATTTAGTAAAATCAACCCACAAATCAAATGAACATGACAGTAAATGCAACATTCTATGCTCACAGATCCCTACTCATGCAAAGAAAAGGACATACATTTTCTTAACTTATCTCCAGAATGTCCTATTAACCATAAAATTAAACAGTTTGCAGATTTGCTTGTTTTTAATTTCAATTGTTATTCCTTACTTTTTCATGATTGTGGTCAATGTGTACACATAAGATTTTCTTTATTCTGCTTACTTCATTTTACATCAATTCACATCTGTCTTCTGATGCTTCTCTTGATTCCTCATTTTCATCAATCCTTATGACATAGAAATATTTTATTGTATTCACATGCTTAGTTAGTGATTCCCCAGTGTAATCTCTGGGTCAAAGTGCCTGGTTGTTTTAGTCACTCAATCAGCACACATTTATGGAACAAAGTGCCAAGCACTTTGATAAGTACTGGACATCCAAGAAAAACAAAAATAGAGTCCCCATCTTTAAGAAACTAATCAATTACATTTATATCACTTTTTATCATTTTCCTTTTATGTCATATTAGCCAAGCTTATAGGTGTAAAGTGGTACCACAGAGTTATTTTGATTTGCATTTCTCAGATCAATTAATATTCATATTGCTATTTTTCATATTGCTATTGATAACTTTGATTTTTGTCTAAAACTGCCTCTCCATGTTCTTTGATCATTTATCAATTATGAATACTCGCATTCTTATAAATTTGACTCAGTTCTCTATATAATTAAGAAATGAGACTACCTGAAAAAAAAATGCTTTCCTCCTAATTTTTGTGGCATTGGTTTTGTTTGTACAAAAACTTTTTTATTTTTATGGAATAAACATTACCAATTTTAAATTTTTAAATTCTCTATCTTATTTGGTCCTAAATTCTACTCTTATCTATAGATCTGGTAGGTCAACTATTCCATGCTCTCCTAATTTGCTTAAGTTATAACTCTTTAAGTGTAAATCATGTATTCATTTTGACTTTATCTTGGTATACATGTGGTATGTTGGTATGTAAGTAGTTTCTGCTATACTGTTTTCCAGTTCTCCTCTCAGGTTTTAGTTTTTGTTCCAAAAACTAAAATTTTGGGGTTTATCACAATCTATTGTACATTTTATCTATTTCACTGATTCACTACTCTTTTTCTTTGTCAATATCAGATTGCTTTAATAATTACTATTTTATAATATAATTTGAGATTCTATATGGCTAATTCATCTTCCATTATTTTTTTTTATTGAATCCCCTGATGTTCTTGACCTTTGTTCTTTCAAATGAATGTAGTTATTATTTACTTATTTCTATTCTTAGAAGGACCTATGAATCATCCTAAATAGGTACTTCTTCTTAATGCTTTCTGACTTCATCTGTGTCAAGAAAGTCAATATAGATTCCAATCAGGTCTTCTAAAATAATATCAACTTACTGCACACTGAAGAAAGAATGAACATTAAGAAGATCAATAGTTAAATTAATGATTGTAGGAGAGCTGTGTGATTTTTATCATCCTTTGCTCTATTTTCTATTTGTCATTGTTAGTATGGAAGCAGAAGGAGTCCTCAGAAGTCTCATTGTTTTGCATTTGTTTCATGCTTCCTCATGATCCAAGATTTCATCATTGCATGAGTTTCCAGCCTTCTGGCTATGTTGTTTTGTTCAGTCATTTCAGTCATGTCCTATTATTCATATCATTTGCAGTTTTTTTGGCAAAGACAGTGGAGTAGTTTATCATTTCCTTTTCCACCTCATTTTACAGATGAGAAACTGAGGGAAACAGAGTTAAGTGACTTGGCTAGGATCACATAGTGGTTGAGAATGGACTTCAACTTGAGAAAATGACCCTGACTTTATGCCTGGCATTCTATGCACTGTGCCACCTAGCTGCCCATGAGTATCTGCATATTTATCAAATATATTCTTTGGACAGCAAAAAGAGTTTATTTCTCAGACTTTACTAGAAACCTTTCCAAATTTGTATAATCTGCCAGATTTTGTGTTCTACTAGCATATCCTTCAAGAGCCAAGTGATCATGAGTCATCAGAAGAGGACATTTGTAGAGGATATAAGCTTTACAAATCAAAATCATTAATAGAGCCTAAAATGCATTCAGAACAATTAAATGTATGGGGCAGTATTTCCATATTAGAATAATTATTAAAGTATATAGGCTTAATATATGAATATGGTTGCAAAAACCACTATCAATGAATATTTTTACCATAGTTCCTGCCACAAAAAGACCATCTTTTTATCAACATAGGTGGAATAGGGTTGTGAGTCATGGAACAACACAATATCAGAAAAAATGAAATTTCAGATGACCTGAAAGAAAATGGGAATCATAATAGACATAAGTATGTTATAGTATAATAACAATAATGAGCGTATATATCACATATATAATGTATACATGTGCATGTATGTGTATATGTATGTAGTAAATGAGTATATGAATTGATATAAAATCATCAATGACAAGTATGATTAAAAAAGGTTAGTTATAAGAGAAAGTTGAAAAAATATACAGTTTAAAGACTATACTAACATCTATAAAATAACAAAAGAATCAGAAGAGGATCTAAATTGGTTCCATGGAAGAATATATACAAGTTATATGACTCAAAGTAATAAATGTGGAATGAACTGGGCCAATGGATGAGGTACTCATAATGATGAAAGCAAGACTATGGTTTGAGCAAATTATTGCGTTTATATGTGTGGTAGTAGATAGAGTAATGAATTTAAATAGGAAGACTTGATTTCGAATCCTCTATGACACTTAATTAGCTCATATACATCTATTTTCCTTGTCTGTAAAATGTGGAAAATAATAGCACCCTTCTCAAAGGATTGTTATAAAGATCAAATGATAAGATGTGCCAAGTGCTTTTCAAACCTTAGAAAGAATTGTAATCAACAAATACTATTATTATTATTACTAGAGGTAATATTGGATGCAAGCTTTATTATTTCCTGAAATCAGAAAAGCTGAAAAACTGAGGCAATTTAAAATCATTTTGCTTTTGGTAGCAACCTTATATTTGGCTATTTTTCAGATTAAAAAAAGTTATGCAGAAAGTTTCAATTTGGACATATAACTATTTAAATGCTCCCCATATTTACCATTCTTTTTATTATTCTATCTTTCTAAAAAACATTTTAAATCACTTGTTCTATGTAATTAGGAATTTTCTCTCACATATTTACTTCCCAATCTTGATTTTAAAATGTTTGGGTTTTTTTCCCAGTCAACAATAATGGTTAAAGTGTCTTCTTCAATTGCTTTCTTAACTAAACTTTCTTTTTCTTCTTCCACTACTCAGTCTAATTTGAGAATATTAATTTCTTATGCCTTCAAATGTTACACTCTGAGTCATATTTAAGTCCTGTGAACCTAATGTTTGTACTTGCCAATTATTCAAAATCACTGTTCAGAAGTCTCCATTTTCTTCTTCACCTCTTGACCAGGTAGAATTACTTATGGGACATCATAATAAGGCCCAAGGACATTTGCTAAATATAGAATTCAAGGTAAACAACAAAGAATTCATTATAGAAGGAAGTACTCTCCTCACCCATTTCCTAAAACTACTTCTTTCTTCTACTGGAAGAATACAGCTCCATTCATCTCTACTCCAACTCTTTAGCGCATCAGAATAATTCTTTGAGCAGGATAACAGATTGGGTGTAGTGACTTGCCCAGAGGATGGATGATAAAGTGTTGATGTTCACCTATTTTTTTCTCAGCTATGGTCTAAGAAAACCTCAGTGTCTCCAAAGTGCATATCTGAAAGTCTGACATGAGTAGTGATTGGATCCGTTTGTAAGTCAAGGCAAGAATTAAGTGTCTCTAAAGGCCAACATTGGCCATGATTGGAAGGGAGATAACCTGTACTTCTGGGGCCTTCTTCTGGCCCTGTATTCTTCCTCTTCTCTCTGAATTTTTTTTTTTTTTTTTTTTTTTTTTTTTTTTACTCTAAGCCTTTATAACATAGCCTCTTCCTACCTTTCTAGTTTCCTTTTTCTTAGCCTCTTTCCATGTACTCTACACTGTAGATATATTGCCCTATAGGGTATGTCTCTCACACTTCATTCTATCTCCCCTACCATCTATTCTTTCTGTGCATTTTCATTAGTTGGTCTCCAGCTATGAATGTTCTTGCGTCTCACTTTGACTCCTGGCGTCCCTGACTTCCATTAAGACAATTCAAATTACACCATCCTCAGAAACCTTTTCCCATCCCTCAGGCTGCTATTTCTTTTTTTTTTTCTGGAGTACCCTTCATTAACACCTGTCTTGTAATTTGTATGTCATTTTCCTCACTACAATATAAGCTCGTTACATTTAAAGACTTATTTACTCTTACATTTAAGAGTAAAGATTAATTTTTTTCTTAGTATACCTAATACAGCATAGGACCTCACTCATAGCAAGAGCTTGATTGATAAATATTTGCTGATCCTTGCTTGCTTGACATCTTGTTAGCTTCCCTTGTGAGGCATCTGGCAGCATTTCCATTTCAATCTTTTTGTGATGACATGTCTACTTGCAACCTTCTGGGTAGAATAAGAACTCTAAAGTTGGGGCAGCTAGATGGCACAGAGGATAGAACATCAGCCCTGGACTCAGGAGGACCTGAGTTCAAATCTTCCCTGGAACATTTAACACTTACTGGCTGTTTGACCCTGGACAAGTCACTTAACCCCAACTACCTTGCAAAAGAAAAAGAAAAAACTTTAGAGTCCTCTGGGACATAGACTCCCAAGAATCATAATGAGTGAGACCCTAACATAAAGGGCAAGCAAGTTGATCCTTCAGAGAAACCCCTTATAGGTTGGGTAGTACTTCTATCCCTGTATACTATAGAATATAGTCTCTCATTATAAGGAGAAGGAAGAGGAGAATTATAACAATAATTATATCTATATGTATATGGGTATACATGCAAGTTTTAAGGTTGAATGAAATGAATAAGAATAACACAAGAAAACACAAGAAAAATCCTTTCCTTTGTAAATTGGCTATTGGATTAGAATTTTAGGGAAGCTTGAAAAAAAGAAATAGGTTTTATATATTTAGGGTACATATTCAGTATATCCTTATTATTAAGTTCTCTTGGATAGCTAAACCTGGTGATCACCCTCTGCTTGAACTCTTCTGTACCTTCCATGATACCTAATATTCTAGGTTTTCCTGTTGTTTTTCTAATCATATTTATCCAAATGGAGACAGCTTATGTTTAATATTATAATGACTATACTAATAGTATATATAGTAAACCTTCATGCTTCAAGGATTTCTTATTCCTTAGAAGTATGGTTATACTTAACAGTTTGGCAGTTCCTAATCTCACTATTCCTTAACAAGTCATCTTCATTAATTGCTCTAGATGAAAAGCAAAACATTGCATCACAATACAACACACAGTACAAAAACTTTACTCAATGACTAAGCTTTTATTCTTGAGACTTTCTGAACTTGCTAGGCTGATTCTTGAATGGTATCGGGATTTTACTAGGAGCCTCACCTTTCAAGAGCTTGATCTTTGCTGGCACGCCATGATCATTCACATTTTTAGATGTTTAGAAATTCCTTTCTTCCCAGCAATGCAAATCGGTATGTACTTCTACATTCCAATATTATAATTTATAATAATGATATAAATTACACATAATAATATATAATATATAAATATTCAATAATATATTATTATAATAACAATTTGTAATCTCATATTTCTATTTCTTCCAAAGAAGTAAATTATAAATCTTCCATGCTCTTTATCTTATATGATTCTTGTCCATATCTTTCTATAAATCTTCCACAAGTGAGTAAATCTATATCATCATGATCTTCCTCTATATATGAGCCTCTTAATTTTGTGTATGTGTGTCATGAACACTTCTTTTAAGTTGGGAAAACCTTATGGACCCCTTCTCATAATAATGTTTTAAATGTATATCAATAAATACATAGAATTACAAAGGAAACCAATTGAATTGAATGTAGCCATTGAGATATTTAAGAAGCAACTTTATATACTTCAGATAAGGGATTTTGCTCTATAACACTTGATTTTACATAAATAACAATGAACTAATCTGGCTATCCATTAATTATTGTTCATTCTCACTCTATGATCAACCCATCATCTTTCTAATAGCATTTTTATTGTGCTTTTCTTGTGTTATTCTTCTTTGGTAATGTATTGTAGCCTGCTCACACTCACAACACAGTCCTCTACATGATTTAAATCATATGATGACTATTATTCCCATTTTACAATTGAACAAACTAAAAATTGGAGAGGATAAGTGACTTTTTCTGTGTTCTTTTTTAAATGTTCATTGCTGTGAAATGATCTCTGAGGTATTTCTCAAGTATGAGATTCTATAAGTTTATTATTTTTTTATGTTTATGATGATTTGACTAATAGGTGATGAACCCAGATCCTCTCATTTGAGGTCCATGTTTATTCTACTTTGCTTTCTGCCCTTCTCTGTCTACAGTTATTTCCCCTGAGAATTAATCCACTATTATAGCTATGTATGTCACTTGTGTGTACTCTATATAATGACAGCTCAATCTGTTTAAAATGAATAAATTATTAACTTCACTGTCCAAATTTGTCCTTCCCAAGTTTCCTGTCTCTGTCAGTGGCACTAACATTTGCCCGAGGATCAGTCTCAAACATTTAGTCATCTATCATATTTAGTCAGTCACAAAGTCCTTCCTATTCCTCATTCATGATGTCACTTACTTTTATGCCTTCTTTTTTATTTCCACTGTTATCACACAGACCATGTGCCATTCATTTCATACCTGGATTCCAGCAATAACTTCCTAATCATTCTCTCTGGGTTCAATCTGTTTCCTCTCTAATCTCTCCTGAAGGTTGATGCCAGATTAATTTTCCTTAAAACACTGTTTTTTCCTCATGCTATTTCACTATTAAGAACTTATAATAAATTCCAATTAATTTTCAGATAAAGTTCAAAGTTATGAGTCTGGCATTCAAGGCTGACCAAAATTTGTTTCTTCTTTATTTAACCCATATTTCCACTGCTTCCCAAATGAACCCAATAATCTCTTAATTGTCCTTTAAGCATCACACTTTTTTCCCATCGATAATACATTGCTCTTTTTATTCTCCAAATTGAATATGATGAATTTTGTTTATACAAACATATATAAATTTCTAACTATATAAATTCTTCAGATTGTAGTTCAGTTCTCACTTCCTTCATAAAACTGTTTTAAATTACTCTAGTACTCAAAAACTCTTGCCTTATTTTATATTCTATAACATAACCTAGAATTTGATTAAATAATGTCTTATATATATCACAAAAAATTGTCAAGTGGAACTATCCATTGAAATTCTTATTGCAGGGAGCCTTATATTTCACTGTATTAGTAGGAGACATATAATTTAGGTCTTAAAGAAAAAAATGGATTTTAAGAGAAGCATACAGGAAGAGTCTATTATTGGTATACAGAGTGAAGTGTTATTTTTCAAAGGTATGAGACTACAGGCTAAGACTGGGGTAATCCCATTTAACTTGAACATATATATGACACAAAGGGGAATAACGTAAAATAAAATCAGAAAAATTGGAACTAGATTGGAAGTAAGGTCTTGATCAACAGAATAAGAACTTAATTATTTTAATTTATCCTGTAGACTATTTGGGGACCACTAAAAGTCTTAAAGTAGAACAATAATGGGATCAGTCCTGAACTTTAAGAAGATTGTTATGGTACTGGTATAAAAAGATAAATTGGAAGAGAAGGCACTGGAGTCAGGAAAATCAATTAGGAAGATATTAAAGTTGTCCATGAAAGCAAATGCAATAACGTGAAAATATCAATTTGGATGGTAGCAGTGGGAATGGAATATTCTATCTGTCTCTGTCTCTCCTAGTTTATCTCTGGCTCTCTTTGTTTCTCTCTGTCTGTCTTTCTGTCTTTCTGTCTCTATCTCTATGTGTGTATCTTTATGTGTACTAATCACATTCTAACTTAATGATAGTAATAATGATATCTAGCATTTCTATAGTATTTCCCAAGTTGAATTTCTTACCTTGTAGTCCTCATGAATTAACAAATCCATAATCTTTCTTCCAAAGTTTTTTTCTTTTGATCTCTTTCTAACTTCTGAAGAAATAGGGTCTTATGTGCCATGGAATAATAATGATTCATAGATGGTCAGGCATGAAAAAAAAAACAAAAAACAAACTTGTTCTTGGGTCCAGAATAAAGGAAGAAGTAGTGCTGGTGAACTCCTGCTTAAAAGTTAGTAAGTTGTCTATATGTAGACCAGACATAACTAATTAGGAGATGTGTAGTAGTGTTTTTAAGAAACTTTTCCTACTTCTGATCCTTTTTTGCCAGAATAATTTTTATAAGATCCTAGGCATATAGGTATATAAAATCATATACAAATCAAGCATTTACTGACAATAAATCATAAAGAAATTTATTTTAAAACAATTCTTTGGTATACATAAAATTTTACTATTTGTTAAAGATGAAAGCAAATTTGCACGCTAATGAAATTAATATACTGGTTTATTTTTACATAAAGAATTAAATCTCGGTGGAATAGTTGATACATTTTACTATTGCTAAATTTTGTAACCCCCAAATTCAATTATTGATTCCATGTGAGGTTGCAACCCACAGGTAAAGAAGCTTTCCTCTAGAGTACCTTGTCAAGACATGAAGGGAATACTGCCAAGAATTATAAAATCTCTTCTTGTAGCTCACTTCTTTTGATTCATATTGGGATAAATATTATAACTAGAATGAATTTGGAAAAAATATTTGTAAAGGTTTTGATGTTCTAAACTGAAAACGAAAGGATTTGGGATACTGAAGGTCATCACTCTATAAAAGAAGGGAAGATAAGGAAATTGAAACCTGCCTAAAATTATTTACTACAAAGAATGATGTTTCTGGTATAGGTTGGGGTACAGCTCATGTCCTTAAGGTTGTTGTAAGGGAAAAGCCTCCTAACAGAGCTACCCTAAAGAAGAAGTTTCTTCTGGAGAGGGTGGACCTTTTAAGTAATGGTTAAGCAACCACTTGTCAGGTATATTTTAAAATTTGTATAGATTGGACTAGATGTCTACTGATGTCCCTTCCAACATTCAGATTTTGTGATTCATGAAGACTGGGGAAAATGGTTGGCAAGAAACTCACTGACCTTATCAAAAGGATTTTAAACAGATATTTGAGGAAGAAGAAAAAATGCACAGATAAACTCATAAAATAGAATCTATGGGGAAGGATGCCAGAGAAAACGAATAACAGTGGAGAAGGTGCCCAGTAATTTGCTGGAGAAAATAACAGGGAAGAGATTTGGAATGAATGCATATAGTCTCAGGATGAATAAAAAAGCTTGATATGGACTTGTCAGAATAATATTGAAGGACTAGGATAATCTGATAATGGCTAAGGACCATGAAAAGTTTTTTCCTAGGTATATTTTGAACAAGAAAAATAGAAAAGCGATAGGCTCTCTGCTAGGAGCAGATGGTATAATGTTAACAGATGATGAAGAAAAAAACAGACTTTTGAACTAGTTTGTTTCCATTTTTCTCTATCAAAAAGAATGAACTTGAAAGTAGAAAGAGAAGAACAAATATAGCCAAGGGGGGGGGGGGAAACCTGTGATAGGTGCAGAAATAAGAAAGTACATAATGAAGATGGGTTCTATGATCCAGGTGGATTATATCCCATCACACTGAAAGCAGTGGTAGATGTAATCATGGTTCTAGTGTTGTTAATTTCTGAGAAATCATGGAAAATAGAAGGTAAAATGTATAAGATAGACAAACATCCCCATTTTCATAAAATGAAAGGAGGGCAGAATGATTCTAGTGAACTTGATACTTATCCATGGTGAAATTCTAGAATGGGTTATTAAACATATTATCTGCTTTATTTTTAAATGAAAGAAGTGATTCCTAGGAACCACATTTGATTTGTTATGAATGAATCATGTCAAACTAACTCAGGTTTAAACAGAAATTTTATTTGGATGTAAATTCAATGTGGGTTAGCTATGTAAGATGAATGTCAAAAACAAGCAAACAAACTAATCTTATCTTAGATGACAATAGATAGTCAGTATGGCATTGTGCATAGGGTGCTGACTTTAGAGCCAGGAAACTTTCATTTCAAAATAAGCCTCTGAAATACACTGGGTTGTGGGTAAATCACTTCCTATGAAATAAGTATTTCAATGATGAAGTATTTCTTCATCCAGGAATTCTCTTTGCTAATGAAATCACAGATCTAGACCTATCAGTTACTTAGACTACCTATACCAGCCTATTCTTCAGATTAAAGAAAACGATAGTACTATTCTTCTTTGTTTTGTTTGATGGAGGATTGTTTTTCAATATGAATACCATATCCTAAACTGAAGTATGTCTCTAAGATAAGCAGGATGATTAATGTTTTCAAAATCATGTTACTGGAAAAATGGAATAGAATTGTTTGGTTTTCAAAAGAGGACATACCAGGAACATGATTGTGTCTTCAAATGCTTTGAAGTCTAAAGTTAAAGGAAGGAACACTTTGACTCCATACAAAGGGACCACATAAATCACAGATCAAGGATATTATGAAAGGACTTTCCATATAAACTGGAAATTTTATTAGAAGACCTCATAAGTTCATTAGAATTCTAAATTTTTAGAGTTCTAATGTTTCTACAATTCTAGGAAAAATTGTCTTGTCAGTTTAAATATTTACCCTTGCACCTCTATGTCTAAACACTTCCAAAAACCTGTCAATTATGCCTCGGCAATGTCTCTCAAATCTTTTTTCAGTCCATTTACACTAGTCTTGTTCAGTGTCTCTCTACCTTTCAAGAGTAGAAAGGTACTCTACTGGTCTAGCCATTTAACACCTCCATGTATTTATGCTTTCCTCCATCAAATCCATTATGCACATTATTGACAAATTAATCTTCCCAGAGAATAGCTCTGATCATTTCACAAACCTGGTCAAAAGCTTCAATAGCTCTCTACTGCCTAAAAAATAAAATTCTAATTCTTTTTCTGATAGTCAAGGTCTTCTACAGTTGGGCCCTGATCTATACTTCCAATCTTAATTTATACTTTCCTTCATTTATATTTGTCCTGTGTTCCAGTCAAAAACGAACAAAGCTTGTGTTTCTCTCCCTCCTTTGTTCATGTTGTTCCTTCAGCTTGAAATGTCTTTCCACCATTTCTGCCTACCAAAATCTTATCTGTTCTATAAGTCTCAATTCAAATTGTACCTTGTTTGTACAACTTTTCCTGATATTCCTAATTAGCTATACAAAGGCAGTATGTTATGTACGTAAAGTACTGAACTTGGAATCTGGAGTAAAATTATTTGTATACTTGTCTCCTCTACAAGTTGGAAATCTTTGATGGTAAGGAATGAATTTCTCACCTCTATGCCCCCTTCTCCCACACTCTGGAGTGACTAGTGGAATGAATACCTGGTACATAAATATGAGCACATGGCATGGCACATAATGTATTTGGTGAATCAATCAATTAATTAATGGATGGATTAGTAAATCTATTCAATGAATAAATTAATTAGTGAATAAGAACTCGGACATTTGGCCCCAAACAACAGTTATTATCCTAAGAACAAAATTCTTCATTATAGTCCACTCTCACAATAGACTTGACTTAAGCAATTTATGCTTCAAGAAAAATACTATGTTTCAGAGTGATTTAATTGGATTTTTCCTTGTTGGAGGCCAAGGTTCAGGAACAGTATGTTAGAGAGACGATGCATATGTGAGCACCAATCTAAGAGTTTTAACCTGAAGATGAAATACAAAGTGTGTCTAAATTAAATTTAGACTTCTACGATATTATTTTTTAGTATTGTGTGATGTCTTACAAGGATGCAAAATAGCATGGCAATGTCTATTTCAGTGGGATTTATATTTCAAGAGTTATACAACTCAAGTATTACTTCCTTGATGAAGCCTTCTTTGATGCCCCAGCAAGAGATGATCTTTCTTTCCTATGAACTCTCACTACTTGTCACTTTCTTATTCACTTATGTTCCATTTTGTCTTATAATTATTCATGCACCTGTCTTATTTCCCCAAATAGACTTTAAGATCCTTGAAGCAGGGATTGCACCATATATATCATTATATTTCCCTGAGTTCCCCACACTAAAGCCCATCTGTGTGCCAGGCACTGTGCTAGGTGCTGAGGAATGACAAGTCTCAGCCATCTATCTTTCTATGCATCCTTCCATTCACTCATCTATCCATCTATTTATCTATCATCTACCTGTATCAATCTTCTTCCATATATCATCTAACTAGCTAGCTATCATTTATGTATGTGTATGTGTGTGTATGTATATATATATGTATATATATACATACACACACATACATATATATACACACATATATATATATTTAATCTGATTTCATACAGTTCTCTTTTGTATATTACAATATATGTTTCAGCCAAGTAGGACTACTAGCCATTTCTAATCCTGTTTTGCCCTTTTCTGCTCGTCAACTAAGTGTATTCCATTCCCTATGCCTTTAAATAGAATTCCTTCCCTTCTGCAACATCCCTACCTGTTGAATTCCTTTCCATCTTTTAAAATCTAGCTCACATATTACCTTTAACATGAAGCCTTACTTCCTCACTGATAATAGAAATCATTTCTCTTTCCTTGTCCTTGGCTTCCGTTTTCCTTGGCTTCTCTTATGTACTCAATTATAGACTTCCTCATATGACAGTAATTAGGCTTATATAATTATAACGTACAATTACATCAAATTGTGTATTGCATGTACCTTATGGCATATATGAATACTGCATTTTGTTACATGATTCTAAGTTGCTAAGATCTAGAGGCTTTTTAAAACTTTGTAGCCCCAGTGTTGAGCATATTACATAACCTTAGTTTGTACTTAATAAAGGTTTAATAAATTATATTGAGTTGCCTTTAAGATGCTTTCATTTGGGAAATACTTTTCCTGGATTATATTAATGGAATTTAAATCATTATCAACTCACAACATATTCATCCATCTTAGGTTCTCATAAATTTAAGATATCATATTTAATAAGAGTCAGCCTGATCTAGTAAGTAATCAGCTGACTTCAGAGTCAGGAAGACCTGAATTCAAGTATTGCCTTTCACTCATATTTGCTGTGTCATCTTAGACAAGTCACTTTCCTATTGGCTCAACATCAACTATGATTTTAATTTTTATCTTGTCCTTTTAAAATGTCTGTTTTGTGTAGGTTTTATACTTTTTATAATTATTAGTATAGCAATACATACATGTAATTTATAATGAAGTAAACAGACACATATTTGAAGTACATATTTATTATTACTATTGTTTTTGCTAAGACTATATCACTTTTAAAAGTCTGAAGATCACTATTATGATCAATTCTCTAAGGCTAAAAATGACCTGCACTGGTATAAGGAGTTTCCTTATCCAGGAATTCCCCCAATCAGTGAAATCACAGCTCTAAGCCCTTAATATTTTCCACAATTAATCATAAATAGTTGATTAAATCTTAAATTTCTCAAATCTTTCTAAGTTTAGGTGGTCTTTCTTAAAAGGGGGGGGCAATACTAGCTGTTTAGCCTATTATGGGATTGTTATGAGTAAATTATATCTTCACGGAGATGTAAGATATTATAATTTACATTGTTTATTAGGATTAGCACTTAAAACCAATTGATTTTGCTTTTCAACCATCATTTTTATATCAGTAAAGCTGGCTAAAAATATTTGTACAAAAATACCTACCACAAACAACCATGCCTCAGGTCCTTGAAATGTCCTTTTGAGAAGTGCTATAGCATGTCAGACAGAATGCTGAACTAGGTCAGGAGATCTAGATTTGAATTCCATTTCAGAGAGTTGCTAGTTGTGATGCTGGGCAAAACACTTAATCTTCACAGTTTCAGTTTCTTCATCTGTAACCTTTGGACAATAATATTTGTATGAAGAGACAATATTAGATACCCATAGAGAGTTGGCTGTTATGTCTAGAAGGCCTTAGTTCAAGTCACACACACAAGACATTTAACCTCTAAGTACAACAAGTATAACAAATCTCTGAAACCATACATTAAAGAACTATTGCTAAAAAGTTTGGTTAGAAAGAACTCTCTTACCAATCTTCACTATATTAATAGAAAGAGAGAGGGAGAGAGAGAGAGAGAGAGAGAGAGAGAGAGAGAGAGAGAGAGAGAGAGAGGGAAGGGGAGGAAGGAAAGAAAAGGAAAGAGGGAATAAGGGAAAGAGAGAGAAAGAGGAAAAGAGAGGAAGTCAGATAGAGACAGAGAAACAGAGATTCACAGAGGGAGGAAGTGATGGAAGGAGGCAGAGAGAGAGAGAGATAGATTGAGGAGAAAGAGAGGGAGGGAGGGAGGAAGAAAAGAAGAGAGGGAGGGAGCAGAGCTTGAAGAAAGAGGAGATAAAGAGAGAAGAAAGATGGAGAGAGAGAAGTGAAAGAAAAAGTGGAAAAAGAGGAGAGAGAGAAAGAAAGGAAAGAGAAAGAGAGAGAAAAAGAGAGAAGAAAGGAAAGGAGGGAGGGAGAGAAACAGATAGAGAGATGGAAGCAGAGACAGAGAGACAGAGAATTTTTCAAACACTTAAATGCTATGTACTTCTCCATGACAATCATTACTGTTCTATTTGATTCCCCCCACCCCTTGCCAAATGCTCTATTTTTCCCTGATGCTAAGTCCATATCAGAATTAATTCTAGGTGTTGATGCTGAAGTTTCCAGGCTTTAATATCTTTCCCTCTTTTTCATTTGTTGATCTCTTCCATCAACCCACATGATAACTAATGTTCTGTTTCTCTTGTAAGTTGGAAATCCTCAGGTGACATTATAGACAGCTCACATTAAACAATCCTATTTTGAAATAATGTTGCTACTATCCCAGATAATTGGTCTTTCATAACCTCTAGTGAGAAATTAATCAGATTTTCATTTCCTTTATTTTTGTTCCATTATTCACAATTAAACTATCCTAATCTGAGCTACTTAATTCCTCTTTACAACCAGAAAATACTTATAATTCCCAGTGTTTCTGGAATTATATGCCCATCCCCAGAGATTATACTACCGCTCATATAGGACTCTTTTTGTACTTCACCACATAATCTGTTCTGCAGTGACCCAGGCATATTTGCTGTTTATACCATAAGATTTAAGGTTATTTGTAAAGCTTAGTTATTAAGTTACAATTTAATAACTTAAAAATATGCCCTGTATGCAATTTTTATTGAGCTGGTTATTAAACATTTACCAGCACATTACTAATTAAGCTCATACTATGTCCTTCTCCCAACTCCAATCATTTTCACTATCCTCTACACTTGTAATGATATCCCTCTTCATCTCCACATCCTGATTTCCTTCAAGTTCCAGATAAAATCTTAATTTCTACAAGACTTCTTTCCCAATCCCCCTTAATGCTAACTAGTTCTCTCATTATCTTCAATTTATCCTCTATGTATTTTGTTTGTATGTTGTTTTCCTCATTCAATAGTAAGTTCCTCAAGAAGTAGGGTCTATCTTTTGCCTTCCTTTGCATCCCCAGTGCTTTGCACAGTGCCTGGCACAAAGTAGATATTTAATTAAAAATGTGATGGTAAATGCTTAATAATCATCTCAATAAAAAAAGAAATGTATGCAGAACACATTTTTAAGTTATTAAATGAAAATTTACTATTTGATGCTTACAAATAACTTAAAAGCACTAAATACATGTAAATTGTTCATTGTTACTTATTTATATTATTTATGCAAAATAAAATGATCAATTTTATTTCTTTTATTCTGAACTTAAGAAATAAAACATTTTCATAATAGTAGAATAGAAAAAAGATGATTATACATAAAACTGCAACTTTATTATGTGCAACTTGCTTCCTTCCCCCCTTTCTTCTTCCTCCCCTCCCCCAATAATCAATTTTATTAATTGATTTTTTTTTATTCAGTTATTTCAGTTCTGCCTGTCTCTTCATGGCCCCATGTAAGGTTTTCTTGGCAAAGATACTGGAGTGATTTATCATTTGCTTCTTCAGTTTATTTTACAAATGAGGAACCTGAGGCAAACAGGATTAAGTCACTTGCCCAAGTGACTCCCTTATTCATAGTAAGTATCTGAGATCTTCTTGACTATAGCCTAATACTCTATCTATTGTGTCCCAGTGCTCTATCCATTATGTGAATCTATTAATTTTATTATATGAAAATATAAAATCTTTGTAATATATTACATAATTTCTTTATTTGTAAGAAGACAGCAGAACCTCTTCAACTTTTTTCCACTCACAACCCCTTTTTGCAGGCATTTGTTTTTATGTAATTCCGGGTATATAGGTATGTAAAATAGGTATACAAATCAAACATTTACTGATAACAAATCATAATTTTGTGATCCCAATATTCAGTTACAAGACCTCACATGGAGTTGCCACCCACAGTTTAAGAAGTTGAGGAATACAGTACATTGGATATCATTTATTTCTCTTTTTTTATGAATTAGTATAATCACTATGATCCTTAATCACATTTATTTATTGTGAGGTTTTCTTCCTTTTTCTTTCTTTCTTTTTTCCCCTGAGGCAATTGGAATAAAGTGACTTGCCCAGGTCACACAACTAAAGAAGTGTAAAGTATCTGAGGTCATATTTGAACTCACATCTTCCTGACTTCAGGGCTGGTACTCTATCCACTACACCAACTAGCTGCCCCTGTGAGGTGTTCATGATATATTTAGTGTCATAGATTGTACTGTTTACCCTTCCTCTAAAGGACCTAGGAAGAATGTTTTTCTAGATTTTGTGTCAACCATCTCTTCCCTTCTAATAAGCTATAACACTTTTCAAGGAGATCTGCTTCTGGGAGTTCCCCTTTCTCCATCTCTTTCTTTCATCCCCCCAACTGTTGTGCATCACAAATCAGAACACAACTGAGCTGTTGCAGTTTGAAATGATACTGGATCAAAAGTCCTTTATTCTAGCATGAATTCTGACATCAACTAGATCTGTGACCCTGAGCACATCACTGAATTGTTCTGTATCATTTTGGTCTTCTGTAAAATAAGTGAATTGGGACAGATAATCTCCAGGGTTTTTTCTAGCTCAGTGATTCCATGAACATTGCTAGGGACATTTATTTGTTGTTGTTCAGTTGTTTTTCATTTGTGTCGAACTCTACATGACCCTCTTTAGGGTTTTCTTGAAAAAGATACTGGAGTGGTTTATCATTTTCTTCTCTACCTTATTTCACAGATAAGGAAATTAAAGACAACAGATTAAGTAACTTGTCCAGGTCCATATAGCTAGAAAGTGTCTGAGGTCAGAGTTGATTAGAAAAGCTGTCTTCCAGATTCTAGACCCTTCGTGCATCACCTAATTGCCCACAGGGACATTTATATTCTATTTCAAATCTATTCCAAAACTAAGATAGTCTCAACATAGTCTTTTTGTTGAGTGGCCTTTTTTGTTCACTTCTGAATTCTAAGGTATTTCGAGATGTTTTAAATTGGAAAATCTGATCTTGAGAATAAGTCAAATTTACTATACTTTTTATAGTAGACCAATTCAATTAATGAGAGATTATTGGACCTAACACTATCCTGCCTCAGATACTTTCTAGCTATGTGATCTTGGGAACATTATTTAATTTTTGCCTGCCTCTGTTTACTTCCCTGAAGGTAGCAAGAGACTTCAAATCAGTTAGTGATTTAGGGGAATGTCTATCCCAAGCATGTGAAGACTTTCTCCTGCAAGAATAGGCAGATAAGAACGATTTGTTCCAATGTCCACAAAGGAAGTGGAAGCAAACTCTGGAGTGCTTAGAGCTTGGTCAATCACCAAAGATGCCCAGGTCATCCTACTGCATTCTTGGCCATTGCTAATCATCTTCATTTTTTCTTTCCACTAAACTTTACTGACTTTGGAAGAGAGAATGATTCTAATATCTTACTACAATTCTACCTCACTTAAAATCCCAAGACATCACTCATTGCCTTGTGATGACATTGATCCTCTTTGAAAATGAATGATTGACAGCAACAACAAAACTGAGATAATGATAATAGAATTGTGGGGGAAAAAAATTTGTAATGTACTTTGTAAATCTTAAATCCCTATTTTAATGCTAGCTATTATTAATGTTATTCATTTCGGGTTAGCCAAGTGTGAGTAAGCAAGATATTATAATATACAAATGATAGCAATATCACTTATGATAGCAAGTGATTTAACAAGTATAGTAAGAGCTCTAGCCTCAAACTATGAAGACCTGGGTTTGAAAATTAACCTTTTTTGAGTTTTAGTTTTCTTAGCTATAAAATGAGTATTTCAATATTTATACAACCCATCCCATTGGATTACACAGTTGTTAAGAGGAAATTTTTTCATAATATGTTTTAATATATGAAAAGTAAATATAATGAAACAGTTTTACAGAATCTATGCATTCAAATGACTGTTGTTCTCAAAGTAGACACCTTTATAGGTTACACATATTGTTAGTTTATCATCATCATCATCATCATTATTATTCTAAACATTTTTGGAGATCCTCTTTTAGAATAGCTGTACACATTGTTTTGAATATTTTAGTGTTAACAAGTATTTGTCCTTTCATTAATTCATTCAAAAATTCAAATGCTTGAAATTGTATTTGATTTTCTAATGCAGCCTAAAGTTATTTAGGCCAGAGACTAATGAAGAAAAAGTGTGATCTAACTGTGTGTGAAGAAAGAGTGTGATCAAACTAATGCTGTCTGAAGTCACTCTCAATTATGGTATCAAATCATAGGATCTGAGCACTTTTGAGTTGAAAGAGAACTTTGGGATAATCTTGTCTAACCTCTTAATTTTATAAGTAAATAATTATGTAACTGTAGAAATCCACACATTTACTGTCGATATAGGTCTTTGGTTGAATGTGTAAAAACAAAACAAAACAAAAAAAAAAAACAGATCCATCTCCTGTTAGCCAAAAGCACGTTTCCAAATTTCTGTTCCACAGCCTGCGAAAGAAAGGTAAAAGAGCTGAGATACCATCTACTTTAATCCCTGTAATCCCTGTAACAAGATGTGTTAGAATGCTGTCAGAATAGATCCTTCTTCCTTTTAATTTAATGAGAAACAAAATAAGCAGAATATCTTCTAAGCAGAAGATGCTCTTCTATCAGTAAATTTACTAGATAAAATATTGGTCAGAAGAGAATCATTGGTTAGAAAGACAATCATTTTCCCCCTGTTGGCTGTTTTGCTTTGGAATGGCAAACACTCCACCATTATTAACTGCTGCTTTTAGATTAACCAGGAGAACCATTCCCATGAAAGTTTATTCTAGGTAGATACAGGTGTTTTGAAGGGACATTATCTTCTATCAATAAACATAATGACTATTTCCTGTTATTAATGCTGTTGAATGATGGTGAACAGTTTCATGCTGGAAGTCTCATTTAATGGAATACCTTTTTAAAATCATCCTTTAGTTTAGCTTCCTTGTTTTGTCTTTAATAACCACAAACCTTTTTATTAAAAACAACATTTTTATCCACAGGCACCATTCCATTATCCATTCCTAATCAGTACTTGATCTTAGGGCATTTCTCTGTTGGAGTAGAGCCAGGGCAAGGGCTCAGCAGACATGGTCCTTACCTTGATTTTTTTTTTTTTTTAATATTTTCACTGCTGCTTAAATGAATGGAGCTTGGGAAATAACTAAAAGGAATAGAAAAACATAGGTCACTATTATCAACAACAACCATTGGAGAGTATAGTGAAGATAGGAAAACAGTGGTACCAGAAATTCAATAATTCAGTAGGTCAAGAATAGCTCAATTTATCAAAATAGATGAATTTTAAAGCACAATATAAGTGTGAACTGCTGTTATCATCGTCACTTAGGATCATGTGGAATATTAATTAGCACAAATGTGGTAAGATGATGGATTTATTGACTTTCTGAAATATTTATACCACTATCACCAGCATCACCACCAGAACCAACACTGCATAGAAAGCTAACTGCATACATGTCTTGCCCCTGACACATACTGACTGCATGACTCCAGGAAAATCACTTCCTCCTCTGTGCTCTGGGAAATTCTTTAAGGACATGAGTTGAAGAAAAGGCTTGAAAGGTCTCCATACCAATGAAATCACAATTCTTATATCTAATAAGGATAATTATCATTATCTTTCTCATTATTATCTCTGTAGAACACTAGAATCAACACACAGTTTGGGTTTAGGGGAAGGATAGTAAACTTAATATTAAGAGGTAATTCCCTTTTGTTTTATTTTAAGGCATTTTAGGGGGATTTTTTGTTGTTTTGTTTTTTGTTTTGAGACAACAATATTTCCTGAGGGTCAGGAAGACTTGGTTCAAATCCCACTTTTGGTACTAATTATCTCTTAACCTTAGGCAGGTTCTTTAATTCCTATATGTCTCTGAGCATTTAAGTACTAAGTCAGCCCAGTACAATGGCAAGAGCAATCACTTGAGTCAGAGGTTGTTGTTGTCCAATCATTTTTCAGTTCTGTGTGACTCTGACCTCATTTGGGGTTTTCTTGGCAAAGACACTGGACTGGGTTGCCATTTCTTCTCCAGCTCATTTTACGCTCATTTTACAGATAAGGAAACTGAGGCAAACAAGGTTAATGATTGTCCAGACAGAATGTCTGAACTCAGGTTTGAACTCAGAAAGATGTCTTCCTGATTCCAGGCTCAACACTTTGTGCACTATGGCGCCACCTAGCAGCTAGAATCAGACAGTCTCTGACTCCTGTGACTGAACAAATTAATTTTTTCCCAGTAAAATGAATAGGTTGAACTAAATGATCTTTGAAATCCTTTCTACCTTAAAAACTATAATGGTAATTTAGTTGCAGTCTGTTCATAGAGGAATTCCCCATACTTAGGAGTTCTCTTGATAAAAGAAAACAATTTCAAACCTGTCCTGCTTACCTCATAGGATTGTCCTAAGAATCAAATGAGAAGTATTTGATAATTTTTGAAAAGTACAAAGTTATACACAAATTTGAGATATTACTCTTTCTAAAAAATAAGAGAGAAAACACGATATACTATCTAGAGAGATAGCCTCGAATATGGGAAACCTGATTCGGATCTTCTTTCTGACAAGCACTGACTATATGATCAACCCTAAGTGGGTCATTTCAACTCTTCATTACTCTAGGCTCTATAAGTTGAATAGAAGGGGCCAACCAGTACTGATAAAGGATGTGTCTTCATCTGAAAATCCTTATACCAATGAAATCACTGGTCTATTCCCTATCCTTATTCCCTAAATTAAAATAATATACATAATTTAGTCTTTTCTTTTTCTTAAAAAATAATATTGATGCTCATTTGGAGCATTATTGAAATTAAGTGATTCTATTTTCAGGAAGCAAGAAGAAAATTGAAAAAAATCATTCTAGGAGCTGAGATTTAAATTATTTCTATTTTACAAATTAAGAATTATTTGATGTTTAATCTTTTAGAAGATTGATTTCAAAAAAAAAAAAAAACCAAAAACAACCTGGAAGTATAATACTTTGAGCATGGGATGGGTTAAATATAGCACATAAAAGTCTCAATAATCCTCTATTAACTTTAAAAAATATTTCCTTCCCACATTAACCCTTCCTCTGAAAGTGAATCCCTATGTTTAAGTCTGTGGAAATCTCTGGGTTGGTGTTTTGTGTTTGGAGTGTACTTTGTGTTCAGGTAAATGTAGCCCAGTGGGAGACACTGGCTTTCCATAACTAGCTGACCTTCAGCTGATTTTAGAGGAGATTTTTAAGGGATTTTGAAAGAAAGGCCCTACAGGAAAGGAAAAAAAAGAGGGGGTAGAGAAAAGAGTCCCAAGAAGAACACAAAACAGGTAATTCCAACTAAAAGGAGAAATAGGAGGGGGAGAACAAATGGTAATGGTAAAACGAGGAATTAATTCTGAGAAGTAATTAGAATTTAGTTTCTTTATAGGTTATTTGATGTTATTTTTTTTTTTCAGGCAAAGATTTTCTTCTTTTTGACTCACTCCTTAATTTAGAAAAGCAAGCCTAATTTGGCTGAGAGACTCCATTTTCTCATTTTCTTGTAGAATGACTGCCCTTTCTCCTAAGCTTATCTTCTCTCAATCCCAGAGTCGCCTAATTATTTTCTCTTAAACAAAACACCTTTTGAACTTCTCTTATAACTTCCTGTCCTGTGTCAAAATTGCTATTTATTTCGAAGCTCTTCCCCTTTTTATTTCCCCTAACTATTCCTATACTGATGGCCAGTATATACCTTGTAAGACAAGTCCAAGATTCAAGTCTTCTCCTTCTTGCCCTGGCAGCTCTCCCACACCAAAACAAAACATCTGTTCTGTTTTCTTACTCCTATCCCAGCGGTCTGAAAACGACCTTTTCGCAACCATCCCTATGTAGTATTTTTTCTCATTGTATATTTAGTGTTTGGGCAACTCTGTATGTACTGACCAATATTTGGAACGGGAGAGGAAGGTGTCATTTTTTAAAAAGTCTTCCAAATTGCAGTATATAATAGGATACACACACAGAGTCACTCACACTCATACCACTGTTATAAATTAAACAAAGCCTTTAAAATTGGGTTGACGGGGTGGGGTGGGGTGGGGGGGCAGAATCTGTCATGCACAAGGGAGAATCTTCACCCTGAGAAGGGGGTGGGGTGCGGGTGCATGAAGAGAAGTAATTGGAAAGCAGCTTAATTTGGGGAGATGAAGGAAAGAAGGCAGCTGCAGTGCCGAGAGGGGGGTGTGCGTGTGTGTTAAGGCTGGCTTGCTGCTGCCACCGTCGGTCGCTCCCGCCTGCCTCCTCCTCGCTAAGTCAGTCTGCGCTTCTCCATGCATTCAGAAGCGGAGTGGGGGAGAGCCAGCCCGAAAAGACGCGAACCCCCTCCTCCCCAGCGCTGCTCTCCCTCCTGCTCTCCCCCCCGCCCGAGAAACTGCTGGGAGCATCCGGACAGGGACAGGGTACAGTGGGCAGCCGCCTTTGGGGACGCGAGCCCGGGGCCTGAAGAGGGGGCTGCTTGGCTCTGGCCACCCTCTGCCACTCAGCCTCTTCTCCTTCTTCTTCGTCTCCTCCCCGTCCTCCCCTTCCTCCTCCTCTTCCTCCTCCTCCTCTTCTTCTTCCTCCTCCTCCTTCTTCATTGAGTTTTCCCGAGGCTGGACACAGATCAATGGTTCTTCTTGGAGATGCACACTCAGCTGTCGGCCGGAGGGGGGTAGCAGCCTCTGCCTCCAGGTGCTTTCTCCCTAGAGGCTGCTGTTGCTGCTGCTGCTGCTGCTGTTGCCACCACTGTCACTTGAGACCCGGGCACGTTAAACTCCCTGAAATGGGGTTGCTGCTGCCGCTGTCTCTGCTGGAGTAAAAGGAGCGAGGGATCCCTAGTAGTCAGTCACTGCTGCCTGCATGGATGTGTTCAGCTTTGTGAAGATTGCAAAGCTGTCAAGGTAGGGGCTTCACCTTTTCCATTTCCTGTGTGGCTTTGATGCTATCCAGCCAGTGCTGTGGGCAAATAGATGCTCTTTTGGAGAGAGAAGATAAAGGTGGGAAGGGGGTGATTGTGGGGGGGTGGTGGAAGATGCTGTGAGTATCAGGATGGGGTTGGAGGAATCTGACCAGAGGCTGCAGTATACAACTTATTTCTGGTTCCTGGTTTAGGCAGGAGGTCCAGGGTTGGTGGTGGTGATGCTAATGATGATAAGTGGTGTGTGCGTGTGTGCTGACAGAGACAGAGATGAAGACAGAAGAAAAAAGTAGAAGAGACAGAGAAGCGAAGGAGAGATGAGGGAGGGAGAGAGGGAGGAAAAGGAGAGAGAAAGAAAGAAAGGAGAAAGGAGAGAGAGAGAGCGAGAGAGCGAGAGAGCGAGAGAGAGAGAGAGAGAGAGAGAGAGAGAGAGAGAGATGCATTCGCACACAAGAGAATGTTTTCTCTTAGGAAAATAACAGTGGGTGGCTCTTGATGTTGATCACATGTGTAACTGAATGTGTCCTAAGGATCACTGCTGGTTCTTCTGATAGGAGGCAGAAGTGGTTGGTTGTAGGTTGTGTATAGCCTCTCTCTTAAGGTAACAATCTTTAAAAAGCAGTAAAACCAATTGTCCCTGTTCAGCACACAAACACACATAAACATGTACACAAAGATATACACATACATATCCTGAAAAGTCAGATGGAAAGTTAGTTGAGATAGTTATTTCAAATATTTGGTATAAAGGAAGAAAAGAGGGACACAGAATCTGGGAATCCTTTTATCAGCACAGGCCTCCCCTCTTCCTCTAGAGTAGGTCCAGTTCCTTGAAAGATTTGGAAATCTTGGTCAAAGTATCCATGTTGGTGAGGCCTGCATTAACCCCAAACCAATCATGTCATGACCTATCAATGGCTGTTAGGAAAGAGGCAAGAGGGCAATAGAATGGCAGAAACTTCCACTTTTTTTTTTCCTGTTTCTGGAGCAACTTTTTTTCCTGAGGAATCCACCTGAAGTCTTCAGTGGTAGTCTGCATTTCAGATTGCTTAATTGTAATTCTAAATAGAACCATACTCTGCAGTTTTGCTATAATAAGAACCCTCAGAAAATCTTTGCATTCTCAGTTTTCATTAAATAACCTGGTTCTAAGACCAGGAGTAGGAGAGCAAAGGGTAACTAAACTTCTAGTCATTATAACCTTAAGGTGTTTTGAAAGGATACAGCCCATAGGCCCTCTGCTTGCAACACTAAAGCAACAAAGCTAGATTTCCTTTTTTTTTTTTTTTTTTTAAATCATTCCTCAGTGGCAGTTAGAAAGAGTAGGCAGAGTGAGGAATACATAGTGACTGTAGGAGACAAGGATGAGCAACCTAAGAATATGCTCAGGGACCAAAATTGATGGTGAATAGCATAACACCTCCAGTCTGCCAAGTAGTTTTAACATTTGGAGAATTTTTTAAAAAAATATTTTCTTTCATTTTCCTATACAGATTTGCCACTGTCCTATATCCATTCCCAAACAAGCTTACTTTCCTTTTTTGTTTTCCTTGATCTTCTCTATATCTCCTCATGTGTGGTATGCTAAACATTCTACCTGCCCATTTATCTCCAGGGTCCAGAGGGAGAGGGTTATAATGAAATTTTTATTATAGTTAGATTTGAAGTAAAATACATCTGTCTTAGAGCTGTCAAAAATATCAATGCTGGCCCCATGAAACAAATATTAGTGTAGGTCATTATCGTGTTTTAAATTGCTTGCCCAGGACCCAAAATCATCAAGATTTGCTTTTACATTATATTAACTTTCTCTATACTTTTGCCTGTGGCTAGTGTACAAACAGTTATCTGATAATCTACCATCTTTAGGAACATAGTTATTGACAGAAATTTATAGATTGTAGGTTAGTGTGAGGTTCTCTGTGGGATGGACTAATATCTTCTTGAAAACAAATGGAAATCAGATAATAGTAAAAAGAGACTACAATAGTTTTCCTAAAGTTCTTGCATGTTAAAAACCAAAACAATGTACCTGGCAGTTTATATAATTTATTCACTTTCGTTTTTTGCTTGGAAGAGAATTACACTACTTGAATATTAGGGAATAGGCCTTTTAAAGGTTGGTTACCTTCATGGAATTTCTCGATAGTTCTGAGTATTTACAAGCTTGAGATGTAGTAGGTCATTTTAATTGTTATTTTCTGCTGTTGATCTTTGCCAGTAGGTTGTTTCTTTTAAGGAGTAATGGTTCTGCTATTGTAAACATAAAATGGGCTGATTAAAAAATCTGTCATCCTAAGGAAATCTTTTCCCTTTCTGTAAATATAGTCAGGGTCCCCAAGCAGAGATGGGTATCTCTAGATAGTTATCAGCTTGAAGAAACACATGCTGGCAACCTGGATGTTACCCCTCTTAAGGCAGTGAAAAACATGCTTCTCTCTCTCTCTCTCTTTCTCTCTGTCTCTGTCTCTCTGTCTCTGTCTCTCTCTCTCTCTCTCTCTCTCTCTCTCTCTCTCTCTCTCTCTCTCTCTCTCTCGTTGCATTTTAGAAAAAACAGAGTTGCAGCATAATTCAAAGATACAGTATAAAAGTACTTACAAGGCTGGATTTTTCCTGATATCAAAATGGATAATCTTACTAAAGAATTTAACTTAGACCCCAGTGGTACACGACTACTTAAAATTCTTCTAGCTTAATAGAGAAGGTATCATAGTTACCAATAGCCTTAACTACCACCCCGGTTCTTATTTACTTACAGATCTGAATGAAAAAAAAAAGTAATAAAAACTTAAAGAAGAAATCACATTTGAGAATTTCTCACATGTTCTGGCAAGGAATATAATGAAGGATAATCCTACAGAATTAGAATATAGCATTAAAGCAAACTGCATGTGACAAAGACTATACTTTCCAGTGCTTTTTTAAACCAGAAGCTATGTCTTCTATAACTTATTCAACATCAAAATTCAAATTGCCTCTCAAGTATCTCCTGGCATCTCATCATCATCTTCATCATCAGTTTGCCAAACAAACCAAGTATTGGAATATCACCAACTTTCAACACTTTGTCTCATCTGTTTGAGCTGTGACCCTGGATTGGATCCATTGTAGGTAGCACAATATGTCATATCTCTCTGGGGCTATTTTTTTTCTCACCCATTCCTAATTTTCAGGTTATTAAAGTGTTTGGTAGTTTACATAGGATTTTACTTCACTGTTTCCTTGGCAACAGTTATATATCATTTTCCATTTCTTCTTGTAGATAAGAACATTACAGATGCTAGGTTTATAAACCAAGTAATGCCTATAAAAATAAGCATGTCTTTTTATTGTCACTACTTATTGTATGAGCCATGTCATTTACATGAGCTGACACATTATTTCTAATGTTTACCAAAGAATGTGGCTCAGTAGAAAAACATATGATTATGCCCCATTTTGCCCAAGGGAAATAATTTAAACTCCCAAAGTCATCAGGATTTTATGAATCTGATTGTTTCCTATGATCAGTGTGAATATGACTTCACTTCTCTCCATCCTGTTAAGATTATAGTATTTAGCTTAATGGACTCTTTCTTACTCCTGAATGGGAAAGTTACATCTTTTACTTTACTTTGTGCTTACGATATTTTCTGTATGCCTGTGGTGACTTATTGGAGGAGAGAACAGGACTCTGGCTTTAATCAAATGTATTCATTTCACTATGGGTAGAATCTGTGGGCAGTAGAATAATAGCAAGTATTATGTTTTTATAATTTGCTTAGACCCCTTTCTGTGATGCTCTGACTCTTGCAGTTTAGCAATGAAGTCATTAAGAGATTAGGCAGTGATAGGAATCATGTACCATATGTACAAATAAAATATTGCTCAAAGGGTAAAGGGGCTGTGGAGAGAACTTACCAGAACATAGTCCTTAAGCTTACAAAATTGTCTCTGCCCCTTCCTCACTTACCAGGAGTGATGCTTCTGATGCTTTTGAGTATTAGGAAACTGAAAAGGCCTTATTGTACCATTCTGTGAATTTGAATTTCCTGCATTGCTCATATTCTTTCCTCCGCGTACTGAAGCAAATGAATGAGCATGGCTACTAGACAGGGATATACTAGACAAAGCTTTATAATATATCCAGAATAATTTTGGAATGAATGAATTTAGAACTGGAATTTAATTGTGATTGACTAGTTTTGCAATGTGTAAATACAACTCCTCATAAGTACTGTCAGGAAGAAAGGAGGAACTTTTCCTTTACCATCTTAGCAACACAGGATAGAGACCAGCTTGGATTGCACTTAATAGAAAGTAAACTCCTTAAGAACAGAGGCTAGTTTTTTGTTTGTTTTTGTTTTGTTTGTGTCTTTGTATTTCCAATATCTTGCCTATCATGAACCTTTACTTAAAGATTGGAGTTTTTTGTTTGTTTGTTTGTTTGGTTTTTTTTTTTTTTTTGGTTGGTTGGGGGGGATTGAATTGAACTATAGATATTAAAGTTCTATCAAGGTTGCTAATTAAAGTGAGGCTCATCTTAAGCTTCTTTTCATCTTCTTTCCCAGCTCCCTTTCTTCGAATTCTTTCTTTGAATTTGTCTTTTACTTGCATGATCTAATAGAAGTTTGCAATTCCAAGTTATAGAAAGTCATTCTTTTTTTGTTGTTGTTGTTCTTCCCTCTTCTTTAAGCCTGACTCTTCATGACCCCATTTGTGATTTTTTTTTTGCTTTTTTTTTTTTTTTTTTTTTTTTTTTTTTAAGCTGAGCTACTAGGATAATTTGTCATTTCCTCCTCCAGATCACTTTGAGATGAGGATTAAGTGACTTATCTAGGGTCACACAACTAATAAGTGTCTGAGTCTGAATTTGAACTCATGAAGATAAATTTTTTCTCATTCCCAATCCACTGCTGTTTCTCTACTGTGCCACCTAACTCCCTGGAGAGTCCTTTAGTCTCTGTTAAGTTCTGTGTTTTCTTTCTTTCTTTTTTTTTTGGGGGGGGGTGGATATAGATCTTCTGAATATCGGGCAGTGCTGTTGGTGTGATGATGGTTGTAAGATTGAAGATGGTGGCTCTGGATTCTTGAAGACTAGACCAGTTAGTACAATCTTTGTCAGGGCAATCAAGTGACAAGGTTTCCTGGCAGTTGGACTGTGTATCTGTCATTTGAGACCTAGTCTACCTCCTTTTAGACTTGTCACAGTGAGATAGGTAGCCAAATGATTTCTTTTTCTTTTATTGTCACCTAAGCATTATGATTTGTTTGCACATTGCCTGGCACATATTCAGTGTATAATAAATGCTTGATTTATTGAAGTAGATGAATTGTCTATACCAGTGAAATCACAGATGGTCAAAGCCTTGAATGAATGAAAGGGCATTTTTGAAGTACTTACTATGTGCCAAAAAAGAGCTAAGCTCTGGGAATATCAATACCAAAAGTGAGATACTCACATTCTAATTGGAGGAGACAGTATATTCAGAATTCAGCTGTAAGATGATGGGAAAACCTGAGAAGTCCTAAGGGAACAGCTGTAGTACAAATAGCAAAGCTAATCATGGGAGAGATAATGAACTTGGATATGTGGCTGGTTTTTCTTATTTAGTTATTATACATTGTTATTACCATCTATGACAGCTATATATACATTGCTAAAGTTTGTAACTAGTTAATGTCCATCAAATGTTAATAGATTTTCTCTTTGCTAAATCTTCTTAAAAAGACTGTTTAGTTAAGAAATGCTGCTTCTTTCATGAGAGGCTGTTAGATAGCCATATTCATATTTTAAAATTGAATAATCATGGTGAATACTACTATCTTACGATTTTGAACATACATAATCCTTAGACAGATAGAAAATCTTGGATGCAGTGTATCATGGCAGCTAGGTGACACAATGGAAAGAGATCTGGAATAAGGAAAACCTGAGTTCAAATTCTACCTCAGAAACTTATTAGCTATGTAATTCTGGGAAAATCACTAACCCTCAGACTCAGTTTTCTTATCTATAAATTGGGAATAGCAATAGTACTTATCTCTTGAGAGTTGTCTTGAGGGTAAAATGAAAGGAAATATTTTCAAATTTTAAAGTGCTATACAAATGCTACTGTTATTGCTGCTGTTTTTCACTTATTTAATCTGACTGTGATTCCCATGAATCATGCTATTAATGCTATAAATTAATCTTTTGGCAAAGATGCTAGAATAGTTTAACATTTCTTTCTCAAGTGGATTAAGACAGAGGTTAAATGACTTCTCCAAGGTTACACAGATAGTAAGTATCTGAGTGTAATGACCGCGTATTTAAAGTCAGCCGGAGTCAGGAATTCAGGTTAAGGAGAAAATCTTCAATATTTATTGAAGCGAAGAGGTGAATAAAGATTGCTATAGCAAATATAGGCAAGAAAGATTGCGATAGCAAATATAGGCAGTTGCGACAGGAAGCCAGCTAAGAGAGAGCGACGCGAGCCGAGGCAACCATGGAGGCAACTGTGTCGGCAACTGTGGCAATGGCCGTCCCAAAGGTCTCTCCTCCCCTTCCTTCTCCACTCCCCTGCCTCCACCCACCAAAATCGTCATTTCCTATACAACACATCAGGACTTGCACAAAGAGTGGGTGGGGGCCATTCTTTCTCCAAGCTTATCTATTAATAGAGTATGGTCCAATTACTATTTAGCCTCATGTGCTTGGGACCTCAGTGCATCAACTCAAGCCTCAGCCCATTACATCTCCCGCTTTCTTTTGTTTTAGAACACAGGTGATCATGCCATCCCTGACTCCTCAGGGAGGTCAGAGCCCCCAAGGGGAGGTGATCACACCCTCCCTGATTTCTCAGGAAAGGAGGTGAAAGCACCGAAAAGGAAGTGATCACGACCCCCCTGACTTCTCAGGAAGGGAGGTGAAAGCACTAAAAAGGAGATAATCACGCCCTCCCTGACATCTCAGGAAGGGAGATGAAAAGCACCAAAGGGAAGTGGGGGTTGCTAGCAGGTTTCTGGGCTCAAGGGTCTTATTATGCACAAACCCATCAGCATGGGAACACATAGCACATAGCAACAACGCAGAGACTATTAGTGATGACTCTCCCCACAGTCAGTGCAGGCTTGATGTGGTGTAACAAACATGAATTATGCACCCAAGTAACGGTATAACAAACAATATAAATCAACAGTATGATGTAAAAGATTGCCAGAAGTCCTAGAAGGAGAGTATGTAAACAGCAGTCACACATACACCTCTTCAGCAGCCAAGAGATAGTCCAAAACCAGTCTATTGTCCATTGCTTCACATATCAGGGAATCCAATGATCCCCCCAAGTTTTTGAAGTCCAGCAAAAGTCTTTTTATGTCTTAGGGAATCCAATGATTCCAGCAGATTTTGAAGTCCTGTAACAGTCTTATCATTTCTCAGAAAATCCAATGATTCCTGAGGGCTTTGAAGTCCAATGATTTTCTATGTCCATGAGTCAAACGCCATAACTGCCACACTCTTTCAATGGTGAGCACAATCAGCAACAGAACCACCGATGTTTCTTGGGTCTTCTCCTTTGTTTCAAGGGTCTGCTCCGTCTCTCTGCGATGGACAAGGCGAATACGGCTCGTTGGCACCCATCTGATTCCTTCTCCACCTGTAGAGATACAAGCAAACCCTCTCCCCCAAGCAGTTAGCCTATCTGGTCCCTTCCATTCACCACTTTCTGGGTCTCTCCACATCACCTGGCGATTATCTAAAGATAGTGGAGCTGCTCGCACTGGACATTGCCCTTCCGGTGGGTTATAAAACCTGTCTGCCGGAGCCAGTGCATCTTTGTCAAAAATCAAGAAGTTAATAGTATAAAGTGCTAGATTTAGAAGCTCTCTAGGGTTACCTGTGGCTCCCCCTTTCTTTTGTTTTTGGAGCAGCGTCTTAATATCTCTGTTTCTCCTCTCTACTATTGCCTGTCCTTGAGGATTAAAGGGTATGCCAGTGGTGTGTAAAATCTTATACTGTGCACAAAAGTGTGCAAAATGTTTGGAGGTGTATGCAGGACCATTGTCTGTTTTTATTGCTTGTGGCACACCCATAATGGCAAATGCTTGCAGGAGGAATTCAGTGACCACTCGGGCTGTCTCTTTTGCTGCTGGCATGGCAAAAGTGAATCCTGAAAAGGTATCTACCACAACATGGATAAAAGACAGACGACCGAAAGATTTATAATGGGTCACATCCATTTGCCAGATTTCATTGGGTCTCAAACCACGAGGGTTCTTCCCTGGAGGCAGTGTAGGAGCATGGAAAGGAAGGCAAGCCGTACAGCTTTTTACTATGCTCCTAGCTTCCTCTTTTGTAATCCCAAATTGCAAACGCAAAGCTCGAGCAGCCTGATGGTACTTAGAATGGGATTCCTGGGCCTCCTGAAATAAAGGTGTACTGGCCAACATAGTTAAAAGGCTATCTGCCTTTGAATTCCCATCAAAAATAGGGCCTGGGAGTCCACTATGTGAGTGGACATGCAAGATATAAATCTTACCTGGATGTTTTCTCACTTGCTCCTGAAGTTCCTTAAAGAGCTGATATATATTAGAAGCTGCAAATTTTATTTGGGCTGTGGCAATTCTTTGTACCACACCTACTGAATAGGCTGAATCAGATATTATATTTATGTCTCCTGGGTAATAAGTGAGAGCTAACATGATTGCATACAATTCGTTCTGCTGAGTGGACTGAAAAGGAGTTCTGACTACTCTCTTTATGGTTAAATCATGAGAGTATACAGCACAAATATTGTGTTTGGATGCATCTGTAAAGATAGTTGGTCCTTTAAGGGGAACTTTAGAAACTTTTTCTTCAAGAATCCATCGCCAATTATGTAAAAGTCTGGTTATCTTTAATGGAGACCCATGTATAAAATTAGGAGCCATGGCTAATAAAATTTGCCACTCTGGGATGGTCTCACAACACACATTAATTTGTGTATTGGTGTAAAAGGTGTATATCTTATCAGGTCTTGCCCCAGATAATTGTACTGCTCGCTTAATGGCCTTTAACAAAATTCTAGCCACAAGCACTGGGTAAGGAGTAAGACTTTGTTCTGGTTGTGCCGGGAGGTTCACCCACTCTATCACACTGTCTCCTTGATGAAGGACTGCTGTGGGTGCCTCTTGTGTGGCAAAAACTGTTATTTCCAAGGGTTTTTGAGTGACTCTCTCAACCACATTGGATAAAGCCAATTCAACTTCTCTCAAAGCCTCTTGAGCTTCTTTTGTAAGCTGGCGTGGTGAATTTAAAGCACTGTCTCCCCTTAAAATATCATATAATGGTTGTAACTGATAGGTAGTCAAGCCTAACACTGGTCGCATCCATTGGATATCTCCTATCAATTTCTGAAAATCATTTAAGGTGTTTAGCTTCTCTGTTCTTAAGGACAGTTTTTGTACTGTAAGCACCTTAGGGTATACTTCATATCCTAAATATTGAAAAGGAGCATGTCTTTGAATTTTCTCTTCAGCTATGTATAATTTGTAGTATCTTAGTGTTTCTATGGTCTTTTGTAGACATGCTTCTAACATTTGTTCCTCAGGTGCACATCCCAATATATCATCCATATAATGTAATAGTATAACTTTTGGAAATGCTTTTCTTATTGGAGCAAGAGCAGCAGCAACATACATTTGACACATAGTGGGGCTGTTTTTCATTCCCTGTGGCAAAACTGTCCATTCATATCTTTTATAAGGCTCAGCTAAGTTAACGCTGGGCACTGAAAAGGCAAATCTTTTCATATCCTCCTTATCCAGAGGGATAGAATAGAAACAATCCTTAATATCGATGACCCAAAGAGGCCACTCTCTAGGCAATTGAGTAGGAGATGGAAGTCCAGGCTGAAGAGTTCCCATAGTTTCCATCTGTTCATTTACTTTTCTTAAATCAGTGAGCATCCTCCATTTTCCTGATTTCTTTTTTACAACGAACACTGGGGAATTCCAAGGACTTAGAGAAGGTTGTAAATGTCCTTGTTCAAGCTGTTCCTGTACTATATCTAATAAGGCCTGAATTTTATCGCTACCCAAGGGCCACTGTTCTATCCACACTGGTGTATCAGTTTTCCATTGGATAGGAACAGGTGAAAGTGTTGGCAGGCCTTCAACAGCAGCCCTGCTTAAAAAACCGAAGTACTCATTTTTAACCCTAATTGTTGTAAAACATCTCTTCCCCACAGATTGATGGGGAGTTTTTCAACTATAAAAGGAGTAAAAACTCCTGTTTTGCCTTCAAAAGTCCATCTCATAGGGGCAGCACTAACTTCAGCTGCTATTGATCCTCCTACTCCAGACATATAGGTGTCTGCTTTAATCTTTGGCCAGTGACTGGGCCAATTGGCACCTCTAATAACTGTACGATCTGCACCTGTGTCTACCAATCCTTCCAATGGTAGGCCATTTATATAGATCGTGAGCATAGGTCGGTCAGCTGTTACTGCTGCTGTCCAGTAAATTCCTGGATTTTGTGGTCTGGAGTCAGAACCTAGGTGACTATCACCAAGTTGCTTATTAGGATTCTGTATGAGTAAACCTGATGCTACTACGTCTCCTGGGTGATAAGTCACACATTGTCTACCTGTATTAGTGACTGGGATATTATCTACACATTCCCCAGTTTCCCACATCAGTGTGTGGATGGACACTGTTTTGTACGTACAAAAAGGAGGTGAGATGGTCAAGCCTACTGTGCCTGGAGGTAAGGGATCCATAAGCTGGAGAGGAACAGATTTCACCTCTCCAGGGGGTATCTCAGTTGTCCCAGCTGCATACAGCTCTATTCTCCCCAATTGTAATTCCCTTCTGCCATCAGGTTGCTTCTTGGCTGGTTGACTGTGTAATCCCCTTCTCCCATCATATGGCTTTCTGGCTGATTGGTCATGTCTGGATACTGGACTTCTAGGCCCTCCCTGGGTGCACCATTGGCTGCCATCATGCCCCAAGTGTTTTTTGCCCTGGGCCCTGGGGCTGGGCCCCTCATCCCGTTTCCCTGAATCTGTCTGCATTCTGAGGCCCAATGGAAGCCTCTGTTGCATTTTGGACATGGGGTTTGGGGTCTTGTTCTCCCACCTTGTTTTCCCATTCTATCTCTATACCAACATTGAGCTTTCAGATGCCCTACTTTTCCACACTGAAAGCATCTACGAATCTCTCTGGAAGTCCCTTGCCAAGAGGGATTCTGTCTTCCCATGTTTGAATTTTGGGAAGTCTGCACCATAGCCTGGGTATAAAAGGCACCTGTGTCCACTGTGGCACAGCGTCTTATGATCTCCTCTAAAGGAGCATCCCTGCGCAGTCCTAGTATAATTCTTCTGCAAACCTCATTAGCATTTTCCTTAGCAAGTTGCCTTATCAAAACGTCTGTTATTGGATTTTCTCCATTTGTTCTTGTGATAGCTGTCTGCAAGCGTCCCACAAAGTCAGCGAAGGGTTCATTTGGCCCTTGTGTTATTTTTGTGAAGGCCCCCCTCTTGTCGTCTTTATTGTGGAGGGAAGCCCACGCTTTGATAGCATTAACAGCAATTTGCTCATATGCTGCTACAGAATAACTAATTTGTGCTGCGACATTTGCATAAGGACCTGTACCTGTAAGTAGGTCATAGGTGATTGCAGCATGAACTCCACTTTGACTATTTTGTTGGGCTTGTATCCTACAGAGCTCACTATATTCAGAAAGCCACAAGTAGTTCTGTCCAGGTTCTAGGCATATCTTTGCTATAGATTTCCAGTCATCAGGGGTCAAGACTTCAAAAGACAAATTTTGTAATAGCATCTTAACATAAGCTGATGTAGCCCCATAAAGAGTGCAAGCTTTTTTCAGGTCTTTGAGGATATCTATATCAAAAGGAGAGTATCTTCTACTTTCTTGACCTGAAGAATCAAACTGTTGAATAACTGGAAAAATGTGGTGTTGGATTTCCAATACATTTCTCCCTTCTTCTTTGGCCTTAATTAGTGCCTTTTGCAATCTACTCAAAGGAGCAGCTGGACGCTGTGGAGGAGGGGCTGGATGCTGGGGGGGAGGTGCTGGTGCTGTCACTGCCCCCCCCCACTACCCCTCCTCCCTCCATCCCGGAGGGTGGAGTTGATGGAGGAGAGTCAATTACCTGCTCCTCAGGTGGGGCTAAAGCTGCCTCAGATTCACCCCGCCCTTGAGCCTCACTTAAGTCTTCATGCCCTGTGGGGATATGGCCATTAATCTGTTCTTTGTCTTCCTCCTTTACCTCAGGCTTCCGCATTTGGCCATTCTTAGAGTTTTTTCCTTTTCTCCTAAAACTAGTACGGTATTTTAAGGCCATCTGTATCGTATTGTATAAATAGAATGCCTCGAAGGGAACTGACTGAGGGTTGTCAATGTTATAATCAGAGATCTGTTGACCAACCAATGCCCAGTTACCCAGAGAGATTTGCTCTTCCTCTAAGAACCCAGGGGAGGTAAGTTTTAATGTACTCAAAAGTTTAGCTGCGTGTTCCCAAGATACAACTAGCCCTTCCTCTTCTATCAGGTCACGCAGGCTTTTTATAACACCACTCCTGGGTGGGGCAGGGGTTGGGGGGTTTGGGGTGGGGGATGGAGAATCTTTACCTAGGATCTGTCCCATTTCAGCCAAAAAGTTACTGCTTTCGTCTTTAAGAAAATAAGTTCCCTGTTTGTCTTATACTCACCTAAGTTCCTGGTCACTGGAGACTTCTTCAATGAAAGAAGGGTCCTTGGTTCCCACGCTTGGGCGCCAAATGTAATGACCGCGTATTTAAAGTCAGCCGGAGTCAGGAATTCAGGTTAAGGAGAAAATCTTCAATATTTATTGAAGCGAAGAGGTGAATAAAGATTGCTATAGCAAATATAGGCAAGAAAGATTGCGATAGCAAATATAGGCAGTTGCGACAGGAAGCCAGCTAAGAGAGAGCGACGCGAGGCGAGGCAACCATGGAGGCAACTGTGTCGGCAACTGTGGCAATGGCCGTCCCAAAGGTCTCTCCTCCCCTTCCTTCTCCACTCCCCTGCCTCCACCCACCAAAATCGTCATTTCCTATACAACACATCAGGACTTGCACAAAGAGTGGGTGGGGGCCATTCTTTCTCCAAGCTTATCTATTAATAGAGTATGGTCCAATTACTATTTAGCCTCATGTGCTTGGGACCTCAGTGCATCAACTCAAGCCTCAGCCCATTACATCTGAGACTGAGTTTGAATTAAGGTTTTCCTGACTTGAGACCCAGTACTCTATCCTCTGAGACATCTAACTGCCCAATATAAATGTGAGCTATTATTATTATTATTATGCATCACCATCACCATTTATATTAGAAGACCATAATAACTACGTTGGGACTAAAGCATATAATTGGTTAACATCCATCAAGCATTAACATATTTTTCCTGAGTTGATAATCCTTTTCAAAAACAAGTTATTTATTTAGAACTACTTTCTTCACTGGGGGCTCTTGGAAAATTGTACAATTTTTGAGCTTTGATGTTGACTCACTCAATTGATAAGAGTCCTAGATTGTATATTAAATAACCATTTTTTTTTTATTTTTTGGTTTGCTGAGGCAATTGGAGTTAAGTGTCTTGTCCAGGATCACAGAGTTAGGAAGTTTTAAGTATCTTAAAACTGAAGTCTCCTGACTTTAAAGCTGGCACTATCTAGCTGCCCCAATAACCAATTTTCAAGTCCTGATTCTAACATTTAGCAGTTGTATAAGTGTATAAGTTCCCCATGCTGTATATTTTAGGGATTTGCAGATTGTTTGCCATTTGCTGAGATTGATTTTAACAAGTCTTCAATCATCACAATTTTTTAGGGAAGGAAGAATTGTCATTAATAATTAAGGTTGCTGTTGATATATAGTAAATAAAAATTGTATAATATGCTGCAGAGGGGCAGCATAGAACAACAAATAGAGATGTTCATTTCTTAGACTTGAATTTAAGAAGATCTGGTTTTGTGACCAAAGGCAGGTTGTCCCAGGCACCTCTCAAAAACTGATTGTTTGGTGGACAGCAGGTCTAGATATGCATTAGTGGGAGGACTTTCCAAACACAGAGTTCCCTATATTGAACCAAATTCATCTCACAAAGTTCCTCAGAACCAGTAGTGGAAATTAGGAGAGGTAAGTTTTGTGGCCCTTTGGCTGTACATTGGCTATACATCTGGTGACAATGTTGAGTGATTTTCACTAATCTGTTTATAAACTATTTGAATCTAGATTCATAGATTAGTTGTGTACACACCAACTAAATGGAGTTAGTCTGTATCATTTTGAGGTTGGATTTTTCTTGCTCTTCTTGTCCACTGAAAAAAATTATGTTACATTTGGAAAACTATAATGAAATGAAAGACTACAGCACCTTCTCATTCTTATGAAGGAAAAGCATTTTAAAAACAGACATCAATTTCTACCAATTTAGGTCATTATGCATACAGGTTGTGTAGGTTATCTCAAAGACATCTAAATCTTAGTCTTAGATAACAAAGTGTACATTCCCCCCACCAATGTGAGACAATATGATGAGGTCTGCTGCTTGCATAGTTTTTTTTTTTTTTTAGAAATACATATGTAATGTTTGGGAGCAAAGAAATACTATGTAAGAATAATTAGTGGGTGAATTTATGTATATCTATTTTAACACTTTCGTGGCAAAGATAATTTTTCAATCTTGTTGGCTGAAAAATCACTGCAATCTATAAATGTTAGATTGTTGGTAGGAGTTCAGAAAACAGTAAACATAAGTGTACTTTCTTTAGATGAGGGCTAATAGGTTTTTGTAGATACTTTAACTCCAGCATCCTCTCTTAATTCAGATTCTATGTTGGGACAAAATGAGACACTCATGAGTCACTGAATAAAGGAGCTTTACTTTGTTCAAATGCAATAAAGATATACAGCAAGGAAACAAGGACACTTAGCTTTTGTAGATGCCACCCGCCTCATCTCCATCTGGAAACTCATCTGGTGAGTAAATCATCAAAGTATGTTGACTCCATCTTAGGCTACCACCCATTCAGAGCACACTCTTCTATGTCCCAGACAAGGAAGATGCATTCAAGGGAAGCTGGAGCCAATTAGTTTGGAAGGAAGAAGGAAATCAAGGAAGGAACAAGATGCAGGAAACCCAGGGACACTGAGTCAAGAGAACACTAGTCCTATCACATAGATAAACTTTTTTATTTCTGACTTAAAATCTGGAGAATTAGAGAAGATCAAACTGGAAAGAGCTCTGGATTAGGAGTTGAAGACCTGATTGAATCTATTTCTAAAGCCTATTATCCATATAACTTTGGACAGATCACTTTATCTTTCAAAAAAAATGTTGAATTAAATAATCTTTAAGTACCTTTCTGATGTAAATCTATGCTCCAATGAATTATAATTTTAGTCTCTAAGTATTAGAACTGGGGTTTAAAGTTTAAAACTAATATTTTATTGCTAAAATTTACCAAATTATCTATGTTTATATTGGGAGAATTCGAAGAATTCCTCTTTCAGAGTTGGATTAAATGTATTAGAAAGGAAAATATAGAGCACAAAAGAATATTGATATCATTAGGATTGTGATACTTACATAGATTTTTGAAGAAGAATGTTAAAGAATTGACATTCTCAGTATCTTTTGGCATCTTTACAAAAATTGATGCCATTACTACTATATAATACTAGTATTTATATATAATAAATATTAGAATACTAATACTAAATATTAAATATATGAAAGTATCAAAATATTACACATATCCTCAACATATTATTACATAATAAATACAACAGACAATAAGGGAAATATGAACAAAAGATCAAGATCTAAATGAAGACTATGTAACAGAATACTAAATAGTGGGTAAAGAGCACAATACTGAAACAATTAAATAACCAATAAATACCTATTAAGCAACTATTATATGACAAGAGCTTGGAATGAAAACACAATAAGCGAAAAATTCAAGAAATTCACATACAATAGGAGGAGAAGAGAATAAGACAGGGATGATAAATATATTCAGAATGACAACCTATGAAGGGATCTTGCGGTATGAGTGTATAATATTATATGACAAGAGCTTGGAATGAAAACACAATAAGTGAAAAATTCAAGAAATTCATGATAAATATATTCAAAATGACAACTTATGAAGGGATCTTGGGGTATGAGTGTATAATGCTGATCTGTGAACAGTCCAACTCAGATTCAATCAGAGCCAAACATTAATTATTCTATTGACTTGTCTATTTAAGAATTTTCTCTTACAAGGTTCAAAGTAAGTTGACTCTGAAATTATGTCAGAATATATAAAATTTACAATTTTTTCACCAATTGGTTCACTTATTCTCTTTCCAGAATAAATTAGAAAAATAACTTATATCATCATTACCATGTTCATTATCATTATCAAAGCTAATGTTTATATAGCAACTAATATGGGCCAGGCATTTTGGTAAATCTCATTTGATGCTCAAAACAGTCTTATTTCCTCATTTTACAGATAAGGAACCTGAGGCAAACAAATGTTAAATGATTTGCCCAAGCTCATTCAATCTAGTGTCTGAGGTTGAATTTGACTCAGGTCTTCCTGATTCCTTGTCCAGAACTTTGCCTATCTTAGATATGAAATTTGTGCTTAGACAAAATCACTATTAATGATCTTTAAAAAAAAAATTTTTTTTGCAGTATCAGGCAAAAGGCATAGATAATCATTTAAGCAATGCACAGAGAAATTCATTGTGACTTGTAACTAGAGATACTTCTGTTTTCTAGGAAAGAAGAGCATCTGGTTGGACTTCTTTCTCACTGTCCTCAGGGTTTGGTTCACCCTGAGCTCAACTACATCATAATATTCTACCAGGTTGCTATTTTCTCTTCTGTCTTTCTAGATCATGGGCTTATATCCCTGCTTTTCAAGTTTCCTTGTGTTTCTCCTCATGTACATGTGCTACACTCAAGACAGAAAGGTCATTAGAACCACCATCACCCCAAATTTAATCCTCCTGAACAAGTTGAAGTTTCTCAGGAATGTCCATTTATAGTCTAACCCAAGCATTATGTATCCTTCTGAGAAAATACTATAAAGTTTCTGTCATCCTATTAAACTGCTGTTGTTATTTTTAAATTTTTTTGGTTCAGTTGTTTCAATTATTTCTAACTCTTTTTGATCCCATTTGATTTTCTTGGGAGAGATACTGGGATGGTTTGGCATTTCCTTCTCCAGATCATTTTACATATGAGAAAACTGAGGCAAATATGGTTAAGTCACTTGTCCAAGTTCATGCAGCTAGTAATAAGTGTCTGAGGCCAGATTTGAGCTCAGATCTTCCTGAATCCAGGTCCAGATCTCTAGCCACTGAGTGAGCTAGCTGCTCCAAAGACAGTATTCCAAAGTCTGGGAATATTTAAGGCAATTTTTTTTTTAAGAGGGGAATAAAGCCACTAGTAGTTAGACATCTAGAATGATGGAAAAGGTAGCAACTGAATTAAACCTTGAAGGAAAGTAGGCATTTTAGTAGTCATAGGTGAGGAGGCAGCATTCCAGGAACAGGAAACAATCTGTACAAAGGCATAGAGATAGAGGAAAGAGGCATGCAAAGTCATATAAGGAAATTTAGAGTACATGAAGAGAAATATTATACAGGCAGAAAAGTAGATTGGAACTAGCTTGATAAGGGCTTAAAATGCCAAATGAAGGAGTTCGTAATTGACCCTAGGAGTAATAATGGGCCAATTAGGTGATGCCATAGTGCACAGAGTACTGGCCCTGGAATAAAAAAGACTCTTTTTCCTGAGTTCAAATCTGGCCTCAGACACTAGCTGTGTAACCCTGGGTAAGTCACTTAATTTTTATTTCAGTTTGCTCATCTGTAAAATGAGATGGAAAGGAAATAGCAAACCCCAAATGAGTCATGAAGAGTAGGACACAACTGAAAAATGACTGAACAACAACTAAAATGATAAAGAGCCACTAGAGTTTGTTGGCTTTGACATGAGTGGACCCATATGTTAAGAAAATGACTGTGTGGAGTGTGGAGAATAAATTTGAGTGGAAAGAGACTTGAAGCAAAGAGGTCAATTAAAAAGATAAGAGGAGAGGAAATGAAGGTTTGAGACAGAGCTAGTACTACTAGCCATGCCAATAGAAGGAAGAAGCAAATTCAAGAAATGCTGTGGTAGTAGAAATGGCAAGATTTGTCAATAATTAGGTATGTGGGTCAAGAGAAAGCAAAGTATGTGTTCTCCACAGAATTAATAAAGCCCATAAGAGAAATGGGTTTTGAGGAAAATACAATAAATTCTGTCCTATAAAGTTTATTGAATTTGTAATGTTCTTGGGAAATTCAATTTGAAATATCTAATAGGAAGATAGTCATACTAGTCTGCAACTCAGAAGAAAGACTCGGTTTAGTTATAGGAGTGATCTTCATAAAGAAGAGAATTAAACCAATGGAAGATAATTTGGTTACTAAGTGAAAGGATGTAAAAAAAAAAAAAGACAGGAGAGACCTGGCCATTTATTGTTGTGGTTGTTTAGTCATTTCACTCAGTTACAACTCTTTGGCTTATGTTGATGGATAAGGGACTGCATGATAATCTAGCAAAGAAGTCTAGGAGAGCAATCAAATTATGGAGTGATATAACTAATAAATGTTTTTTTTTTAAATTTTTTCTATATATCTTTAGGAAAAAAGATTACAACAGCATGTAGATGTTCATAGGGATGTGGAAAATTTAACATTTTCATTTATGAATGAAATATATTTTCATTATATATTTGTGTATGATGAAATAATTGTCATTATATAATAAACAAAACTCTCAGTAGATATATAAAAAGTCTTCAACAAAATGAAGCATAACATTAAACATCTTAACAAGAGGCAAAAATTCAAATATAGTCAATATGATTAATGTATGTGTAATAAAAGTCGTACAGATGTCATGGAAGGTCAGGAAGACTGAAAATTAGGAAAAGGCTATAAGATTTGTCATTTAAGAGGTCCTTGTTAACTTTGGTGAGAGCAATAAAAATAAATAACTGGGAGAGAAGAATAATGGGACAACAACAATATAGGAAGGCAGTAAGATAATATTTAAAAGAAAAATTATTTATCTAAAATACATTAAGGCTATTAATCTGAATAATTTTAAACGAATAAATAACAAAAGAGGAAGTTTTTAAAATCAAGAGTAAAATTTGTAAAATTGAAAATGAAATGAGGATTAAATTTATAAAGAGTATAAAAAACTGTGTTAAAAAAATTGATAATCCCTTAGTTAACTTTAGTATGGGGTGGGGTGGAGTGTGGGGTATTAGTAGAAGACAGTTGTTAACTCTGAGCAGCTTTTTTTTTTTAGTCTATATTGTTGACATTTTTTCCAACACCTTATTAATCCTAGACAATCAACAAAACAATAAATTAAGCTTTATTTTTAAAATTGGGATTGACAGTCATTGCAGAGGAAATTAACAAAATTATCAGGGATTGCTAGATCCCATTATAATATAGCATAAATGAAAATTGATAAGGAAATACAAAATTTTCTACAAAACTATAAAACCTTCAACTTGACAAAATATAAGAAAGAGAGAGAGAGAGAGAAAGAGAGAGAGAGAAAGAGAGAGAGAGAGAGAGAGAGAGAGAGAGAGATTTTAACCTGACCGCAAGAAAGAAAGAAAGAAAGCAATTAAGGAAGCCAATGAGAACCAGTGAAACCAGGATGGGGATGGGTAAAATCTTAAATTTTTTCTACTTATGATTCCCTTTTTTGCCCAAGAAATTTATTTTTGTGACTCCAGATAGATAGATATACAAAATAAGCATACAAATCATAATTTCATGACTCCCACATTCAGTTACAAAATCCCGTAAGAGTCACAATCTGTGTTTTAAGAAGGTGGTGTTTAGGTCATGAGTTCTTAATGATTTGTTGTTGTTATTGTTTATGTTCTCTTTTGACATGTGGAGAAAGCTTCTGGTTCCTTTCCCAAAGTAATGTTTCAAAATGTATAAAATAAAATAGAATTGAAAACAAAATATATTGAAACTGCTATCAAAAAAAAATTTTTTTTTAAATCACTGATTCAGGTTAAGAAGACAATAGATGGATTTTAGACGTGTCAAATGCTAAATGCCAGGATAACTAGGTGGCACAATAGATAGAGCACTGGGTTTGGAATCTGGAAGACTGATCTTAACTTCAAATTCAGGCTTAGATACTTACTAGCTCCATGAGTCTGGACAAGTTACATAAACCTGTTTGCTTCAATTTTCTCATCTGTAAAATGAGTTATAGAAGGGAATGGAAAACCACTCCAATACCAAGAAAACCCCAAAATGGTTTTGTGAAGAATCAGACATGATTGAAAAACAACTAAGCCCAAAGAGAATAAATGCTAAAAAAAAAAAGTCTTCTCAATTATAGATTAAGACATTTCCTTTTCTGAGACAAAAATGGGTTTGATATATAAACAATGGAGGAACAAAACAGAAATAGAAAATGATGGACTACTATAACTAATGAATGTTGCTTTAAAATTTTTCGATATATCTTTAGCAAAAAGATTACAGTAATATATCAAAATATGTATTATCAAATTATGCTTATACTGAGGAAGTAGACAATCTTTCAACATTATAAAATGATTTCTATAATATGATAAACAATAAAAACATTATCTCAAGAGAAGTACAAAAAGTCTTCCATAAAATGCAGCTCTATTTTATGTTAAAAATCTTAACAAGAGCTAAGAATTCAAATATATTTGACATGATTAATATATATGAGATAAATGTCATATATATGTATGCCAATATAGCTACAGTATATATGTTGGATTGTTTATAATACAGAATTTCAATATAGAATATTCGTATGCACATATACATATTTATAAGCTAGAAATGTCATTCTCAATGGTAAAAAACTGAAAACATCATAAATGAATTAGAAGGTAAAACCAAAAAAATTTCCTTCCCCCACTATTATTTGACAAAAATGCTAGAAATGCTAACTATAACAGTAAGAAAAGAGAAAGAAATTAAAGGAATAAATATTGAGAAAGAGTAGGCAAAGTTATCTCTATTCAAAAGTGATATGATGTTTTATCTAGAAAACCCCAGAGAATCAATGAAGAAACTTATCAAGATGATTTATAGCTTCAATAAAGTATCAGTATACAAATTAAGCCCATAAAAATCAACAGCATTTCAGTTCAGTACTAACAAAATCAGGAGGAAGTAATAGAGGGATTCCACTCAACATAAAAAAAAAAAAAAAGCATGAAAATATATGGGAATTAAACTATCAAATTATGCAGAGAACTTTCATAAATAGAACTACAAAAGACTGTTTGCAGAAACAGAAAGCAATAAATGGAGAGATATTCATTGCTGGTGGCTGTACTGAACTAATATAATATAAATTATGCTATTTAATCTACAGAATTAGTGCTAAACTAGGCAATATAAGCAGTTGCTTTGTGTAAAATAATAGCAAGATTCATCTTACAGGAGCAAAAAATTAAAGAAATCCAAAAGTTCAAGGGAAAAATATGGGAAAACAGTTCTTAAATAATATTATATATTGATAAAAACTGAAATAAGGGATAGCTAGATGGTTCAGTGGATAGAACCTAGGTCTTAGAGTTAGAAAAACTGGGTTCAAATTCATCCTTAGACACTTAGTAAGTCTATGATCCTTGGCAAGTACCTTAATCTCTGGAGAAGAAAATAGAGAACAATTCCAGTACTTTTGGAGAAAACCCCATGAACAATGTGGCGCACATGTCACAAAGAGTAAGACATAACCTACTGACTGAATGACAACAGCAAAAAACATTGAAACAATTTAGTATTTCCATTAAGAATACAAAATATGAAAGATTCAAAAATATATGATATTGTGTATGGACTGATACTGACAAAAGTAGAACCATAAGGAAAGTAAACATTGACTTTTACATGACTTAAATGACATTAAAATGGCATTTGGTACTTTCATTTACAATAGAATTTTGATCAAATGGAATGAGTAGAATTGATTCCTGTAGACTGAAATTGGAACATAATGAAGAGGAAAGTAGCTTAGGAATAGGAGGAGGGAAAGACAGATCTGGGAATGTCTGGGTTATTAAATGAAATAATTCTGATGAACTGTATGTATATATGTAGATGTGTATATACTCAAATATTATTTTAAATTTGAATATTATATTAACATTTGAATATATATACATTCAAAACATGCATATATATGAGTAGATATGCATATATATATACATACTCACATATGTATATAGAGACAGTCTAACACACATACGTGTATGTATATTCATATGCATACTCATATATGTGTATTATCAAAGGTATTGTTGGGATGTGATTGTGGTATAAAAATATTCATGTTTTTTTCAGTTGGGAACAATACTTTGTGATTCCATTTGGGGTTTTCTTGACAAAGATACTGGAGTGGTTTGACAATTTCTTATCCAACTTATTTTGCAGATGAGGAAACTGAGGCAAATGTCTGAGGCAGGATTTGAATTCATGAAAATGAGTGTTTCTGACTTTAAACTCTGGTATTGTACCACCTAGCAGCAGTATAAAAAAAAAAAACCCACATACATCTAACATTTAAAAATCATTCCAAAAATGACATAAAAAATACTTTATTTTCTTAAATTTTATAGCAAAATAGATTGATTTTACATTGCATCATAAAAGGATAAAGTAAAAACTACCCAAACTTATTATTATAGCAGGGAAAAATTAGGAGGATTAGTGAGATACTTGTTCCTGGTTCTGTCATTGTCATGAACTTGGGCAATAATCTGAACTCTGTGCCTTTGTGATTTAACTATACAATGAAAAAATAGTGATAATATTTGCCTTCACATAATATTAATAAAATGCTTGAAATAACTGTGAATGAGAGGTGCAAAATAGATAAAAGCAGAATAGCATGAATTGTCAAAAATCTTTTCTATGAAGTACTTTAAGCACCTGTGATTTATTAGTGAATCCATAGTGGCCTATAACAGCTCCCTCTTTGGTCTTAAAGAGTTTCTGTAACCCCAAATATCCTTACATTGAATCTAACCTGGTGATGTAAATTTTGCATGACTATTCAGTTTAATGATAATTTACTTAATGACTCATCAGAGTATAGTGCAAAATATTATGGTGTGTATTAGGAAAACATTGACCAAAACAAAAAGCAATTTCTTCCCTTAAAGATATTATAATATATTGGAAAATGTTCAGTTATTTCAGTCATGTTTGACTCTTTCTGACTTCATATGAGATTTTTATGGTAAAGATACTAGAGTGGTTTGTCATTCCCTTCTTCATCTCATTTTAAAGATGAGGAAACTGAGGCAAACAGGGTTAAGTGACTTCCCAAGGATCACACAGCAAATGTCTGAAATAAGATTTCAATATGTGAATATGGGTCTTCCTGATTCTAAGTCCAGGGCTCTATCCATTGCACTACAAATATAATATGTGGATAAATTAGTAAACACAAAATAATTTAAGGAAATAAGTTAAAAGTTAAATAAACACATGATAATTTGAAGAGTCAGAGAGGGCACTAGGAACTAGGGAGATAAGGAAAATTTTCATTTAGGAGATCATACTCAATCTGAAGCTAGGTAGTTCTCTGAAGACTTGATTCATGGGTAACAAATATATACTCCATCCTAGAGTTATCTATAGTCTAAAAATTTCTGATTTATTTGGAATAGCCAGAATCATTCAAGAACTTTAGGGTATCTTTCACATCAATAACAAGTTTCACTATCAAAATCATGGTAGAATAGCTATCATACATATCTAGTCTTTAAATAATGATAAAACTGAAAGAAGAAAAAATCCATGTGACCTTAAAACTACAAAGGAGCACAGAAAGAGTAAAAATGGGAACAATAGCTACCACAAAATAAATTATTAAACCCACAGGCAAATTCTTGACTAAGTAACTAGGAAAGGAAACATCAACATATTAGAAAGGTTAACAATTCACAACAGAATCAGAAAGCATATTGGTAACACATAGATGTTTATTTAAAATCAAAACCATATTTGAAATTGTCCTAAAAACATGACCATCCTATTTTAAGTCAATGTTATTAAAATTTCAAATAATCATAGGGATTCATACACCAGATGGATATTATGAAAGTCTGGACCTTAGTTTCTCATACCCCCTTTCATTTACATAAGACTTTATAAATTTTAAACTTTTTTCATGTGTATTTGTGCCTTACAATAATAGCATCACATTTGTAGAGCAATAATTGTTATCACTACCATTTTATTGTTGATTGAGGAAAATTTACTAAGCCCTTACTATGCACCAGGTTGTTCTAGAATCTAAGGATATAGATACAAAAAATGAAATAATCTATACTCTCAAGAAACTTACTTATATTTTATTGGTGGAGATGACCTGTACATATATATCTTATGCAGAATATTTAACAAGTTTGTTAAATATAAGAGATCAAAAATACAAGTGATAAGAGACATCAAGAAAGGTCTCTTGTTAGAGGTGATGCTTGAGCTGAAGAGGATTCTCTTGAAGAAGAGATGAGAAAAGAGTACATTCTAAACATGGAGGATCAGAAAAGACCAATTCCATATTTATATGGAAAGAAGAAGAAAGGAAGGAATGCAGGAAAGAAGGAAATGTTAGGGTCCTTTAAATGGGTCAACACAGTGCAAATAGGAGGTTTGAGAGTCCTGGGAGTAATTTCTATGGCTAGGGACTGCCCCATGGGCAGGATCCTGGTCATATTGAGATAGCTTCGTAACAGGAGAAGGCTTCTTCTCTGATTGGCTCTGTGTGTGACCTCACAGACCCTTTTTAAGCCCACTGCAGCTGGAGGTCTCTCTCTTTATCATGGGATAGCTGAACCAAGTAGATGGATATCCAAGAGAGGTAAGGAGCTTGATAGTGAACACATGGGTCTCTTGCAGACCCTGGTATTCACTTGGGAGTTAACAGGTCAGGGTGTTATGTGAGCAAGTATAATAAAGACTTTAAGTTTGCACATGGCTGTTCTTGAGTGCATTATCAGTTACTCAACTATGATTCAAGAAATAATAGCCAGAGACCTCTGAAGGCCTCAGAGGAGGTAGTTGGATAAAGTTAGTTGACACTGGTCAGTAGCCAGAAGATTCTCTGATGCCTTGGGAATTAGGAGAGACTGGCAATTAAAAATACAGGGTAATGCTAGGGCTTTCATAAATGAAGTGACTGCCCAGGGTTAAGTAATTTAGTATTTTTCAAGGAAGGAAGGAAGGAAGGCAAGAAGGAAGAAAGGAAGCAAGGAAGGAAGGAAGGAAGGAATGGAGGGAAGGAGTGATAAAAGGAAGAAGAAAAAAATGAGAGGTAAAAGGAAGGAAAGGAGTAAGGGAAAGAGGGAGGGAGAAATGTAGAAAGAACATTTATTAGTGTTTACTATGTATTTATATCTATTTACTATATATGTTCCAAGTACTATTTTAAGTGCCAAGACTACAAATGCAAAATACAAATACTATCTCTGACCTGAAGGAGCTTACATTTATGGAGAAGCAGACAAGAAATAAAATGAAGTAGTAGCCAAGAAGAATATTTTTATTTTGAAATTTATAGGAATGGCTTGACCTATAAATACCATTACTAAATTTATATCTCAAAGAGGTGAAAGAAACAATAAAATTACCCATATGTGTAAAAAAGAAAAAAAGAAATTAACAGGAATAGAGAAGTAACAGAAATAGAGCCACTGTGGAGTAAATTTATGCACACTCTTTCCTGCATTAATAACAGAGTTGAGGAAGGGGAGTGATGGATAATGGAACTAGAAAGATAGATTGGGACTAGGTTTTGAAAGTCTTTAAAAAGTCCTTCAGAGAAGTATTTCATCCTAGAGATAATTGGGAGTCACTAGCATTGTGAGTCATGACAAGCACTTCAGCTGCCTTTTGGAGAATTCACTGATGTGGGCAGAGACTTTAGGCAGCGAGACATACCAATCAGGTTATCACTGTCCACTGATTAATCAATGATTGAATGTTGCCTCAGGCAAACTGAGACCTGTCTGGGTGAGAAGAAAGAAGAAGCTGAACTGAAGAAAGTAAAAGTTATAGAAGTTGTGGTCATGTGATTTGCCTAAAGTACTAGAGCTAAGAAAGGAACTAAAATTAGAAACCCAATTTCTCTCCCTTCTAAGTCTAAGTGTGTTTTTCCTCATGATATATTGATCTTCAAATGTCTTCTGGATTATCTTTAGGTTCTTTGCTAGGTCTGAAATTTAAAGATGATATTATAGACTGGACCAAAAAAGGTTCCCTCTTGAATGAAAAATAAAAAAATAGATTAAAAAAGAATTCTTACATATTATTAAGTGCTTAAAAAAATCACTGAAGGAAAATACTTTTGTCACTTTTGACTTACCATTTCTTAGTTTTATGATAACATTTTAGAATTTTTAAAGAATGAAAGCTAAGAAATGGTTTTCAATATAATAAAACCATATGTCAAAAAATAGACGTTTAAGATGTATGAAATTTTAATAGTAATTTTTATGAGCCAAATATAACAATGATTTTGAGGTCTTCTGATTCTAGGGGAGCTTCTGTTCTAACAATAAGTCAATAATCCTAAATCTTCTGGCTTTGGAGTCTGCCTCAGGAAACTCCCACACCTAATCTGTCTGATTCTGAATAGACCACTACTCAATTTATTACTGACTGATAATCTAGTCAGTGATAACCAAATTCCAGAGACTACTCCTCTGAACCATAGAGTTAGCATGTCAGTGATAGAAAGCTGGATAAAGGTCTCTCTTTCCTTTTGCTTCCTTGCTAATTTCTTTTGTAATGTAGTCTGCATATAAGGACATTACAATTACAATAAACTTTGCCCCTTGACTCCGACATGGGTTCAAGCCTGAAAATTCTTCAAACTGGTCTATGACCCCAAACTTTTGGGGTCACCTTTCCAACCTCAACACAACCAAAAACAAATCTAGGAGGTATTTAATAGTCATTGGAAAGGATATCTTTATTTAACATTTTATATAGCTTTCAGGGCCTTAAAAATTGAAGTTTCTTCATTTTATATCTAGGTTAGATTTTTTTCATTGATAGGATATAAAATTAGAGGTGGGGAGTCTTAGTCTGTATTCTTTCCCATTTCAGCCATACTATCAATCATTTTGTTTTTGTATGCTTAAGCTTAGAATGATTTTGACAGCAATAGTTTTTTTTTCCTTTTCTTCTGTTACACTTGTGTACCCCAAAGGAAACATCTTGAAATTTAAAATTAATCAAACATGTAGGTTTCCTTGGTTAGCTGTTATAACCACATCACTTGAACTCCAGTTCATAATTTTGCTTTTTAGAGTGTCTTTTAAGTCATCAAGAAAGACAGAAACACCTCTCCCCCTAACCCCCATTCTTCAAACCTCTGCTCTTTGCTTCTTTAAGCTTCATGTCTCTGTTTGTAATCTGGGAGGGGAAGACCCTCAGAGTTTTTTTGTTAGAACTGAAACAATTGTTATTTACATACTCATTCTGAGCCTTCTTATACCAAAAGATGCCCAATCAATGAGAGCCAGAATGAGTTAGATAAAATCAAGATCTCTTATAAAGTTCAGCAATCAAAATGTATATTATTTTGGGCAGATGACGGTATGTTTCCCATATGGATAGAAGTAGAGGATGGAGAAAGGAGAGAGAGAAGTAAAGGAGGAAGGAGGGAAAAATGGAGGGAAGGAAAGAAAGAAGGAAGGAACAAAAGAAAGGAAGGAAGAAAGGAGCTGCACTGCCTAACTGGATGCCAGTTGGATCCTCAGTGGAACAGCTACCACTACTCACAGATGACTATTTGTCCTTTGTTCTCAGAGAAGACCATGTCCAAATTTCACCTGGGCATTATGTGGCCTATGATAGTTCAGAGAGAGTATAAATAGCAATTGTTTCTCTTTTGGCCAGGGAGGGATTTAATTTGTTTTTATTTTTTGACTAGATTAAAGAGGTGATTCTTTACCTCATTTCTTAACTAGTCTTACACTTATTGGCTCTTGCCTCAGTCAAACTAACCGTTTAAAGACCTTAGTTTAAAAAAAGTCAAGAATATCAAGGAGATTAATTGGGGGGACAGGGGAGGGAGGAATGCAAAGGAAGGTGGTCTAGTTAACCAGATCTAAAACTGAATTATAAATCATCAGTTATCAAAGGAAAATATAATGATAAAGACAAAGATGAGAGGAAAATGATATAAGATAATGGGGTAATGTAACACAAAAGCAGTGTTGGTAGAATTGTGAACTGATCCATTCATTCTGGAGAACAATTTGGAACTGTGTCCAAAGAACTATAAATTTTTGCAAACCCTTTGATCCGATAATATCATTCATAGGTCTTTATCCCAAAGATATCATAAAAGAGGACCTACATGTTCAAAAATGTTTAAACTAGCTCTTTTTGTAGAGGCAAGGGAAGTAGAAACTGAGTGTATGCCCACCAACAGAAGGATTGGCTGAATAAGTTATGGTGTATGAATGTAGTGGGTATTATTGTTCTAAAAGAAATTATGAGCAGGCTGATTTCAGAAAATCCTGGAAAAGCTTATATGAACTGATGCTGAGGGAAGTGGGCAGGACCAGGAGAACATTCTTCACAATAAAAATGAGATCAACTATGATAGACTTAGCTTTTCTCAGCAATGCAGTGAGCCAAGACAATTCCAACAAATATAGGCTAGAAAACGCCATCCGCATCATGAAAGAGAACTTTGGAAACTGAATATAGATCACAGCATCCTATTTTCATTTTTTTTTTGTTTCCTTTTTTTTCTTTCTCTTGGTTTTTCCCTTTTGTTCTGATTTTTCTTTCAAAACATGACTAATATGGAAGTAGATTTAAAATGATTTTAATGTATATCAGATTGCTGTCTTGGAGGAGGAAATGAGAGAGGGAGAAAAAAAATTGGAAATCAGAATCTTACAAAAATGGATGCTGAAAACTATCTTGTAATTGAAAAAGTAAGATATTATTGAGAAAAATTAAAAACCATCATGCAAGAAAAAAATAATTTAAAAAGACTTGTTTAAAAAGACCAAAGTCTTTTTAAACTGCATCTGAGACTATCTCCAGTCATACTGATTTATATCTTGCCACTGTACCCAGATGGCTCTGGAGGAGACAGTGAGGCTGGTGACTTTGCACAGCCCTCTCTCACTTAATCCAATTCAGTGTAAGACATGATATCACCTTCATGAACAAAATAAAAACAAAGAAGTTTAATTTTATTTTGTACTAGAGTTGTTAAGTTTCCTTTATTTAGAATATGTATATCTATTAGCACCAGTTGGACAGTTGTTATAGATCACGAATTTCCAAAGAATTTGAATACAGCAAAATACACTTAAATGTTATGTGGAATGCTGAATAGGGTGGTGGGCTTGAAGTCAGGAAGACCTACTTAAAATTTCTGCCTCTAATACTATGTGACTCTAAGTAAGTCACTTAACTTCATTCTACCTCTGGCTACTCTCTAAAATTTATACACTGAGAAATTTAGACTAATAACAAATAGTCTGTTTGGTAGTGGGATTTGTCATACCAATGGCTCTCCAAACTGATTAAATCATAAGTCCTTCACGCAATATACTTAATGTTAAAACTATATTGAACAAATTGAGTTTTTATTGAATAACTCAAGCAGCACAATCTTCAGGGTCATTAGCTTTTATTATAAAACAAAAAAAAAAACTAGTTTATTTTAACTTTTAAAAAAAAAATTAGAGTCTGAGTAAATAGGAGTTGCTTCATATTAGTTGACAAATTAATAAACTGATAATGGCTGCCTGGAACATAAAAGCAACTCACAAACAAATTTTTTTGGTATTATTTGAATAATTCAGAATATTTTCTCACTTCTTTGGCAGAATTTGAGTTTAAAATACCTAAGAATGTTTCACAGTTTTAAAGATTATAAAGAGTTATAATCAAATGGACTTAAAGTTAAAACTGAAAGTTGAGAAATTAGTTTTTCTTTGAAATCAGTTATATGTTGCTTTAGAAGACTGTTAATCCATTCTTTCTTTATGTATATACATTTGTACATACATAAAGCTAGACTGTAAGCTACTGGAGAATAGGAAGCAGCTTTGGTCACCCAGAGAAGTATTAGGAGATAAGAATCTAATCTATAATTTTATTGGTATTAAACTTCTGAGTAAAAAAGCTCCTACCCATTCGGGTTGCTTCTTTCAAAGAAGCATATAGTCTTAGGACCCAGAAACTCACAACTAGTCTGTATTAGAGACAGAATCTGAGCAAGATTTTCCTACTTTCAATGTTGGCTTTCTATGCTACATGCTACCACACCAAGAAGCCCCCAAAGAAAATGCAATTATTGACTGAGTGATTGCAATGTCTTTTCAGAAAATAAAACTAATGCATGATTGAAGCTTTACTTTCCCCAAGCCTGGGATATTTTGCCTGTGACTGTTTTTATCAAAAAAGCTATGATGCTTTAAAAATATTCACTAATTACATTTTAAAGTCAATTTTAAACATTCATTAATTTTTTTTTTTGAGTTCCAAATTTTCTCTTTCCCTTCCTCACCTTTCCTATGTCCAAGATGATAAGCAATTTGATATAGGTTACACATGTTCAATCAGCAGAACATTTTATTTTATTTTATTTAATAATAACTTTATATTGACAGAATCCATGCCAGGGTAATTTTTTTTTTTTTTTTTACAACATTATCCCTTGCACTCGCTTCTGTTCCGATTTTTCTCCTCCCTCTCTCCACCCCCTCCCCTAGATGGCAAGCAGTCCTATATATGTTAGATATGTTCAGCAGAACATATTACCAGATTTATCCTGTTGCAAAGGAAGACACTGATCCAAAGGGGGGGGGAGGGGAAGAAAATAAAAAAAAAAATTTGCTTCAATCTGCATTCAGACTCCATCAGACCCCAGAATTCTTTTTCAGGAAGTGGATAGCATTTTTTATCCTGGGTCCTTTGGAACTGTCTTAGATTAGTGTATTGCTGAGAATAGCTAAGTCATTCCCAATTGATCATCATACTGAATTGCTGTTACTATGTACAATGTTCTCCTGGTTCTGCTTAATTCATTTTGCTTCAATTTTATATATATATATATATATATATATATATATATATATTTCCAGGTTTATCTGAAATTATCCTGAGGAGCTATAATTCTTAATTAATAGAGAGAGATCTGATTCTGATTATCTGTGGAAAGAGTGGAATTACTACTAAAGCTTCTTAGAAGATAGTCATTCATGTATGCTTTGACAAATTCAGTCTTTGGGAAATGTTGAAAGCTGCAAACATGTAGATGAAATTGGGTTTTCAACATATTCTTGATTTCTATCTTGGTTCCCTAGAGACATCAGAGACTTTTGCTTTGGATGATATCTGGGACTATCTCTTGTTCTGAGATGAGATTTCATTTCCCTCTTGGCACAGAAGTCATTCACTCTTGTATATTTTCTGATATATTGTAATCTATAGAATTCCTTCTCTCCACAAAACGTCTTATTTCCATCACTGAATAAGGGGATAGGATAGTGGAAAATCCAGATGCCCCTCTTAGAAGTAGATGAAGAAAGGAGCAATTGACCTTCTACTCCCCTCAAGACTGAAATCAAGCCTTCCTTGGAGGGAGGTGGGCCACATTTCAGAAATATCTATCAGTGTTACCTGTAAGCCATGTCTATACATTTAAATAACCTATGTAGGCATCTGTATCTTACCTGGGCACATCAGTATCTTAAAACTTTATGTTTCATCTGCAGTATTAGAGTTTAGAAAAGTTAAAAATATTTTACATTTAAGAACTTTAGTCACTGGACTGTATTTTAAGTAGTTGGAAAAATATTATTCATGTAACTCATTAATTATATTATTTTTAATGTTGAAGAGCAAATTGATTTTTAAAATAACATTTTAAGATGATCTGATATTATATATCCCATTCATAAGTCAATTTTCTATCTTTATGGTATCTATAGTTTCTGAATTAAGGCTGGAATAAATCGTTTGACAAAGGATTTTCCTTTGCGAAACCTCATTAAAATGATGTACTTCCTTACATAAATCAGTTTTGCTTTGAAAGTCTAATGTTTACTATGATAGGTAAGGGAAATTCGAGAACTTTTAAAAAGTCATAATTATGATCCAATTACAAGATTTATTGATATTTTACAAAATGCTTTAATGGGTACATTTATGTGTGTTCTCAATTTTACTGCCCAGTCTAAGTAACCATCTGGTTCTGGATGGCTCATAGATATTCAGGTCTACAAAGGAAAATGAAATGAGATGAAGGTACCAATTCAGGACTACCAAACTCCAGCAATCTTTGTATACTCCAAACATGTAAAGATCATATAAGCCTAAGTACAGAGTAGGCAGAATTCCATTGAAATAAGTTACTCTGCAATCCCTCAATAAAACTATAGTAAATTAAATAGTAGATATATCTGTCCATACCTGTGGTTCATAAATGGAATTGAGGCAAGTGAAGAACACCTGCAGTCCTTGCCACACGAGTTGGGGTAGAGGTGAAGGTAGAAGTGGACATAGTGAGGAATCAGTGCTGAGTCTGGTTGATGACTTGAGTTTGCAAGTTCTGAACTATAGGTAAGGCTAAAGATGTGTCTGGCACTAATCTAGTGAGCTCTTGGGAACAGGAGGCTTCCAGGATGCCAAAGGATAGACAAATTGGCCAGGTCAAAAAGGGAGTAAGTTAAAGCTTCTGTATCTCAATCAGCAGTGAGGTTGACCCCATGAGTGTTTGCTATACTTTAAGCCTGGGTAAGTAAAAGATACAAGTCTTGACAATTGAGGAGAAAGAGTAAGAGGAATATTAAGAAATTGTATAGAAAAGTAATTTATTTTGTTATGTCCCAGCTTTTTGTTATTGATTTTCTCTTTGGTTAAAAGAGACTCACTATTTATAGTGCTATCTAGTTATACATTATGCATCTATATGGTCAGAGATCCATAAGAAATTATTTCTATGACAGATCAGTTTATTATATTGGAAATATCATTGATTCTACATTCATTGCTCCTGAGTTTAAATCCTCTCTCTTTCTCATTACATGTGTGACTTTGGACAAGTTATTTAACCACTAGTACAGTTTCCACCACCTTCACTCATAGCTTCAATTTCCTTATCAATTATAAGAAAGATAGAATTAGATGGCCTCTGAGGTCTCTTATTGGTCTAGATTTGTGATCTTACTTTTAAAAAGTTTCTTAAATCCTACTACACAGGAGGCCATCATACATTCACCGTGGGTTTGTACCACTCTACAATTTTTATTGTTATTCAGTCAAATTCAATGACAATACCCAGTTAATCAAGTTTTTTTCTTCATTCAGGAGCTGGATCAAACTCAGACTTCTATATACCTTTGTTTGACCACAATTAACCTGCTTCTGCTTAGAATAGCTTTAAGCATGAGTAAATGGATTAATTTTTTTTTACAGATGATAAACCTACTGTAAGAAATAGTTTCATTGAAATAAATTCAGTTTCCTCCTTAGGGCAGAAACTGATTCCCTTTTCTGTCAGTCACATTGTTCTTTTTTGGAACTCTGTGCACAATAATCTTCAGAACTGCTGTTCCGAGTATTGTTTTTTTTTTTTTTTTAATAAAAAAGTCTTATATTTGGCTTTGTGAAAGTTGGATAAAAATTGATAAAGCATACATTCTACCTTTGCTAAGAGAGTAATAGATATTTATTAAAAGAAGTAACTATATTAAGAAGCAGTAGATTTTTATTCAGTCATTTTTCAATCATGTCTGACTTTTTGTAACTTCATTTGGGGTTTTCTTGGCAAAGATACTGGGGTGGGTTGACATTTCCTTCTCCATCTCATTTTACAGATGACAAAACTGAGGCAGAGTTTAATGACTTCCTCAGGATCACACAGCTACTAAGTATCTGAGGTTGGGTTTGAATTCAGGTCTTCCTGACTTCAGAATCGTCCTTCTTTCAGTTGCACCACCTAAATGGACATAGTAGATAGTAGGCTTCAAAACCAGTATGATGTGGGATTAAGTCACCTCTGACATATACTGGCTTTGTGTCTTAGGGCATAGTTTGGACGTACCTTAATATCTCGATGTCTCTAGGCAATTCTCTAAGCGAGCCTAAAATTGCAGAGTAGCTGTTGATCTGCATCAATAAAGGTATTTCCATACTGAGAGCTCTTATAAAAGAGATAATGTATTATAATAGAGAATACCTCTATGCAAGTGTAATACAGGTAGCATAAGAAAGATACAAACTGAATACTTGGAATAAAGAGAGGATCTTATCCTGAAATAACAAACTCATATTCATTCATGCTACATCATTTTCACACATAGTTTAAACAGCAAAGAAGATATTTAAAAAAACAATAGTAGTAATAGCTAGTATATATATGTGTGTGTGTGTGTGTGTGTGTGTGTGTGTGTGTGTACATATAGTGCTTAAAATTTTGCAAAGCTTTTCACACATATTATCTTATTTTAAATAATATGCATTAATTACAAGTAACACTCTTTTTAGATAATTATCAAATAATGGATTCTTTTCCTCCTCTTTTCTCCTTTTCCCCTTTCCCCTCTTCTTTCCCCTCTCCCTCCTCTTCCCCTTTCCCCCCCTCCTATTCTTTCCCCTCCCCCTCCTCCTCCTCCTTTTCTTCTTCTTCTTCTTCTCTTCTTCTTCTTCTTCTTCTTCTTCTTCTTCTCTTCTTCTTCTTCTTCTTCTTCTTCTTCTTCTTCTTCTTCTTCTTCTTCTTCTTCTTCTTCTTCTTCTCCTCCTCCTCCTCCTCCTCCTGTTTCTCCTCCTCCTGTTTCTCCTCCTTGTGTTTCTGCTTCCTCTTTTTTCTTTTTAATTTTTTTAGCCTATGATTTTTTTTTTTTTTACATTTTGTTTTGGAATTAAAAGGAAAGTAATGTATTTAGAAGAACAACTAGTGCCATGAAATGTCAGAGATCAGAACAGTTAAAGAAATTGGAATTATAGAGAAACGTGGTAGTAGTATTACATTTCAGGTAAATTTTTTTTCCCCTGCTGACATTAGTGTTCATTTAAGAAAATCAATTTCATGAATATTTTTCAAGAGCATTTATAATTAAATATACCGTGCAAACACATTCTTGATTTAAAGAAAACTTTTATCCAGTCCCTGACATATCCAGTCCCTGACAAAATTCAAAATTCATTGAGATGTGAATTCTAGAACCTCTTTTTACATAACAGACTGGGAAGAAGCTGGGAGAGCTGGAGATTTTCCAAGTATGGGATGGAAGGATTTATAAGGTAAATGACTTTGAAGTTAATGTAGTATTGTCTTAATGCAGTTTGAGTCAGGCTCAGTATTTCCAAAGTGAGTTTATGAGGAAGGAGGATGGATTATCATAAAACAGAACACAGAATTAGCAGATGGAAAATAAAGCAATTAAGTTCTAGTGAGGGGAAATCCAATAAGAAAAGGCCATCAATGAAGAAGGACACAAGCAGAGAGTCTTGAGTGAAGCGGGGCATCCCCAAACAATAGAATGTAATGGGTTTTTATAGGGGTCTTATCCAGGTCAAGAAGGACAAGGCTTCTGGGATCAGGGAGCAGGAAACTGGACCTTGTGAAACTGTTGTTGAATCATGCTGCGGAAAGGGAGAAGTAATATATAGGGTCAAACTCCTTGATAGCAGGAAAAGAAGTTTTTTGGTAGTTACTGAGGACCAACTTTTCCAGGGTAATAGAGATTAGAAGTTTCCCTGGTGCTTTCTTATTCTAGTAGGATCAAAGTCCTGAACCATTGCTTGAAATATTTTATTCAAATTATTGTTCTATAAGAAACGATCATTAGGATGATTTTAGAGAGGCCTGAGGAGACTTACATGTACTGATGCTAAGTGAAATGAGCAGAACCAAGAGATCATTGTACACAGCAACAAGAAGATTTTACAATGATCAATGCTGATGGACATGACTCTTTCCAACAATGAGATGATTCAGACCAATTCCAATAATCTTGTGATGAAGAGAGCCATCTACACCAAGAGAGAGGACTGTGGGAACTGAGTGTAGACTACAACATAGCATTTTCACTCTTTCTGTTGTTGTTTGCTTGCATTTTGTTTTCTTTATCAGTTTTTTTTTTCCTTCTTGATCCAATTTTTCTTGTGCAGCAAAATAATTGTATAAATATGTATACATATATTGAATTTAACATACATTTAACATGTATTGGATTACTTGTCATTTAGGGAGGGGGGGAAGAAGGGGAAAATTTGGAACACAAGCTTTTGTAAGGATCAGTGTTGAAAAATTACCCATGCATATGTTTTGTAAATAAAAAGCTTTAAAAAAGAAAGAAATATTTTATTCAATTAAAAAAAAAACAAAACATATTCTTAAGGATCTATTATTGTAGCCAAAGCCAGGAGCAGATAGGTGGCCCAATGGATAGAGGAGTGCCTAGAGTCAGGAAAACCCCAGTTCAAATTTGGCCCCAGACATTTACTAGATGTGTAACTTTTGGCAAGTTACTGTTTGGCAAGTTTGGCAAACCCTGTTTGCCTCAGTTTCCTCATCTCTAAAATGATATGGAGAAGGAAACAGCAAACCACTTCAGTATCTTTGCCAAGAAACCCCAAATGAAGTAATGGATAGTCAGTCAACATAAATGAAATGACTGAACAACAACCACCATATATCCAAAACATTGAAAAGAGAGAAAATAGAACTTCTCTGTCTTATGAAATTTACTTCCTACTTGAGGAAAACAATATGTGGGCAGATAATTAATCCAAAACAATTCTAAGGAGTTGTGTAGTCAAATGAAAATTTGTCCTTTCTAATTAGCCAATAAATATTTATTAAATATCTACTCTACAGCAGGCACAATGCTAAATATCTGGAGATTTCAAGAAAGGCAAATGACTGTCCCTGACCTCCAAGAGCTCACATACTAAGAGTTAGATAAAAACAATACAGGAAAAGAAGCTGATTAGTAGATGAAAAAGGGAGAGGAGAGTCACCATTGTGAAGAAGTTCAGAAGAGTGTACTCTGGATGAAGAAGAAGAGATGGCCAACTTGAGGACCTTCATTCTTCATCTTCCAAACAGAAGGACCTCAAATTTTGGCTAGTAAAAAAGTCTTACTTTAAAAAGGTCAAGTTCTTTCACTGTATCCAAGGTCATCTCCAATTGTCCTGATCTATATCTTACCACTGAATCCAGATGGCTCTGGAAGAAAAAGTGAAGCTGGTGACATAACCCTTCTTCACTTAAATCCCCTTCAATTGAATATTATGGCATCACCGTGATGTCATGGACCTTTTTACTAACTCTTTCACTAATCTCTGTAGTCTGTTTCTTAGTTCCTCCTGAACATGAGAGAAAAAAAATCATGTTTCCTTCATCTCAAGTACTATATACCATACTTAAAGGCTTTTTTTTTTTTTTGCTATCTTCTTTTTACACAAGACATTTTCTAAAAATATGTATACATACATACATACATATATATATATACATATATACATATACACATATATATATATATAATTTTCCCCAATAACATGTTAAAACAATTTAAACATTCTTTTTTAAAAAAAAAAAAAAATTGAGTTCCAGGTTCTTTTCCTCCTTCCCTTCCCATTTATTGTAAATGCAAACAATTTAACATAGGTTATTCATGGAGCACATTGGTTTTGAACTGAGAAGGCTCTAAAGCAAAAAGAAAACTGCTTCTTCAGTATGGTCACATATCCCAATGCTGTTCTCTTTTTCAAGGGATATTACTTTGGCGCGAGGATATAAAGATGATTTTCCTGGTTCTTTTATGAGCACAATATTCTTTTTTCTCTACATATAAACTTATAACTGTTCTCACTCTAGTGGCATTCCATTTTCATCTGTATTTGCCATTTTGTGCTTAATGAAACTCTTTTTCCAGTTTGTGCCCATTATTACCTAATCATTGCCCATCATAATTTGTTATCAACAATTACCTTTTTTCTTGTTCCAAATGAGGTTTTGAAATGCTCAAGTTCAAATCATTTAGGTTTTGAACTTTAAGCTACTAGCAGTGTTCACTCTTTTGGATTCCCTCAGTTGAGTCTGTTTTAGTTATTAGAGTATCATCAATTTTCAGACAATTCCCAATCTTAATAATGAGTATTTCTCCTTGGATTTATGCACAGGATAGTCCAGCCAGTGATTTCATGAGGCTAAATATGAGTTACTTTTCTACCCTAGGAAAAATTATCTTCAATACTATCATTCCTGAAATAATCAACAATATATTAAATGCTATAAAACTCAATGGAAAAAAATGAACTTCATCTTTTCTTCAATTATTAGTAAGATTGAGGGGCAGAATTGATTGACAAGCAATTAAAGATTTACCTTTTATGGCTTTTAGGGATTTGATATTACTTATAAAGATAATCAATGGCATATGGATAAATGCCTTTTTTTTTTTTTTGGAGAGGGCTAGGTGGAATGTCAGGTTTTTAAATGAGGAAAAATGAATTTCAAGTGGTGGCTGATAAAGTGTAGAAAAAAGTCCCAAGGGGATTTACTTCACTCTAGGTTTTTATTTTTTCTTGCCCAATTTATTTCTGAACTGAAGTGGTCACATTTTGTGAAAACAAGCTGTTTTTCCAGGGTGGGTAGAACATTTCTGAAATACACAAGACTCAGCAGCAAACCATTTGCATCTTGTGTGAGGATGACATGATCTGTCTACCATAACCAACAGCCTTAGTCTCAAACAACTGATTCAAATCATTTACTAAATATGCCACATTCACAAAGACAATGTGATTAAGTATATTTTTAAAGGTCTTTTAAAATAAACTTAAATGAATCTCAACAGAATAAATGGAACATGTCATCCACGGAGGTTGATTATAATGTTTCTTTTGCTTTTGCATTAGGTCTTCATAATTCACTCATGCTGGCTATGTCAAAAATTTTATCTCTTTCAGAATGAAAATAAACATAATAAATCTCTCTTTGGGTGGGTGAGGAAGGGGTGGACTGGAGTGTGATATTCCATATTTTAGTATAGAGTAAAAAACATGATGTGTATCTGCTTTAGAAGATGCTTAGGTGTGCCAGAAAATATACAAACTCTCCTATGATGCTAATACTAGTAGTTAATCCTGAATTGGAGACTTTATAGGAAGTGAGTGAGCTAGATTGAATCTGGGAGGTTGTACCATGCTTTTAATGGACCCAAATTCTTCACTTCTCTCTGAAATAAAAGCTCATTTTTAAAAAGCCTTAACATACATTTGGTGATGCTTTGTGTCTGTGAAATATGAAATATCAGAATATCCAAACATTTGTAAGTGCAGTCGTCCAAAAGAACATGGAGAGACATGGTGAGTGTGGATAGGTTGCAATCTATTGCTGGTGAGGAACCACACAAAGTGGTATGAAAGATAATGAAAATTGTTGTTTGTCTTTCATTCTTTTTCTTTAATTTTATTTTCCCAACTATTTTATTAGTTGTCTCATTTTTACATATATATGAATTTTTATATATAATTAAGAAAGCTATGCAATGTTCTAAGAAACTTAGAATTGTGTACAATGAAATATCCTAAAATATACAACTAGATAAAACATTTTTGCTTTTTAAATAATAAACACAGATATTGTATAAAAAAAAGATAATACATATTCTTTTTTTCAGATTACAAAAGTGGAATATGAATACATGTATATATGTTTGAGTGTGTATCCACATTCATACACGTATTATAGTATAGTACATATCAAGAATCAGAAAGAAACTGTCATTTTCATCAGTCATTTGCATTCACAGATATCACTTCTTTATAATATATAGGATTATATCACTCCCTAGAAATCTATCATCAGTCCATTGAATATTGATTACAGCTTCCCATTCTTGTCACTATAATCAAAGTTTACAATAACAAAAAGTGTACTTTTTTTTTTTTGTTTTAACATTTCTGTTACTTCTCTATACTAAAATATGGAATATCACACTCCAGTCCAGGACCAGGTTTTATCAAGTTCTGCCTTTATCAAGTACAAAGTTTGGTGAAATTCATGAACAAAAATTTGGAGATGGGGAATATTAAGTTATGAGGTAAAATACTGAAAAAAGAAAATTATAACAAAAATTAGTGCCTTGATTTTAGTTGACACATTTTATATATATATATATATAACCTTGGGTGAATTAGTATTTCTTTTATGCTAATTAGTCCATCATGAAGCTAGTTGTGAAACTTCTCAAAGCAATGTAATAACCGTAATAACCATGTAGTATGTGGGACGGGTGATCAAAAAAATTGGCAAGTGACACAAACATTAGTTTAAGAAATTTTCATTTTTTTTCATTAAATCAATTTGTGAGGGGAAGCCCCTTAGAATTTCTGGTCAAAATTAAAACAATTGCTATTTACACCCTTTCTGAGACATCAGATATCCAAAAAAAAAAAAAAAAAAAAAAGAGCAAGTGAGGAACCTATTATTGGCCAATCAGCCAGAGAGATTTGGATTTAAAGGCATTCTGAAGTAGTTTCATTTAAATCCAAATGGGAAGAGTATGACTTAAAAAAGGAGATAGGTCGGTTATGTAGTGAAAGCAAGAGGTGACTGATAGCTTACATGTTCAATTGGTATCTATATAGTGCTAAAATATCTAGAAGATGTTCATCATATTAAGTGAATGAGAAGATATGGACAAGAGTAGTTTAGGATGAAAAGGTGTGGATGGTTTACAATCTGAACTACTAAATGCCATATTCTTATCCCTAAGATCCATAGAAGTACTGAAATAAGGATAGATAGAAGAACCTATAATCTTCACTGTGAATGTTATTTGCTATTCAAGCAATCAACAATATATAAATGAATTGTGCCTTAAAAGTTTATAAACTGTATTTTTGGTACTTACAGAACAATTCCTCTGAGAAATAATATTATAAATGGTGATTCAGCTCATAGACTTGCCTATAAAAAATTCTGATATTCAAAATGTAGATGTAATGGTATGAATTTTCAGGGTAAAAAAATTTTTTTTTAAATGTGGTAGATATACTAGTAGTAGGAAAAACCCAGAAAATGCTAAAGCTCAGTGAGAAACTGTTTTTCTTTTCATAATGCTTGGGGGGAAACATTAAATTTGAAAGGAGAATAAAGGACAGATGAGGTTCTGTAAAGAAAACATTTGAGCACATGAAGCTTCGCTCTTGGTATGTCTAATTTAACTTTCAAACATGTCTTTTTAATATAAGTGCTATTATGTACACTACTGTGAGAAGAGTTATTATATAGTACTCACTACATATCAAACTATTATTAAAATTATCATCTGTGACTAGAATAACTTTGGGAAGAGCTCATAAAGTGAAAGAAAGAAAATTTCCTGAGTTAACTATGTGAGAATTGAAATAGATAAAGAGGAAGTTAGAAGAAGCTAAAAGAATATTGTGGAAAAGAGTGTCTGATATGTGATTTATTGGCCTTTGATTAGTGAAAATGGTAGTATAGTATTTGTCTCAGGCCCCATTGGGAATGATAGACAGTATATGAATTGGGGACTCAATGCTAAATTAGACAATTTCCTAAGCTCCCAAGGTATCTCTGGAACACATTTATTGTAAAGACAAAAAGGTGAGGGAGTTGAGAAAACTAGTTAGTGAAATGCTTCACTAACCTTTTTTGGGGGAGTGGGTGGGCAGGAGAAGAGGAGAAGATGGTACAGCTGGTGCTCTCTCCACTGTGCCACCTAGCTGTCCCAAAGCTGTCTCTTATTTATGTTGTGTACCATAGCTAGCTGAGCCAAATCAACCTTCCTACAATGGCACAATTCACACTAAAATCACATAGAAATGTCTTAACATGACTTCCAATTTTATGCATTCATCAGGTTGACCAGTCCCACTTTCCCTATGTCCATGTAGTTTTGCTAATTAAACATAATGAAATTTAATAACAAAAGAATAAGTAGATCACTAATTGTCTCCTAGCTTTCTAGAGTCTGTTATAGGGTAATAAACTGTTGAGAATTTCTGGCATTTCACTAATCTTTTTTCACCCTTTTCTCAGCAAAGCTGGCCTATGATAAAAATCTAGGTAGTTTTTATTAGGAAAAACATAAGATCGTTGGTTGCTATCTAACAGCTTTTTATTCACTTCAGTAGTGAATTTTTCCCAGTAGAAATGGTTGTGATTGACAAGGTGGGAAAAAGAGAAAGAAGGAATTTCTATGCTTGGTTCTAAACCTCAGTCCCTAGTCTTTTTTGTACAGAAGAACTTTAGTTTCCAGAAGTTTTTAATTTGGTGGGGGTGATGATGGAGGGTAACATATACTGAGTATAAGGGACCCACATACCTTGGCTGAACCCCTTTCCTAATGAAAATCCCCACAAACTAAAGAAAAAGGAGAAAGCAAGAGCAGAACTAACAAAATTTAATAAGCACTTAATATGTTTTAGATATTAGTTCTTTAAATATCTTATGTCATTTGATCCTCAGAACAAATGGGAAGGAGGCACTATTATTATTCCTATTTCTCTAGATCTCGAAATTGAAACAAAGAGACAAATTAAATTATTTACCTAGGCTCACACAGTTAGAGGCAGCTGATGGAATAATGGATAGAGCTCCAGGTTTGGCGTCAGGTAGAACTGAGTTGAAATCAGTCTCTGACACTTAGTGACTGGGTGCTTTTGGACAACTTTACATAATCTTTTCCCCTCCTTAGTTTCCTCATCTATAAGTGGGAATAATAATAACTTTTACTTTCCAGGGTTGTTGTGAGGATCAAATGAGATAACAATTATAAAGTGCTTAGAATGATGTCTGTCAGGTAGTAAGTGCTGTATAAATCTAGCTAGTATTATTAGCTATTAAATGTCTTGTGAACTCATTTCTTCCTGACTCCAGGGCCAACACTCTGTCCATGGTGCCATCTAGGTGCAACAATTTCAGTTTCTATAGGTAAAGCATGATCTAAGGTTCCATGTACTCATTTTAATCAAAACCTCTAATTTGTGTTTTTAATTAGTCAGTTTTATCTTGGAATTTTAAATAAAAGGTGTGATTTCACTGATAAATAGTATGTGTTTGTATGTGTGTGTATATGTGTGTGTGCATGTGTGTGTAGTTTTAGCTTCCTTTGAGCCTGCATGCTGTCTTTAAAAGTCAAAATTATTTTATACAGTGAAGAACAGAAATGAGTTGTTGATGTTTAGAGTACAAGTTGATAGGGATCACATATGGCATATTTGAGTTGAAGTGCTTCTTTTCAAATTGTGAGTAAACTCCAATTAAAATCATTTTGAGCATCAATCAAGAGAACTCAAGAAGACCATTGAATCATAGCATCAAAGTGTCAAAGAACTAAAATTAACTTTGCTATGATTAAAGAATCAGCTCAGTGACTGACCTAAAAACCCATCCCACCAACCTCAAAAGTTATAACTGTAGATATAGCACATATCACTACTCTCTGAATAGAAAAGTCCTCTCAATAAATTTTAAAAAACCTTTTAACATCATGAATTAAATACATAGGGATACACTTTAGAAATACAATGTATTTAAGGTGAATGTAGAGGAAGATTTCTTCTAAGTAGTCTCCCTACTTTAACTTTTCCCTCATTTAATACATTCTGCATATAGTTCACCATGAATCTTCCTTATGCATAGGTCTGATCAGAGTGGTATAATGGAAGAAGCATAAATTTTAGTGGCAGAAATTCTATGTTTTATTTCCAACTGTGCTATTTTTTAATGTACAAAGCATTGTGCTAAGCATTGGGAATTTAAAAACAAAAATCAGACCTTGCCTTCCATGAACTCAAATTCTAATAGTGGGAAAAAAATTGTAATGTCAGCAGCAAGTTACAGCTCAAAGATTTTTTTTTTTTAAAACTGAGACAATTGGCGTTAAGTGACTTGCCCAGGGTTACACAGCTAGAAAGTATTAAGTGTCTCAGGCTGGATTTGAATTCAGGTCCTCCTGACTTCAGGGGAGGCACTCTATCTACTGTACCATCTAGCTGCCCCCAGCTCAGAATTCTTTAGGGTCTAATAGCAAGGCAGATATTAATCGTTCTTCTTTAATAGCATTTCCCTTGAGAAAGACTATTAATTGCTAATGTTGGACCATTTCAGAATGGGGTAAGAATTTCTGGTTTTGAGTTTTCTGTAGATGAAAGTCCTGAGGAGTTGGGGTAGTTGCACCTGAAGTTTGATAGTCTAGTGGATACTGTTGAAGTTCTTAAGTCATGAGTTATTGGACTAGCTATAGATAATATTTGGTAGGCAGTTGGCTTTGGTAGTGACAGGAGTAGCAGGCTTATCTGTCCTGTGTAAGTAGAAATTGATATTGATAAAGTAGAAGCTGGTTGTCATGTGTGTATATGCATATAGATATAGACATATATACATATGCATACATTCATACATATATTCATTAAAAGTAAACACTCTGCTAAAATTTGGAGATATATATATATATACGCACATATGTGTATCTAGGTGTTATAGTTTATATTTTTATATATGTATATATTCATACACACACATGTATGTGTGCTATTATTATGTGTTATCTATCACACTTTACCTAAACTGTACTCTTCTCCATTACCTTCGCAAAATCTTTGCTTTCCTATCTTCATATTTTCAACCATATTATTTCTTATGTCTTCGATATCCTTTTAGGAAAGGAATAGAGAGAGAACAAGCATTTATTTAGATGCTACATAGTGGCAATAAGCACTATGAGAGACACTTTACAAATATATCTCATTTGATCTCATCTCTGTTTAAATATTACCCATTTTTTCTCCTTGTTAATATTTTATTTAAAATTTTTACATCAATATTCATTAGGAAGATTGGTCTATGATTTTCTTTCTCTGTTTTAGCTCTTGCTGATATACATATCAGCACCATATTTGTGTCATAGAAAGGAATTTGACAGGACTCCTTCTTTGCTTATTTTTCTAAATTGTTTACATAGTATTGGAATTAATTGTTCTCTAAAAATTTGGTAGAATTCACTTGTAAATCCATGTGGTGCTGAAGATTTTTTTCCTTACGGTGTTCAGTGATAGCTCATTCAATTTCTTTTTTCTAAATTCCCATCTTTTTAAAAGATCTAGCCTAAATATCTTATTTATGACATTTCCCCTCATTTTCTTTGTTAGACATTATATGAAATTATGCTTGAATTTTTTATGTATTTTGTATCTTATTATTTATGTGCTTATTTTATTGATTTTGGTTGTTGTCCTTCATACTCAAAGAAGACCAAAATAACATCACTATATTAGAGTTGAATTACAGTGTGTTTGATTGTGGCTGATCTGAACAATGCTGCTTTCCACCTCAGGTGTCCCCTGACCCACTTAACTCTCACCTGTGGTTCCAAGAAGTTGTAGCATACACAGCAGCTACATCCTAATAAATCATGTCAGTAGACAAGCTAAACGTGGTTGAAGATAACCAAAGGGTCTCAAACCCTATGGTGAGTTAGGGCAGTGTCTCCCCCGGCATGGAAAGACTTCCCCTAGTGGAATGGGTGGAGGAGAACAATTTGTTCCAACTTCCATGATGGCAGTTGAAGCAGGTGTTATGGAGATCTTAGAGTTTGATTAGACATCAAAATACCAAGCATCTCTAGTCAAGAGCAGTCATCTTATTGACTTTATGTCTTCTGTGATGTTGAGTACATAGAGTTTATATTCTAAGGGGTGAAATGGCATGTACATACAATAGTTCTTTCATACAGATTGACATTGTTCGGCATTGTTATAAAGGATGTCATGCTAAGTCTATGTGTATATAAATCAAGGAATAAAATCTGAAAGGGATTTCAGAGACATCTAGTCTAGTCCCATCATTTTACAGATGAGGAAATTGAGAACTACAAGTGTCAAATGGCTTGTCCAAAGCCACATGAATAGTAAGCTTCCAAGTAAGACTCTCTAGCTCGGAATTTGAACCCAGACTCTCTGACACTATTTTCTTGCTCCATATTTACTCACTTTTTAATTTCAATATATACTGGACTTTGGGTCCAAAGAGCCTGAGTTTTAATACTACTTTTAACATTTACTTGCTATGAAAATTTCTTAATATTTTTGACTTTACTTTCCTACTCAGTGGTTCTCAAGATCTACAAGGTACAAACTACTGTCACAATAATAGTAAGTACTAAATTTACACTCATTTTGTATTACTTTCACAATAATACTAAGCACTAAATCTACACTCATTTTGTATTTCTATTAAACATGAGAAAATATGTGGTACATTTTGCCATCTGTTTTTATTGAGATTTATCTTTCCATTGATTTTTAATCATTAAAATATTGTTTCATTCTGGTACAATGATATGGAAGTTTACTTCTGGAAACTCTTGAGATTTCTGGATTTAGAGCTAAAATCAGCTTTAGAGATCACCTATTTTAAAATGCTTATTTTACAGAAGAGGAAATTCCTAATATGTGAAATGATTTGGTCAAGGTCAAGTTGAGAAAACATGTTGGAGGAATAAATAAATGCCTGCAGCCTAGTTATTCTTTTTACTAAACTAATAGTTTTTAATTAGTAGAAAGCTAAGTTGGGATTCAAATGTAGGCCTTCTGACTACAATGACAAATTTTAAAATCAGAAAATATTTAGTTGTTTGTACATTGCAGGAAAACAAGAGAGTCATATTCTATTGTATACTTTATAATATTCAAAAGACTCACAAGCAGTTTTACTAAAAGCTATCAGGAAGGTGATATTTTCAATGGTTTTTGAAGAAACAAACTACTGAGTAAGTAAACTAGGCTGGTCTGCTATTGTTTTTTCCCCAGGCATTTTATGATATTCAATTAGTCAGATAGTCAGAAAATTAATCAATCAACCAATCAAGAAACAAGTAACCATCTATTCTGTATCAGGTACTCTGCTAAGTCCTGAGGGTATGTCCCAGAATCCTAATAATTTATATCTTTGATAAATACAAAGAAATATGAAAAATGAGCAAAATGAAAGTAAATTACCTCAATATAGTTCACCATTAGATTTTTTCATGGATAAGTTCCAATAAAAATAATTATCATCAACCATAAAAATAAACATTTTTATAAACTTAGAACATGGTTATTGAAGATAGAAGGAAATCAATCAACAAGTATTTAATTAAGCACTTATTATGCATCAAGAACTGTGCCAAAGACTGAAGATATAAAGAAAAAGTGAAAAAAGTCCCTGCTTTCAAGGAGTTTACTTTCTAATGGGGGAGATGCCATGTACATAAATTAATGTACAAGATACATACCAAATACATGGAAGGTAACTTCGGAGGAAGAGGCATATATATCTGAAAATCATGGCAGCGGCCTCTCACAAAGAAAGTAGAGTTTGAAACTCTCAGATACCACTACACATCTGTCAGATTGGCTAGAATGACAGGGAAAGAATGTGGAATGTTGGAGGGGATGTGGGAAAACTGGGACACTGATACATTGTTGGTGGAATTGTGAATACATCTAGCCATTCTGGAGAGCAATTTGGAACTATGCTCAAAAAGTTATCAAACTGTGCATACCCTTTGATCCAACAGTGTTTCTACTGGGCTTATACCCCAAAGAGATCTTAAAGAAGGGAAAGGGACCTGTATATGCCAAAATGTTTGTGGCAGCCCTGTTTGTAATGGCTAGAAGCTGGAAAATGAATGGATGTCCATCAATTGGAGAATGGTTGAGTAAATTGTGATATATGAATGTTATGGAATGTTCTGTAAGAAATGACCAGCAGGATAAATACAGAGAGGATTGGAGAGACTTACATGAACTGATGCTAAGTGAAATGAGCAGAACCAGGAGATCATTATATACCTCAACAATGATACTGTATGAGGATTTATTCTGATAGAAGTTGATTTCTTCAACAAAGAGAAGATCTACCTCAATTTCAATTGATCAAGGATGGACAGAAGCAGCTACACCCAAAGAAAGAAAACTGGGAAATGAATATAAACTGCTTGCATTTTTGCCTTTCTTCCCATGTTATTTTTACCTTCTGAATCCAATTCTTCCTGTGCAACAAGAGAACTGTTCGGTTCTGCACACATATATTGTATCTAGAATGCACTGTGACATATTTAACTTGTAAAGGACTGCTTGCCATCTAGGGGAGGGGGTGAAGGGAGGGAGGGGAAAAGTCAGAACAGAAGTGAGTGCAAGGGATAATGTTGTAAAAAAAAAATTACCCAGGCATGGGCTCTGTCAATAAAAAGTTATTTAAAAAAAAAAGAAAGAAAGAAAAAAAGAAAATAGAGTTTGATCAAAACCTTGAATAAAATCTAGGATTCCCCAAAATGGGGAACATTCCAGGCATGGAGGACAAGCTGTGCAAAAACACAGAACTAGTCATGTTTGAAGAATAGCAAGTGGATCAGTATTGGCTAGACTATAAGATATGTGGAAGAGAATACTGTGGAGGGAGATTAAAAAAAAAAAAGCTAGGATGAGTCTAGGTTGTGCCAAATTGCTACATTTAAATTTTATTCTAGAATCATATTATGGATTTTTAGTTGGAAAGGACCTTTAGAGGTCATTTACTCCATCCCTCTCATTTTACAGATTTAAAAATTATAACTTGGAAGATTAATTGACCTGTCCAAATCACAGAGACAGTAAAAATTAGAAGCAAAATTTGAGTCTAGGTTCTCCAGTAAATTTTCTTTCCACTGTGTCCCATAGAATCACTTGAGTTTATTGAGTCCAGGTAACATCATATCTGGGCTTTAGGGAAAAATCACTTTAAAAAGTATATGGAAAATGGGGTGGAGTAGAGAAAGACAGAACAAAAAGATCAATTAGAAAGCTCTTCCAACAATCTAAACAAGGGGTGATGAGGGTTGGAATTAGAGTAATAGTTGTGTATATGGAGAGAAGTCAGATGAGAGTGACATTGTAATAGTAAAAATAAGAATATCTGGTAATTGATTGGCTATGTAGTGTGAGGGAGAGTGAAGACTTTAGGATGGCTGATTGTTGTCCTTTGTTCTTGAAGTGGACCAAAATGACATCACTACATTAGAGTGGAGCTACATTGTGTCCATATGAGGTTGATCAGGCCAATCAATATGAGCTCAGAATGCTCTGTGACAGATGAGACACAAATAGTCCATATGGACATTTGGGATAGCGTTTCTAATTTTTCACAAGCTTGTGATATCTGGATAATTGGATGAATACTGGTGATCTCCATAGTAACAAGGAAATTTGGAAAAGGAGTGGCTTTAGAAAAAATATAATGATTTTGTTGTGGATGTGTTAAGTGTGAAATGTCTCCAGGACATCCAATTTGAAATGTCCTATAGATAAGTGAAATTAGGGCTCAGGGGAGTGACTGACACTTAGTTTATGCAGTATACTGTGAGTCATCAATATATAGAGGATTAATTAAACTCAAGGGAGTTTGTGAGGTCACTAAGTAAGAGAGATTAAAGAGAGAAAAGACTAGGACAGAGCCTAGAGAGATGTACACAGTTGACAAGACATGAATATGGATCAAGCTAAGGGCCCTGAGAAAAATCAGGTATAGAAAAGTCAAGAGAAGTAGTGTCCCAATAATCTAGAGGAAAAGAGTATTCAGGAGAAGAAAGTAATCAACAGTGTTAAATGTTTGCAAAGCAGGATAAGGATTAAGAATTCTAATCAATTTCAGTTGAATGATGAAATTAGAATCTAGTCTTTAAAGGGTTGAAAAAGCCACCAAAACAAAGCCAAATTATGTATAAATATAGTGGCTAATCTTGGACTAGAAGAAGAGATGAGGAAATGCTTCTCCATTTTTCTTCTTTTTTTTTTTAAGGGATGCATGTCTCTGACTCTATGTGTGTGGATAAGGTGATATATGTTGTCATTAAGGGTTGAAATCTAAGTTGATTTTTGCTTGATTTATTTATTATAAGGGAAGCATTTGTCTGGGCTAGGAGTATAATATGCATTTAGAAATGATCATGATATCAAAACAAAGGGTATCAATGAAAAAGAATCCTTGATTTTATATACTGCAATACATCCAACATATAAAGGACTGCTTGCCATCTAGGGGAGGGGGTAGAGGGAGGGAGGGGAAAAAAATCGGAACAGAAACGAGTACAAGGGATAATGTTGTAAAAAAAATTACCCTGGCATGGATTCTGTCAATATAAAGTAATTATTAAATAAAAATTAAAAAAAAAAAAAGAATCCTTGATTTTTTTCAAGTTTTAAATTGGGTGTCATTCCCACCCCCTCACCCTCCCTAATTCAGGACTCCTTTATCCTTTTGTGTCCTGGATCCTATAAGCAATCTGATGAAGCCAATGTGCTAAAAAAAATCCAAACAAACCCGTACTCTAATTGTTATAACTTTCTTCCTTCTCAACAAGTTAGCTTAAATTTATCTTCTTATATGCTATATTCCTCATTCCAGTCCCTATAGAATATAGGGTCTTTAAAGAAAGGAAGGAGGGAATTAGATGGCATAGCATAGTGTTATCCTGTAGTCAGGAGGGCCTGAGTTCAAATACAGCCTCAGACACTTACTAGCTGAGACCCTAGGCAAGTAATTTAACCTCATTTGCCTCAGTTTTTTATCTGTAAAATTAGCTGGAGAAGGAAATGGCAAACTAATCTAGGATTTTTGGCAAGAAAACCCGAAATGGGGTCATAAGGAGTAGATACAATTGAAAGACTGAACAACAATAGCAATGACAAAGGGAGGGCTTTTCATTTTCTGCATCCTTCCTGAACATTTAGTACATTTTGAACATAATATGTATTAAATGAAGGCTAAAGTGAATTGAATTGTTTGGAATTTCATAAGTGAGGATTTCAAACTTTGAGACATTTATCATGATTCTTGTCTTTATTACTTAGTCCCAGATTCCTAATTTTAGCCAAATAACTCACTGGATAGAGAACTGGGTTTGGATTCAGAAAAACCTAAGTTCAAATCTAAGGTCAGATACTCACTAGATATGTGATCCTGTTCAAGTTATTTTATTTCTTTGTACTTCAGTTTCCTTGTTTGTAAAAGGTAGATGAAAATAACCTTTACCTCTCTAGGATTATTGTGAGAAATAAAATAAGACAATATTTTTAAAGCACTTTGCCAACCTTGAAATAATATTTAAATGTTACCTATTATTATTTTTGTTTATAGTTCAGATAAATGAGATTGCTGGGCAAGTGACCTTGGATCATAGTAGTACTTAATAAATGTTTTTCAGTTGATTGATTGAAATGCCACAATAAATAATATAGATATAGACAATAGGAGACATGGTTGCTAAGGAATGTGTCAGGGCAGAAGAATACGTTTAAAATTAGAAGGATGCTAAAAATAATCCAAAAAAAAAAAAAAAAAAGAACTTTTAACCTATATTTCCAGTGAGGACAAGGAAAGGATAGGATTTTATCAGATTTGATAGGATTTGACAGAGAAAATAAATGTTCTCATCTCCTATGTCACTTTCATCTTTCCCACCAAGAGGGAAAAAAGGTCTGTTCCAATTAGAAAGAAGAAAGCAAACGTGATTAAGAGATAACTGAGGTTGAAGGGATGTTTAGTATAGTCGTTTCCTTAAATGAAGTCTCCAGTTTTGATCAATTATCCTGCAGGATATCAGATAGAACTTCAGATGTAAGTACAAAAAGGAGTGGTTCTGCACTGGAGATAGATAAAGCACTAGAGTCCGGAATCTACAAAAAGAATTAACTTAAGTTCAATGACTGTAAGATTTTAGTATAGATTATTAAGTAGGTTTCTTGTAAATGTTTGGAAGGGATAATAGAAATCACTGAGAGTCAGTATGTGTTTAATAAAAAAAGAAATTATGTCAAGGTAACCTTGTTTTCCATTTTGATGGGGTTAAAATACATATAAATCAGATTATCTTGGTATACATAGTTTATCTTGATTTTAGTAAGGTATTTTATTTCTCTCATGACAACCAAGTCTCTTAGAATAATAATAATAATAGCTTACATTTATAGAATGCTTTATTTTACAAAGAGTTCCTCTCATGAAATCCTTGGATTCAAACTAGAGAAATATGGCTGGATATTAGTACATGTAGATTGATTTATAGCTTTTAAACTGTAACTAAGGAATAATAATGAAAGAATTTATCCTAGGCTGGAGAGAAATCTATAGTTTCCTACAGTGCTATAGAGTTCGAGGTTTGGCCCTAATTTATCAAACATTTTATCGATGAGCTGGTACTGCTATGTCCTTTTCAGATGACACAAAACTACAAGAGATGTCTAATATATTAAAAAACAGACTTCAAATTGAAAATGATTAGAATGAAAGATGAAATTTACCAGGAATATTCACATAAGGATTTAGACTTCAGTTCAAAAAGTCAGTGGTTCAAATCTATAATAGGAACACGTTCAGATTTTAAGAGTTCTGTGAACAATAACAACAAAAGGAGCACGTATCTTGATTTAGCAGTTCCTGTGGATGGCCAGAAAAGCCTATATGATCCTAACTTTATTAGCCTACAAGGCACAATATTCCATCCTAGGTCAAGAGATATAATAATTTCACTGATCAAACTACTTCTGAAGTATAGTGTTCATTATGTATGCTACCTTTTAAGAAAGATATTTACAAAATCAAATATGTTCATTTTGGATGCTGAAACATCAGTGTGGTGAAAATTCCCTAAAGCATGTCATTTACAGAATAATCAAAGCAACTAGCCATGTATTGCCTGGAGAAGAGAAGCCTTTTGTTTGCTTCAGCAATACATAGAGTAAAATTAGAGAAGAGCCTTACTGGAGACATGGACATGATACTTTATTCCAAATATCTGATAGTTATTTGTCATAGGGATTTTAAAACTATAAACTACTTTATGATAAGGGACATGTCATATTTAAGCATTGTATCTATGTATGAGCTGTACTCCTCCAATATAATATAAATGCATTGTAACTGTCATATATCTCAGCCTCAGTTTCTTTATCTGTAAAAATAATGTTAATAATAGTACCTGTAATTATTTGTTGCTATGGATATAAAATGAGATAATATATATAAATACACCTTGTAAATCTAATCACTATATAAATGTCCATTATTATTTATGCTTTTATATTCTATTTTGTATCCTAGCTATGACTATAATATTCCTCTTGAGAACATAGACCAGCTCTGATGTTTATTTTGATGCCTTTGCTACCAATCCTTAGTCTATTGACTTTTACATATTACATCCATAGTATTTATTAAATGAATGTTATTTGATGAAGAAATTGAGCTAGAGGGACTGCTCTAACCAAAAGGCCTTGTCAAATAGGCAGATTTCTTTCACAGAATTTCAGGTTTGTTGACTTGACAAAGTATGTCAATTTAGTCAGTTTTCCAAGATGTGCGAGGGAAGATGTTTAATGCCTCATTGAGATACATTGCAGATCCCCTACTTTCTTAGCCTGAGCTACTTGAAAATTACCTGTCAAGCATCTCAGGTTCAATACAACTTGACCTACCTCTAAATTGTTTTAATGCACTAAGAAGTGTTCTTAGGAGCATAAATATTATCTTATTTCTCCCTTCTTCCAAAACTGTATTAAAATTTTTTTAGCAGCTTTGATTTTCTTTCTTGTTTTATTCTTTGTTACAAAGAATGGGTCTTAGGAACAAAGAGCAGGAATGAATATTTTGAGAAACATAGGTGATGTAAAAACAAAATATGTCATTAAAGATTTCCAAAAATTAAAATGTGAATGCATAAAGATAACTCCTTATTTTTTCATAATATAAGCTTTTTGAAAGTTCTTAAAATTCTGTTGCATTTTCAGTTACATATATTCATAAAAAGGAGAGGAAGAGGGTTGGGGGTAGAGGGGAGGAAAGATAGTATAAAATCCACTTATATGTCTTTGAAATTCCTTAAAGATAGATGCAAATAAAATCAATCAAAGAAGTCCATCTAACTTAATCAAGTGACTAATTTGACCTTCCCCACCCCATTTTTTCAACAATTTAACTTCTTGTAGAATTTAACTTAACTGGTGATTAGTTGCAAAATAGCAGGAATAATTGGGTAGAAAAGTCAATTGATCTAGGTCTACCATTATGAGAGAATTATAGCTATCTCATAAATACAAATAGTTTGAGCAGAAACTTCTCTTCTACCCTCTACTTTTGATACTTACATCTGGAAACATATTTTCCCTGACCAAAGATATGCATACATGGTGTATAAGATGTGTCTTAAAAAATGTCTTTTCCTAAAGTTCGCACATTTTAAGTAAAATAGTTTTTCATTAAAAAAAAGTTTTATTCAATTTTAGATTCCTTAGCTTAATTGAGGAAGAAAAATATCTTTTATGAGTGAATATTTAATAACTAGCCTTAAAAGATTGAATTGTCTCAATACACACCTAAATGAAGTTTATTACACATGCTTCAATCTGCATTCAGAATCCATCAATTCTTTATCTGAATATAGATAGTATTTTCCTTCAAGAATTCTTTGTACTTGTCTTAGTTCATTGTGTTGCTGATAAGAGCAGAATCATTCATAGTTAATCTTCACAAGGTATTGCTGATACTGTATACAATGTTTTTCTGGTTCTGCTAATTTTACTTTGCATCAGTTCATATACATGTGCCCAGGTTTTTCTGAAATCTACCTACTCATCACTTCTTATTGCACAATAGTATTCCATTATATTTATACACTAACCTTGTTCAGTCATTTCCCAATTGATGGGCATCCCTTCAATTTCCAAAATTTTGTCACTACAAAAAGGGTTGCCACAAATATTTTTGTACATGAAGGTTCTTTCCCCCTTTTTATGCTCTCTTTGGGACATAAACCTAGTAGTGGTATTGTTGGATCAAAAAATAAGCACATTTGATTATCCTTTGGACATAGATCCAACTTGCTCTACAGAATGATTGACCAGTTCACAGCTCCAAGAACAGGGCATTCTCATCCTATTTCTCTCACATCCCCTCCAATATTTGTCCTTATTCTTTTCTATCATAGTAGCCAATCTGATAGGTATAAGATGATATCTCAGTTATTGTAATTTGGATTTCTGTAATCAAAAGTGATTTGGCCCAGTTCTTCATATGCCTATAGATAGTTTTGATATTGTAATCTGAAGACTGCTTTATATTCTTTGAGTATTTTTTATCAATTGGGAAATATCTTGTATTCTCCTTTCTCTCTCTCTTTCTTTCTTTCTTTCTCTCTCTTTCTTTCTCTCTCTCTCTTCCTTCCTTCCTTCTTTCCTTCCTCCCTCCCTTTCTCCTCTTCCTCTTCTTCTCCTTCTCTTTCTCTTTCTCCTCCTTCTCCTCCCTTCTCCTTTCTTCTTTTTTCCTCTCTCTTCTTCTTCTTTTTGCTATAGCTAACATTTCTATTTCTATATTGAATAATAATGGTGATAATGGATGTGCTTGCTCTATCGCTGATCTTATCGGGGTGGCATCTACCTTAACATCATTACAGATAATGTTTGCTGGTGTTTTTAGATATTTTTAAAAATCATTTTACCATTTTAAAGAATGTTCCTTTTATTCCCATGCTCTCTAATATTTTCTATTACTGATGGTTTTTTTTTTTTTTTTATTTGCTTGTTTGTTTTTGTTTTTGTCAAAAGCTTTTTCAGAACATATTGAGATAATCATTTCTTTTGGCTTTGTTATTGATAGTCAGTTATGTTCATACTTTTCCTAATGGTGATCCAATACTGAACATTTGGCATAAACCCAACCTGATCATAGTGTATAATTCTTGTCATATATTGCTGTAATCACCTTGTTAATATTTTCCTCAAATGTTTTAATTGATATTCATTAAGGAGATAGGTCTTGGGGCAGTTAGATGGTGCAATGGATAGAGAACTAGCCCTGAAGTCAGGAAGACCTGAGTTCAAATTTGACCTCAGACACTTAACACTTCCTAGCTGTGTGACCCTGGAAAAATCATTTAACCCCAATGGCCTCAGCAAAAAAAAAAAAAAAAAAAAAAAAAGAGAGAGATAGGTCTTTAATTTTCTTTGTTTTAACTCTTCATAATTTAGGTATCAGCATCATAGTTGCATCATAAAAGGAGTTCTTTTCCTAGTTTTCAAATAATTTATATTGTATTTGAATTAATTGTTCTATAAATATTTGTTAGAATTCACTTGTGAGCTCATATGGCCCTGGGGATTTTTTCATAGGAGTCATTAGCATTTAATTTAATTTAATTTATAAGATGGGATTTTTTAGACATTCTATTTCCTGATCTGTTAATCTGAGTAATTTATATTTTCATAAATATTCATCAATTTTGCTCAGATTGTCAAATTTATCAGTATGTAAAATTGGGCAAAATGTTTCTTAATGATTGCTCTAATGTCTTTTTCATTGGTGGGGGTTTCACCTTTTTCATTTTTGATATTGGGTATTTGGTTTTTTCTTTTTTTAATCTAATTAATGGCTAATTTATCTTTTTTTTTTTAAACAAAACCAGCTCTAATTATTTATTAACTCAATAGTGTTAGTTGTTTTTATTATCTTATTAAATTCACCTTTGATTTTCAGGATTTCCAATTCAGTGCTGAATTGGGGATTTGAAGTTTGTTTTTTCCTTCTTCTTCTTTTTTTTTTTTTTGGTTGCATGCCCAGTTTATTGACATTTTTTTCCCCCTATTTTGTTGATGCAAGAAATTAGAGAAATAAATTTTACCTTAAATACTGCTTTGGCTGCATCTCATAAATTTTGATATATTGTCTCATTGTTGTCATTCTCTTTAAGTTATTGATTATTATCTATGATTTGTTTTTTAACCCATTTATTCTTTAGGACTAGATTATTTAGTTTCCAACTAATTTTTCATATATCTTTCCACTGCCCATTGTTGAATGTATTTTATTGTATTATAATTGAAAAAGAAGACATTTAATATTTCTATCTATCTATGTTAAATTTTGAGGATTTTATGCCTCAATATATGGGGAAGTTTTTTTATGATACCATGGGCTGCTGAGAGAAAGGGTGAATTACTTTTTTTCCCATTCAATTTTTTCCAAAAGCCTATCGTATTTAGCTTTTCTAATATTCTATTTATCTTCTTAGTTTCTTTTTTGCTTATTTTGTGGTTGGATTTATCAAGTTCTTAGAGGAGACAGTTGAGATTCTCTATTAGTATAATTTTACTATTTCTTCCCTGGGGATACACTGAAACACATGGTAGTCTGGATGCTAGCAGTTGCCTGTTTGCACAATGTTGTGCTGAAGGATGTTGCAATTCTCAGAGCTGGCATGTGCTCATTTGCCCTGGTTATGCTGAGGCATGTGGGGAGTCCTTGTGTTAGCATCTGATTTCTCTACCACTCTGGGGCTCTTAGATGTACTACTGATTTGCTGAAGCAAGGATTGCTGAGAGACTTTCTATTCTCAACCATGCTCCTATTTTACCCAAGCGAGACAGATCTTTGTTGCTCATCTTGCAAGTTTCTTGGGCTCAAAGATTGTTTCACCTAGTCTTTTTGTTGGTTCTGTTGTATCAAGGTTTATCTGGGGACACTATTTTATGGTTTCTTGGAGGTGAACAAGGGAGCATTATGGTGATTTGCTGCTTATTCTGCCATTAGTTTCTGGCTGGTTGCTGGTTACTTTTCTTAAAGAATTTGTTGAAGATAGAAGGGAAATAAAAGAAATAGAACAAATAAGTAGCTGTGGGCTCCCAACTTTGAAATTCATTAGACTACTAAATTAGGACCAACCTTGGAAGAAATAAACTTATCATTATTTTTATATTTTTCCCTTATGCCTAAAGAAAATTATCTCTTAATAAAGCATCAGAGAGAACATCCTAAGTAATGTCAGGATGCTAATTAATATTTTTTGAGTAAGCAACAACAACAACAAAAAACCTTAGGATTTAAAAGTTGGAATTCATCTTTTGTGTCACCTTGAAATCTTCTTGAATACAACGTATGAGAATATGGAATCAGAGGATGTATGTAATATAAGAGCTTAGTGGACTGTCTGACATAATGGAATGAAAACTGATGAACTCTCAATAGTGCAATTTTAACTATAATACTCTGACAATATTTTTTAGTCTCATACCAAGGCAAGGTGCTTTGATGGGGTAACTCATTCCTTTAAATGTGTCAGTAAGCCACAGGGAAATAAAAGGCTATTCTAGATTTGAACATTTTTAATTCATGCTCAGTAGCTATCATATTGTTTTGACCACATCACTTGAGTCCAAGAATACAAAGACTGATACAATTTCTTATTTCTGAAATAAACAATTCTTAAAAGAATTGTTCAACAGGGCCATTTTCATTTAGTGTAATTTCTACATACCAAAGCCATGTTATATTGTTAAATCAGAAAGTTCTAATGACTCTTTCAATCATTGAATTATAAACTCTTTGGGGGTAAGGAATATCTTTTACTTCTTTGTATATTCCCAATGCTTAGTAGGTGCTTAATAAATATTTTTTGATTGACAAATAGAATATTTGATTTTACTAACAAATATGAATAAAACCACAATAATCCCTTTTCTTAAGGAGTCAGAATTTGGAAATCATAGTTTGCTCTTCTCTTTTGGTGAATGAGTGCTTCCCTAACTATTATAGTAATGTTGGCCTCTCCCTCATTTACCTACATGACAGTATTAATCTTATGTTCTGATGAAATATACTTACCAATCTCCTGTAAATTTAACGTTTCTGGTTTTCAAAGTGTTCTGAGAAGGAATGCTGAGACCTCACATTTGGTATTGGAGAACTGACATGTCACAATCAGTCTTTTGAGAGATGAGCCTGGACAGGACACTGTGGCTCCAGCTGTCCTTTTAATAATGTAGCTGAGGGAAGGCCCTTTGAATTCAGATTAAAAGATACCATGGCAATTTTCATTCTTTCCAATTTTACTCTTGAAAAAAATTTCATTGGCATGTATTACTGAAGTAGTTGGCATGTGGGGAGTGTTAGGCAATGGGAAAGACTACTCCATGGCAGGTTGAATTGGCTTTTTAGTAACTCACTACCCTCTAACATTCCAATGAAAATCTCTAACATGAGAATATAAAGCCATTCTTTAAAATTTCAAGATCATGCATGATATCATCACCTATAAGTGGTCATCCAGCCTCTTCTTAAAGGAAATACTTTGATGTCCAAATTGTCACCTAACTCTCATCTCTCAAGAAATTGTAGTATGCATAGCTGGAAAAACTGTCTTGGCAGATAGCCTAAACCAGGTTGAAGGTAACTAATAGAACTCAAACCAATCAGTGAGCAAGGGATATGTCTGTCCCAAGTATGTAAAGACTTTCTTTAGTAGAATAAGTGGATGAGAACAATTTGTTCCAATGGTCATGAAGAAGGCACTGTGAAACACTCAGAACTTGGGGAGACACTGAAGACATCAAGATCATGCAGCGTATCCAGGATCATCATTGGCTCTCTTGACTTTTGTTTTGCCTACTGGACTTTGATGAAGTAGAGGAAAGGAACTTGCTTAAGGTCTGGAAAACGTCTGGTGAGAGGGAACCCAACACCAGTTGTCTTGTTCCTAGAATTACATGGATTCCAAGTAGATTCCATGTTAAAGGAACTGATCAGAAAGGGCAGAGATTTCTAGTATTCTCAATTAGCCTACCCAGAAGACAGTTTACAAACTCTTCATAGAAAGAGTAGGTGGTAGAAAGAGTAATGGATTTGAAATCAGAGGTTCCTTCTATTCTGCAGCTTATTATGTAATCTTGGAAAAATCACTTTTCATTTCTTGGTTTTAATTTACTCATCTATCAAATAAGGATGTTGAATCTAGAAAACTTCTAAGATCACGATTAAATCTATGAATCCCAAACACCCCAAAAGAACTAAATCAATTTACCATCAGTTGCAAAAGAAGTAAATCAACTTACCATCAGTTTCAGCAGTATAATCCTAGAATATTTCAGAATCTCCCTTCCTTCCACTAAACAACTTCTCAATAATCTAAGAGCTGAAATTTATTTAATAAAATATTAAAGAATCATAGATTGAAAACTTGAATTAAGCTCATCATTCACTAGTCCAATATTCTTATTTTTTAAGAAGCTAGCTGAGGCCCTCAAGAAGTAAAATGGGTGGTCAAAGTTCCCCTAGATAGTAAGGTTTGAAAAGAAGATCTGAGCCAAGGCTTTCTGGCCTAAATGAAGTCAGTATTCTTTCAGCTAGATCATTGCACAATTAAATAGTTTATTTTTATTATTTATTATTTGTTTTATAATTTTATTTATTCAGTGTGTCTGAAACTGTGAACACTGGCACAGCAAAGTTTGTTTTAAATAGTATTTTATTTTTTCCAATTATATGTAAAAATAATTTTCACCATTTATTCTTATAATTTATTTATATATTTGTAATTTATTTGATTTCCATTTTTTGTCTCCTTCCCTGTTCCTTCCTTCCTCTTCATTCTCTCCAAGACAGCAAGCAATCTGATATTGATTATACATGTGCAATCATGTTAAACATATTCTTACATTAGTCATGTTGTAAAAGAAGAAACAGAACAAAAGGGAAAAACCACCCCAAAAAAAGGTGAAAATAGTATGCTTCGATCTGTGTTCAGTTTCATCAGTTCTTTTTTGTCTGTGGATAGAATATTTTATGAGTCTTTTGGAATTGTCTTGGATCATTGTATTACTGAGAAGAGCTAAATCTATCATAGTTGATCATCACACAATGCTGGATAACTACTATTTCAAAGTCTTTAAAATTTGTAATTCAAAAGTATTTATAGTATTTAAATTTTAAATTAATTTTTAAGAAGTTAAGTCTGATTCTGAGATAGTAGGTTATTTATCCCCTAAAGCCCATTGTAACTCAATTAGAAATAAAAATCTTAAAATTAAAATACTTTCTTAAGCTTACACTTCAATATGAAAAAGTTTCAATTAAACAAGAGTTCTTAATCTGGAATCTGTGAACTGGGTTTATAAAATATGTGTTTCTTGTGGCAGCCCTGTTTGTAGTGGCTAGAAGCTGGAAAATGAAAGGATGCCCATCAATAGGAGAATGGTTGAGTAAATTGTGGTATATGAATGTTATGGAATATTATTGTTCTATAAGGAGTGACCAGCAGGATGAATACAGAGAGGACTGGCAAGACTTAGATGAACTGATGCTAAGTGAAATGAGCAGAACCAGGAGATCATTATATATCTCAATAACGATACTGTTTGAGGATTATTCTGATGGAAGTGGATCTCTTCGATAAAGAGAGCTTTAATTGATCAAAGATGGACAGAAGCAGCTACACCCAGAGAAAGAATACTGGGAAATGAATATAAACTGCTTGCATTTTTGTTTTTCTTCCCGGGTTATTTATACCTTCTGAATTCAATTCTCCCTGTGCAACAAGAAAACTGTTCGGTTCTGCACACATATATTGTATCTAGGATATACTGTAACCTATTCAACATGTAAAGTACTGCTTGCCATCTGGGGGAAGGGGTAGAGGGAAGGAGGGGAAAAATCGGAACAGAAGTGAATGCAAGGGATAATATTGTAAAAAATTACCCTGGCATGCATTCTATCAATAAAAAGTTATTAAAAAAAAAAAAAAGGAAAAAAATGTGTTTCTCGGTTACAGTTTTCACTTGTATTTAAATATAATTGTTTCTCTCTGTAATCCCATGTATTTTTTATAGATTTAAAAATTATTCTGAGAAAATATAAATAGGCTTCACCAAGATGCCAAAGGGTCCATGACATAGAGAAATGTTAAGAATCTCTGAAAAGTAGAGTCAGTGAATCAACAGCCAAGAACCGTAAGGACAAGCATTAAACTCCTGCCTCTTTTAATAGGGAAAGAGAGAAGTCTGGAGTAGGGGACAAGGGAAAAGTAGAAAAAATAGATTAATGATGTGGGTACTTGGGGGAAAGAGAGCCAAAAATAAGCTCGAAAAATTTCACAACTTTGTTTAGGTTGGTCTTGTTTACTCTCAACTGGGATTAGACCTAAAGTTTGGGCTAAAATGTGTGTGTGTGTGTGTGTGTGTGTGTGTGTGTGTGTGAATGACAGCTCCAAAGGCTGGCAGCTCTGTTTTGGATAATTTATGAAATTTAGTGTACTTTTTAGAAAGGCTGACTTCGTATAAAAAAGAGCTTGGTTCCCAAGGGAATTTACTAATTGAGGTATCATAGTAAGTTTATCTGAGCACTAACCCAAATCACTAGGTTCTGGTAGTTTGTAAATTCAGTTCCCCAGAGTCATAAAGTCACTCCAATAAGAATTCATTCCCATCAAGTCCAGTCTGATTAAAAAGAATGATTGATGGTTTGCAATCTTGGAGATGATGTTTTATGCTATCCATTGCTCCACATATGTATAATAATTAGATGACTGTAAAACATGAATGAGTAGCCTAAAAGAAAATCTATAGCTATAGATGGGCAAGCTCACATCATAAATCATTTTATAGGGAAGAAATTTGTTTTACTCATGACTTTTATAGTTCTCACAACTTTTTCTATCATAACAGCTAAGAACTGTCATCAGCCTTCTCTGGTGCCTTCCTTGAGGTTAGAGGTAAAATCCTTCTTTTTCAATTTCTTTTAAGTCAAACAAAAAAAAAATCATGAACTAGATTCTTATTATGTTCAAGTTACTATTGTAGGTCCTAGTATAAATCTTACATCCTCTTAACTATTTTTTTAAATGGATACAGAAACAGGTAGCTTAAGATACAACCTCCTTTAACAGCTCCTAATTTAGGATGGAACATATTCCACTTTCAGAAGAGAGAAGAAACAAAAAAGAATTATTGCACTTTCCTTACCACTGAATTTCCCTGTGTCAGAGATTAATTTGAACTATGTGAAAAACAGCATTAGATGCAATTACATTTTTTTGCCAATATTTTTTTTTCTTGCCAGTATTCTTATTGGTAGGGGTTCTGTTTAACTTAAAGTATAACATTTAGTACCTTGTCCTAATAAGTATTTAAATGTCACTTTATCATGATATTAATTAATTTTGATAACTTGACCATGTGAGACAAATAACTTTGCTCTCCCAACAAGTATTAAGCACCAAATGTATCTCTTCTCTTCAGCTTGAGTCATATTAAAAAAAAAAAATTCACTGAAAGTAATTTAAATTATGAGAGTTGTTAATATGTAGAAAAATGGTTTGTGAAATCTAGGTATCAGGATAAATTGGTTTATTGCCTCTTTAATTTTATGTATTTCTCCCCTATCTTATAATCTCCTTCTCTCCCCTCCCTCCCCCCATTTTGGAGGAGGAAAATAATAATTGTAAAAGTCATCTCATCTTTTCCAATTTCCTCTCCCTCTTTGTTTGAGTTCAGTATAGAGGCAGGTAAAATCTTTAATTCTGTTGGTAGCACACAATTCTCTCTGCTACCTATCTCCCACTTGAACATGAAAATAGCTGAGGTAAGGAAGGAGAGGTGGAAGAAAATATATCAATTAAAATGCAAGGCAGTATGGTATATTGAGGGAAATCTTGGACTTGTAGTCAAGATACACTAGGGTTTGAACGCTGGCCCTGGCTTTGATACTTACAGTGTGTGTGTGTGTGTGTGTGTATAAAAACACCTTGAGTAAATTATTTAAGCTTTCTTAGTGTCAGCATTTTAATCTTTCAAATGGGCTTAATAATATTTGCATATATTGCTTTGCAGGGTGTACAGGGGAAATAACTTTTGAGTCTTATAATTCTTTACAAGTTTGTGCTCTTGTCATAAATACTGTATTTTGGATGACAGAACTCTATTCAAGATTTTTAATTCACACACACACACACATACATTTAAGAACCATCAATAAAACAAATAATCAAATAAATATGAAAGAAATGTAAGTAAATAGAAAACCCCTAACACATTGTTTCAAAAATCTAAAGCTTTTGGAAATATAATCTAAAAGAAAAAAGACTTTAAGAATTAGAGTAAACTCTTCCTATCTAAATAGGTAAACAATGATTCTAGATCACAAAATTCCTAGAAGTGAAGATGAATCATATTGTTTTTAAGTATGCTGATGTTATTCAGCATGTCTAGGGCCATGTGGCTGGTGAAAACCCAATAATAGATCCAATCATAGATTTCATTCATTTAATAAAAAGACTTTTTGTAGAGTAACTATTGTGTGCACAGCACTTTTTAAGATACAAAGATGAATAAGAAATGGATCTTGCCTTTGTGAATCTCAGAGTAGTAAGGGAACAAGATAAATATAACTTTTATGTGAGGCATTTTGGGGGAGGGGTAGGCAGGAAAATGAGTCACATGTGCAATGGGATTTCAGAGGAGGGAAAATCTGCATTTATTTCCAAGCATTTAGTATTATTTGATGTTTCCTAGTGCCTGTGTTTGTTTGTTTGTTTGTTTTTCCTAGGTTTCATTTTACTTTTCCACATGACAAGGAATAAGAGTGGGGAGTTTTCTGTGCTAAATAATAAAACAGTTATAAGACTCCTCTACATCAAAACTGCCTCTCAGAAATGTCAAGGTCCTTTAGGAATCCTAGGAATTAAACTATCATTTCCAAGCATCTGTCACATAATAATATGTTGGACATATATGAATCAGCAAATAAATATTTTAGGTTTGAAAACAACTTCACAATTCAGTCAAGCTTGTTAATTTCAGTATGCTACAGAGGAGTATTTTCTAAAATATTCTAAGTTGAAAGCAATGTCATCCATGCCTGTGGGCAGCTCTTTCTTTGCCAGAATATCTATTTGTCATTGGGCACACATGATTCAACAGTGATTAATGATGGTCCCTGTAAATAGGTGATAATATTGCTAATCTATAAAATGTAAGAATCCAAGAAGATATTCTGTTTGATATACTGCTATACCTAGTTGTCATCAACTTCATTTAAAGACAATAATCTACTTACTTCTGGCCATCATTGCGTAGAAATACAACATGTATTTTTGTGGTGTTCTTCTTTAAAATATAATGGTTATCTCTGGGAGCAGTTTTCTTGGGGAGGTTTTCTGGAGGCAACCTTAGTTTCAGTTAAAATTAATAATCACCCAAAATGCAGCCAGCTGATAAAATGATAAAATTTTCTCCTTCCAAATAGCCCGGTTAGTTTTCTTTGTGGCCTCTCTCTCCTTGGTTCTAAGAGCTCTTGCAGCTTTGTCCTTTGCTTCTGCCTCTGCCTTCTTCAGCCTCCAGCCAGCCCAAAGTGGAAAATGGAAATGAATCTGACTCCTCTAGCTCAACTCCAAATGTCTCCAGCCAGCACCAAGGTGAAAGGTGGAAATGAATCTCTCTTGCCTCCGAGAGAAGGCTTGTGGGCTTCTCCCAGAGTGCTCCTCTCCAAGCCCTGGCAATGTTCCAAAGTAACTCACTTGATTGGCTTCCTGAAGCTCTATTTATGCTCCTTCTCTGAGACTGGGATTGTGGGATATAAGAGCGGGATTATGGGTTTCCTCCCAGAGTGCTCTCTGGCCCTAAGAGCTTCTTGCTTATATGAGCTCTCTAAAGGTGTGAACAAAAGCGTTGTTTTTCAGTTCTACTTAGTACCTTGTTTCTTCTGACCCATAACATACCCTTGTAAGATCAAATCAAACATACTGAACCATGCTAAATTAGATAATTATTGTCTCTATCAACTCTAATGACTTAACACGTTGTAAGGATTCCAACATATTTTAATTATTTTTTTTCTGACTTAGTTTAGCAGAGAATAATAGTTGAAGTGATTTTTTCTTAAAACCAATCCTCTACAAAGTTAGTTTGAGCAGATGCCTCTTTTCTATATTTTTGGAAGATACAAAATCTCATTGTAAGATGTAGTTAAGATTTCTGGAAACGTCCCCAAATTGCAAATTCAGATAGTGGTCACAAAAATCTGAGAATTACTCTGTTGAAATAAATAATTACTGGATAAACTATCCTCCCAATATCTTTGAAGTGAATTAGTTTTTCTTTGTTATCCATGCTTTGGGTATTCTATGTTATTCATACCCAAAGTATAGATAGTCTATGTTTTTCATCATCTACCAATAAGTTGGAAATCATACCTTCATGAAAGCTCACTCACCCAGAGTGATCTGCAGAGGATTATCTGGCTTGTGCTAAAGGGAGCAGAAGCAGTGACATTGAAGCTATTGTTGAGCATCATATCTAATGAAGTGTCAGAAGTTGCTGCTATGTTGACTGCATAGATTTTGTCAAGCTTTGAACAATCACTCATTCTTCATCTTGTCAGCTGGGCATGACAGAAATATTAACCTCCTTGCCATCTGCTTCCCCTCCCTTTCCAAAGCGAAAGCTGAAATTCATCATTAGCCAGTGTTTTATAATGAACCATCCTAAATGTAAAAGGCAACCTTTCTGTGCAATAAGGTCAGTCTGGCAAACAGAGAAGGATGATCAGAGGAAGAGGTTTAAGTACCAATGTGCATCCTGAATCCATCTATTTGAAAGATACAGTTTAGTGTGAAAGGGTGTTTTTTCAGAACTTGCTGCACTAAAAAAAATATAGCAATAGTGCCAGATACAGAGTGGAGTATGATCCTACTGACTAAAAGGTATAGAGTGGGAGGGAAGAGTAGACAAATGAACTGTGACTGATAAGTAGAAAAATAGTAACATAAAATAGGGGAAAAAAAACATTTCTGTTGCTCTATTGTTTAAAGATTTTCCTACATTGTTGGAATCTTTACAAACTGCTAACTCATTAGAGTTGATAGATTATTGATCTGATCTTACAAGATATTTTGGGCCAGAACCTGAAACAAGGTACTAAGTAGAACTAATTGATACAATGCTTGTATTCACACCTTTACTCATTGGAGTTCATAAGTATGGGAGTTTCACAAAGTAAACTGTGTAACTTTGTGAATTCACACCTCCCTTGAAGTTCTTAGGGCCAGAGAGCACTATGGGAGAAACCCATAATCCCTCTCTCTCGCATCCCACAATTCCTCTCTCTCCAATAAATAGAGCTTCAAAGGGGCCAGTGAAAAGAGTTTTCAGAAGAGGAGTTTTCAGAGGAAGAAGCTATGAGTTGAGAGTTTAGCAGAAGATTGAGAAGCTCTCTCAGAGGCACAACCAGATTCATCTTCATCTCTCACCACTGTGATGGCTGGGCTCCTGCACTTCCCCCACTCAGACCAAGCTAGTCTGAAAGACTCGCCAGAAAGCTAGCCGAGACCCAAGTGAAGGAGACAAGAGATTCATTCCATCTTTGTGCTGGCTGGAGGCTAAAGAAAGCAGAGGCAGAGGCTGAAGGACAAAACCTTTGGATTTGGAGACATTCAGAGGGAGCTCTTGGAACCAAGCAGAGAGATAGGCCTCTAAGAATCTAGCTATCCGGGTCCAAGGAAAGAGACAAGACTTGGAAGGAGAAATAAACATTTGTATTGTTCCCAGCTGGCTGCATTTGGGGTAATTATTGATCTGAACTGAAACTAAGGCTGCCTCCAGAAAACCTTCCTCGAGAAACCTTCTCCCCCAGAGAGAACCATCATCTTATTATATATTTTAAAGACGAAAAAGATCACCACACTACATATTCTTCTTTTCATACAACTCAGATCTATTTGATTTATATCTCTGGTGTTACATGGCTAATTCATATCCAACTGAGAAATGAACACATATACACAAACATAGATTTTTAACTTTATCCCTCTTAAACTAGATATCTTCTGAGGGCTGCTGCTAGTGTGTGGCAGATCTGGGATTTAAACTCCTAAATCTAAAACCAATGCTTCCTCTACATTGTGGAAAAGATAGGGAGGATTGTCACTGATTTTTGCAAAGATTTCTTATAAAGGTTTATAAACACTCATATACTGTTGAATAGAGCTTGAGAGAGTAAAACAACAATGTTGAATGGGTTCCCTACAAAATTATATTATTTCAACTGAGTCCTTCTCTGCAGGATGCCAATCCTTTTATTTCTCCTCAATTAATTCTCCATCATACTTTCCATTATGTAGCAAGCCTTTTATCCTCTGAGATGTCCCCCATATCACTCCATCCACTTTCTCTAACAGATGACCTTGTTTCTTACTTCATTGAGAAAAATACAAACCATTCAGTATGAGTTCCCTCTTCCCCCCATCTCTTCATCTTACAACCCCAAACATCATTCTCCACTATTTTCTCCTTTATGCAACTTTTTGATGAAAGAGTGATCTTTTCTTTGTGGCTAACTCCTCTATTTGACCATTCTTCTGGTCTTCTCCAATAAATTGCCTCAGTATATGCCTTTCTACTTGCTGTTCCCCATGCATGGAATAGCCTTCCTTGTCGTCTTTATCTCTTTGAATTCTCATTATAATGCCGGAGAAACTGAGGCAAGATAGAGATTAAAGAGTTTTTAATATTTTATTTGAAAGGAAGAGATTGTGCTGGGGGAATGTTGCCCCCAGGGCTAATGTTCAAAGCATCCAGCAGCTAATGTGTGCTTCCCATGAAGTATATATACACACATGGCTTAATTACAGGGGTAGACTGAGGCAGGGACAGAGTCAGAGCACTGAGAGCGAGAATGGACTATCAATCTGGTTCTGGCAGAGTGAGAAGAGGCACAGGACATTCTGATAAGTAGGAATGGGGAGAGGCACTGGACATTCTGATAATGTCTATGATAGAAGGTCTTTCTCCTTATCTGAATCATCATAATTAGGAGGAAGGGGTGTTATTGCAGGATTGAGCAGAACAATTGAGGCAGAACAATTCAGGGAAACCCAGCCAGGACAATTTAGGGAAACTGAGTCAGGACAATAAAAGGGAACTGTGGCACAACATTATAACTTTTTTTTTTAAATAGCTATTATCTATCCATGCTATTCAATCCTGTACTTGAGTAACTTTTTTTTTTTAAACAAATTTTGAATCCCTATCTCTGATAGCTTATTCCTGCTTAAAACACATAAAAACTAATTATTATCTTTATTATCTGAAACCAAGTATTGTTTGTATGACAGAGGAGTAAGAATTATAGCATTGCATCTATATTTCAATATTATATCAAAACATTTTAATGGAATTAACATAAATGATGACTGAAGCCAGAGCTTTTTAGAGGATTTGGAAAGCTGGGCAAGTCTTTAAAGATTACACTAAGAATACTAGGTTATATTTGAAATTCTAGAAATGAGAGATAAAAAATGGAGCTTTTAATTATAAATTCACTATTACTTTAATTGTTCCAAAGGTGACCTTGTTCATTTTAGAGCTATAAGAAAAAAAGAGGCTGAACCTAGTGTGCTAAGAGGGAGATATGGAGAGAACCTTACTGATGAGAGTTACATGAAATTCAATAAACATTTATTATGTGCCTAATGTATGTAAAGCACTGTGCAAGGAAATGTGAATACAAAGGGAAAAAGGGAAAGCAATTCTTGTTCTCAAGGAACTTATTTTACTGCAAGTTAACTTATTTTGGTTATCATAGTAGGAGTTCACAGAATCACATAATTTTGAGAATTGGAAGAAACATTGTAAATCATTTGGGCTAATGTTCTTTGTTTCACAAGTGACATAAAATAATTGATGTCACTATGTTTAATAATGGCAAAAGCCGATGTTTGGTCTTTGTATCATGGTCTTTGTACCAAGATTACTTAGAGGCTCATAAAAATTCAATTTAAAATAATTTCAACTATCAAGTTAAAAAAATTCATTTTCCACTTAAATACCTAAAAAAAATTCTCTTTCCCTCATATAATTTGGATGTTCGAAGTATGGAGAATTTTTATAAGCCTTTAAGTTTCTCAAGGTATGTTACATATGTTATTTCAATTGACCTGACCTTATTAGGTAGGTGTTCTTATTATCTCCTTGCTATAGATGAGGAATGGATGCTAATAAAAGTTAAACTTTCCTAAAGTAAATTTCTGCATCAGGTTCTGAACTGTGGTTTTTTCTGAATCCAGGTATAGTGCTCTAGGCACCATTCTCATTTCAAATTGAGGAAACATAATTTTGGAATCCTTGGAACAGTAAATGTTTTTTTAAAAGGTAACTAAGGACTAAAGGGCAGTCTGAAAACCTTTGTAAGTGGTCCACAGGGAAAGTTATTCCTTCTCTTACTTCTATATTCATGGCTCAGCAACACAACACTTGGGAATACAGATAGCAAGTCTAGTATTTACTTAGTAAAAACAATGCCAAATGTGAAACGGAACTTCCCAGAGCTTCTTTTTCCTCTTTTATTCTAAAATCATTTAAAATGGCAAGACCTTTGAGTCAAGAATTTAATGTGAAAGATTAAAAGAAGTTCTTAGTCTTTGACTTTATTCCTTCCTTCTTTCTTTATATCCACTATTTAAAGAACATCAGGTTTTTTACCTCTCAAAGAACCCCAGATGAAATGCAATATAGCTGATGCAATTTAAGATCCATAGTTTAGAGATAGACAAATTAAAAATAAATTCAAATTGGAGAAGTAATTTATCTCATTGTAGTTGGAATTTCATGTTATATAAATAGCCATATCAAGTTCACTTACTAGTATTTGGAAGGTCAATGAAATATATTCTAATTATAGAACATCGGGGCAAGTGGAAGCTCAGTGTATAATGTATAATATGTATTCACTTAATATAAAATGAATGAATGAATCAATGAAAAATTGAGAGTCTTCTTGCTTGAATAAATGAGTGGTTTGGGGATATTTACTAGATTGTAATTTAAGTATGGATATAATTCAGGGATGCTAAAATTCTCATCTTCAGAAAAGACCAAGTCACAATAACCATCAATGAATTTTAAAATGACCTCATTTTATAAAGTGCCCATTTCACTGCTAAATACTAATTGTTTGTATAATGTCTCGATTACAAGTAATTTGTATAAAAATTGTATTTTTATGCAAACAACTCAAAGGAAAAGAAATGAGACTGATTATTAGCTTAAATCTGCCACATTTCAACTGTGTTCTCACCATTCATTTATACAAACCTGACTATAATTATTTGAAGCATCTTTTGGCAATCTCATTAAAGGCACAGGAAGGAACAAAGTTTTATAAAGCGAAAGAGCTAATATTGTTTTGTCTATTACATCCTGGTAATCACAGTAATGACAGAGCAGAAAATAAGGGGGAGAAGAAATGGGACAGTTTACCATCAACTTTTTTTTTGCCAATAGAAGCTCTGAGTAATATCAAAGAAACTGAACTCAGATTCTTGAAAACTACTAATCTAGTTATTTTCAATATTCATTTTAAGCAAGGAACCTAAGTGGTGACAGACTACTTGCTAAAAGCATTTATTATCACAAAAAAGAGATTGTGGTAGTTGTTGCTTTTAAATATATGTAATACTTTAAGATTTGCAAAGCATTTTACAAATGTTATTTCATTTTATTATCACAATAACTCTTAAGTGGTAAGTACTATTATTTTAGCTCCTTTAAAGATAAGAAAATTGAAGCATATAGGTCAAGTGACTTCCTCACAGCCATGCAGCTATTAAGTATTTGAGGTCAAATTTGAACTCAAATCTTCTTGAGTCTAGACCTGGCAATCTGTTTAAGGACCAAAAGTCATAAATACTGGTTCTAGTGCTAACCCTGGCACCTGATTGGTTTATGATTTTGGAAAAAACCCATAACATCTCTGAGAACGTTTTCCTGTTATCCTTGAAAGAAAAGGATAACAAAAGTTGTTGTGCCACTTTACAGGGTTATGAATATATTCAGGCTCAGGGAATTTAAGACCTGGCAGAGAGGTCAGAAAGCTTCTAGGCCAAGTAAAATAATGGGAATGAAAATGCCATGTAAATAGCACCCAGCTACACAAATGTAAGGTATCATTATTCTCTGCGTAAAGGCATTCCCTGTCACTTTTTAAATTATGAATGCATGCTTTGGGAAATTACAAAGCTGATTGGTTGGTTGTTATCCTCAGTTCTCCAAGAGGACATTACTATATTAGAGTCAAGTTACAATATATCCAATTGTGGCTGATCAGACCAATACAAACTTGGCAGGCTCTACCACAAGCCAGGCACAAATAGTCCATGTGAACATTTGGAGTGGATCCTCTAAATTTGTGCATCTCATATTTCTTTTGAGCCACTTCAATTTTGTGCTGCTCACAAAGCACAGCAGCTATTCTTATGAGGTCTCATCATGCTAGGTGGTCTTGTGCCAGTGTCATAGAATCAGTTTTAAAGTTCTTAAGCGAGACTTTGAGAGTGTTCTTGTATCACTTTTTCTGACCACCTTGTAAATGTTTGTCCTGTGTCAGTTCTCCATAAAGTATAATCTTTTCAGCAAGCATATGATTCGCATTCAAATAATGTGACTAGCACAATAGAGTTACACTTCAGAAATTACAAAGCACTATACAAATGAGAGGTAACATTACATTTATTATCATTTCTCACCTAGCAATTTAGAAGGATTCTTCTAAAATATGATTAGCCTTTAGTTTTCTCTCTCATTTTTTAATTCCTTTATTCCTGAGTAGATCCCAGTCATTAATGGAAAGTCATTAGAAAATGGAGCTTTTTATAATGGTGGTGGATAAATCCTGGAACAATATCATAACAATTTGAAATATTTGCAATGGACAATCATGGAAGATTCTGAATTTATTGTTTAAGGAAGAATTTGTGGAATAGTGAAAAGCAAACTAAATGTATTTTGTTGTAGAATTTTGAGTCCTACCTCTGCTACTTAATTTCTAATTCCCTGAATCTCAATTTCCTCATCTAAAATGGCAAGGAAAATATTTATATTACCTAGTCTTTGGATTATTGGGGAAAAAGAGCTCCTTAAATTATTTATTTATTTTTTTAATAACTGTGATTTTTGCTACTTAGTTTAAAGCTAGGTTTATTATAAAGTCTTACTTAATCTTACTTAGGGTGGGTAGCCAAATGAATAGAGCCTGGGGTCAATGACAGTGTTGAGAGAATCTCATTCAATTGAAACTTCTGTCTCAAATTTCCTTATAAAAATGGAGATTTTAAACTCACTCCTTGCAGAGGACCTATCATGTCATGCTATGCCAAGGAAACCTCTGCCCGCTGAAATAATCTTCTCTTTCAGCGTTACCCTCTCTTTATCTCTCTCACCTATTTCCCTAACAATACTTTATATCTCTCTGTCAGGATCTTGTCACTAAGGAATCCATCCTTTCTATTTATGCATAGCAAAGGCTGACTTCCCAATGCCAATAATAAACTTCTTTTTTTATTAGTTTAGCTTTTTGGGTTTGGAAATTTCTTTATAAAAGATCCCTGAGCCATCAAATGGGGGTTCCAACAACTCCCTACCTTGTGCAAATCCTAAAGAGGATTTAGGGGAGCCAAACCTCTTCATTTGGTTCCCTGAACTCCAAACCTGCCACTAACCTCATAATTTAACTCCTTCACCACCAGGAACCCTAATCTCATCATTTTGGTTCCCTGAATCTAATTTCATCATTTGGTTCCCTAATCGGGAATCCCCAAAACTAGACCCCATCAGAGGTATGATGATTATTTTTCATAATCTGAACAGTTTAAAAAAAATTTTTTTTTAATTTTGAAAAAAATTTCTTTACAACATTATCCCTTGCACTCACTTCTGTTCCAACTTTATCTCTCTCTTCCTCTACCCCCTCCCCCAAATGGCAAGCAGTCCTATACATGTTAAATATGTTACAGTATATTCTAGATACAATATATGTGTGCAGAACCGAACAGTTCTCTTTGTTGCACAGGAATAATTGGATTCTGAAGGTAAAAATAACCCGGGGAGAAAAACAAAAATGCAAACAGTTTACATTCATTTCCCAGTGTTCTTTCTTTGGGTGTAGCTGCTTCTGTCCATCATTGATCAATTGGAAGTGAATTAGATCTTCTCTTTGTTAAAGAAATCCATTTCCATCAGAATACATCAGAAGATAGATCTGAAGAATCAAATAAACAGAGCCAAGTGAATAATATGCAAAATAGTAATAAAAATTGTAAAGTTTTAGAGTTGCAATGCAACTCAGCTCAGTATCATACAGTATCGTTGTTGAGTTATATAATGATCTCCTGGTTCTGCTCATTTCACTTAGCATCAGTTCATGTAAGTCTCTCTAATCCTCTCTGTATTTATCCTGCTGGTCATTTCTTACAGAACAATAATATTTTATAATATTCATATACCACAATTTATCCAACCACTCTCCAATTGATGGGCATCCATTCATTTTCCAGTTTCTAGCCACTACGAACAGGGCTGCCACAAACATTTTGGCACATACAGGTCCCTTTCCATTCTTTAGTATCTCTTTGGAGTATAAGCCCAGTAGTAGCACTACTGGATCAAAGAGTACACACAGTTTGATAACTTTTTGGGCATAATTCCAGATTGCTCTCCAGAATGGTTGGATTCGTTCACAACTCCACCAACAATGCATCAGTGTTTCAGTTTTCCCGCATCCCCCCTCCAACACCTGAACACTGTTTTGATGAAAAAATGAGCACTTTGTGAGAATAATAGATGTTGGTCAATTATAGTCTAGTAATCTTTAAAAATATTTGTTCAGACTAACATTTTCTCATTGTTGATATAATTGACAGTTTTTAAAAGTACTTTTTTTACATGTAGCAGAATTTTAGAGTTTCCAGTAATATCCTTAATTACTCAGTCTGATATGTTCCTGAAAAAGAAGCCCTTCTTTTTGGTTTTTTTTGGCAGACTTTGTTGTGAGTGTTGAAATTTCTAAAATTGCTTCTTCTGACCATTTTTTTTTACAATAATCCCAACCTTTCCTTACATCATATATACTTATCAAGGACATTCTTGTGTATTAATTGAGTCCAGTCTCTTTTAAATCATTTTCCCTTTTCTTCCTAATTGGAATTGCTTGTTTGGATGTCATTTGGATCTTTTTCTCTTTGTGGCCACCCTCCTTTGTAGAAACTTAGATCCTGTCTTTTCTCAAAACTTTTTGAAGATAGCTCTGAAGAATCAAACAGAACCAAGTGAATAATGTACAAAATGATAATAAAAGTTGAAAATTTTAGAGTTGCAAACAACTCTGAAATGCAACTCAGCTCAGATTAATCATGATGACCAGATTCAATTGCACAAGGACAAAATCCAAAACATTCATATTTCCTATTGCATTAGAGAGGGAGAGGCCATTTATTCATTCACAAAATATTTTTTACGTTGTACTATGGGCCAGCCTCTGTTCAAAGATGTTGGAATTAAATAGTCCTTGATCTCATGGAGCTTACATTCTTTTCAGGGGATAGTATTAGGTAAATAGGTCAAATGAAAGGAGAGAGAGAGAAAAAGAGAGAGAGAGAGAGAGAGAGAGAGAGAGAGAGAGAGAGAGAGAGAGAGAGAGAGAGAGAGAGAAGGAGAGAGGGAGGGAAAAGGGAAGGAAAAGGAAGGAAGGAGAAAAGGCAATTAATAGACAATAAGGATGATGGGGTTATGAAACTATGTTCCCTTTTGATCTGTAAAATTAACACTCTGAAATTTTGTCCCCTTTGATTCCTGGTCTCCCAGGAGTCTGTTTCTTAGGCTGGGACATTTCTAAGGCAAATTGCTCCCACTGATAGCTGGATCTCCATTCAAATATAGGCTGAAAAAGCCTTCAAAGTAATTTCAATTGGGAGATCCTGGTCTGATCAGCTCAATCTGCCCACCACCCCCACATCCCCCCATAAAATAGGTTTCTGCTCTCTCATTTCTTTGCAGAATGTCCAAGTAGCATCTTTGCCTCTTTGGCATAGCTGCCCAGGACCCTGACCCCTGTGAAGACATTCTCTTTTCAGTGAAAAACCTTTTGTTATTTCTCTTCCAGGATTTTGCCACTGAAAAGGTCAGTCTTTCTAGCAAAGCTGGCTTCTCATCCAAAAATAAATTTCCCTTTTTGCCACCTAAAACTCTTTGGGTTGGTGAATTCTTTCACAAAGGACCTGTGCTGACCAAAAGGGGATTCCCACAACTTTCTGACTGCCACTAGAACCCCATATGATCAGTTTGTTTCATGTATCTTTCACCTTTGTTATTACCAAAGATTCATTGGTGGTAGATTTTATGTTACGAATGAACAGTAAAAGCAAAAAGTATCAGTGTGCATGTGTGTGTGAGAGAGACAGACAGATAGAGAGGGAAAGAGACAGTACTACAGAGAGACAGACAAAGAAATAGAGCAGCTTTCCCCACATCTTAGGTACACTGCCACTATTGCTTAGCTTTTCCCTTCTTACTTATGCATGTCAGGGACCTCTGATAAGCCTTTTCCAGATCCTCTAGATGTCTGAAACTTGATGTTAGCTCTTTAGAAGAAGAAAAGAACCCAAAATCTACTGTTTTAAACATTAATCTACCTTTTTTTTTTTTTAATCCAGATAATCTTTTATGGTAGTTGCTTTATCATAAAAATTACCCAAGAACTATTAACTATCTTGGGGAGGTAGCTAAAAAGTCTTGTAAGTATCTTTCTTTCTTTCTTAAAGCAGAATACTTCTTTTCTCCCTTTTCTTTTTTGCCTTCTCCTCTGCCTTCCTCAAATCCTTTGAAAAAGCAAAGCAAAGCAAAACAAAACAAAACACCTTGCAACCTTGATGTGTTTTCCTCTCAAAGCCTGAGAATTCCAGCCCCTTCCTTTCAGAGTTAGTAGTCAAGTTAAATCACTTGTTCTATCTTCTTAAACTTCCAATTGTGGTAATTTGTTCTCTTTGCATTCAGGCTTTAAAAAAAAAAAAATCTGATAGAGAAACAAAAGTTCATTTGCATGTCAAATAGGTGCTTTTAGCTTTAACACTCAATGACTGAATTGCTGAGAAGTGACTGCTATTTTCTGTGTCTTTTTAATGTTTTGTCCATAAACTTGTTTTCTAACTGGGAGACCAGTTCCCTAGGAAGGTGGCTTTGTGTACAGTGTCTGGAAAGAAAATGTGTTCCATAATTGATGACAGGAATTAATGAAAAGCCATTTCTGAATTTATACACTTCAACCTCCATTTAATGGGTGTATTTATAAAGCTCGTCTGAAAATTGAGCAATTTTCTTCCAGTTGTAAACAGAGAATACAAATGTTGGTCATTTAGGCTTACTACAAATGGATTTGCATAGATATCCACTCTTGACATGTAATTTATTCTGACTCTAATCTGGGAATTTTTCCTTGCTTTCCTGCCCTTTCTTCTAGAGCTCCTTACCTTTAATCTTCATTTGTTTATTTCCTGACAAATTTCAATTTCTCTACAATTTCAGCCTTTCTGTGTAAACCCCATTTTGACTGACATATTAAAGATCTGGAGAAAACAGATGACACATTCTGTTATTTACCAACTCTACAATATTATTAGAAAATCATTTATTTTATCTGACCCCCAGTGCTTATTTGTAAAATAAGGATAATCACAGTATTATTGATGATATTGCTGGTAAATAGGTAGGGTTGGCAGAGAAAGTTTGAAGTACTGATAAAATTGCCCCCCTGAGGCAAGCAAGGATACTAATGGGAAGGAGCTCAGCGGTACTGTGCCACCCCTTGTGGACATCTTGGGTAACTCCACCTTACTATATCCAATCAGAAAACCAAATTATGATGTTAAACCCCCCCCCCCCCCCCCCCCCGAAGTTAAATTTCCCATATGGATCCCTATGCCATCTTCACTGATCCCTTTTGGGTTAGCTCCACCCAACCAAGTGTTCTGCCTCGGGGTGTCTTTTTGTTTCTTATACCTATCTTTTTAGGGAGCTAAACGCTATGAATTTAGCCTGCCAGTTAATGGTGTACTTCCAACTGATGGTGTATTCCCTTTCTCCTGGTTAATTGTGAGTTTCACTGAAGAACTTGAGTTTTTCTTTATGAATTATTAAAACCACTTCTCTTGCTATATTTATTACCTCCGGGTGTCTTTTTTACATCTTCATTTTGTCTGTAACTTTTTCTTATAACTAAAGGTATCTTTTGGCAAGGAGAAAGCTCTTGTGAGTTCTTCTCATGTGAATTGCTACCAAATCCCATCATTTGGTCCCAATGCCTCTCCTAAATCTCATCATTTGGTACCAATTGCTCTCCTAAATCTCATCATTAGTTTCTTTAGTACCTCAATCTCATCATTATAATCCTCATCATGCAAGGGAGGAAACTGAGGTATAGAAAATTTAAAATAAATCAAGGATTGTCACAATCTATAAGTGGCAGCAACATGATTCAATCTAGGGACTTTTTGCCTTCAAATTTTAATACATAATCTACTATACTATACTGATCCTCAAGTATATATTGTTTCAAAATACTTGAGGAGTCATCTTTATAATTAACTAAAATTGACCACTATGCTGCTGCTACTGCTTCTTCTTCTTCTTCTTCTTCTTCTTCTTCTTCTTCTTCTTCTTCTTCTTCTTCTTTTTACAATTGGAAGAATCCTTAGAAGCTATTTATTCCAACTCATATTTTACTTAGAATTCCTTCTAAAATCTACTAAACAAAAAGCTTTCCAACTTCATCTTGAAGAACTCCAGTGGACCACTATGCTTCTTGAAGGAATATTCACCCTATTATTGAGTTGTGTGAAACAACATACATAGAAGAGCAGTTCAGAACAAAAAAGGGACTTTAAAAATCATTTCCTTCCACCTTCTCCATCTTTACAAAAGAAGAAACTGATACAGGGAAAAAGAAAGAGAGAGTTTGAGAGGCATTCAAGGTCATTACTAATATTTTTGGCAAAGCTAGGATTTGAACTCGAGTAAATGACTTCAAATTCCTTCATGTTTTACAGTATTGCTTACATCAAAGACTCAAATAATGACAAAATTTTCAGATATCTAAATATAGGATAATATCACCATCAATAAACATTTCTTAAGGAGCCTCTGTCATCAAAGAGCATTGTTCTAGTTACTTCTGATAGAGCTGGATGAGAGTGCTATTGACATGGTTGATATAGATACCAGTTCATGGCAGGCACCAAATGTTGGGGTCTGATCATGTGAAGAATTCATAATGGCCATTTTCTTTGGCAAAAGGTAAGTTTATTTAGGGGAAAAGGTTATAGACAAAATAAAGAGATACAATAGACACCAAGAATGGTAAAATGAAATAAAGTGGGAGAGCATATGAAAGACAAGTTCCTTAGGAGAACTCACAATTACAATGTAGAAAGGGAGTACTTTAGGAGGTTGGCGCATGCTCTTAGCTGGGAGGCTAAATCTTGAAAGGAACCTAGCATCTTAAAAGAATTAGTTAGCTATAAGGAGGAGAAGTGTGGTTGAGAATTGGCCTGAATCATCTCAGGGTTGAAAAAAGCCACATCCATCAGAAATAATCATCATATACTCTTGTTGCTGTGTACAATGTTCTCTTGGTTCTACTCCATTTAGCTGATGCTAAGTTCATGTAAGTCCAGCCTTTCTGAAATCATCCCACTAATCATTTCTTATAGAAAAATAATATTCCTATACCATATTTTCATATACCATAATTTACTCAGCCATCCCCCAACTAATGGGCATCCACTCAGTTTCCAGTGTCTGTCTTGCCATTAACAAAAAAGGGCTGCTACAAACATTTATGCACATGTGGGTCCTTTTCTCTTTTTTATGATCTCTTTGGGATTCAGACCCAGTAGAGACACTTCTGGATCAAAGGGTATGCACAGCTTGATAGTTCTTTGAGTATAGTTCAGTGGAACTTATGAAATCTTTTCCCCATTAATGTTTGCACAGCTTTGTCATAGAGATATCAGGCAATGTTGTGTGGGATAGGTTGGGAGGGGTTAAATTTTGGCCTCCATTGATGATGGAATGGATTAGCTAGATGATGTTAGTGAAAACAGATATTAGAATCACTTGGTTGGAACAAATAAAAACCCTGGTCTCACAAACAAATAATACCAAGAAAAACAGTTGAATAGTAGTTGTGGTGATCTTGGACATATTAATCTTCCTAGGTCTTACTTTCATCATTATTTGTAAAATGAGGGGATTGGATTAAATGATTTCAAAAGTGTCTTCCAACTCTAAAATAATGTGATCCTAGGGGAGACAAAAGATGACCTTTCCCTTACATATTAAGGAAGTTTAGAACTAGACAAAAGCATTTTAGCATGCGAATGATCTATATTAGGAATTTCAATAGCAAGAAGTGGGAAACTAGCCAGTAGGGTTAGAAATTGGAGGACAAGACTCAAGTGTTGAGAAAAAGGGGGCAGAAGGCCAGGTTTCAGCTATATGGGAACTTCAGCACATCAGCCTTAATGTTGAATCTCTAAATTTTGGTTCCACTTAGAAATCTTTATATTTCCTCTTCCTAGAAAACATTTTGGTCTCAAGAGTCTATTATAAGGCAGACTATGAACTCAAGGAACTCCAGCTGTGGGGACTAGGATGATTTAGGGGCAATGAGTTGGGTAGCCATGCAAAAGAGGATAGAATGGAGGGAAAGACTAGTAAACAACTATGGCAAAAAGCAATGATCTAGATGGATTTTAACTATGGATGAAGCTTAAGATTCTTCCTTATGCCCAGAAGTTTTTTTTCCTAGAGTAAAAGGTTCTACTCAACCTCATTTCTCTCCAACTCCTCTCAGCTGGTTGTACATCCAGATCTCATGGTTCAAAATCTCCTTTTAAATTCATTCTCTTTGCTTCAGGGCCTTTTCCCAAAATTACTGCTTTTTTTCCAGTCTCTATCACTCCAACCCCATTCTTTACCTTATGCTTCTCAGGATATTTAAATAGGATGTTCATATAGGACTAACACCTTTGGTGTGAGTGCTTGCTGAGCACTTTTCAAGGCTGCTCATCCACTTTTGATATCCATCTCTTGATCCAATTGCCCCACCTGATGCTCCAAAAAGTTGTAACATGCAGTGGTCACACCACAGTAAAACTTGTGATGAGGTAAACCAAGTAGATGTCTACCTCAAGCATGTAATGACTTCCCTTGGACAGAATAGACATAAAAGAAGAATTTGTTAGAATACCCATGAAGATGTGGAAGCCCACACTGTGGAGTACATAAAGCTTGGAAAACACCAAGGACATCCATTGCATTTGGGGTCACGGCCACTGATCTTGACTTTGATCTTGTTATTGGACTTCTATGACTCTGAAAGAGAATGAAATTGATGGCTTTGTGCAACTCTGCCTCACTTAAATTCAATTCACATGCTAGTCAAAATATAATCCATCATCTACTATTTTATCCCAACACCATGATGTCATTGGTCTTCTGAGAGGAAAGATGAACAACTTTCCCTGAAAAAACCTTTCTGGGTCCTTCAGAGAAGTAGGATTGTTTGTGGTTCTTGTGTTACTGTGTAACTATTTTAGTCTGCTCGCTCTGAATGCCAGCCCAATTTTGTATATAAATTTAGCTCCAATTCTCTTCCTGAAATGCTTTTACACTGCATTGTAACATACTGTAAATGATTTTCTGTCAATTCACGTACTAGTTTATTAGTCTTTTTTTTGTTATTTATTCTTTCTATATGTGAGTGTTCACTTTACTATGTTCATAAAATCATAGATCTAGTGTAGAAAATAATCTCAGTGGTCCTCAAATATGGTCCTGTAATTTAATAGATGATAAAAATAAGAACCAGAGACTTTAAGTGATTTTACAATGGTAACCTAGGCAGCTAGAATAGAATAATGGCATAATGAATAGAATTCTGGGCCTGCAATCAGAAGATTAGTCTTCATGAGTTCAAATCTGGCCATAGACATTTAAGTAGCTGAGTTGGGCAAGTCATTTGAATGTATTTGCCTCAGTTTCCTCATCTGTAAAATGAATTGGAGGAGGGTATGTACTCCATTATCTTTGCCAAGAAAATTCCAAATGGGAGTCACAGAGAGTTGAACATGACTGAAAATTACTCCACAATAACAAGGTTAACACAGCTAGTAAATGAGAGAGTTGGAGTTTGAATTTGTCTTCTTAATCTAGAATCATGTTCTTATTGTGCAATTTCTTTCTCACAGATTATAAAGTATTAGAAGGCATAATTGTGGTCCAAATAATTTCCTTACTTTAACATCTATTGGAAAACCAGGAGAATTTAGGAAATAAAAAAGTGGAGTACTGAAAGGACCTTGAGAACTCCATTCTTGTGACTCTCTCAGGTTCACTATATCACCTAGATGAGAATCTATCTAATTTTAAAAGGTTTTCAAAGAAGAACATTTCATGACCTTTTCCCAGTAATCTGTTCTAGCTATTAACTGCTCTCTTACAAAAAAAACCAAACAAACAAACAAAAAAAAAAAAACCTTTCTTATATCTAACCTAAATCTATGAGCTATTAAGGAATCAAAATTGGGCAAAAATACTTAGCAATGAGTTTTCTGATCATAGTTAAGATTTTATTTATATGTAGTAAATTTATAGAACACATTTTTCTTCTAAGTTAAGAGGATTTTTATTTTTATCTTGAAGAAAATGCTAAGCTAGAGTTTTTGGCAAAAGGATTGAAATTCAGGATAAATGAGAAGCTTGAAAATGCCATAGATTATAAAAGGTATGAAAAATAGTTTAATTCTTTTTTTGTGTGCATTTGGAGTATTATTGCTTAGCTACCAGAGTATGTTGAAAGCTGGTTTTAGCATATTATATTTGGGGATAATCTTTAAGTCATAAAAATATTCAAATGAAGATGATGTATTCTACCATTTGCTTTGTAAGGCCCTGAAGAACCAACTTATACAGATTCACAAGTTAGTTGTTTCTCCTAGGAAGAGGTTTTATTTAGCTGGCAAAGTTACTTATTCAGCTCTACCCTTTCTGCTGAACTCCAGTCTCTCATTTACAACTATTTATTGGGCATCTCAAACTGGATGTCCCATAGACAACTTGAACTCAGCACATCCAAAATTGAACTCTTTGTCTTTCTAAATCCTTCCCTTTTCAAACTATCTTTTACTGTCCAAGGAATAATCATCCATCTCCCCAGTAGTATTAGGTGTCATCTTCAACTCTTTACTCTCAATCATTCTCCCATATCCAATCTATTGCCAAAGCTTATCTAGTTTATATTTATACTTTATATTTGATTACATATTTGTCTATTATATATCTTGCATGTGCCCCTTTTTCTCTTCTCACAAATTACCCTGGTCTAGGCCAGGCCATTATCATAATATCATTACCTCATGTTTAGAATACCACTTAGCATTCTGGTTGCTTTTCTTGCCTCAAATTTCTCTTCACTACAGTATATCCTTCACTCAGCTGTCAAGGCAATCTTCCTAAAGGATAGATTTGGCCATGTTACACCTTTTCTCCCATTCAACAAACTCTATTAACTCCCTTTTGCCTTTAGGAACCAATATAAAATTTTCTATTGGGTCTTCAAATCCCTTCCTAAACTGGCTTCTTTCAAACTTTTCAATCTTCTTATACATCTGCCTTCCCCTGTATTTTCTGAACTGTAACACTGATGTTACATTTTCACTGGCTGATCCCCATACTTGGAATGTTCCTACAGCTCATCTCTGCCTCCTGCTTTCTCTAACTTCTTTCAAATACTAGCTAAATTCCTGCTTTCTCTGGGAAACCTTTCTGAACCCTTTTTAATTCTAGTGTCTTTCAGAACATTGTACACAGTAACAAGAAGATGATATGATTATCAATTGTGATGGACTTGGCTCTTTTCAACAATGCAATGATTCTAGAAAATTCCAATAGACTTGAGATGAAAAATGACAGTCACAATCAAAGAGAAACTAGGGAAACAATGTGAATGAAAGTGCAGTGTTTTCACCTTTTGTTTCTTTATTTTTATTTTTTGTGTTTCTTTTTCCTTTTTGGTCTAATTTTTCTTGTACGATATGACAAATATAGAAATATATCTAAAAGAATTCTACATATTTAATCTATATCAGATTGTTTCTGTTTTGGAGAGGGAGGAAGAAAGAAAGGGAGGGAGAAAAATTTATAACACAGTGTTTTAACAAAAAAAAATGAATGTTGAAAACTATCTTTACATGTATTTGGAAAAATAAAATACTATTGAAAAAATTCTAGTGCTTTTCTTCTATTGAATATTTCAAATTTATCCTAGAAGTAGCTCATTTACATTTAGTTGTTTGTATATTTCTCTTCCATCAGATTGTTAATTGTTTGAGACTGTCTAAAAATCTAGTAGGCACTTAACAAAAGTTTATCAACTATTAAAGAATCAGCTATTCTACTTAAAATAATTTTTCCTGATTTCTGAAACTTAGCTTAAGTTTCTGAACTTAAAAAAAAGCTAACATTGTGGACTGAAATCTTTCCAAGTTGTATCATAAGCATGAAGGTAATTTAGACTTTTCTTTTTCAGTAGTTATTATATTATATTAATGTAGAATAGCTAGCTGTTATAGTGGGTAGAGTTCTGGGCCTAGAATAAAGAAGACTGATTTTCATGAATTCGAATATGGCCTCAGACACTTGTTAGCTGTGTGATTATGAGCAAGTCACTTAACCTTATTTGCCTTGTTTTCTTCATCTGTAAAATGATCAGAAGGAAATGGCATATCACTACAGGATCTTTGTGAAGAAAACCCCAAATGGGGTTACAAAGTATCCAAAATAATTTTTTTTGTTGTTGTTTGTTTGTTTTGTTTTCTGAGGCAATTGGGGTTAAGTGACTTGCCCAGGGTCACACGGTTAGGAAGTGTTAAGTGTCTTGAGACCTGATTTGAATTCAGGTCCTCCTGACTTCAGGCCACTGTGCCACCTAGCTGCCCCTAAAATCATTTAAAAATATATATTTTTGAAAAATATATTGGTTATCTCAATGGCTATTGAGGTATGTAATATAAATTTGGCAAAGTAGAAACAATCATAAAACCTGAATTTGAATCTCATGTCCAGTAAGTAGCTACATGCTATCTGATGGTTTTTGGCAAATCATTTCCCTCTGAGTTTCATTTTTTAAAATGGCATCTAAAGTCTAATATATCTTTAAATTATTATTCTAAATAGACTTGTTCTTGTCAGTCAATATATCTACCTCTAATAATACTTTCTTCTCTTTAATACTGTATAATACTATATAATAATATAATACTCTATGTCCTATACTAGATAATCAAGGTTATTAGAAGTGGTTTAGATAAAAGTTAATGGAGTCTGGAGAATATAATGAGATTCCTTATATATAAAAATGTGAACTTTTAGTGACTAGATTTTTGTGAGCTGCTTTGATGATTCAGTTTTCTGTTTTCTTGTTTCTAAATCATATTTGGGATAAATGAGATTTTAGCTATGTTTTTCATTATATATTTAACTTTAAAAGATTGGAAAAATGGGATATCCCTAGTAACATTTTCAGAAATTGACATGAAATTGTTATGATAAAAGGGTTAAGAATTTTAGGGGAGAGAACAATGTAGACTTGAATTGACTCACCATGAGGTCAAGATGGGGAAAAAAGGAGAACGGTTGTTGTAGGGTCTACAATATGGCCTAGGAGAGAATAAAGAAGTCAAAGAATTAGAGGTTACAGTTTAGAGAAAGAATAGATTTGTAAGGGAAGACAGGAAGTGAGCTAAGACAATAGATTTTGTTCAGATGTGGGATTTTAGAATTCTTGAATATAGAGGTAGTATTATGGGTGATGGCAAGATCAAGCATGTAGCCATCTTTGTGGGTGGCTAAATTTGGTGGTAGGAATAGTTCATGGAAGGTTGAGTAAAATGTGGAATTGTGTGGTTATTTTAAAAAGGAGTTTATCATTACCTAAAGAATCCTTTTCTGTTTTTGGATAGTTTTTTTTAAAATTAATTTTTAATTTTTTTAGCTTTTTATTTACAAATATATGCATAGATAATTTTTCAGCATTGACAGTTGCAAATCCTTTTGTTCCAACTTTTCCAAATTGACTTGAGATGGCAGAAGGCTTCTCTTTTTCCTTCACTCTCTTGTGGCTGCTTAATTTGCTGACTTTAGTTTATTCAATTTTAAAATCTATTTGTGAAGTTAATGATCATATTTCCCAACAATTAATCTCTCTCTTAGTCTCTTTCCATTGGAACAGTTGTCTAACTATCATCACTTTTTTTCCCTGTACAGCTCTGTTTCAATCCAATGAATTTTTCAAGAACTTAGGAAATTTTTTTCCTCAAATGTTTATAAAATGGCATTTTCTTCAAGCTCACTTGCAATAGGATTTGTTCATTTTATTGACAGTAATAATGACTAAAATAAATATATTTTTATTTGCAACAATTTGCAAAAGAACTACACTAAAAAGATTAGAGATTACTTAAATTCTCAAATTGAATCATTACAAAATAGTAACTTGGGAAGTAAGGTAGTTACAAATTACTTCACATTTTCATTTTCACTTCATCATTAAAATATCCTCATGAAGTATTGATACTTCACTCTCATGCTATCTCATTCTCCTATGTCTTTCAATTCGACAAACATTTATTAAGTACCTATTATATGAAGAGTCATACACAACTGAACAATTACAACTAATGTGCTAAGTACTGTGCTTAGGACAGAGTCCAGCACATAGTGCGTATTTAAATTTTTTTATTATAGCTTTTTATTTACAAAATATATGAATGGGTAATTTTTCAGCATTGACAATTGCAAGACCTTTTGTCCCAACTTTTCTCCTCCTCTCCACCCCTTCTCCCAGATAGCAGGTTGACCAATACATGTTAAATATGTTGAAGTATAAATTAAATACAATATATGTATACATGTCCAAACTGTTATTTGCTGTACAAAAAGAATTGGACTTGGAAATAGTGTACAATTAGCCTGTGAAGGAAATCAAAAGTGCAGGCGGACAAAAATAGAGGGATTGGAATTCTATGTAGTGGTTCATAGTCGTCTCCCAGAGTTCTTTCGCTGAATGTAGATGGTTCATTTCATTACTGCTCTATTGGAACTGATTTGGTTCATCTCATTGTTGAAGAGGGCCACATCCATCAGAATTGATCAATATATAATATTGTTGCTGAAGTATATAATGATCTCCTGGTCCTGCTCATTTTACTCAGCATCAGTTCATATAAATCTCTCCAGGCCTTTCTGAAATCATCCTGCTGGTCATTTCTTACCAAATAATAATATTCTGTAACATTCATATACCACAATTTATTCAGCCATTCTCCAATTGATGGGAATCCACTCGGTTTCCAGTTTCTGACCACTACAAAGAAGGCTGCCACAAACATTTTTGCACATACATGGCCCTTTCCCTTCTTTAAGATCTCTTTGGGGTATAAGCCCAGTAGTAACACTGCTGGGTCAAAGGGTATGCACAGTTTGATAACTTTTTGAACATAGTTCCAAATTGCTCTCCAAAATGGCTGGATATATTCACAATTCCACCAACAATGTATCAGTGTCCCAGTTTTCCCATAGTGGGTATTTAATAAAACTTATTGACTGACTACTAAGTGTTGGGAATATAAAGAAAAGTAAAAAATAGTCCCAACCCTCATGAAGCTCATAATCTAATAAAAAAGACAACATGCAAACTTCTATATGCAGTCATAATGAATCTCTCCATAGATAGATAATATGGATATCTATATCAATATCAATCTCTATACATATGTATATTACACACACACACACACACACACACACACACACACACACACATATATGTGGGTGTATATATATGTTTGTGTAGATGAGTGTGGGGGTAAAGATATATGTGGGTATGTACATGATAATATTTATAGAAAGGCACTTAGTAGAGTACTTAGCACATAGTAAACACAATAGGAATGCTTATTCCCTTCACTTATCCAATATGACAAATTGGGGATAATCTCAGATGGAAGGGCCACACATTAAATGGGTGAGACCAGGCATGACATTTTAGCTGGGACCTGAAGACAAGCTGGATGATAAAAATGAAAAAGCAGAGAATTCCAAGCATGGGGAAGAGCCAGTAAGAAAAAAAAAAAAAAAAAAAAGCACCATTACAGAGGTGTGGTGTTTTTTTTCAAGGATACAGCAAGGAGAGCAGTCTCACTAATTATAGAGTATGTGGGGATGAAGATGATATTTCGATAGATGATTGACTGGAAAGGTAGAAATAACCCAGGTAAGGAAAGGATTTAAAACTAAAAAACAGAATTTTTATATTTGATACTTCTGTCAATAGAAAAGAATTAGAGTTTATTAAATGAGAGCTGAAGGGAGGTAAAATGGTTAGATGTAACTTTAGGTTGATCCTTACAGTAACTGTCAGGTAACTTTAGTGGGGAGAGACTTGAGGCAGGTAAAGTAATCAGCAACCATTGCAATAATCCAAGTATAAGATAATAAGAATCTATATTAGGATGGCAGTATCAGAAGACAGAAAGAGATCTATAGGAAAGCTGTGGGTAGAATTGACAGGACTTGGAAAACAGTTGGATACAGTGATGCAAGAGAGTAAGACATCTAGGATAGCTTGCAACTCTGTATGATAGTTCCCTTCATAGTAATAGGAGGGAAGTTGGAAAGAGAGGAAAGATTTGTTTCGGGTTGGGGGAGAAAGATAATCAGTTCAGTTTTGGACATGTTGAATTTAAGATGCTCATAGGACATCCAGTTCAAGATTTGTAATAGGTAGTTGGAGAAATTAGACTAAAGGTCAGGAGGGAGATATGGGTTGGATGAATACATCTGAAAACAATGTGTATAGAAATGCTAGTATGATCCATGGGAGTATAGGAAATCACTTTCCAGAAATTCTTCATAGACAAATAACACAATAAGCTGAAGGCCTTCTTTGGGAGATTTACTATTTCACTGTTATAAGGATTGACTCTTTGATGGACTGTCAGTTATCCCTTTGCTCTTGTTACGTACAGGTTATGCTTCCTTCTCTGGGCATGTATATTCTTGATGATATTTTTTGATTTCTTTCTTGTGCACATGTCTTAATTGTCAATATGCTATAGCCCATGTACAGCTTGCATTCATTTCTTTATCTGTATCTATAAAGGATTCTATAGAGTCATAATCTGAGTTTAAGAGAGAGCCTTTTGGAAGAAAATAGTGTCCAAAATGTCTGGAGATGAGCTCATCTGTTTCTAAATAGTCTGGTTATGAGTCAGTCACAGGTTATCTATGATGATTATTACTATGTCTCTACTTGAAACCTTTCTTTGTTAGTAGAACTCAATTGAACTCAAGAGTTTTTTGGCATAGACTTGAAGAATACTGAATACTTATGCTCCAACAAGAGACATTAGAGCAAGATTTCTATGAATTGTCTTTTTCTTGTTTTATTTTAAAGAAATTTTGTTGATCAATTATTTTTCGGTCATGTCTGAAATTGTGCAACTCTTTGAGGGTTTTCCTGGAAAAATCCTGAAGTGTTTTGTCATTGCTTTCTCTAGCTTATTTTATGGATGAAGAAATTGAGGCAATAGGGTTAAAGGACTTGTCTAAGGTCATAAAGCTGGTAAATATCTGAGGCTGGATTTGAATTTAGGTCTTTCTGATTCCAGGCCTGACACTCTATTCACTGTGCCACCTAACTACCTCTTTTTTAAGAAAATGAATTTTGAAAGAGATTAAGTGACTTCCTATAAGTTATTTAACTGTAATCAAACAGGAAATCTAATCTTCTGGACTTCTATCCAATATTCTTTATATGAAATCATAGCAGCCTTGGAAAGGGCATGTCTTTCCAACATTTCCTTTCATTGTTTTACGGTTGAACAATGAAAAAAAATAATGTTTTAAGAGAGCCTATAAAGATGTCAATCATTTTATTCTCATTCTCTAACAGAAGCCTAGTAAATGAGTATTTATTTTGTGATTTTGAGAATGCTGCTATTAGGAATTTCAGAATAATTAAATCAGACAAAACACACCATGTTAACTGCTTTTTAAATTAAAAAACTAGGAGCGAAACCAACTTCTAACATTTGCCAAACTGGAAGAGACAGAATTGGATAAAAAATTGTATTTTTAAAATATTGAACACCAAAATGTTAACCTTTCAAAAATAATATGAAAGTTTAAAAATGACAAAGCTATGCATATGTAAATGTAGAAAATATATGTTAAAAGTACATAGTAAATTTAGAACTCACTGAAAGCTTTCTTTGTGTGTGTATGTGTGTTTTAAGTGGAAATTAATTTCACCACTCTATTCCTAATGCCCAATGATGAAAGTTCAATGTATGGAATTCTGAAAATAATCAGTTAAAGTCTCCAAATTAGATGTAAAACCACCTAAACCCTTTTTGTGTAATGTTTTCAGAGCATACAAAGAGCATACATTTTAAAAGTAAAATATTTAAACAAGATAAAAATAACTAGTAAAAGAACAGATTAAGCATTCTCCCCAAACACTTGAGATCTGGTCCTTTTCCCCAAGCAAATAGTGTATGCAGATAGTATAAAAATTCACCCTTTTATCTCTCATGTAATTCTTGGTTCACCAGCAATCAGTTAGTTGATAATTCATGATAGAATGTCTTCAACTTCTTCAATTTTATTCTTGACAACCAGCAAATAGTTTTTTTTTTTTTTTTGCCTCTTTTTACTCTTAACCCACAATCCCATTAATTCCACATACCTCTTTTCCTTCAGTCTCTCGTACTTGGAAACTGGGTTCCATTCATGCCTCTAAAGAGATTTCTTCTCTCAGAGCACTAGTCAGGAACCATGGGAAATGTAACGAAATGGACAATGCAATCCATCCCCTTAGAGTCATTGTGTGATAGCAGTAGGAAATTATTTTGTTCCTCTTAATGTTTTTTTTTTTTTTTTTTTTTTTTTTTTTACCTATTCTGTGTATATCTATTTACCCAATAACCAAGTTGAACTAATAGAAGTTCTGTGATTTCTAAGACCTTTGTCTGGAATTGAGAGTTCTAGTCATATATCCTATATTGAATAACTTTGATTTTGGGGGACATTTTAGTTAGGTTCACACAGGGATAGTCTGAATTATTTGATAAGAAGTTGTTTAGTCCTACAAGCTTAAATTATATGAGATATTGTATTATTGCCATTTCTCTCATTTCTCTGATTTATGCCAGTTATTTTCCCACCAAAGGCAGATAGAGTTCAATGGTCAATTTCCTTCTATGATCAACTGATAATCAAAGTAAAGCTATCTTAATCTCCTTAGACCACTCAGTCATCCAATCAAAAAGCATTTATTAAACACCAAATTAAAATATAGTTACAAAAAATATTCTTCTGTTTTTGCATCCATGGATATATCTTCTATAGGTTTCTAAGAAAAAACACAGGTCTATATTTCATTCCCATTTGTTGGATTTGTTTGATCAAATATGGGTCTAATTTTATATATAAAATATGTATATAAATATAAAATAAAATTTCATGTATAAATATATAAAAATTAAATATATACAAAATCTGTGCACACCATATACATTGATATCTGTTGCCCAATGTAGTAGAAAAATCACTGAAATTTAGATTTAGAAGACCTGAATCTTACCCTACATTATGCTACTTAAAATATAAATATGAGAAAGTTGTATGCCCTTGTAGTCCTAATTTTTCTCCTCTGTAAAATGAGGTTATATTAGTTGATCTTTAAAGTCTCTTCTAAATCTATGTTATGTGAACCTAAAATATTATTACCTTTTCCTCACAATAGTCTATAATTCTTGTAGTCATAAAATGAGGCAATGCATATAAAATCTTTTTTAAGCAAGAAATGTCTCATTATCTGTGAAGTAGATTGGGCAGGTATTAATTTGCCCATTTTATAGATAAGGAAACTAAGGATCAAACAAATTGAGTGACTAATCTAACATTGAGAAAATAACTCCCTTTCCTCTTGTGTACTCTCCTCCAAAGCAGTCAACAAGCTAAATTGTAAAGTAGGCTATTTATATCCAGTGTCTTTCCTCATGTAATCTCTTTTAATACTCTTCATCTTTCACTTAGGACTAAGAAGTACATTCACCCTTTCTTGGTCTGCTTTTCTCCTCTCCTTCCTGAACAAATCCTTAGGTCTATCCTCCCTTTTCCTTGTCTTTCTCTATTTTAGAAGAAGCAACATTGTGTAATAGAAAAGGACAATGGATTTGGTATCAAAAGAACTGTGTGATAAAACTTGTTCTGACATTTACATTTGTAATTTTGGAGAAGTAACTAAACTCCACTATAAAATATGGGTGTTAGACTAGATGGTATCTAAAATCCCTTCCAGATCAAACTGTAAAATCTTATGGAGTTCTGATCCTTTACCTCTTTCCTTCCAAAAGTTAGCGGTCAATTTGAACTAGATCTGATAAGCTATTCCCATTAACTCATTCATAATTAATAAAGACTTAATGTATTATAGTATGTTCTATGAAAGGCCACTTGATTATGTCATATGATTGACTATATAAGTTGTGTAATTTTTACTTAATTCTCAGTAACTATAATAGTTACATAAAACAGTGCTTTAAAGATTCTCAAAGACTCTCTTCCAATAACATAATGCAAAAAACCATATATTCCTTTAAAGATGTAATAGTAGAGAGAACTTTGTTCTTTATATTTAAAATGAGGCATAAGACAGGAAGACAAATGATCATGGAGTGCTGGCCATTGTAATGCAGGATGCCTAACTCAAAATACAAACTATAGAGGGATTTCCAACAGAAGATGAGGTTCCCCCAGATGGTCTTATTTATGAGTTATGGAAACTTCATAGTATTTTCTTTATGAGATTTATAATCCCTCAATAAAATTCAATTTAATTGTCCATACTGGGGGGGAAAAAAAACAAATGGGTAAAGACTGCCTTTTGTTCAAACATGATAAGAAATTGAATAGAATACATAATAAGTGTGTATATATACAAATGTACACATACCAACATATATCAATATGCATACTATCCATTTATACATGTATATATAATGTATATATCAACATATATCAATATGCATATGATCAACTTATACATGTATACAAATGTGCATATACAATGTATAATCACACAAACATATGAATGTATACACAATCACATACATACATATCAATGTGTGCATACGTCTATGTGTATATGTATGCATGTATGTACACATGCATAATACATACATAACATCTACATAAAAGAACTAGAGACTGGACTTGTATTTTCATTAATAAATAGAATTCCAAGATGAGGAAATTGACTCGACAACTGCAAGTTGGCACAATTCAGCAATGTATGGTATTATAAAGTTGCTATATGAGTGAATAGTAAGGTTGAACACAGATGATTAAGGGAATGGGAGCTGTAGACTTTTTTAACTAGGTTCACTCAAGATAAAGTTATAGGACTGACTGAAAAATAATAAAACTATTTGTAAATAGTAAAACTGACCGTGACTGCAGGATGAAAGAGTTCATGGTAATGAATCTAGTTGTATCAAGACAGAATTCTAAGCAATGCTACTGGTGACAAGATATTGATCATAACTTTATTAGATACTATGTAAGTACTTAAAGAAAAAAAGAGAATGGTTGATTTGGAATCATTCAGTCTTAACATAATAAGTCCAATTCCCCTACTTTACATATAAGTAACATAAGCAACTTATCTAAGGATGTAAAAGTTGAACATTCAAATTTCATCCAAATTCAGCATCCTTTCCCCTATAGTAAAGAATTTGAAGAAAATAGAGTGTGGAGAAAGCTATGACTTTTGCTAATTGTGAAAAAGGATGCATAGAGAATAACCAGCTTATAAAGTCATCATGGAGTCTTTTTCAGCGATTTCCTCTTCAAAAATTTCCAGCCTAGTTTATTAGGGCTATTATTTTTGTTTATCATATTTCTCTGCTTTGTAATGGAATTTCAATAGGAAAACTGACTTTGCATTATCAAAATTAATTTTTTTATGTAACTGGGCTAGACTAAATTTATAAATCAGGGGCTAGATGGATTGTTACCTGAACATTCTATGGTCAAAGAGTAACATTTCATAATATCCAGGAATCAACATCAAAGAAATATAGAGTTGTAAAATTTATTAGCAATAATGTATTCCAAATCTCTGATCTTCTGCCCCTTCTCTATTTTTTAAAGAAATTGATGTCCAAGGAAGTTATGACTTTCCCAATACTACACAGCGAATGGGGACAGAATGATGATTAGATCCTGTGATATTTTTGACTTCTAATAATTGACTTACTATAATAGGGGTGAGGGAAAAGGAAAGGGAGGGAAGGAAATGAATATTTATATTGTGCCTACTATGTGTCAGGCCCCGTGTTAAGCACTTATTACAAACATTATCTCATTTAATATTCACAACAATCCTGGGAGGTAGGTGCTTTTACTAGCTACATTTTGCAGTGGTTGGAATTGAGAGAGACAAAGATTAAGTGACTTTTCCAGACTTCCCCAGCTCGTGAGTGTCTAAATTTAGCTCTCCTTGATTCCAGGCCATATGCTCTATTCACTGAGCTACCCGTTGCTGCTACAGTACTTTTCAAAACTTGAATAAAGTCAGAACTTTCTATGATAGCCCACACTATTGACCTTGGGTAGAAAGTTTCAAGTACCAGACATGGATAGGAACATTTTGATTGCATTTATCTATTGGCATGTAAAGGCTAAAGGATTTATGGTAAATATCTTTCATGGAGGAACTAGGATTCATTTCCTGAGGGAAAGCCATTGATCTCTTGAGAGGTTTTTACTTGAGTGATTTTATTTTAGCTGTGGGTAACAAATGATTGATAGAAATTTCATCATTTTGCATGATGTATGCTTTATAGTTGAGTTTCAAATTATACCATTATTTACTTCCTGAGGAGTGTTTGCCTTAGGGAGTTACTCACTTAAATTTCAACATCCTAGACTTTATCTCAGTAGTATCTTTCATATTATTGGCCTCATAACTTTTACCTATAATTTAAGTACTCATAATTTTATTTGTAGGTAGATTGAGAAAAGGTAGGTTATTATGCTTTACCAAAATGAATATAAAAAAGAGTTCAAATATTAGGAAATTAGAAATGAACTAAGTTTTGCTCCATTTCTTTGCTTAATCCAGCTTTACTCATTAGATTTTTAAAAATCAGGCATATGGGAAAAAGTAAACATTAATAAGCCTTCCTTGGAAGTTTAACTCTGATGCTATGTTGTGAGATGGAGGTGATTCTAGGTTGTTGAGTTCTGATATACCACAACTCTGAAAGGTTCTACAAAGTCAGATTGGCTTTAAGCAAAGACTAAGAAGCTACAATTGAATAGAAAATTTGACCTTCAAATAAAACCCCAAGAGAGGCATGAAAATGTAAATATGAGTAAGAAATCATGTAGCACTTAATAAAATTAAACATAATGGTTTACATTCCCAAATGTTTACATTCAATTTAACCTCTCCAGAAGTTTGTTTTTAGCGCAGTTCAAGGAAGGCTACATAATTAGAGACATGGTAAGTATAATGTTGAAATGTCTCAAAAAAAAGGACGGCAAAAAAAAAAAGAATATGCTGGGAGAAGAGGGAAGGAGCAGGAAGAATGAAGGAAATTGTCTCATGAAAGAATAAATTACATTTTTCTTTAAATGATAAGTATTATCTATATAAATTGAAGAGAAAGCATTGTCTCTAATGGGGATGAACAGGAAGTCTTTCCAGTAAGAGTAGGAGTGAAGCAATGATGTCTATTATTACCATTACTACTCTACATTGTACTACAAAAAATATCCATAGTAATAAGACAAGGGAAAGAAGTTGATGGAATAAAAATAGGCATAAGCAAACAATACAATACTTTGTAGCTGATATGGTGGTATTCTTAGAGATCCTCTGAAAATTACCTAAAAAACCTACCTCTTTGAAACAATTAACCACTTCAGTAAAGTTATAGCATGTAAAATAAACCCACATAAATTTTCAGTATTTCTATATATTACCAACAAAACCCAGAAAGAAGAGTTAAAAAAAAAATTCTACTTAAAATAATTGCAGAGAATAAAAGAATTGGGAATCTACTGCCAAGACTAACTCAGGAACTATATGAATACAATTATAAAACACTTTACTTAAAAGACAAATCTGAATTATTACATATTATTAGTTCCTCATGGGTAGACGAGCAAATATGATAAAAATAAAAATTCTACTGAAATTAATTTACTTATTTAGTGCTATACTAATCAAACTACCAATGACTTGTTTTACAGATCTAGGAAAAAGCAATAAAACACTGATCTGAATAAACAAAAGTTCAAGAATATCAAGGGAATCAATGAAAAAAAAAAAAAAAAAGGTGAAGAAAGATACCTAAAGATACCAGATTTCAAATTATGCTACAAAAACAGTAATCATGAAAACAATCTGATACAGGGTAAGACATTGAGTAATCAGTGAAATAGATTAGGTACATAATATATCGAAGTAAATGACCACAGAAATTTGTTGTTTGAATAATCCAAAGATCCTAGCTATTGGGGCAAAATCTATTCCACCAAAAAAAAAAAAAAAATAGAAAAACTAGTAGAAACTAATCAGAGATGAGGATTTTATAATATATAAAAGATAAAGTACATGATTGTTACTTGCTTTAGACAAAGTGTGATATCATAAGCAAATTAAGGGGAACATGGAATAAATTGCTCATCATATCTAAGAATAAAGTAAGCATTTATGGAAAATAAGATATATAGAATATCATGACAAGTAAAATGCATAATTTTGATGACATGAAATTAAAATTTTTGAACAAATAAAACTAATATAACTGAAAGAAACAAAAGAAGTACAGCACATTTCTCTGATAAAGGTCCATTTTTTTCAAACTGGAGAACTTAGCCAAACTTATAAAAATATGAGCTACTCTTCAAATTATAAATCGATGATCAAAGGATATAAATAGCAGTTTTTAGACAAAGACATCAAAGCTCTCAATAAACACATGAAAAAATGCTCTATATCACTAATAGAGATATGTAAATTAAAACAACTTTGAGGTACCATTTGTATCTATCAGATTGACTTATATGACAGAAAAGGAAAGTGACAAATGGTGAAGGTTATGTAGAAAAATAAGGTGGAGTTGTAAATGGATTTAACCATTTTGGAAAATAATTTGAAATTATGCCCAGAGGTCTATAAAACTGACCCTTGACCTAGCAATACTTCTTGGGAAGGGAAAGGTCTGGAGAGAAGGAGAAAATTTGGAACTCAAAATAAAAAAGATTGCGAGAGGGAGGGAAGACAAAAAGGAAGAGGAGGGAGTGTCAAAAGAAAGGAGGGAGAAAGGAAAACAGAGAGACAGAAAGACAGAGAGAGAGAGAGAGAACTGATATAGAAATGATAAGTGTATCTATCATTTGAAGGTTGGTCTAATCAAATTAAGAGAGATTCACTAATCAGAGTGAACACATAGCAGTGAGTTTTTAAAGACAGTACCCCATATAGGAAAAATACCAAGTAAATACAGTACTGTCATCTGTATTGACAAAACAATGAGAAGGGAACATGGCAAGCAAAAACCCTTCCCAAATATTTAAAAACAAAGAAAAAAACCTGTTCAATAGAAACTGTGATAGAGGAAAGACAAGTAAAAATGAAAAACAATGAAAAAAAATGAGTTATTTAAAGCTATTTAAAGCATATGTAAGCTCCTACTAAACAGTTGATGGAATCAGAGTTCAGATTGAGAATTATATTTTTTCATATACTCAATAGGGGGATTTGTCTTGTTTGATTATATATATTCGTAAGAGGAATTTTATTTGTCTTGTTCAGGGGATAGGGGATAAAGAAGAAAAGATGGATTTTTCATTAAAAATGAAGTGTACTTAATTATTGGACTTATTCAGGCTTTCAGGCTACATGTTTGAAATGTTCAGGCTAGATATTTACCGATTTTGCTCAGAGTAGAGTCATATAATGATAATAGATGACTGTTTTCATTTTAAGTTATGTAATTTATGTATACGTTGCTAATATTCTGTTTGCTATAATAAAATATTATGTGAATTAACTTATTTGTAATATTCTATTATTACTTGTTTTCAATATCTTCTAACTTGATAAGATATTGATAAAGGATATTAAAAAGTTGAGAGGCAATATGTTATATGAGATAAGACATTATAAAATCAAAGGTTAATGTATAGAAGTAGCCTTAGAAGTCATCTTTTTTTTTTTTTTTTGCAGATGAAGAAACAAGTGCAGTATCAAAAACTCAATATATCTAAGCATCTTTACAATCAACAAGGTTGAAAATCTTGGTCGTTTTTCACAGATTCCATCAGTTGCCCAATCTTGTGGCTCTATTTCTATATCTCACATTCATCTCTTACATAATCCATCCTCATACTCTTGTTACTTAGTGCTTATTGAAAGCATCTTAATTAAACTTCTTTCGTCAAGGTTCTTTCTTCTCCAAGCCATTCTCCATAGAAAAGTAATTTGCTCTCACTTCTCCATACTCCCAGGATCTATTTCCTTCAAAGCTCAATTCCTGTAATGTTCTCTCTGTCTTTGCTTATGTTTAAACCTAGGTACTAAGGTTCTCCTTACTACCAAATAATTCTTTGTATTTATTTTATTTTTCATTTCATATCTCACTTACTTGTAAACTTCTTGAGGGCAGAGATTATTTTATTTCTCTATTTGTGTTCGGAATGCCTAGTAGAGTGTCTGTTGCATAGTAAATAATTAGTAAATGCTCATTGATGGATTCATTGATTGTTCAAAGTCATACAATTGCTAAATGTCAGAGCTGGAATTGGCACTTTGTATCAGTAATTCTTTGTATTAGTAATTAGTAGATAATCCAGTGCTTTTGGAATCACAAAAACCTAAATTTTAGCTAAATGATTATGGACAAATCAGTTAAATATTCAGTACCCAAAGATATTCTGTAAAGGCATAACCCTAAGAAGTTAGGGAATGAAAACTCATTCTATCATGTTGATTAGACACATTTCTGATTGATTGGAATGTATTTCTATTCCTAGAATTCTCCCATTTTGATAAATTAAAAAGTAAAAGCCAAAATTTTTTAAAAAGCAAAACTAAAACCAGAGACATTTTCTTATTTGAATAAATGAATGAATTTGGTTCTATTCACATGATTCCTTGAGTATTATATAAAATTCTATGTTGTATCTTATGATGAGTCAGTTGAAATAGTTTGAACTGTAATTTATAAATTTTCTTTGGCTATTAAAATAATTGTCATTTATAATATATAATTTGTACCTAATTAAAATATTGTCTAAACTTTACATATACACTTTAATACTCTTTTGAAACTGAGTTTAATTTCATTTTCCCAGAAGTCACAATACAATTTATTTTGCTATGAAATAAAAAAAATATTGTGTTATTTATAATGAAGTTAGGGATTTTTTTTATAAATGCATTTTATCTGCCTTATAGTAAAATCTACATTTAGTTACCAATGATTTTCTCTTAAAGGCCAAATATAGGAATGTAAATTTGTTTTTAAGTCAACAAGTTTTATTAAGTAGTTGCTTGCACCAGAAACTACCCTATATTTTCTTTTTAGAAAAAAAAAAATAAATGGAGCATAAAAGTAATCTATGAAAAATAGCATTATGAGAATAAGATGATTTTAGCTTTTGAAAGAAAGAAATTAATACATGTTAGAATATGGGATAGTACTAAAGAATCATTCCAGAGACCCAATTGGATATGATACTTATTTGATCTTGTTAGTCTTTACTTTGAATATAAATTTCTAGGGTTATTTCCAAATATCTATCACTTCTAACAAACTATATTTCTTTCAATAAATGTCTAGCAATAAAAGGGGGGAAAGAACCAAGTCTTATTAAGCTCCTATTATGTGCTAGGCACTAGATTAAGAGCTTCACAGATATTATTTTATTTGTCCCTCAAAACAACACTGTGAGGTAGGTCCAAAGTAATCTTTCTGACTCTGGTCCAAATGTTTTATCTGTATCTCTAGTAATGGATGTGGCTTATGTCCCAGTTCACTGACTCTCAACTCCATTCCTTTTCCTAGTCTATCCCTATACTGAGAATCTTATTCCTACCATTCCTACCAATATAAACAACCTTCCTACCTTCTGAAGTATACCTTATTTTGTACCTTTTCTTTCCTGATTAAAGTAATAATTAGCAATAAATGTGTGCATCATCAGGTACAAATATTTGTAATATATTCCAGTGAGTTACATTTGAAGTCTCCACTTAGTTTTAACAACTTATTTTCTATTTGTCTTTCATTTAGTCTGTGCGCATATGTGTCTATCACATAACTGGGTGACAGTTTGTAAGCATGTTATATATTTTCTTATTTCAAATTGAGAAGGCAGAATTAGTTTCTTTTTTTTTACTTTTATTATTTTTAATAAGCTTTTTATTTACAAAATATATGCATGGGTAATTTTTCAACATTGACCCTTGCAAAACCTTTTTTTTTCAAAATTTTCTTACTTTCTCCCCACTTCCTCCCCTAGATGATAGGTAATCTAATACATGTTAAATATGTTAAAATATATGTTAAATCCAATATATATGTATACATAGTTATACAATTATCTTTCTGTACAAGAAAAATCTGATCAAGAAGGAAAAAAATACTTTGAAAGAAAATAAAATGCAAACAAACAACAAAAAAAGTGAAAATACTATGTTGTGGTCCACACTCAGTTCCTACAGTCCTCTCTCTGGGTACAGATGGCTCTCTTCATCAATAAACAACTGGAATTGGTTTGAATCATCTCATTGTTGAAGAGAGCCACATCCATCAGAATTTATCATTGTATAGGCTTGTGCCATGTATAATGATGATCTGGTTCTGCTCATTTTTCTTAGCATCAGTTCATGTAAATCTCTCCAGGCCTCTAAAATCATCTTGCTGATCGTTTCTTACAGAACAATAACATTCCATAATATTCATATATCATAACTTATTCAGCTATTCGCCAACTGATGCACATCTACTCAGTTTCCAGTTTCTTGCCGATACAAAGAGGGCTGCCACAAACATTTTAGCACTTATGGGTCCCTTTTCCTCCTTTAAGACCTCTTTGGGGTATAAGCCCAGTAGTAACACTGCTGGATCAAAGGGTATGCACAGTTTGGTAAGTTTTTGAGCATAGTTTCAAATTGTTCTCCAAAATGGCTGGATCTGTTCTCAATTCTACCAACAGGCAAAATCTGCTTCTAATCTTTTTATTTGCTTTGTATAGGCTCTAACACCTATGATATGTATTCTAGGATAAATAAATATTAAGGAGAAGGGTGAATATACTGTCTTTTATTTAGCATATTAAGCATATAAAATAGTAAATGGGTAATTCATTTAACAATACTGCCTTCCGATTCAACTCAAATGAAAGAGCTTCTTGTGAAAATTTTCCTAATTATCATTGGCTAATGAATATTCCATAAATCAATAAAAATAATAATGGATAAAGAAGTATACTTCAGTTCCCTTTGCCTTACTTTAAAAATGAGAATGTCTCTGAAGATTCTATTATTTCAAAATTTACCTTAAAATCTCATCTTTTTTTGCTCTAAATTGTATAATTTTCTTCTTTAATGTCACTGTAGATAACAATATCATTTTATATATCTCTTCCCTAGGAAAGATTAGTATTATCTATGTTGACTCAAGATCCTTTATTTTATGTGAATAATATATATATAAAATTAAATATATTTAAAAGAAAATGAATATATAATCTATATTTATAAATTTAAAACTAGCATATATAAAATCTGCTAAAATCCCCTAAAAACTTACATTTACATTGTTTTATATATCTTCTTGATGACTCTCTGTTTAATCTGACATCTGCTATACTCAACTTTGATTCTTCATTTTCATAATCTAAGTCAAGCTAATATTTCCCAACTAAACTCTACAACAATCTCCTTTCTGTCTTATCCATCTCTCAAGTGTTGTTGTCATCCTTGTGATAAGTCAGTAAGTCAATGGATAAACATTTATTAAACACCTATTATAATCCAGGCACTGTGTTAAGTGCTGGAAATATAAAGAAAGGGTAAATGACAATCTCTGCTGTCAAGGAGGTCACAATCTAGTGAGGTAAACAAATATGTACAAAAAAATTATACATGGAATGAATTTGAAATAATCAACAGACTCAGGGCTTGAATAACTATTAATCCACAAAATACATTTGAAGTGGATAGAGAACTGACCCCAATTCAGAAAGATCCTATACATCCTGGTTGTATGTCTTTGGACAAATCATTTGACCTCTTAATGTTCTAAGCAAGTCTCTTAAACTGTAAGTGGTTGATGATCTGAATTACCAGTTTTCTCATCGTAAATCTCTTCTACCAATGAAATCAAGTGTCTGGACCAGAACATTAATGATGATGATTTAATAACAATACATTACTATTATTGTCATTTTTGAGTCATGTTTGACTCTTCCTGACTTCATTTGGAGTTTTCTTGGCAAAAACACTGGAATGGTTTACCATTTCCTTCTCCAGTTTATTTTGCCAGAAGAGAAAACAAGGCAATCAATCATAAATGAATTGCCCAGGTTAATTAGACAGCTAGTAAGTGTCTGAATTTGGATTTAGGTAAGTCTTCCTTATTTCAAGGCCAGTGCTTTAACAATTGTTTCATCTTATTATTATAATAATAATCATATCTTTAATGAATATAAGAGCCTTATAATTTGTTTCTATAAATATATATGTAGTTTTCTTAATTAGGAGAATTGTTAATAGTGTTGTGCCACATTTCCTTTTTATTGTCTTGACTCAGTTTCCCTAATTGTCCTGCCTCAGTTTCCCTGAATGATTCTGTCTTAATCCCCCTGGTTTACAATCCCCTTCCTGATCATTGGGGCTGTGGAGATCTGACATTCCAGAAGCTAAACTCCAGATGTCCTATCTCAAATACCTAATTAGTATCTCTAAGTTTCAGACTTCCTGTCTCTAGCTGGACATCTCCCTAACTCCCAGTTTATAAGAATTTATGGTCCTACCCCCAACTTGTCAGAACCGGATTGATAGTCCCTGCCTGGAGATTCCTGTTCACCAGAATTTGTATTCCAACTTCCCCTGCCTTTGTTTGACTACCTGAGCATATATATATATATATATATATATATATATATATATATATATATATATATATATATATATATGCCATTGAGAACTCACATTAGCTGCTGGATGCTTTGGACATCAGCTCTGGGGTCAATACGCCCCCAGCACAATCTCTTCCTCTCAGAAATCTAAATAAAATATTAACAGTTCTCTAATCTCCTGCCTCAGTTTCTCTAGCATTATAATAATATAATAAACCAGTGAAAATGATGCCTTCTGGCATCATTCTGGGAACTTAAGGAATTTCAGAATAAATAGAAATATAAGTTTTATATTCAAAAATGCAAAATAAAGCATCCTTTCTTTTTTCCACACAATTTATATGATAATCCCTTTAAAATCAATACATCTCCATTCTTTAGTCCCTTCCTTATTCTTTAGGTGCCTGAAGCTATTTATGTTTCAATTCCATGTATGCAATTTATGTGTACAACATGTACCTAAAGAGTTTTCTTAGCTTTCTTTATCAATATAGTTTCTCACTATCCTAGTTAATCACAATCTGCTTAATTCTTCAGTCCTTATCTTTTTTACCTCTCCAGTGTGTCCTCATTCCATTCAAATTATGGCAGTCACTTAAATAAGTACTTTTTGGGATAAAGCAGGGGAGAAGCTGACTTTTTAGTTTTTTCAGCACACATATTTGCCTCTCTTAAATTCATTATAGATCCAGTGATGCTTAACTAGGACCTACCTACATATTAGTCATTCACCAGGCTGCAATTTTAAGAAAATCACCAGTCTGACTGGTTATTTAAAGATTTAGCAAAGAAATAGAGGTGAGAGAAAAAAAACTTGAGAAAAAATCTAACTCATGATTAATATGGACATATTTTCAAATTTCAGCCAATCAATCATAATTTCAAAAACATAGGATAAATACTTTCCTTTTTGTTTTAAATGAATTTAATTTCTTTTTTTTAAAGTGTGGGTGGGCACAAGAGATAGTTTGAATGCAGCTCTGATTCATTTCAAGAAAGGATATTTTAGTTGTCTCTCCACTGCCCTTCTTTCCCCCAAATAAATTCCCACCTAAGTGTGTTTTAACAAAGCATATGTTGCTACATAATTATTTTTAGATCATCTCCTCCTTAGATGTTAGATAATGTGATGAAATCACATGGAGGCTCTCTTAGTTGAGAATATTTTTAACTTTACACTGAATTGTGTATCTAGTCAATATAAAAGGTGTCAGGAAAAACCAAGCTACTATTGGTACTATTAGCACATATAGGCCCAGTGAAATCAACATTCTAAGGCATGATTTTATCTAAGAGCATCCATGGATTCCCTTTTCTTTTTTTAAAATTGACTTCTGAAAAAGAATTAATGAGAGAAAGAAGAGGTCAGGAGAGATGCCTATGAATCTATCAACTGAGCTCTTAGGAAGAGGCAATTAAGATTAATAACATCATATTAATATACAATGATATTCCATTAAATGAGTGTCTATTAAAGAAATTTATGAAATATTTTCAGTGACTTTCAGAGATTTAATTCAAAATGAAATGTCTTTCAAATTGAAAGTAGAAACAATAACACATTGTAAGTAGTGGAGATAACTTTACATTGTGTTAATATCTGCCTCTGTCAGGGACCCAGAATGGGTAGATTGTTCAATTCATTTAATTCAATAACATGAAATGCCTATCAAAGTCAAGATTTTATGTTAGGTACTAGAGATACAAAGATGTCAAATAATCTCTGACCTTAAATAATAGGGAGATATAACACATTCATAAATAGAGTAGAAGGAAAATTAAGAAGAGAAAGGGTACTAACATCTGTGTTCAGGCAGGTTTAAAGGAGAAGGTGGCATTTGTTAAATAAAATATTAACAGATGTAAAAATAATATCCAGACTTCATGTCTTGTCATATCAATATTAGAATGATAAAATAATGTCACCTAAGACAGTCCTCCAGAGGACTTCCCTTTTTATAGTATGGATAATGATATGACATAGCCAGCTTCAATGAAGGTTTACAGAGGAGAAAACTCAATGACTTCAGTTAAACACCATGCTTTGGGAAGTTTTCTTCATACAAGCAAATGCCATTTGTATGTGGCAGGATTGGCATTCCAGAGACTTTTTCTTCCTCATTAACAATGTTATAATTCACTCAAGCAGATTTCCAGCCTTATCTTTCCTTGATTGTTCCAGTTGCTAGTGCTTTTCTGTCTTCTCAAGTTACTTCTTATTATATGTACCTATGTAGTAGTTTTAGTTTTCACCCCACCCCGACTCCTATTTAGGTAGAAGGCAAGCTTAGGTAGGAAGGCTTTGTTTTGTCTCTGTGTTTCTAGTTCCTTTCACAGAGACTTACAACATAAGGGTTCATTAATAAATATTTATTAAATTGTTTTCAATTGCAATTCAGATAAACATACTGCCAAGAGGTTCTTTATGTCTAATCATCTGAACAGCTAAGCTTCCTATGGGGTGATGAAGTGAATTAGAAATCAACATATATTTCTATTCAAATATACTTTTTTAAAAAATAAAAGTTCCAAGCATGAGGATTGGAGAGGGTTTTAGTAGCCTTGGCAATGCTGAGGTAAGAAAACAACCCTAGTTATTTCCTTTCCAATTTATGGTCTTAGAAAGATAGGTGTGTGGTACAGAAAAAAGAATTCTGGATCTGAAGTCAGGAAGATCTGATTTCAAATTTAGCCTCATTTTGCTCATCTCTTTCTTTTCTTTTTTTTTTTATGGGAATAAAAATAGTATTTAGACAGTGCCTTAAAATTTGCAAGGTTCTGTGTGTATTTATTATTTCAATTGATCATCAAAATTTCTGTGACATATTGGTATTACTATAGGTGCGATTATTACCCCCATTTTGCAGATGAAGAAATTAAGGCAAAGTAATATTAGATGACTTGCTCATGGTCACATAATAATAATAATAATAAACAGGAGCTAAGATTTATATAGTGTTTACTGTGTGTCAAATACTGTGTGCTAAGTCCTTTACAATTATTATCTAATTGACTCTCACAACAACCCTGGGTTGTAGATTCTAATATTCCCATTTTATAGTGGAGGAAATTAAAGCAAATATAGGTTAAGTGATTACTAGCCACACAGCTAGTAAGTGTGAGAGGTCAGAGTTGAACTCAACTCTTCCTGATTCTACACCTAGTATTCTGTCCTAGGTGCTACTTCACCTGCAGCTTTTAATTGCACCTGCCTCCCAGAGTTTGAGACTATAATGAGAAATAATTTTGTAAAATGCTTTCAATTAAAAAATTAGCATTTTTCAAAATAGTAAATATAAATGTTATTACTATTAGTGAGGTAAACAGAGGATTGAGATTATCAGTGATTTATCCAGATTCACATAGCTAATAATTTGTCAGAGAAGAGACTTGAATTCAGATCTTTCTGGCTTTGGGAACATTTCTCTACCCTTTAAATCATGCCATCTTTCAGAATACAAAAATCAAATTTGATTTTAAGAACTCTGAATAAATATGAAGCATTAGTAGAGTAAAATTATATTTAAACAAGGTCATATAGAATTTTGAGCAAAAATTAATTAGAGAAATAAATACAGTGAGATATAGTAATAGTTAAAATTATTAATCACTTCTTAGTCAAATCTTCATCAAATCAACCAATCTTTTCTGATAAGAGGAATTAGATAATTTTAAGACTACTTTAATTTGTAATCTTACTTTCAGTATGACTTTAATAACCTTAGGAAAATAGTGATGTTTTTAAACTTTTCTTTTTGGCTTATTCTTGGGAAGCCTTCTCTCATGCTTCTTTTTACTGCCATCAGTTTTCTATGAACTTTGCAATCCTCCACTTTATTCCCTTATATGACCAGAATAAAAAAAAGATATCCAGATGCTGCTATGCATTTGGAAAGAAAACCTTTGGTATGGTAATATACTCGAATAGGAAATGAAAAGCTAAGTTGAGCAATAGATGGGTGACACCTGTTAGACGAGGAAGAGAAAATGAATGGTATAGTTTGCATTTCGTAAGCTAATCATAAATTTATATAGTCACTAAAATTAGTGCTGGAAAGAAGCTAATGAAATATGATCTTGTTTTGTTGTCCTGAATGGCTATGGAATAATTAAATCAACAATCATTTATTTAATATCTATTATGTGTAAAATACTTTGTGGGATAGAAAAATATATGAGGGAATTAGTGCTTAAGAGTCCAAAGGATTTGCCTAGAATCTTGTTTTTGCTCAGTCTTGTCTGATTCTTTGCAACTCTATTTAGGGTTTTCTTAGCAAAGGAACTGGACTGGTTTTTCATTTCCTTCTCCAACTCATTTTATAGATGAAAAAACTGAGGCAAACAGTATTAAGGAACGTGCCCCAGATCACACAGTTAGTAAGTGTTTTGAGGCCAGATTTGTCATCTTCCTGACTACAGGCTCAATCTGACCCCTGTGTCACCTTGCTTCCCAACCTTGACTTGACTTCGGAGTAACTGAAGTAACTATGTCATTTTTTATAATGCTTTGAAGTTTGCAATTTGATTCATATGCATTATTTTATTTGAGCCTCACAACAATTCAGCAAGGTAGGTACTAAAAGATTTATTATCCCCATTTTACAGATGAAGTTAGCTGAGGTTCTGACAGGTAAAACTTATTTATCCATGTTTATAGTTAGTACATATCAGAGGTGTTGTGTGTGTGTGTGTGTGTGTGTGTGTGTGTGTGTGTGTGTGTGTGTGTGTGTACCAGGTCTGCCTTAACACTCATCTACTAAACCATATTACTACAGATTTTAGCTCTACATTCTATAAGCTATCGTACCTGTCATCAAGGACTATATAGTCTAGCATGGAAAACAAGATATAACTTAGTTGTTGTTCAATAGCTTTTGGTTGTTTCTGACTCTATCCCAGTTTGAGATTTTCTTGGCAAAGGCACTAGAGTTCTTTTTATTTCCTTCTCCAATCCATTTTACATAGGAGCAGAGGCAAATTTGCATCAAGTGACTTGCACAGTGTCACACAGATAGTAAGTATCTGAAGATAGAATTGAACTCAGATCTTCCTGATTCCTGGCTCAGTACTCTATTCACTGAGCTGTCTAGCTGCCCTCGCATTATCACTCAGGGAAATTTAAGTAGTACAAGAGTTGAATAAAAATAAAACATTATATGAGACTTTATAAGAATTCTATTCAATAGGCATTTATTCAGGATCTACTATGGGTCCTTGCAGTAGACAATTGATTAAACCTCACATAGTAAGTGAAACACACAATACATGCTATGAGAGCAAAGGGAGAAGGGCTCACTGATTGTTGGAATAATATGGAAAAAACTTTATAGAAGATGGAATTTGAAGTTGAGCTTAAGGGACAAGCAGGATATAGAAAATGAGAGAGAGGTTATTAGTATTTTTAAATGGAGGATTTATTTTTTCACAGCTTTAAACATTATTATATCAAGGATCTTCTTCAATGAAATATATTTCTTATTGCATATTCCTAAGCCTCTAAAAATAGGTTAGCATTTCTCGTTCTATGTTTTGAAGGAAGAGGGGTGAGGTCAGGGTTCTGAGCTAAAATTTCATAAGCAAACATTCATTTGGAAGTATGAAATTTGAAGTATTGAGAGGAAGGATGTGAGTTAAAAAGATAAATCTTTTTTGTACACCAAGTGATGATGGTATTTTATGCAATAAAACCTCCTTAAGTAAACATTTGATGGAAGGAATAAAATCTTGCTTGCACATAAATCTTTTTTATTAACAGAAAGGTTGTGTGTATAACAGAGCTCTAATGTACCCAGGGGAGAAGAAGGTAGACGGAGCTATTATAGTAAGTAAGACGGACAGAGAACTATTTCAGCGTTCATCATAAATCGTCCCAGAGTTGTCTAACTAAGGCTAAGAAAAGATGGATGTCTATTACCATAATGCTTAATGTAATATGGCAGAGCTAATACTTAATCGATAGAAACTTTCTCTGTGGAGTTCAGAGTGCTAAGAAAACCTAAATCTAATTCAGGCATGTAAATAAAAGGGAAACATTTCCTGTCTATCATCTCTCTATGAAGAAATGCAGCTAGAGTAATAACTTTCTTTTTTTAAAATTAATTTTTATTTTCAGTTCTAAATTCTCTCTCTCCACTCCTCTCCCATCCATTGTATTCAATGGCAAGAAATATAATATCTATTACACATACATTTACATATCATTTTATCCTTTGCTGGCATTAGTTCATCTGAGTCCCACAACACCTGTGTGAAATAGATACTACAGGTATTTGAGCAAGGCACAATGAAAGCAGAAATTGTGATTTCATTGGAGAAGGCAACTTCCATTGAAACCAGTGAAGATCAGAAACTATTCAATAACTTTGAGCAGGGGCTGCCAACTTCTTTTGCATTGTAAATCTCTCTGTTGAAGCCTAAGAACTTTTTAAACATAACATTTTTAAGTTATTTTTATTTTTTATTTTTTATCTTTTATTTTTAAGTTATTTATTATTAAGTTATTTTTATCTTATATGATAAAATATGTAGGGTAGCAGAGAAAACTGATTTTATTGAAATAGTTATCCAAATAAATGTTAAAGAAAAAATTAATGGATCCTATACTAAGAATTCCTAATTTATAGTCATAAAATGATGTTTGGAGTAGCTAACGAACTTTGAATGCAAGGTCTTTGTTATTCCAAAGTTGGCCTGTATGGTACACTGCATGGATGGATAGGGAAGGGTCTACTCTTAAATGGGGGTTATACAACAAAAAGAGTAGGTTGTTTGAATGCAATTATCATACCCTTGCCCCCAAGTCTTTTCTTTCTCAAGTCAAAATTCCCTAAACACTTCAGTAGATTTTTATAGGACTTGGCTTCTAGAACAGTCATCATCCTAATTTCTCTGATCTGAGCAAAGTATGCCTCTTTACTTGCAGATTATTGATTTCCTTTATAAAAACTAGCAATCAAAAACTGAACATCATACTCTAGATGTGGAATTGACTAGCAAAGTACTGTTAACATTTGAAATATTAAAATATAAATAAAAATTGCTTTGAATTATCATGACAATCTCTGATCTGTTAATATTTCAGCTGTGAATACATAGTATTTTAATTTCCATTTAAAAATCTTTCTAGGTATATATTTTTTAAAGTTGCATGTATATGCATATATATGCATAGACAGAGTATGAAAAAAGAAATAGAAATAACTCTGAAAAGATAGGCATATAGTAAGTATTGAATTAATGCATAACATTTTATAGCTCTATACAATGGTATGCCTATTGTTTATGATGTAACTATTTATATATTATATATAATATAATTACATAATTATTATGTATAACATATAAATATGACTATTGGTTGAAAACCAAAAAAGCTATATAACTATACCTGTATCTATGTCTATATTTAGGAATATTTATGTATCTATCCATATATCTCTATCCATCTATGCATCTAGATATTTATCTAAGTATCTATCAAAAACACAGAAAGATATATAAGGTATAAGGGTGATACAGTAGATAGAGTGCCAAGTTTGGAGTAAGAAAGATTTTTCTTCCTGAGATCAAATCTGTCCTTAGATACTTACTAATCCTTCGACCTTAGGCAAATCACTTAATGCTGTTTACCTTAGTTTTCCCATTTGTGAAATGACCTAGAGAAGGAAATGGCAAACCACTCCAGTATCTTTGCTAAGAAAACCCCAAATGAGATAACAAAGAATCACAAATGACTAAACAACAAAAAGTAGTCCTGGTTTCCTCATGAATAAAATGAAGTTGGAACAAATAATTCCTCCATTTCCTACCAGTTGTTTCTAAGCCTTATAAAAGAAAATTTATTTGGGGAGTTCTATAACTTTATCTTCTTAACAGAGTAAATATTAGCTATATATTTATTGCTTCTGAAAACAAACACTTGGTATTTACATTCAAAGGCCAAGTATTTAGAATTAGTTAACTGGAGGTTTTGGCGTATGTTTTTTTGTTTTTTTTTCCCCCCCGGGTATGATAAATAGAAATAGATTGGAAAAATATTTTTTTTTTTGCAGAAAACATCAGATTTCATAATTGAAAAGAATTCATTTTATCATTATTTGCTTGGAAAATAAACAATGGGAGATGCTTGATTTGGGGAAATTGACAAAAGACAATTGGCAGAATTTATTACATTTTTGCATTATTAATTTGGACAAATATCATGGAGTCTATAATTATGAAAGCAAGAAATGACTTCTTTAGCATCATTTATAAGCTTCTATTTCTGTGCATTCTCCTTCCTAGCTTTCATTGCCACTTTCCTTCTTCCCTCCCAGCATCCTAGTTCCTAAAGATTGTGATACTGTGAATGACTTTTGTTCCTTGAACTTCTACCACCTCTCCCTTTGTAAATTAGTTCTAACTCCTCTCTTACTCTTTTCTCTCTCTCTCATTTCTCTCCAAAATCTTAGTTTGTTGTCTAATACTTTCCATCTGTCTTCGTATATACTTAGAGCTCCTTTCTCTTGGGGAAAAATTTTTTTCTCTCATATTCATGTTATTCTAAACAAGGATGATTCTTTTTCTTTTTTTCTTTTCACCATGAAAACTTCTTAAAAGTATGATTTACTGAGACTACCACCATCTATCTTTAGTATTCAGGTGATTCCCAGATGCATTTCAGATATTTTGAACTGGATGTCTCCTAGGCAACTCAAATTCAACATATTTTTACCCTCAAATCTTCTCCTGTTATTCATTTCTAAATTATCATCCTCCCAGTCACCGAGGCTCACAATCTTAGGGACATATTGGTTTTCTCATTCTTTCACTCTATTTTCCCAGTTGTTGCCAAATCTTGGCTCTTTCTACATCTACAACACTGATCATATAAATGTCCTATTTAATCATATAGCAATCACTCTAGTCCATGCCTTCATTACCTCTCATTTGGCCTATTGTAATTTAGTTGGTTTTCCTGCCTCATCTTTTTCACTTCAACCAATCTGCCACTTAGTTGCCATATTTATTTAGCCTTTACTTAATTCTTTCCCGGCCTGGAATACTTGCTAGACAACTCTCCGCATACTCCAACCCTAGTCATTCTTCAAGATTCATCTTCTTCATGAAACCTTTCTTGACTGACCACAATGAACTTTCTATTCTTCAACTAACACCTCCAAAAACTTTACTTAAAATCTGCACTGCTCAGTTTAGCACTTATTTTATGCTGTTTGATTTTTTCTCTGATTGTTTATCATGCATCATGTCTTGTATTTTAAATAGATCCATCTGTGTGTCTCCAGTGCTCAAGACAGTGATTTGTACATAGTAGTACCTTAATAAATTCTTGACATATTGTCTAAGTTGAATTAAAAGCTCTTAGAGGGCAGAGACCATATCTTTTATGACCTTTTTCCCTCATAGCATCCAGCACAATTAAGAATACATAGTCCCTGTTCAATACTTATAGATTAATTAATTGATTTTTCTCAGGGATCTCCATGCTCCTTGATTAGCTAATCTTATTTTGCAAATCATACTAACATGTTAATGAATAATCACAGTTTAATGTGTTGCCTCTCAAATAATATATTTGAATTTTAATAGAGCTCCTATTGGAACAGCTTGTTAAACCAAAGGAAGGGCTATAAAGTAATGTTGGGAATTTCAAACAGTCTGGTAGATTGGATGAAGAGATATTTAAGGCAAATGTGGCTTTTCATTTTTATCCCACATGACCCTATATAGTCACACATCCAAGCAAAGGAGGGAGTACTACATAAAACAGACAATCAGGTGCCATTGAGTGATTCTAAACAGAGAAATAAAAGCCCAAATATGTGCACAAGGAATATTATTCTAGAAGACAGATGATTGCTCAATTGAAAAGGGAAGAAATTATAGGTAGAAAGATTGGCTAAGAGGCTATTGCAATAACTGAGACTAATAAACTGGATCTGTATTATAGGGATGGCAGTGAAAAAAAGGATAAATCAATGGATATAATATATTTGGAGAACAAGAATGATAACATTTGATAATTTGTTAGTTTTGGGGAGAGAAAGAGCACCAAACATGACATAAACTTTTCAAACATGGGTAAATCAATAAATGGTGAAGATTCTTTCCATTGAAAAAATAATGTATAGAAATGTCATTTTATATCATACTTTAAATGTTTTTTGATATCTTGTGTATGTAGGCTTGTGTGTGTGTGTGTTGTGTGTGTGTGTGTGTGTGTGTATGGATATACATATATCTACCTATCTATCTATGTAGATATATGTGTATATATATATATATATATATATATATATACACATACACACTCTCTTAATGAGATAGGTAACAAGCCAACAGATAAAGTTTCAGGAAGCAAAAAAAAAAAAAACCCCATCTGTATTTCCTTAAAGTTGAAAAAATAATGTTTATGATTAAATTCATAATCATCAGTATTTATTACCAACACTGAGTTCACAATATGTTAGGGTTTTGTCAGTTGCCTCATGGAATATTGGAAAATTCTTAAAAGTCAAATTTATTTTCCATTAAGATGAGAAACATTTATGTTCAGTTGTTGTTCAGTTGTTTTTCAGTCACATCTTACTCATTGTGACATCATTTGGGATTCTTTTTTGAAAAGATACTGGGAATGGTTTGCCATTTCCTTTCCCCGATCATTTTGCATATGAGGAAAAGGAGGCAAAAGTAGTTATGGTATTTCAAAAATCAAACAATGATAAGGCAACAAATATCTGAACCATGATCATAAATTAAAAATTATTCACAATCTTGAGATGTGTGTTTGGGATAAAGGAAGAGAGCAAAGAGGAAGGAAATAAAAACTAAAAATAATCTCTAAATTTAGTGCTATCTAGTTTACAATTTTCACTTCCTGTTTCCAGACCTTTCAGAACAGAATCACTTGTACTAGTAACACCTGATTTTTGTATCTTGCTGATTAAGTCTAATAGTAGGTTTTGTTGGTATGTGTTTATTTTCATGTGATCTTTCACGCCACTCCCTCTACAAAAACAAATGCATTGCCTGAGTCTATAAGTCTAAGAAGGGGTGATGTAATCTATGGGCAGCCATCTGTGAGATATCAAATGGTATTTATTAAATGTCTGAATGAGTATCACTTTTAGGAAAAAGATAATGAATTTGAGCACAAAATTGTAAGAGCTGCCCTTCAAAACTACCTGAGTATAAAACTGGAAAAAAAGAAGAGGAGAAATTTTTCACCATTCCAAATTTAGAGTTATTGCCTAAAAGCAAGACTTTCCTATGAAAGGTGACAGTGCCTTCCAAATGAGAACATAAAATATTAATTAAAAAAAATTAACACCTTTCTTGAGATACAATCTCATTTTTTCTGGTGATGTGAAATACTTTTGTCTTTGACATCAAATCAAGGAAAAACAAAGTTAGATTACTAATTGATATTTTTTTCAAATATGAACGCATACCTAATTTTTTAGATTTATAAGAAATATTATACCAATCAATCCCATAATCATCTTTTGGAAATATGTTAGGTAGATTTTTTAAAATGTATGAATATTAACAACTAAAGTCAAAACGGCAATCCTTTGATTCTTCGATGGATTTTGATCTTATCCATATTGCTTCTCCCTCCATTAGAGCAGATGCAATTCATCCACATTTTCCATAGAAAACGGTCTTTAATCTGTGTCTTCATGTATATTGCAGAAATAGGTACAGTCTATTAAAGGGACAGTCACAGAACCATAAAAAATTGAAAAAATGAATAGTAGGAACCATTACTGCTTCATCAAAAACAGGTCATGTTAAACTAACCTCATTTTAGTCTTTTGATAAGCTTATTGCCTCACTGAATAAGGGAAATCTGAAGATATAGTTTACCCAAATTTTAACAAATTATTTAATAAAAAATTTCATGCTTTTCTTACGGAAAAGGTAGTAATGTTAAGGCTACATGATAATTCAAAGTCCCAATGGATAGCTGTTACTTATTGGATGTCAGGTTGGAAGGAGGTATCCAATAGAGAGTTTTAAGGATATTTATTTGGGTCTGTATTATTTAATATTTAGTGTTATTATAGTTTGATCTTTATTCTTGAGATCAAGGAGATGATGCCATGATATGCCATTGAATTGATTTGAAGTGAGGGAGGCTGTGTAAAATTACCAGTCTCACTTTCTCCTCCAGAGCCATCAGGGACCAGTGACAAAATGTGGATCAGGGTAACTTGATATCATTTCAGATACAATAAGAGACCTTAGCTTTTTATAAGCTAAGAGCCCAGGCAGGGGTCCTCAAACTACGGGCCAGATGCGGCAGCTGAGGACATTTATTTTTCTCACCAGAGCTATGAAGTTTCTTTATTTAAAGGCCCACAAAACAAAGTTTTTGTTTTTACTATAGTCCGGCTCTCCAACAGTCTGAGGGACAGTGAACTGGCCCCCTATTTAAAAAGTTTGAGGACCCCTGATAGGTCTTAATCTTCTCTCAGTTTATCTGAGGCAATTCCTGTGCATCGATTAAGGCTAGATAAATTAACATATGTACTTATTAATTGAATGAAAGTACAGATGGAATAATTAACAAATTTGCAGGTGACAAAAAATTAGGAGAGACAGCCAAGACATAGAATGATAGAATCAGAAGGAGCTGATAGGCTCAAATAATGGACAAAATTTATTCATGTGAAATTTAATAATAAAGGTAAATATAAAGACTTATTTGGGTTGAAAAATTACCTTTACAAGTATAAGATGGTATAGATATGATTAGACACTGTATTTTAAATTTTATTTTTTATTATTTTATTTTTAATTTTTGGTTTAAAACAAGCACATTTTTTTTTCATTTTAGCAAAACATGATTATTTCAGTTTTTTAACTGAGAAGTTAATAACTATTTTCCTTTTAAAGATTCACAGTAAATTTGTCTCGTTTTTATAGTACACACATATATTTACCAATGCATAAAAGATTTCCTTTCTAGATTCCCACCCTCTCCTAGTTAATAATGTAAATTGCCCTTTAACTCACAAGTTCTGCTCCCTTTGAATTCCAATAGAAGATCTGACCTGTCCCAGCCCCATCCAGATCTGAGCCAACTTTGGGACTACACCCAAAAGCCCCTTGAACTAAGTCTCCTATTATAAAAAGGCCACGCTGGGAACCTCTCTTTGCAAATATTCCAAACAAACTTGGTAGCCATATGAGGACCCTCTGTCCACTGGATCCTCTGTCCAGTGCCCTCCTTATCTCTATCTTCACCTAATAATAAAAAACCTCTTTTATCAATCTAGCTCTCCCGGCCAATAAATGCTTTTATTGGGAATCGCGCCTCTACTAGAAACCCTAATCTCATTTAGGTACCCCAAATCTAGACCTCAACATTTACTTTATATGTGTACATAGATTTTATTATTTATTATTTTATTTTTATTCAATTCAAGAAATTTCTGATTGAAATGATGATGCTAAGTATTTTTAACACTAAATGAATAAATCAAAATATTCTGAACAAACTACCTCTAAAGTGTTGTGTTTTGTTTAATGAAGCCACATTTTAGCATGGAAGGAAGGAAAGTAGTAAGAAAAGAAGAAAGGAAGGAAATGAAACACTTATTAAATGACAATTATGTGCCAGATACTATACTAAGCACTTTACAAATATTATCTCATTTGTCCCTTTACAATCTATTAGACTGCAAGCTCCTTGAGGGCAGGCTTCTTTTTTCTTTTCTGTTTCCCTCCTTCCTTTCCTTACTCCTTTTCTTCCTTCTTTTTATTTTTCCCTTCCTTCCTTCCACATGTTGTTTAGTCATTTTAGTGATGTCCAATTCTTTGTACCCCCATTTAGGCATAACATTTCTTGGCAAAGATAATAGAGTGGCTTACCATTTTCTTTTCTAGTTCATTTTACATGAAAGGAAACTAAGGTAAAAGGTGTTAAGAGACTTGTCCAGGGTCACACAGCTAGTAAATGTCTGAGGCCAGATTTGAATTCAGGAGATAGGAATCTTTCTGACTCTAGATCCAGTGTTCTAAACACTGTGCCACCTAGTTGCCCTTATCCCCAGTACTAAGAACAATGACTGGCATATAGTAGGCATTTAAAATATGTCTTTTGGCCATTGATTGACTATTATTTTTCACAATATCTCTGATAAGTGTTATTATTATTCCTATTTTATAGTTGAGAAAACTGAAACTAAGTGACTTGCCCAGGGTCACACTTCTAGAAAGTATCTTTACATGGTTTTCCTAAGATTTAAATGAGATGGTATTGCAAGAAATAAGAACAAGAATAATAAGTAACATTTATTTTTCAAGTTAAAGTTGACAAACCTTTTCCTTGTGAAGACTGGACCAGCTCCCTGGAGACCTCAGGATCAGCCAGAGTCAGGATAAGTAAAATTCCTTGATCTTTAGAAGGAGAAGTGAAAGAAGTAGGCAAACTGCCACAGGCTTGCCAAAGATGTATCCTGGATTCTCGAGTCCAAAGTCACCAGCCTCTTTCCTCCTTATCCTGCCTCAAAATGACTCTGACCTCTGTCCCTCCAACCCTCTAATCCTTGCCTACCATTATCTTAACACCAAATATTCAGCCAGCATCAACTGTGAGAAGAGTCATTTATCCAAACATATCCTAATAGAGTCATTGTTGCATATCAAACAGGTAATTAGCCTTAAGTACTCCTATTCAAAGTTTCAGCCCTCTACATTTCCTCACAACAACCCTATGAAAAAGTAAAGCTTGTGTTACGCCCATTTTTTTCAGATTAGGAAATCAAGAAAAGAAAAAACCTTAAGTGACTTGGCTAAGGACATGCATCTAGAAAGTATCTAAAGGATGATAGAAATATGAATTTGAATTGCTGGATTCAGATCCTAGAAGGTTACCATAATTGCTATCAAGCCTTAGAAAGTTTTCCTATGCTCTAATAATTGTCAAAGGCAGGATTTGAATTCGTGGCAAAAAAATGTAACTTTGATAAGCCAAGTAACTTTCAGTATTCTCAACCATTTCATTTTAAAAAATGTTATTAGAGAAGTCAATATAACAGCAGCAGAAAGGCAGCTAGAGATATTTGCATGTGTACCTTACTCAAAGAATTTAAAATAATGCAGTCTTCATTTCCACATCTAGACATTCCTGAATAACTGAACTAATTAACTGTGCCTTTTAATTTTCCTTATATCAAAAGTATACATAATGAATAACACTATGTTAAAGCTAAGTCTGAAATCTCATATAATCCCATTTTCCTACTGTAATTTATTGTGATGAATCATCAGTGTTGAGAATTTGAATATTTCAAACAGGAAAATTTGAATATAAGGATTTATATATTTTCCTTTCCCAATTGGAAAGATAATTTCTTGGGAAATTTTGAGTTCAATGATCTTTTAAAGATTAAAAATAAAAACAAAACCAGCTTAAAAAATTTCTAGATTTGGGATTTTGTCATCCTCCACAAATGTCTTCTAGGTTCCATGTGAAATTGATTACATGCAAAATTGGCAGTCACTGGTTTAACTCTTTAAGTTCTTAGCCTCTGAGCAAAAGTTGTTTTTTTAAATCATTATTTTGCCACATACTCAATGGCATTACTTAGTATAATATAATATTGATGGATGTCAATCAAGGTAGAGAAAGATTCCTTCTTCCCATGTAGGGGTTTCTTGCAGGCTGTTTTTGAAACAAATTTGAATGGTTTTAAAAATCTTTAAGGTTGAAATTAAGATATGCAATGATCATCTTTCTTCCATGTGTTTCTCTGGGAAGCATCTATTTTTTTTCCAAAAAGAAATCAACATATATATTAGACTTATAAAAATGTCCTTTGAATAGCACTGCTGGTTTTTCGGGTGACCCCTGATTAAATATGTGTCATGAAACTGAATAAAAATGAATGTTTTTATAAAGGACCTTAGAAGAAATTTTTAAAAACGAGAGCAACAATTTCCCCAAATTAACATTTTATGGAAAATCACTTTGTTCTGTAATCAGTAAAATTATAGGGCATGAAATAGGGTTGAAAGTTGCATATTGGAATGCAAGAAAACATAAACTGATCCATTATATTTAAACAAAGATTATGAAATTTTCAGCGTTACTATTCTTCACACAATTAGACTATCTAGGAAGAAAGAAGCCCCACATTGTTCTGCTTATATTTATATAGCTCTTTAAAAAAAACTCTCTAATGTCCCTAAAAATCAAAGCACATATATTAATATTATAGCATTGCATATTAGAAATGTATTTAAGCAAGTTAAGCATACTTGTACAGTTTGGGTGGAACTATGGATCAGTATTTGGAAATCAATTCATAATTGTAAAAATAATATAACTAAAATGTCCATACCTTTTGACTTAGAGGTTCCATTGCTAGATTTATACCTCAAAAAGGCCACTGTTAAAAAAAAAAAAGTTCACATATACATTAAATGTATATAGAAAATAATTGAAATAGAGTATTATGTATTGATGACAACCCTAGAAATAACAAGTTATGGTGTGTAAATATGATGTAATATTATACTGTAAGAAATATGAAAAAGTGAAACAACAGAAGATCTATATAAACTAACATAAAGTGAAGTAAGCAGAGCCAAGAATATGTAATACATACACACACACAAAAGTCAGAAGCTAATGTTGTAAAATAAAAAAAAAAAAATAAGTATGGTTTAAAAGAAACCATGAAAAGACAATCCTATCCTCTTGGATAGGTTGGGAGATTGACAAGTGTTGTATTTCACATATTTTCAGACAGTTTCAATAATACTGACAATTTATGTTGATTTTCTCTTCTTTTTCCTTTTTTTTTTTTTTTTTTTTTTGGTCTTTAAAAATGTCACATGCTATATATATGTTATATATGTCACATGCTTTCTGGGTGGTGAGTATGGAGGAATACTAGAGAAAATTATAATGATTTGAAAAAATAAAAATAATCAGTAAAGACTTATTTTAAATTTATTGAAGAATTTTAATTAGAATTTATTTTAAGGCATAAACTATTATCTTAAAACATTGATTTATTTTGGTATTTTTCAGATTAATTTTGTAGCCAAATCAAAAGACTGAATGACTTTTGGCATGTCCAGGTATGTTCCATTCATTATTTTCAAGGAAGTTTCTTACCTTTAGTTTTTAACTTTTATTTTTATTTTACTTTATTTTATTTTCAATTTTTTCCAAATGAAGATTTATCTCTTTTCCTTTTGCACTCCACCTCCTCCCAAGAGTAGAACAAATACTAGAAAACAAAACTGGAAAAATGGAAGCGTCTTTTAGAGTAGGAGTCTTTTTCCTGATGTTAGTTTGGAAATCGGAACTTATTCCCAAATGGACTTAATTTAGGATCTTTAATATTGTAAAATATTATATGAGGAATCATATTAGACTTTAAGTACCTTTTAAATAAAAGACTCTTAAAGGTTTTCATATCTAAATCATTTAAAACAATAGAATTTACATATTTACCTATTCCATGATTATATATTATATTTATTCCATGACTATATATTATATATATTCCATATCTATATGTTATATATTATGCTTATTTCATGACTTTATTTGAGCTTCATTACCTGAAGCCTTACTTGGTTCCTATAATATGAAGGTAACTATGCTGGCAGATCATGAGCTCAACAATACCTATTCAGTTTGAGCAATGACTTTTCATTTCTTTTGTGTCATTCATCCTTCTGGCAGTCTGGTGAAATCTATGGACCACTTCTCAGAATAACATCTTCAATTATAAAATACCTAAAGTAAAATATGTGTTGTTGTTGTTCAGTCACTTCAATCAGGTCTCATTCTTTGTGCTCCAATTTGAGGTTTTCTTGACAAAGATATGGAAGTAGTTTGCCATTTTCTTCTTCAGTTCATTCTACAGAGGAGGAAACTGAAGCAAATAGAGTTAAGTGATTTGTCCAGAATCACACAGCTAGTGTTTGATGCTGGAGTTGCTCTCAGGAAGATAATTTTTCATGCCTCTAGGTTCAGTATTCTATTCCTTTTGTCACCCAGACACCGAAATATAGATTAATAAAGGAAAACAAATGTTCTAAAATACAGCTGCTTCTCTCTCTCTCTGTCTCTCTCTGTCTCTGTCTCTCTCTCTCTGTCTCTCTGTCTTTCTCTCTCTCTCTCTCTCTCTCTCTCTCTCTCTCTCTCTCTCTCTCTCTCTCCTCTCTCTTTCTCTTTCTCTATTTCTGTCTCTCTACCTCTCTCTATCTCTCTCTGTGTCTGTGTGTCCATATCTGTCTATTTGTCTTTCGGTCTGCTTCTCTCAATTTCATGGACCACATATTAAGAAATCCTCATTATGTTATCAGATGATTGGCTTAGCTAAATTAGGAAGGCGTTGTTTGTATCAGATGGATGGCTGTGAGATAAAGAAGTTTCTCAGTCAAACTAAGTCATCGAGTCAATAAAATTATAAAAGAGTTGTGACTATTGGAGTACCCACATGGATAAATCATGAATAAACTCCATATCAATTTTCTAATTGATCTTAAACTTAAACTTAAACATCTTAAACTGAGGTCCAAGAACTATTTTTTAAAATATTTTGATTAAGTATTACCTATAGGTTTACTTTGTAATTCTATGTATATTTTATGCTTTTAAAATATTATTTAAAAAAATATCTATAGGCTTTACCAAACTGTCAAAGAAATTCCTGAACCAAAAATGGTTAAGTATTTCTGGTTCAGGAGGTGATCTTACAGGTATATTGTCTACTACTGTTATCTGATTTCTAAATTTTAAAAATACAATATAAAATTTAGAGATAGGAGTTTAATTTTAAGGAATTTTTTTCTATTTTAATAACATTATCATAGTATCATTGCTGAAAAAGGCCTCTCCTTTAATCCAGGTGATAAGAATCATATTCTTTTCTCAGGCTTTAAATGCTTATTTGAAAAGAGAATAAATCAGTTACAAAATCTACTGCAAAATTATGAATCTGAAAAGGTATAATGGGCATGGATGATTTTGAATATTGGAGTTGTTGAAGAGTAATGTTAATTTGGAAGCTTTCTCTCAATTAAATGAATGGTTTCCTTTGTTGTTTCTTTTGCAGAAGTGAAGATGATTTATTTGTATAGGGGAATGTTATTAATCCAGCACATTAAACGAAAATTGTAGTCATTACCAAGAAGGAAATAATACCATTTTTCTTTAAGACCAGTACTATTTCAGCTGCATAGTATCTTTTCTCTAGCAATGAATCATGAACAATTCCTTTGCTTAAAAACACTGATATTTATAGCATCATATTACACTTTGGCAAATTTTCTTAAACTTCATATTTCTTTTAGCAATAAAAATATATGTCAACTAGGACTAAATCTGTGCCTCAGTGATATGAACAAGAGAAAGTATTTCTCTAGGGGTACCTGCATTCCTTTTTAAGCTTTTGCTTTCTAGTACATACAAATTAAGAAACTGATTAAGAAGTAGCACAAGATGAATAGAAATGATAACAATCTAATTGGCTTCACTTGAGAAGACTCAGTTTCCCTAATTATATTGTTCACTGCTTCTAAGACAATTGCAGAGCCCCACTAGTCTTAAGAGCAACTCAAGCCTTCATAATTTTGCCTTTCAATATAGAGAATAGATTACACTTTGATATATTTGAAATTTGTATAAATTAGTCTATAGTAACGGTAGCTCATAATCTGTCTTGAGATAGAGATCTAGTAAATTAGGATCCAAGAATTTTGATTTTTTTATTGGAATAATTATATGACAGTGAACCATCACTCTTTGGAAAAGTGCCTGCTCAATAATTTACTACAAAATAGCAGGCATACATAATCTGCCATTATTTCAGCTCATCGCCCTTTTCTTTTTCAATACAAGTGTTCACAAAATGAAAGAGAGATAACTCATCTGTAACTCTACTGTTAAAAATCTATGTGACATAAACAGCAGGAGTATCCAATGATGGAGTCAGACCTGACAAGCTCATTTGTTTATATCCTGAACCAGTTGTATAATCTACATGGGAGCCATTGATCAGGGCACCATTTGTTATTTCTGGCTCTTGTCATTCTACTTTAGGTCTTTATCACACCTGCTGCTATTTCATGAATTATCATCAAATGGGCATCTTCCCAACATGTGATGGCTCATTGGAGTATAAATTGCAAAGAAAAGAGAAGCTTTTGCAAATTTAAAAAATCATGATTTGCTAAATCTGGCTTTCAAGACAGGAGTAAGACACAAAAATCACAAACAATTGGGTTTTGTATTAGTAAAGGAAATTTATTAATACTATTTTATTTCAATTAGAAAAAAATCTGCATAACCTTTAATATTCTTAGTTTTCCAAAAGTGTTATTAATAATATTTTTACAATATTAATGATAAAAATAATTAGCCACAAAATGACTAGTAATGACATTTGCCAATGCAATAAATTTTATCTTATATTTGTAAAGATAGATGGAGATGAAAGCCTATGATAAATGAAGGCGACAGTAAGATATCTTCATATTTTTGAGAGACAGAAAGAGAGAGAGAGAGAGAGAGAGAGAGAGAGAGAGAGAGAGAGAGAGAGAGAAAGAAACTACCACTTCTGCTATATAGTACTTCTTCTCCTTGTGTCTCTCTGTCTCTCATCACTCTTTCTCTCTGTCTCTCTTACTATCTCTCTCTCTCCGTTTCTCTATCTCTGTCTCTCTGTGTCTTACTTCTCTCCTTCCCTTTCTTTTCTCTCTTCTCTTTCTCATATATATGAGAGATATATGTGTCTATATGTATGCTATGCCTTTCCAATTTGATAGATTTAGGTATACAGATATATAATTATTTCTAACTATCTCAAGCTTTCTTTGACGCTATAAATCATCAAGGATTGACATGGACTTCTTTGTGTCACTGTGATAAAAGTAATATACTTGTCCCCCCTTCCCCTTCTTCTCTTAGATAAACTGAGCCCTGAGCTCAGAAAATAACAAACAAGGCTTTAAAAGTATATCAGAAAACCTGTGGCTGACTCAGGTTAGTTAAGAAGAAATTATACTAAAATCCTTATTAAATAGGGCACAGCCTATCATACATGAAGCTAACAACAGGGTGTCTCCATACTTTACAGCTCAATCATTGCTGATGATGCCAGATTCATCCTTCTGTTTCTATTTTTATTTTTTGCCCTTTATTCATCAGCATATTATGCTAATGCTTTCTGTTGGGGGATATGACTAATTCATGCATCAGCATCACTTTTAAAGGGGTATTGGTGAAAATCAGAAAAAGAAATACAAACTTCTTAGAAAGTAAATAAATGCCTTCTAGAGTAAGATCTTTATTTTCTTTCTTTCTTTCTTCCCTAGGACTCTTACAATATGCTATGTAGTCATTCAATGCTGTGTGTTATTAGGGAATAAATTTCTGTGAGATCACAGAATTAGAGCTGGAAGAGACTTAGAGATCATTTAATCAAACTCCCTCCTTTTATAAATGAGATAACTGAAGCCTAGAGAGCCTAATTAATGTGGGCAACAAATGATAAAACAAGGATTTAAACTCAGTGACCTTTCTACTATGCTACACTCTGTGAGAGCTTGTGATTTAAAAAGTAGGTGAAGCAGTGTGAGCATTAGAAAAGACCATGGTTTTAACTATTGGTGAGATAAGTATTATATCTCAGAGAGGATTATTAATGAAGATTACATTTGAATATCTTCATTTTCAATAAAATTATTCTATCAGCTCATAAATAGATTTAAGTGACTGTCTGGCCCACAGAAAGGACCTTTAAGTAATTTTATTTTTTAATTTTCATTTATTTGTTTGTTTTTGCTGAGGCTATTGGGGTTAAGTGATTATCCAGAGTCACACAGCTAGGAAGTGTTAAGTGTCTGAGGTAAAATTTGAACTCAGGTCCTTTTGACTTCAGGGCTGGTGTTCTATCCACTGCATGACCTAGCTGCCCTATAAGTAATTTTAAAGCTAAAGTAAACAAAGTCATAGATACACCAACAGACTTTGTCCAGACTTTGCTCTCCTCCTCACTCATTCCTTATCTGACCCTGAACAAGTCACTTTAATTATTCTGTGCCTTAGATTACATGACCAATAAAGACCCTTGTATTTATAATCTGTGATTCTATTATAAAACCTAAATATGATCAAGTTATGTTTACCTGCACAGTAAGGTAGCAATTTGAGTTGGTGAATAAAATGTAAAATTGGTAGTGAAATATTTAGTTAATTCCTGTGTAAGTGCCATTTCCCATATTTATTGGATAGAGTAATGGGCACTATTTACACATGATCCATACCTTTAGGTATAAATTTTCTCTCAGACTTGTAATCATTTATTTTGTAAACCTGTGATATCAATACCAGTTGAATTTTCCTCTATTCCTTTCAATTCAATTATGAATCCTATTATAAACTGCTTTGAGACAGGGGAAAACTAATGCTGGTTTTCAGCAAATTTTTTAGTAATTGTTATTTCTAAATTATAGAATCACAAAATATTGTAGGGTTTGACAAAAATTTGCTACCAATATTGCTTTATTTTTCTCTTATTAACTAACAAATTCTTCACAGTGTCTCTGCTGTATGTATTTCCCTCCCTCCTCTCTTCAAATAGCCAAATTAGTCCCTCACCCCATCAATCACAGAAATTTGAGAACAAGTTTCTTGATTTCCTTCTCTGTGGTACAAAATTGTGATTCTTCTTTCCTCAGTCTGTCTTCTACATTCTTGTTTCAGAGAATTTTTAAAGCTGGAAAGGAACTTCAGAGATCAACTAAGCCAGTGAATCAAAATCAATTAGAAACAGATTCCAGTTTTAGAAAAACTATAAATCCCCCTTTCCCAACTTAATAGCTACTTGATGTTTTAAATAAAATTAAAATTTTAAATAATTTAAAAAATTTTAATTTTAATTTTAAACTTGATATTTTAAATAGTCCCTGTTCCAGAATCATTTCTCTGTTCATTTCTCTCATTCTTTTCATTTGTTGTGGTTGTGATTAAAACTTGGAATGTTCTGCTTCCTTGTCACCTTAATTTCTTTGCTTTATTTTAAGGCATTCACCATCTACCTTTTGTAGGAAGCATTTCTTAGTCTCTTTCCATCAGCTACTACCTTCCCCTTGGAGATTGTTTTTCATCTACTTTGTATCTATTGTTACATGTCAATGTGCTTTTAAAAATGTGAACACCTTGAGGACTTGGACTGTTTGTATCTTTGTACTTTGTATCTTACTGTGAATGGATTTTTATTTATCCTTTATTGTGCTTTCTTTCTTTCTTTTTTTTCCCCCTTTCCTCAGTATCTTCTAGTGCTTTAGCATAGTGCCTGGAAGCCTGTCATGTAGTAAGCACTTAATAAATGTTTATTGACTGATTTTTCTGACTAATGATAGTCTTCCCATGGAATTACATTAGTTTTATAGTAAAGTTTCCAGGAATTCATTGCAGTATAAAGGAAAGCTATTTTGGAAATCATTGTAACTATTCCAAGACCTTAAACTAATGCATACCACCCTAGCTTGTAAACCTTGTATGCCTTAATGAAATCTGAAAGTGGTCTTAGAATAACTCTGAGAGCTCATCCAATATTTCTATAAGAGAGGCTTACATAATAAAATGGAGTAGTTGATGGTGGTGATTTGATTACAGGAATATTCCTAATGTTCCTGTTGCATTAGCACTGATACTTTGAACCTTTTCAAGAGTCTTCTTTAGAATAAAACATATGCCTATTTTTTCCATGAGCCAAGAAATTTTAGCTTGATCTTGGAAAACAATGTAGGTCTCTATGTATCTAATGCAACCAGCCCATCAACAGGAAATGTAAACAAAATCTACTAGACAGTCCAGCCTCATTAACAGCAAGGTAATGAGCAAATGGAGCAAACCAGGATCCTTAGGGACAGCACAGGAAGAGGATAAGTAGGACTGGAGTAAACAATATTGCCAAGTGTGGTCCCCAGAGTGGAGGCAGTGCTTGGATTTGCTCCCAAGGGCTAGGAGTGAGGAAAGGTTTACAACCAGAGTTGGTTTGAGATGGGAACACTCTGCTATAGAGCCTAACTTCTTAAACTGTGGTTGTGAACCCTTATGGGATCTCGTAACTGAATGTAGGTGTCAGTGAAATTATGATTATAATTTGTATATCTATTTTATATACCTATAGACTAGGAGTCATGTAAAAATTTCTCAGGCTAAAAAGGGGTCAAAAATAGAAAAAAATTAAGAAGTCCTGGTTTTGAGCTCCTCTGGTACTTGTCCAATAAAGTAAAAGTAATATGCATTTAATTAGGAGGTGGAAAGACATGTATTTTGTTTTTGTTTTTGCTGCTGTTCATTCATTTCAATCATGTCTGGCTTGTACTGAACCCTTTTAGGGATTTCTTGGCAAAGATACTAGAGTGATTTACTGTTTTCTTCAGCTCATTTTAAATATGGGTAAACTGAGGCACAAAGGATGACCAGGGTCACACAGTTAATGAGTGTCTGAGGCCAGATTTGAACTCAGTTCTTCTTGACTCAAGGTCTGGCACTCTATCCACTGCTTCATCTAATTGCCCAAAAACATTATATGAAACTAAAAACAAACTATAAATTGTTTGTATGTTGTCTGGGATAATAGTCAAATTACTTTGATAGAAGGAAGTATATTATGAATATAGGTCTATACATTATTCAGCATTACAATGTATTTACCATTCCATGCAAGGAAAATGATCAAATTTCAATGTTCCTGTATAACAGAAGGAGAAGATGGTCTATTCATGTAGTTCAAGGGAAAGGTAATTTGGAGGACTTTTCTGGTATTTCTGCCATATAAGGAGAAATAGAGGAATGTAGAGGGGCAAGTGTACTTGAAACAAGTTATCTTACAAGGTGTTAACTCATTGGAATTGAGATAATGATTCTCTAGTTTACATGTACTTAGTACTTAGTATAGTTCTACAAGATTGACACCTATGATATGTACTTATAATAGAGTATATAAAAGCTAAGAAAGCTGGGAAGGAAGACAGACTCTGAGATAGACAGAGAAGGCAGACGACTAGAGGACAGACTGGAAGATAAAGATCCTTGTGATGGCTGTCCTGTCTCTTTCACTTCTCCATTAAGACCAAGGCCCATCTGAAAGTCCCCTAGAAAGCTACCCTGGCCCCAAGTGAAAGAGACAGACTGTGAAGGAGATAATAAAGATTTTGTACTTCATTCCTGAACTGTTCTTGTTGTGATTATTCTACTGAAACCAAGGCCCTATCAGAGGACTTTCAGAAAGCTAGCCAGAACATTACAGAGGAAGGTCTCTGGCTCATAAATGAACTCTTTTGTGAATTTTTGAGCAAATGTGGACAAGAGTCACTTGGATGGGCAGAACAGAATAGATTTTGGTCTGAATTATCACTGACTTTTTACTAAATCACAGGTTCATTTTTGCATGATTATTTTCAGTGAGTAATTTTTTCAAACAAAATTTATTTTTTAACTTCAACTCTTTAACCACTTAGTGAACATTGTCTGATCACACACACATTTGTATACACAAAATCCAACAAAACAAAAAGAAGGAGGTTTTCTTTTTTATAGAATTACAGAAATCTCAGAGTTGGAAGGGAACTTGGAGGCCATTTGATCCCATCTGTACCTGAATAAAAATCATCTCAACCATATACCTGGCAAGTATTTTTTATTGATATTACTGAAAGACTGGCAGTATCAAAGAATCTATCATTCCACTTTTGGACAGCTCCAAATTTTAGGTAGTTTCCCCTTAAATCAAGCTTAAATTTGTCCTTTTTTTTTTTTCAATTTATACCCATTATTCCAAATTTTACCCTTCATAGGCCTTGGTTTTTCTTCTTTTTTTCATTCTACTGAAACTTTTCTCTTAAAGTCTAATAATGAGCCCCTTATCCAAAGGCTTTTTTCTTTTTCTTCTATTTTTATCACTTCTGTGTCTGAAGTATCTGTTAGAGTTGAAAACAATCCTACAGGTTACCTTCTGCTCCCTTATTTTTAATGAAATCACACTCTCTTCATTCTGTTCCTGATTTATTAATCTATTATTCTATTATTTCATAGTCTCTTTCAAAGATTCTTGTTTTCTTCTTAAGTTCTAAAAGAGGTTGTTTGTTACCTTCTGCTCCCTTATTTTTAATGAAATCACACTCTCTTCATTCTGTTCCTGGTTTATTAATCTATTATTCTATTATTTCATAGTCTCTTTCAAAGATTCTTGTTTTCTTCTTAAGTTCTAAAAAAGGTTGTTTTTCTAGGTTTTGCTGCTAGGCAGTTCAGTAGCTAGAGCACTACACTGGGAATTGGAAGATTTGAGTTTAAGTTTAGCTTTATTAGCTGAATGACTTTGGGCAGGTCACTTACATTCTATCTACTTCAGTTTCCTTATCTGTAAAATAAGCACAGTAAAAGCAACTACCTCTAAAATTTATTGTGCTGATAAAAGTGCTAGATATTTGTCATCATATCATCATCATCATCACCACCACCACCACCATCACCATCATCATCATCATTATCATCATCATTTTTCTATAATCTTTCCTTTGGCCCTCTCATTTACTCTCAAGATTTCAATTATCTTTTAATCTCAAGTTAAAACCTCTCTTGAGCGCTAGCCCTATTTTTCTAACTGCTTAAAGGCTCTCTGTAATGGGCTGAGGCTCGGGTATCACAATCCTTCTTGCCCATATTGCTATTGCAATCTTTTTTCACCTCTTCACTTCAATAAAGATTGAAGATTTTTCCCTTAACCTGAATTCCTGACTCCGGCTGATTTTAAATACGCGGTCATTACAGCTCTCTCTACCTAGATGTTCATTTATCTCAAACTCAACATGTCCAAAACTGAGTTTATTTATCTTTTCTCAAATCTTATCAGGCTTCACATTTTCTACTTTTCACAGTTTTATGTATTTAATCTTCTGTGTTCAAATACTTGGTATTGTCTATAATATTTTTCTCCCTTATGTTTCATATCCAATAAATACATAAACGTGGTTGATCACCTTGCCTAATCTCATTTTCTATGTCTCCACTTTTTGCTATTTCTTTTTTCCTTTACTTTTGAATCCTGCTGTCTGTACCATGTATACTCATCATCTTCAAGGAATTTAACAACAAAAAGAGGGAGAACAGATAGTGTCACAGTGTCTGTATAAGAACCTTATCAGGTTCAAGGGAAGGGCTTTATTTTTAAATTGCGAAAAGGATGGCCATTTTGGGGGGTAACTATGATGTTGATAGGAATAATCTGGTATAAAGGGAGAAACTGGAAAGACTTAAGAGAGAAAGAGAGAGGTAATACAAGATGCATACACTAGAGGAAGTAGGCAGGGATAGAATCAATAGCACAGGTAGAAGCATCAGCCTTAGAAGGGAAAAGACATGTGTTTTCAGTGACCAAATGAAGAAAAAAGAATCTGTATGAAAGGAGAGGAGAGCATTTTAAAAAATTTATTTATATGGCCCCAGTCTTCTCAAAAAAGTCAGGATTTCATCATAAGTTCTTATGTTTCACAGATCCCATGTCTATGGGTTCTGTGAAATAGGGTGAAAAAACTACATATTCATTTTCACTAAATTCCAACTAAGATTTAGTATTGTCTCCAATTTTTATGCATTTTAAAATCTCATTCTGAGAGAGTGTCCTTAGGCTTTACCAGAATGATGAAAGTGTCCAATACACACAAGTGAAGAAGTCTCTCTCTCTCTCTCTCTCTCTCTCTCTCTCTCTCTCTCTCTCTCTCATTATTCTACACATGCATATGTAGAATGAGAGAGAGAGTGGGGAGGGCAATTGCAAAATAATAGATTATATTACAAATATTACAAATGGTAAGAGGTAACATGGGATAATAGAATGATAGCCATGCAGTAAGAATGATTTGGAAGTCATATTCTAAATGTGTGATCCTGGAGAAGTCACTTAACTCTTTGACACTATAACTTACAGGATAGTTTGAAATCTGCATTGGTAAAGAGAGTTTCAGCCCTAGCATATTCTTATATTGGTACCAATAAATTCATTAGTCATTTTTAAAATTAGATATGATAATCTTAACAAATTAAGATGACCAAAAAGAGAGCACAAGGAAAGGTATTTTCTTTTTGTTTTTCTAAATCTAAAATCTTTCTCAGAGCTTGAATGGGGGGGAGGGAAAAAACTCCAAAACTGGGACACTGAAAATCTTTTCTTACCGTCTTTCCTAAGGTCACCTGTTTTCTGTTGTGTCTCTGAGACTTTTCGATTTTTTCCTTTTATTTATTTAATAGTTCCTCCCAGTTACATTCAAAAAATTTTTTTACATTTGTTTTTAAAATTTTTGAGTTTTAGGTTCTCTCCCTTATTTCCACTCAAAATTAAAAAAACACATGTGAAGTTATGCAAAACATTTCCACAAAAGTCAAGTTGTAAAAGAAAACATCTCCCACTTTAATGAAAGTAAAAAACCCTAAGAAAAATTAAGTTAAAAAGAAAAAGAGAGAGAGAGAAAGAAAGCATGATTCAATCTGGATCAGTTCCTTTTCTGGGTATGGATAGAATTTTTCATCATAAGTCTTTCAAAGTATCTGTGGATGATTGTTTAGCAAAGTCATTTACAGCTGGTCATCCCAGAACATTTCTATTACTTTGTATATAGTACATGAAACACTTATTTAAAGACCAGCTGCCATAACTGGATTCTTTCTCATCTTCCAGTATTTTTTTTTTTTAGCAGTAACAGCCAGTAACCAACCAACATTTGATCTCATCTCTGGGCTGCACCAAACAAGTCTAGCTTGTTTTCACTCCCACCAATATCACTTTTGACACTCATCTCCAGCTCAGCAACCAAAAGGTAGTCACGCCTCTTCTCTCACCACTCCAATCCCAATAAAGAAAAGAAAAAAAAAGAAAAAGAAAGAAAGAAAAGAGTTGTTAATCAATAAACTAAGAGTTTGTAAGTGTTTGAATTCAGGATTTAGAAGAAGAGATAATAAAAGTGAGAAAAAATAGGGAATGGGTAATAATGAATCATTTCAATTCAATCAGTCATTGTGATATAATCTGTCCCTCCAACTGAAACATTAATCATTATAAGGAATACAGATTTGTGCATTTTGTATATTTTATAATTCATCTCTCTCAAAAAGCTCAAAATATTCCAATAATAAGGTATCAAAAATAGAGTGCTATCATTTTGTTTGGATAGTAGGTGATGAATATGATTTATCTATGAAAGGCATACTTCTGACTAATTTTATTTATAGGTATAAATAGTATTTCAATCTTCCTATTGCCATCCATACAATAAGTCTCAATTTTCTGGATGGTATCAGATTTTTTCAATAATTCTTCTGTGAAAAGAAGGCTCTTTGAAGAAACTATCTTCCAATAAAAGTTCATTTTCAAGGTCTAAAAAGTGTATTGCTTAATATGTATTTTAATAATCCCACTGGTTTATTTCCCTGCTATATTCCAAATTGTTTCATGTTTTGCTTCTAACTTGCTTCATTTTCCTTGCCAACATTTTCATCTTCTTTGGGCTGTCATGGTTTTATGCTTACCATTCATTCTGTTTTCCTAATACTTGGCGGCATCATCATTACTTGCAAACATGCAGACACAATTATCTGCCTGCCTGGGTGACAATCTGTCTGTTGAAAATAGAGCCTGGGTTCTGTCCTACATATCCATACTATGTTTTTTTAATCTGCTTTTCCTCTTTTCCTCCCCAATCTTACTGTTGTTCCAGATATGTGATTTGCTTATTTCTTTGACTTCTAGAGCAGAAGAATCATGCTTCGTATTTTATTCATTTCCCACTTTGCTGATATTTGAAACATTTCTCATTATTTGATTTTCCTTTCAGTTACCTATTCAGCTTCAAAGAGTGTGGGATAAAACTTTTGTCTTTTCTTTTCTTTTCCTTCATTTCCCCCACTCAAATTCCAACAGTTCTGTTTTTAAGCATTTCTGTGCAAGAATTTCATGATGTGATATATGCTCTATTTAATCCTCTTTAATTGAATTAACCACCAAAACAAATGCTTTTGCATAGTCCCACATTATAGCTGTTGACTTTTCCTCACATCACATGCAAAAAAGAACAGCAAGATCCCCTAGCAAAAAATGCCTTAAACAAGTATTTCAGCATTATTACATTCTGCATGACTAGACTGCAAAATTCAATTGGAAATATAATGAGTCCTCAGGGCCCTCTCTTTTATCTGGTCTTATTGACTTTTCCAGAAGTGATGTTTTGATGCTTTGGGGAACATTTGACTTCAAAAGACCCTTATTTGCATTTATTCCCTTGAAATCCCTTCATTGGAGCTGTAATGTTCAAATACACAAAAAGAAGACTTGATTCCTAGATTATACTGACTTGGGAATTAGAGAAGGAAGGAAATCATGTTTGCAAACAAATAGAAAAAAATCTTAGGCCCACAGGTGAAAAGATAGATCTCATTCTATAGTGCATTTTATTACATATATTTTATTTATTTATTACATACATAAAACATTTTTCTTATATATACATATATATATAATTACATATATAAAACAAATCATAAAGTACTATTTGTAGTAATATTAGTGTAAATGACACAGGGCTGAGAGTCAGAAGACTTTGATTTAAGCCCTAACAATATCACTGAATAATTTTAATATCTCAGATACAGAGCAAAACCAAAAATGGTCAGCCCTATTCACGCCTGCTGATAGTATTCTGAAGAACTAGGTTCAATCAAGTCTGGTATTTACTAGACATATGACCCCAGGCAGGTCATTTAGACAATCATAGCTTCTGTTTTTTTATATTTGAAATGGTTATACTTGTAAATTATTTCTCATGATTGGTGTGATCAAATGAGATAATGAATATAAGATATTAAGTCATCTATTATTTCACATTTTAGATATTTTTATAATGGCTTGTGTTTACTTCCAGAACTTCCCAATTCTTTTGATTAAAAAGCCAAGCTTTTTCATAAATTAATGATAAATTAAAAATAAACTGTCAGAGATTTAATACCAGACTTTTAAAATGAGTTTGGCTTTTTTTTTTTTTTAATCACATTAGAATCTCATCTAATCTATGTCTTTTGATTTCTCTATCTTAAAAGAGAGCAAAGGCAAAAATGATGAGACTTCATGATTTTCCTGATAGTATTCTGAAGATTAAGCTCTGTGGACCTCAGTTAAATAAAGGGAATAGACTAAATGACCTACTCCTGAGGTTCCTTCCAGTTCTAAGTCTATATTACTAGGAATTTTTTTTTGCCGCCTTATTTATTTGAAAAATATTTATTTATTCCAAATACATAATTTTTTTGACTTTTCATCTTTCTCTCTTTTCCCTCTTCTCCTTGCTTAAGAAGGCAAGCAATTTGATGTGGGTTATAAATATATCATCATACAAAACATTTCCATATTAGTATATAATTCTATGATTATCAAGATAAGACTGGACATTTACAGCTAAATAACTACCCAGGATACATTTTGCTTTTCTCTAGATTATTCTCTTAGGCATGGAATAGAAAGAGAGAATTGAACATTGTGAAGCTGATCTATGAATGAAGGAAAAAGCTAGCACATAACTAATTGGTTTATATTGTGAGTCCCTGTGTAGAAGAAGCAGCTGAAACTGTATCAGGTTTTTTCCCTTGCTTTGTGCATAGTTCCAAACAGTTCAGGTCCACAAGAGTGAAATCTTTCAGAAACCACATGGATGACCTGTATGGGAATCCCTCTGTCTTTCTCTCTGTGTCTCTCTCATTCTGCCTCTGTTTCTGTCTCTCTGTGTCTGTGTCTATGTTGTGTCTATCACACACACACACTCTGAGGCAGAAATTGTCAGGAATCATATATCCGTTCAGGAATAGTTCAGTTGAAATATTCACATTCTGAATCACTCTTGAAAAATTCTACCAATAGCATTAGAATGTAATGCATGTCAAGATAAAGAAGAGCTTAGAGCCTCTGATGGCATAGGTGCTCAGTAGTTGCCTATTATGTGAGGTTAGAGCTTCTTTGCTTAATAGTTCCTACCCTTGATCACAGCTGTTGCTCAAAAGTATTCATTATTTGTTTATTCACTAACAGCACATGGGTAGTTTCAAACTGTGCACTTTCAGATTTCCTCTGCCTGACTCAGTATTGAAGCCAATTTCTATTGTCTTATGTCTTTATCCTTTGAGGGAGGACTGAACAATTTCTCCCATAATCTGTTTAAATGTTTCACTATTTTCATGGCTAAGTTCCCCCCTTAAAATATAAGCTTATATCTTTCCTGTTGTGATCTAAACACTTTTCTCAAAATATCATAGAGATCTGAATAATATAGCTATTATATCCCTAAAGAGAGGAATTAATCTTAGAAGTAAGACTGAATCAAAATGTGTCTGAACTGTTCTTCTTGATAGCTGAAAATTATGAACAGACATACCCTGAAAGTGACTGAGATTTCTCTCCTTCTCCTACAATTTATTTAGAGAAGTCATACTGTTTTTAAGACAGTGTATTTGAAACAAAAAAATGTGCATTGTAATTGAAGTTGCTTAACAACAACAACAACAAAACTTTTAGCATTTAACCTGAAGAGGAAAAGGTTTAAAACTGGTATTATTTATCACTGCCAGGCTCAACAAATACAATTATGATATTCTAACAAATACTAATGAGTGCAGCAGACATCAATTAAGTAGGTAAACAATATATTTAACACTGTGAAAAATGAATAAGCACTTCATAAACCCCAAAATATTGCATAAATTTGAATTGAATATTTCTTTTGAAAAAAATCTCTTATTTAAATATCATTTTAAACATTTTTCTAAAGTATGCTACCACATATATTTAAGTAATCAGTAGGCATAATGAGTCAAAAAAATTGATTATGCATCTGTTGTGTAATGTTCTCTACATACTATGTGAAATAACAATAATTCACAAACATAATGTTTTTGTGGTTTCAAAATGTGTTATTCATTCCCAGAATGTAGGGATAATATAATTTATTTGAGAGGGCATAACTCAAATAACTTCGAAAATTACATATTGACAGATGAAACTTAGTATAAACATATTAAATAATTTTAGCTTGGAATCATAATTGAATGGAATTGAAATTCAAAGCATTTCTAGAGAAGATGCTTTAACTTTAAAAGATGAAAAAACATTGCATACAGTACAGAGAGTCCAAAGGAACAGAAATGTAGTTCAATAAATTGGCCATAAGCAGTTAATTCAAGCAATGTGGCTTGAATTTTGCTCTAGCAGAATCAGATCAGAGTCATCAGAGATCAGTACTTCAATACTCTTATTTCATAGATGGGTAAACTGAGATACATAGAGATTAAATGACTTTGGAACCAGTGAATGAGTTGCAGATATTTATTCTGTAAAAGAGCATATATGTGGGGACTTGGTCACTGACTTAAAGCATTTGAAGGGCCGTCACTTGGAAGGATTAATTGGAATTGTCTTGTTTTCCTTGAAAGGATTGAATTAAGAGGAATAGATAGAAGTGGCAACAATAAAATTAATCTTGATGTAAGGAAAAAATCCCTAACCATTAAATGCTATTCAAAACTACAATGTGCTTCTTTGGGAGACTAGTACCATGGGAATTCTTCAGTCAGAAACTAAATGATTATTCATCACCTGTGTTAAACGACTAGGTGGCACAATGAACAGAGCACTTGATCTGCAGTAAGGAATATCTGAGTTCAGATACGTCACTCACTTTTCAGATACTTGCTGAATAACCCCAGACAAGTCACTTGATGATTGCCTGCCTCAATTTTTTCATCTGTGTATTTATAAAGATTCAGCTTTTATCCTCTATTAGAGACTTCTTGATTCTCTCAGTTCTTAGTGTCCCACTCCCCAAAATTGATGTGTATTTCTTTTGTATTGATTATAATATTCATAATTTATACATATTATAAATCTAATCTATGGGTTATAAATATAATTTTTTATCTATACATAGCTTTAAATTGTATGATCCTTGGGAGCAGGGGCTATTTCATTTTAATTTTGTTTAAGTGCCTATCACATTGTAGGCAATTAATGTTTGTCGAATAGGTTAAAAGATCTCTAAATTCCCTTTCAATTATAAAATTCTAGGACTCTGCTTCAGGGAACTGGCATTCTGAAAGCCATAAATTTGATGGCAAAATTATGTAGCCAGAATTAACCCATAAAGAAGGATGCTTTAAAAATTTTATGCTTAGTAATATTTTGTAGCACTCTTGGACTCAAAGTATATGTAGGTTCTCAACAACTTTAAATACATTTTTTTTTAATGTGGCAGTGAAAACTGTAGAAATGAATCAAAATGTACTCTGTATATTTTTGTCCTGGCAGTTGATGGAGTTAAGATGGGGGAAATCGGAAGCATTTCCATAGTGTTATGTCTTGACTCATTTTTCAAGACGTGTCACAAACCATTCAGAGAATAATTATTTGAAGAAGTGTAAATGAAAACTGGGTTATCATCCCAGAATATCAAGTGGAACCTTTGCTTTTCAAGCCCTGTAGGAAATTTAGTTACCTATTTGTGGCTTTTTCTCCCTGAGTCCCTGCCATTCCCTCCCTCTCCCATACTTTATTAGGTTTATTTTTCATGAAAACATATTTGAAATGTATCCCCATGCTAAAGATTGTTTTCTTCCCTCTGTAATATGTAGTTATAATGACATTCTATGAGACTTTCATTTACAGTGTACTAATCAAGTAAGGTACTCTACCCGGGTGAAATGTAAGGAAAAGACATGAACAAAGTAATGGATTTTGCATCATTATTCCCACTAACAAGGCACACCAGTCCAAAATTGTTGCATTCAGGAAACAAGGGATATTCAGAACAAACCTGCCACTAAATTCTAGTTCATTTATGAAGGCAAAAGCAGATAATTATAGCATAGTCATATTTTGTAATGCTACTCTTTCAATATATTGATAGTAAAGTATATTACTAGAAGTACTTCCATTGTCAAAACAAGCAATGGAAGTTGAAACCTTACTTATCCTATGTGTTCTTAGGAAATATACAATCCCTTTCTAAGCCTAAATTTGTTCTTTTGTTAGTGGTGGTTCTTTGTTTTCAAAGAGGACCAAGAACTTCATGGGATCTTAATTTATTTGTAAAATGAAGGGTAGGGCACCTAGTTAGCATAGAATAGAATTATGGATATGAAATCTGGATGATTAGTATTTCTGCATTCAAATCTGGTCTCAGATATTGACTTACTGTATAACCCTGGATAAGTTTACTTAACCTTGTTTGCTTCAGTTTTCTTATCTGTAAATTAAGCTGGAAAGGAAATGGCAAACTGCTCCAGTATCTTTACCAAGAAAAGCCTCAGATAGGGTCACAAAAATTTCAACATGATTGAACAACAACGACGACAACAAAAACATGAAAGATTTCTAAGCTTCCACATACTTAAAAGATCTCCAAATTTTTGTTTTTTGTTTTTGTTTTTTAAATTAGTAAAGATACTGTCCTAACTCTTTCAGGTTAGGACCTGTCTTCCACCTATTAATAGATGAACTTCACGAATACCTCTAAAAATGGGAAGGAGAGGAACTGTAATCTCAGCTAAGTCTTTTAAGTCATCTAGGTTAGTATTTGTATGACAGACAAGGTTGATAGCTGAACATATTTTCTCTAGCCTTCCATTTAGCAATACTTCAATCAATAAGCATTTATTAATCTTCTCTGTCAGGCACTGTACTATAACAATTAAAGTGAAACAAGGTGCACTGATGGCAAAGACTTCAATCAGGATTATCTCAATGCTACAATGTGGTATCAAGTTGTTATTAAAAAAAAAAACTTCATCCAGCTCTAAAATTTTATGATACTATTAAATATTTAAAATAATAATTATTATTAGTAGGTGTAGTACCCTAAAATTTTTGTTGTGCATATATATCTATATCTATCTATTTATCTGTGTGTGTGTGTGTGTGTGTGTGTGTACAACTCTGCCTCACTGTTATGGAATGATTATTTTGTTCCATGAATTGAAAACAAAATCAATTTGCAATACAAAAATAAGTCAATAATTCTATTTATGCAAAAATCACCCCATGATGTCTTTGGTCTTCTTTGAAACAGTCAAACAACATATGTGTATCCATAATATCTATGTAAGACTCATATACACACATATGTGCATATATATATAAAATTTCATATAATCATAACAATCTGATAAAGTCATTATAATTTTGTTGTTATATAATATAATAATCTTAATTTGTTTTTATTATTTTATAGGTTGCTTTTTATACAAGATCATGATGTTTGTTATATAAAATTATAATTATTTCTATTATATAAGATATTATTTCCCCATTTTATAAAAATAAGGAAACTGAGGCTGAAAGATATTAAGTGACTTATCTAGGGTTATATAGTCAGCCTGAGGCAGGATTAGAAGTCAGATTTTTTTGAGTCAATGTCTAGTGTTTATCTGTTGGGCTACCTAGTTGTGCCTAAATTGGGTAAATAAGATGACTTAAAAACAAATCATACAAAGTTTTAGCCATTTATAATTTGCCAAGATTTTTTGAAATGGCAATTTGCAGGTGAAAACTCAGATACTTGAAAGGCATCTGTGTGATAGGTTGTAATTGCTGACACTACTGAGGAAGCCTCTCACCAATTCTTGATGGATGATGGAATATGTCTTGAACAAGCATTAAAGCTAATAGTCTAAATGGAAAGGAAGGGAAGAAAACAATTCTTTAGCCTATCTTCATGAGGCAATCAATTGTCTTATAGATTTAGAGATATTTATCTAGTGAAAAACTCAAGCCTCTTCCTAGTATGACTTTGTAATAATATAAATGTGTTTATGAAATCAGTTGTGGATGAAATTAGGTGATCATTATTTTTCTTCTGTATTATACCTGACATATTGCCAGTGTCTTACAAATGATAATAAAATGTATTAAAGCTCCTACCCCCTTCTGTTTAGCTATTTCTATCATTAAGATGTTGTTGAATTTTACATCATAATAATTGATTTATATAATGATTTTACAAATCTCAAAATGCTTTTCAGAATTAGAAATGGGCTATAAACCACTATGAATGCAAAAAACAAACATCCTGGAAAAGTAGGAATGCAATCCTACTTTACTCCTACTAACCTGTCTGTTTTTGTCCAGCTTGTCTAAAGCACATAACATCATGAAATACACCAATCACTTTTTAAAATGCCATCGATTTTTTAATCAACACGAACTTCACAAAGATGAAAATCATATTGTTTCATTGAATTAATTATATTCTATCTCAGAATATTTGTTATTTATTTCACAGACATTTATTAAAGTCCCACTTAATACAATCCTTCATTAAGAAGGATACAATGGTAAATAAAATACATTGATAAATAAAACCCATTTCTGACATTTATCAAAAGAGATGAAATAAATATATTTTAAACTATTTCTGGCCCCCTTCACTCTGTACTATTATAGTTATTATTGTCTAGTCTTTTTTCAGCGTGTCCAACTCTTCATTTGGTATTTTCTTGGCAAAGATACTGGCATAGTTTGCCATTTCCTTCTCCAGCCCATTTTACAGATGAAGAAACTGAGGTAAACAGGGTCAAGTGATTTTTATAATTAGCTCTTTCTTCTAATATATCTTTCCTAAAACTGTCAAAAATTATTTCTATATGGGACAGGTTTGAGGATTTCATTCTTCTACTCCAGAAACTTTAGGAGTTTGTACTTGTCTTTTGGAAAAAAATTATAAACTTAAGAGCTTGTCATTCCAAAATCTTCACAAGTTATCTCAGCTAGAGACATCATGGTGTATTGGACAGGGTACTAAACATAGAATTAGGAGGTCCACAGTTCAAATCTTTATTACACACTTGTGAGTTTTGTGACCTTAGGCAAGTCACACTTTTCTGTCTTTCAGTTTCCTTATCTGCTGAATGGGGGAGTTTTTATCTAGATGTTCTTTTAGGATCTTTTCTAAGTCTAAACTTCTTCTTCTTCTTCTTCTTCTTCTTCTTCTTCTTCTTCTTCTTCTTCTTCTTCTTCTCTTCTTCTTCTTCTTCTTCTTCTTCTTCTTCTTCTTCTTCTTCTTCTTCTTCTTCTTCTTCTTCTTCTTCTTCTTCTTCTTCTTCTTCTTCTTCTTCTTCTTCTTCTTCTTCTTCTTCTTCTTCTTCTTCTTCTTCTTCTCTTCTTCTTCTTCTTCTTCTTCTTCTTCTTCTTCTTCTTCTTCTTCTTCTTCTTCTTCTTCTTCTTCTTCTTCTTCTTCTTCTTCTTCTTCTTCTTCTCTTCTTCTTCTTCTTCTTCTTCTTCTTCTTCTTCTTCTTCTTCTTCTTCTTCTTCTTCTTTTCTTTACAATTCCCACTACTCTCCTTCATGAATTTTAAATTCCAGACATATTTGTTCTCCAAACTCAGAATTCTATCTCTTGCTTTCTTGCCTTTTCACCATTACCCCATGTTCTTAGAATGTGTGCCTTATTTTCCTCTTCCTCTTAGAAACCATAATTTCTTTCAAGGTTCAACATCATGTGGGATGCCCATTATCAGTGCCCCACTGTCTCCTTAAATTATACTGCAAAATAGGTATTCATTTAAATATTATTTATTTCTAGTAGAATTTAAACTCTGGGCAAGGATTGGTTTTAATTATGTCATTGTGTTCATAGTGACTATCCTTGATACATACTAGTTCTTTAATAATGCTAATTGAATGAATGGATGAGAAAAAGGAATTCAAAAAGAACATGAAAAAAGCAGAGAGGTATAAAGTGATTTATGAGGTCAGGAAGAGGAAAGATAATTTCCAAATGGTAGAATCAGGAAAGAATTCAAATAATCGAAAATTAGTTTTACCTGCAAGACAATGTAGTGGATATATGAGAACAATTTGTAACATTACAAGCAAGGAATTTTGAAAGAGAATTTGTAGAATCATGAATATAGGGCTGGAAGGGGCCTCAATAGCCACTCCATTTTATAAAGAAAGAAACTGAGACTTGAAAGGAGTCGAATGACTGGACAATGGCCCCAAATTACAAGGCAGTAAGAATAAGAATGAGTTTTGAACTTAGATTCTCTTACTTTAGAGCTCATTTCTTTTGTTAGATTATACTGAGAGTGATGTCATCAAAGAAGTGAATGACAGATAAAGAAGACAGACCTAGTCATTGTGGAGAAAATATAAAGGAAAATTAATAGGGATCATATATTCCACAGGAGCAGCTAGGTGGCAAGTGAGTAGAGTGCTAGAACTGAAATCAGGAAGACATTTTCCAGAGTTCAAATCTGGCCTCAGACACTTACCAGATGGGTGATCCCGGGCAAGTCACCTAATCCTGTTTGCTTCAGTATCCTCATTGGTAAATGAGCTGGAGAAGGAAATGACAAATCTCTCTTTTATCTCTGCCAAGAAAACCCCAAATGGGGTCAAGAAGAGTCAGACATGACTGAAAGAGGAGGGAACAACATGTGCTATCCTCTAATAGATATTGACTTAGAGAAAGCTAGTTGGTAAACTAGAGAGCTAGACCTGGCCCAGGAAGATCAGAGCTCAAATGTAACCTTAGATACTATGCTGTGCTTCTGAGCGAGTCATCTAACCTTCAGTTTCTCTAACTGTAAGATGGAGATAATACTAGTATCCTATCTTCCCTTATTATTGTGAGGATCAAATGAGATATTTGTAAAGAACATAGTCAACTGCATAGAACATAGTAGCCCTATAGAAATGTTATTTCCCTCCCTCATCACTTCCCTGAATGTCAAGAAAAATCAAGAAAGGTCTTCAACATGCTGAGTGGAGTGAATGCATGGGAATGCACAGAAAGTAAATGGAAGTTAATGAATACTGAGCTGTATCATTGAAGAATGTGTTTATATCCATGAGATTAAAGTTCTGGTTGATTATTTAATTCTTAGGGATGTTTCTGGAATGTGCAGCATTGAGTTTGGGGCCTACAATATACATATTTAGGCTTAAGAAACAAATAGTAAATGCACCTAATCTCAGTCAACATTGGCTCCTTATTCAGTTTCTGATTGTGCATATCAATTGTATGTATTCTATTGATATGTAGCTATTCTATTGATATATTTAAAATACAGTGCTTGTAACATATCCATCTCTCTGAAAGATTTGTCGATTGAAATTAGCTGACATGTAAGAGTAGTCTGTCATATGTCTTTTCTCCTACAAGGTTCTAATGACTTTATTAGTTTTACATAACAAATCATCAAATACCAGGAAATTTTTTTGTATCTGAGAGTGTAGTCCTTGGGAATGCCTTAATGTTATTGTTTTGCCTTTTTAAGGTGTTTTAAGGGGTAGGCATTAATATTCTTTAATATCTTAAATATCTAAATAAATAAATATCTTAAGATAGAATCTTAAGAATTTGAGGGAGATACAGAGTTCCTTTAAATCAGAGACCTATAAAAGCCTCACACAACCTGTTTGAATGCCTCCAATAAAAAAAACAAAACAAAACAAAATAAAAAACCCAATATAATTGAGAAGGCTATAATAAGAGTCACACCTGGATAGAATTTTGAGATTGTCTAATCCAGTGGTTTTAAAGTCAAATAGAAATAAATACTTATGGGTGACACATTGACTTAGAAAGCCACAAATTAACATTATCTATATTTTATTATATTTTTATTTATTATACATTTCCCAATTACATTTTAGTCTGATCAGGCTGTATTTGATCATTTTGTGACCACATATGGTGAAAGCCAAAAGTTTCTGTGTGATTTAATCTAATCCTTTCATTTTACAGATGAAGAAACTGAGACCCAAGAAAGTATAGTGACTCAGATAATGTAATAAAAATAACTAAAAGCATAGTCAGGTTTCATGTACAAGTTTTCTAAATTTAAACTCAAACCTTCCCCTTCTCCTTCTCTGACCCTCTGTAAAAAAGTAGAATAGATTTCTTCTGTTTCCAAGACCTAAGTTTACAACAGCCAATGTAGGGCAATAGAAAAACAATTTGTCTTGTTGAATTTCCATTAGAAAAAATGAGCTCCACCTGTCTTTTAGACCTACAATGCAATCAGGGACATTTAGAACCAATTCTTTTATGATGGGTTCCCAAGGTCATGGCAGAGTAAAGGATTTCATAATAAGTTAATTGATTTTTAGGCAGGAACAAAGGAGCCAAGCAAGTTTAATAAGAGCATTTTATATTAAAGGTGAGTATGTGGATCCTAATTCTTTGGAAAAAATAGTTGGCAAGTATAACAAGGACTCCATTTGGTATGATGAGATCAGTCACTCTGTTGCCTCTTTGTTACATAAGAATTAAAAGACTATTGTGATTTGCAGGCACAGTTCTTTGGGAAAATTTTCTAAGCTTTGCTTTTGTGTATTTGTGTATTTCGATCATGCTTAAAAAAAACCCAAACAATTTTTAATGAGATATCTGCCACATTTCTTTCTCACTCTTGCTTGGTTCTCATTGGTGAAGGAACTATAGTCAACACACTAACTACCTATTTATCTGTCTTTGTATATATGTATGTCTTTGCATTGTAAATGTGGGTGTTATATATATGTATGTGTTGTGTGTTTATTTGAGGATGCATACATGTGCATATGTATCTATGCATGTCTATGTGTGTTTTGTGTGCTTATATGTGTGTGTAGTGTGTTTATATGTGTATTTCTGTGTATGCATAATCATATGCATACATACATGGATATTTAACGGTATGCATGCTTATAAGTCTATACATTGCCATCTCCCCACTCCATGATTATAGGTGCTTACACTAATAACTCTTATTAGAAAATTAATGAACCAGTAAAGAAGAAAGAACCATATTGAACCATATTATAGGAACAAGGAAGACCAGAATTCATCTTTAGAGGAGGACACTTTAGTAAAACAAACAAACAAACACAAAAATAAAAAACCCAAAAAGCTTCTACCCCAAAGAGTAACATGAAATGATTCCCATCCAAAATAATTTTAAAAATCTAATTAGAGAAATTGAGAAAAACGAAGATTCTGAAAAAATCATCTAGAAAAGGAGATACAGAGTCTCAAAGATGAAAATAATTCATTTAAAACAGGAAAGGGGAAGTCAGTGAAACTATGAGAGACTAAGAAATAACAAAACAGACTATAAAGAATGAAACAATAGAACAAAATGAGAAACATAAGGAAAATGACAGATCTGGAGAACAGATCAAGAAGAATAATAATTGCACTGCCAGAAAGTTATGACCAAAAAGAAAACCTTGACATAATAATGCGGGGAATAATCCAAGAAAATTGTCCTAGAATGATAGAACATGTTGGGAAAATAGAAATAGAAAAAATCCCCCAATCACCACTTCAAAGAGATCCTTTGTGGAAAAACCACAGGAATATTATTGACAAATTTTGAAACCCCTAAATGAAAGAAAAAAAAATCAAATATGCTGGAACTATAATAAGAATTGTACAAGACTTAGCAGTCACAAATCACAGGTCCTGGAATCATATTTACTGACAATCAAAAGAACTAGGTTTATGGTCAAAAATATCATATCCAGCAAAATTATAATTTTGAATGAGAAAAAAATGGACATTCAATAGGACTTTGTATCAACCAAACCCAAACAACAGAATATTTAACATATAAGAGGCAATATCAAAGATCAATTTTAAGGAACTCATCATAGACAAATTGCTTAAACATGGACAATTTTTTTTTTTACATGAGAAATGCACACTATATGTTTAAGGCTCGCATCAACAATAGGGTAGCTCAAAAGAAAGATTGTCAGAGTTAAGATAAAAATAGTAATCATTGTTATACAAATGCAGAGGAAGAATAGACATAGAGGCATTAAATGGGGAAGGAGGACTTATATCTCTGAAAACTTACATCAGAAATGAGTTCAATAAGCAACACTACATATATACCATAAAGGGTATAGCACCCTCCAAAATCTATAAAGAAATAAGAAAGGGGGCAGCTAGGTGGCACAATGGATAGAGCACCAGCCCTGAAGTCAGGAAGAATTGAGTTCAAATCTGATCTCAGACACTTGACACTTCCTAACTGTGTGATCCTAAGCAAGTCACTTAACTCCAATTGCTTTAGCAAAAAAAAAAAAAGAAAAAGAAAAAAGAAAAAAAAAGAAATAAGGAGTAAGTGATGGGTAGATGGGGAAGTAAAGCATGAGGGAAGAAGACAAGAGAGGATATTTGGATGGGGAGAGGTTAATAAGGCAAGTTATGAAGCACAATTTAAGGAGTCAGCAGGGATAGGAAAGACATTTGTGTGTATGTGTAGGGGTGTGTGTGTGTGGATGTGTGAGTATATGTAGATGTGTATATATATCTACATAAATATATCTTTTCTTAACTGTAGCTTGCTTGGGAGGGCTAGGGAAGATGAAAGGGGGAAAAAAGAAAAAGAAAATAAGGTGCACAGCATAGAACCAAGAAATTTACAAGGAAGTAAAGAAAAGATGGACATTTATGAATATAATTTTTTCTACTAATATATAAACGTATATGCTTTCTTGATCTGGTGATTTGTTGTTACACATTTTGAATTCTCCCTGATGTTCTGCTGGGCACATGACAATATTCTCTTTTGTCTTATTTTGTTTTGTATTCCTTTTCTGTTTTTCTTTTTTTTCTTACTCTGTTTAAATAAAATAAACTAAAAAAAAAAAAAAAGAATGAGGTGCCAATTTATAAATGTATCAGAAAAGGAAAGAAATTGAAAGCCATTTAGTAGTTACTTTATCATAAACATTTTTTTTTGGGGGGGGGGGAATTGCTTGTTGAGTGGAATAAATTATAAGATTTGAATTCAGATCTTGTCTTTGCCTCCTGAGAGATCTTGGACAAGCTATTTAACCTTTTGAACATTGAATCTAAAATGACAAGATTCAACAGTTTTGTCTTTAACATTCCTTGCCAGTTATAAACCTTTGTTCTATGACCCTAATGAGCAAAGCTATGTGTTTAATGACAATAGAATATGGGAAGAATTGCCTTGCTTACATGAAATGACTTTGTGGTAAAGCTCAGTGCTGGAGGGCTTTGGAAATGACGAATTACTATGTGCTACTTATATCCTTTATTCTTGAAATGTTAGTCTTTTTTTTTTTCTTTTTCTGAGAGGTCATATACAGTGTGCATCAAGATACATTTTGGAGATTGAATTTGAGACATGCTTTCTTTCCTTCTGTACTTTGGAAGAATATCTGTTTTAAGAATGAATAGAAAAGCTTTTTTGCCTTTCTCCTAAAATGTGGAGACACCTTAATTTACCCAAACTTGGCTATTATGAAAGGCTCTTTTCCCCTCCATAGAATTGGAAATATGGAGCACTCCAAATAAATTATTCCATTGTCTGAGGACAGATGAGATACCTGAGAGTGAAATCTTGAAGAATAGTTATTTAAGATATGACAAATATAACAAATGACAAGTTAGCTTTTGGCCTACTGACTATTGGCAGGCTTAAGATGAAGATGAAGATATATTTTTTTGTTTTGTTAATAATTCATTTTTCATTCTCAAATTAAAAAAATATGATCGGGAAGAAGAGCATGTTGAAGGGAAGTAAAATTGTAAGAATTTTCCATGAGAGCAGATTGTGATGTGGGGAGTATGGATAAGATTATGGTGGAGGAGGCAGTTAAAATAATATTAATAACAATAAATACAGAACTAATAATAATATACTTAAGGTGCACATAGTTGACTAAAGTTTGCAATGTATTTTTTATATATTGTCTCATTGGATCCTCATAACAATCCTGCCAGGTGTCTATTATATGTTTTGTTTTATGTGTTTGTTTGTTTGTTTTTGGTGAGGCAATTGAGGCTAAATGATTTGCCCAGGGTCATATAGCTAGTAAGTATTAAGTGTCTGAGATACAATTTGAACTCAGTTCCTCCTGACTCCAGGATTTGAAGAAGGATTCAAATTCAGAGCTTCCTAACTTTAGGAACTTTTTACTTCCACTGATCTCTGCATTATTTAAGTTGTCTCTTAAGGTGAAAATGTTAGGTAGGGGGAAGCACAGGAGAATTGTTAACAGTGAAATAAGGAAAAGATGCTAACATCGAGGTTCTCCAATCAAGTGATATTTGTATATAACATTTTATAGCTTTCCCTCTAGTAATCATGACAAAATGAGGGAGTGAGTTAGAGGGAGAGAGAATGCACAACAGATATAACTATCTTGGACATTTATCAAAAAACGTTTTGAGATTTTTAGAGAAATCTCAATATATTAGCTGGTGTCCCTTATGGTACTAAGACAATGTATTGATCTTTTGATATTTTCAAAAGTGTTACTGGCCTTGTTTGGGGACAGAACTGTAAGGGGGAAAAAGGAGAAAATGCATTCCAGATTCAAAAATGCTGTAGTTTTTTGAAAGGTACTTTATTTTTCATTTCCTTTGTATTCTCTTCATCAACTAGCTGAGTGTTAGGGGAAATAGTAAGTCCTAGTGATGATTTTAGTTAATTGGAAGGTGAGATTTTTACTTTTGAGATTTTAAAATTTGATGTTTCTTTCTGGTTATTCTGCTAAATAGTTTCCTATTTCTCTGACAACAGGATAAATTTTTTTAAGTCCCTTATGAAAATGACTTTGTTCTAGGAGCTTTTAATTTAATTTTTGAAGTCTCTTTAGAACAGTTGATATAAGAATCTTTTGTTATTCATTTGATATTATCTAACAGGATATCTTAGGGATTAATTTTCTGATAGTCTACATTTTTTTTTCATTATCAGTTTGTTTGGAGATAAGCTTTCAGTTCGTATGCTTTTTTGAGATGATATAAAGTGATAATGAATTTTAACAAATGACAGTGATCAAGGATTTATCTAAATGTCCTTATTTGACTATTATTTTGTTCTTTTTTATTTTAAAAAGAGAGGAGGAAAGGGCTAGTTATCTATTGGTTCTTCTATTCCATATGTACTTCCTTTATAATAATAATACAATAGTAGCAATAATAATAATAATTACTGTTTATATAGTGCTTTGATGTTTACAAAGTGCTTTACAATTATTACAACAACCTTGGAGGCTAGGTGCTATTATTATCTGTGATGACAGCACTAGCACCTCAGATACCCCAGAATCAGCTGGGGTGAGGATAAGCAAAAGTCCTTAGTCTTTATTCTTGATCTTTAGACGCAGCATTGAACAGGATGGAAGCAGAATCTCCACTACTGCCTTCTTCCTCATCTACTGCAAAGAGTGACTCTGGTTCGTCTTACTCCACCCCCTAGTCCCTCCTACAATCCTCTGTATACACCAATCATTGAGCCAGCATAGGATAGTGGGAAGGACCATTTTCCAAGCATATGCCCATAGAGTATTGTCGAATCAGTAATTAGCCCTAAGTACTTGAACCAACCTCAGTGCATCGACTCAAGAGTTTCAGCCCTCTACAATTATCTCCATTTTGCAGGTGAGGAAAAAAAGAGGTAGGCATGTGTTAAGTGACTTGTAGAAAGTCACACACCTGAACACCTAGTGCAGCCTAAGGTTGAATTTGAATTTTCCTAAATCCAGTCTAATACATTACTTAGCTGTCCCTATAAGTTCATACCTTTCAATGTAAAACAGAACATAAGAGTTATCTGGTCCTATCCACTCATTTTACACATTTTGAAAATAAAATATAAATGGATTAAGTGACTTTGCCAAGATCATACAGGACCTAAGTATTTCAATGCCAAATCCAATGCCCTTTCCACTGTAGTACACAACCTTGTGCGCTTTTCACCTATATCTTAGATAATAGGAAAGGGAAAAACAATTTTTAGATAATATATGAAAACAAATTTATTATACTATGAAAGGCAACCATAACACATACTCATGGATAAATAGTGTGGCTCATAGATAACAATTCAAGAGCAGCTATAAAAATAGGGTGATTTAATCAGAAGAGTACTGAATTTGAAAGATGTGGATTCTGTCAGATGTGATTCTGGTCAAATCACTTTTGAGCCCCATGCCATAATCCATAGGCTAGAAATCATACTAGCTACCTGGATCACCGTTAGAAAATATATGCAATCTATCAAGTATTTTATAAACCTGAGCAATTAGTATTACTATTATGATATTGATGATCACAAAGGTTAGCTTAAGGGAGAGAGGGGAACTCACTAAACTTTGTAGTTCTTCAGAAAAAGCTTTTCCTAGTCAGTAAAAGTTTATGCAGCTTCATTCTCCAGGAGACAATTTAATCCTCTACTTATAACACCTATGCATTTTTTTTTTTTTGCTTTCGTATTATTTATCAATAGGTTTTCCAGAATAATTTGCTCAAAATTTATAAATCACTAAAACCAGAACACCCTTATTTTAAGAAACAGGGATGGGGACTGAATCTGTGATTTCATTGATATATAAAACTCTCTGATAAGGAAACTCTCTCTACTAGAGCAGGTGAGCATGGTCTTTGCAATTTTTCATCACAGAAAGTTGTTTAGAGCATTCAGGAAAAATTTAAGTGACTTGCTCAGTATGTGTCAGAGGTCAATAGCTTTGATGATCAGTTCTTTATGAAACTAGTTCAACAGCATGCTGCCACCAAAAACCAAAACTATTTAAAATTAAAAATTTCAAAATGCCATTCCATCTTGGTTGCATTGTTTAATGGATCTATAAACCAAATGGCATTTCCTCAAAATTTCTTTCTTGGTCATCTAATTGATTCCTTACTAAAAACCAAAGACAATTTACTCACTCCTCTCAGAAATCTGAGGCCACTTAGCTAATCATTTTTGTAAATTCTCAGTCCATGAATATAAGGTCATTTTCCCAAAGCAACAGCTTTGAAGAGAAGAGCAAAGATACTTCATAATAGAAGTCACGTGAAGAAGCCTTTACTGATAGATTCCAATGGCTAAATTCCTATGTATCAAGTTATATGAATCATGATTTTGCATTTAACTTATGTCCCAGTTTTTCTTTGTGAAAAACGAGGAGCAAAGTACTAGATGCTTTCCTAGATGCTTTTATCTATAATTTATCAATTATTATAGACTGGTTTGAGATAAATTTCTCATCTGTAAAATGAGGACTTATTTCTGAAAAGTAGTTGGAAAAGATAATGGCATTTTGTAAAATACCCAGCATTTTACAAAAAAAAAAAGGGGTGCTAGATAAATACAAACTATTATGAGAGAATAAAAAAGGAAAGCTGTTGGTACTGTTAATGTTTTTCTTGTGGCACACTTGTGCAAAATTGCTAGGCAACTTTTAAGGCAGTAATAGGGATCCCACAATCAGTTTGTATTATTAGAAGTTTCTAGGGTGATTACTATATTTGATTTTTTTTTTTTTGTAGAGCTGAAGAGAGAAAACTTTTGTCTAGTGGGCATAAATTGTGTTTTATTTATCTTTGTATATTCCTCAAGACCTAAAATAATAGACTGTACATGACAAGGAAGGAAGGAAGGAGGGAAGAAAGGAACAAATGAACAAACAAAGGAATGAAGGAAGTAGGAAAAAAGAAAGAAAGGGAAAAATATAAAAAAGGAAAAGAGAGGAAGGGAAAAATATAACTCATTAATGATATATATCTTTCAAAATCACATATCCTTAAAAATAGCAATTAGTTCTCTATGTTGTATATTGTATATAATATATTATTCTTATTGTTTCAATGTTGAATAGTGCTTATCATAACTCTGATATTTGGTAGTATTCATATAATTCATTGACATTGAAAATGCAGTCAATTCTCCATGATTAAGATGTAATATTATGATTATATCTGGAAAACAGAAAGTTAAGTATATATAATAAGCTTATATGTGCCCAAATATATTGATGATTTCCTCAGTTCAGGAGATTCCTTCAATAAATGCAAATCACAATCTATAAATGATATCCATCTTTTGTGGCTCTTGTCCATATTCTCCCAAAAAGTTCCTACAAGGGGTCCTTTCAACATCTTGGAATCCTTCCTTAATTTCTCTTGATAACGTGGAGATATCCATGGAGAACTCTGGATGGTCATTCATATCTGTCAACCCTTCTTGCAGCATGACCAATCCATTTTCTCTTATTAGTTTTTCTTCAGAGTTCTTCAATGAATATATGTGTATGTAGGTGTGAGAATGTGTATGCACACATATGTTAGAACCTATTGATGTCTATCAAGTTCAATTTTTAAAGGATTTTTTAAGATTAAGTTACTTAATCATTGTTTAATTCTCAATATGTTCAAAGATTTTGTATTCATTATAATTTTTATCATAGTTAAATAAACAACATTTAATATTTCTGCAATTATCTGTTTTGTGAGATTCGTATGTATAAGGTATAGTTAGTTTTCTTTTATAACTTTCTTTTCAAGTTCTGTCTTCTTTCTTGTCTACCTTTTTGCTCAATTTTTCTAAGTCTGACAAAGGTACTTTATTGTCCTCAGTGTTTATAATTTTGCTTTCTATTTCTCCTTCACAATTAACTTTATCTTTTAAATATCTATTATCCCATTCAGTGCATATATAGGACATATAGAGAGCAACAGAAAAAAGATACTGACACCAGACTTAGAATTTTATACTATACTATACACATAAATATACTCATATATATGTATATATGTATATGTATATGTGCATGTGTGTGTGTATTATAGCAATTCATAACAGGGATCAAGTTTGCCAGATATTGGCTTGAAAGCACCAAATGTCACAGTTTTACCCCCTAGATTAGAACAAGTTATAATTAAGCATTAAAAACCCAGCATACTCACAAAAAAATGTTCTTATTACTTCACTTGCAAACACTATTTTTAGCAACTTATAGTTTGTCAATTCTAAGAGTGTTTGTTCTTTATCATTTATAAAAATCCTAATTATAGTTTTGTAAAAAAGCAAAGAAAAAAACTTTGAATAAACTCAAACAAACTTAAGGAATCAGTAAGGGTACTTATATTTCTTTATGTACAAATGATGTCTTGAATAAAAAATGGAAAAAATATTAAGGAAATGAAAATCAAAAAATGTTAACCAAAAAATGATTAAAGCATTTAATAGAAAAAGCTGCTGTTCTTTCCCCGCCAAAATGTTTTTAGCTCATGTTTTGATTTATGATACCAAATGCTATTTCCCAACACGGGAATTTTGAATTCAAATCAAATACATCCAGAGAAACAAGCAATATTCTTAGCATAAGGGTAGGTATGGACTTCTTTTCTAAACACTCATTACTACAGGAATAAAAATAAAACATAAAATGACATGAATATAGCTTTTGATATGAATGCAGTTTATAATCATATGATCTAATATGATGATGAACCCACTACACATACATACATACACATACACTTGGGTGTGCACATATGTGCATGTACGCTTATTTAATTTATTTTGTTTTCTTTGTTTTTGCAGTGACTGAGTCTCATTAGAAATTTTGTCAGTTCAGTGGAAGTATATCGATATATGCATTTTAATTTATTAAGGGTACTTTTTGTATTTCCCTTTTAAGCTTATGTGCCCTACTGATAGCATTAAATAACACATCCATATATCTTATTTAACATGCAGGTATATTTAACTTCAAAAGTATTTATGATTTTACACTCAACTATTTATTTCATAGGTATTTTTAGGTATCAGGCATTTATAAATTGGTGATTCTGCATTACCATTCAGTTTAACTTTTCTTTATCATTTTCCTTGTCATCTTATTATTTTTTTTGCCTACGTAATCCCTAATCATCCTATTTCCTCATGCTTTGAGACCTAAAGTTTTTTTTTTTTTAAATTATGAAAGTCTCTCATTTCTTTCTTCATATTAAAAGAATTACCACAGCTAGGAGAAAATGTAACTATGATCTATTCTCAAAATGTCATTTTACTTACAAGTAAAATTAAATAAGTTAAATGATTTGTCCAAGATCATGCTACTGGTTAGTAGAAGGTTCCAAACCAGAACCTATGTCTCCAATTCCTAATTTGGCATGCCTTCCATTTTACTGGGGACCATTTCATTTCTTGTTCTTGTATCAAAATCCATTAAAATGTTGTTCTTATCTATGCTGCTGTTGGGACAGAAAGCTTCAATTATTCAGGTGTTCAGCAAAAAGTATGCTTCTCTAATTTCCTTTAAATTATTAATTAGAGGCAGTGTGATATAGCATAGAGATACAGGAAAAAGTGATTCAAGCCCTGCCTTTGATGCATAGTGGTTGGATGACCTTGCTCCCTGATAACTTTCTAAAACTATAAATAAAAGAAAAAGTGAGAATACATATCATTGATAGGCCATATCACTGGGAATTCTCTACACTGCTAGATCTAGGAATTATAAGGAAAAAAAGAAGAACAAAAATGATAATTTTCCATTAAATGAAATATCAATCAATCCCTGGAGATTTCCTATCTTGCTTTTTAATTTTTTACTAAGAAATTTGTGAAATCTATGATATTTCCCTCTTATATTGTATTTTTTGTTTGTGGTGATTCTTTTCAGGGGATTCTGTCTGTTTCTACAGATTGTTAAATTAAAACACAGTTAGATAATTTCTAATCATTTTGGAAAATACAAAATTTGTTCTTTCATATAAAATACAATAATTTGGACTTTTCAGTGCTTACTTGATTTTCATAAATTTAAACTGCTTCCTCTTATCACAAATGCTTTTGACCACCTGTTCCCAGAATATAGCATTCTTCCCAGATGGTTTTCCCATTTGATATTGGACACAGCAGATTCTAGCTGTCACTTAATTCTGCTCAATCATTTTAAGTTCATTCATTTTACTAGCAGATTTGTTTTGTCCAAGATAAAATGGTAGATAATTTCCCCATAGTTAAGCCTAAAACCTAAAAAATCCAAATGGATTTAATCTGCATATTTATAATCTGGATAGGAGAAAGGTTGGCATCTGATGGATGTGAAAGAATGGCTATGCACAGGTTCACTGTTTTAATTTTTGTCTTTGCACCTGCTTTCAGGGATTTTCCAATCATCCTGAGGCAGTTGGCATAACAAAGCCCTAGGATTATCAGCAAACTACAGACCTGACTTGCAAGAAAAAAGCAAATAGGTTTGGGCTAACTTAGATTTCTTTTCTGAACAGTAATTGCTATGCAATAAAAATGCCATAAGTAATCATATGATGTAAGAGGCAAAACTTTCATTTGTATACTTTATTAGTTTCTTAGTTCTTATAGTGACTGATTTCATTAGGGATGTATTGGTACGTTAAGAAAAGCATCAATCCAGGTGGGGTTTTGTTTGTTTCTATTTCCATTTTCTTTGTCCTCCTAAAATCAGACTCAGCTTGTTTAAACTTTCTGATCAAAGAGTGATTCAATCCAACAAGCATTTATTAAGTATTTGTTATGTCCAAGATATTCTGCTAATTGCTAAAGGCTATATACAAACAAACTCATACCTCTCTCTCACACAAATACATACACACAAATGTATACACATAATGAAAACTGAAAATATAGCACTGACACTTAGTGGCATCCTGCTGGGGATAATACATGAATTGAATCTTGAAGTAAGTTAATTAGAATCCTAAGGTGGAGATTAGGAGACAGTTGATTGCAGAAATGTAGGACAGACAGTTTGTAGAAAGGTAAATTAGAGAATGGCAAGTAAGCCAGTTTGACTAGTATAGAAAAATTGAAATTTAGACAAGGTTTTACATTTTACAAAATAATTTTCTTACAACAATATCATAAGGAAAGAATGCTCAATTTGAAGTTTAGTTTGGGATTTGTATCTCAAGGGATTTTTTTTTTCTCCAGGCTTTTATTTTTACCTGAAAGACTTAAGGATTGAATTATATATTTTCTAAAGCCTTAATTTAAAAAAAATTTTTTTTACTGATTTACTGGGATTTTCTAAATAACCTGTCATGTCACCTACAAATAAGGATAAATGTATCTTTTGCTTGCGTTTATGTTTATAATTTCCTTTCTCTATCATGATTTTATTACTGGCATTTGTAGAAAAATGTCAAATAATAATGGGAGGATGGGACAAGTTTGTCATATCCCTTTATTTATTTGGGAATAGTAGTATTAGTTTTTGGTTTTAGGTATATATTTTTAATCGTATTAAATCAAAAGTGCTTCTGTGTATATACTCTTTATGGCTTTTCTGTTGTGTTTTATCAAAAAGCTTTTTTTTCTGTATCTATTGATATAATTGTGTGGCGTATTAGATTTTCTTTTTAATGTAATTGTTACTTTCCTATTGTTGACCCATTCTTGATTCCTGGCATTAATTCAATTTGATCATAACAAAATTTTAAAATACATTGTTACAGTTGTTTTGAGAGCATTTTATCTAAAAAGTTTTATCAGTGGTTATTAGAAACAATGAACTCTAGTTCTCTTTCTTCCCTTTATTGCTCCCTGGCTTGGGTAATAGAGAAAAGAGATATGCAGACTATTACTACTGATGAATATTGATGCATAAAATTTCAAATAAAGGAAGTTTTGTATATTACTTTCTTTTTTATGATTTCCAAGCTTTCTTCTATTTTTTAATCTCCTCTTAGTATTAAGTATATTTCTTTTCCCATGGATATGTAAAACAGTATGGGTATTGTTAGCTCTATTTTCCAAATAAATTGTTCTCAGAGCAAGATTGGTAGATTTGGTTCTAATCATGTGGTAAGAAGCAGACACTGACCTTTTGATTTCAAATCCAATGTTCTTATACTAGATCATGTTATTGTTGAAGTACTATTCCTTAAAACTTCTTTTAAATTTTTGAATGTCTCATTTATTCAGAATCCACTAATTTGAAGTTTATTATCTTTCAAGCAGGCTGCAATTTTCTGTCTTTTTTTTTTTTCATTTTTAAAATCCCTTTTCTGTTGTCCTCATCCATATGATCTTCCATATTGACTTACACAAAAGCCACATTAATTTTACAAAGCTCCAGAGTGCAAAAGAGGAATCTCTAAACCAGATGATGAAAAAACAAATTATATATATATATATATATATATGTATATGTATATACACATACATATGTTTGTGTACACATGTATAATGTACATATATGTGTATGTATGTATGTATACTTTGTCATTTATGAAATGGTTTTCTTATGTCAACATTGTGAAATAAGTAGTATAAGTTACCACCATTTCATAGATGAGGAAATATAGTTCAGATTGAGTGAATTATCCAATGTCATGAAGCTAATGCATATTGGATCTAGGACTCAGATCCAGGTCTTCTAAACCCAAATTCAACTGCCATTTTTTCCATCAATATCCCATATTGCATCATTCTTTGTTCTCAATACTTTATTATATGTGACTTTAATAAATGCAGATTAATTGAGGGAAAGAAGTGAAAGAAAGGGAAATTTAGTGAAGAAATTATAAAATATTAAGAAGAATTGCAGTTTTATTACTTTCAAATACATATAGAAGCTTGTTTTTGGCATTTGGAATGCAAAAACAAACATGAAAACAATCCTTATCTTCAAGAGGGTTACATTCTATAGAATGAATACAACTAAAATATATTAAAACCATTTTTTCTAAAGTAGGTTATTAATTTCCCTGGTAATACTGCTTATTGTTAAGGTAATTTTATCAACAAATCCATTTCCTATAATATAAAATAAATGTTAACACAGACAAGATCAAATTTTGACAGATTCTAAATAATCAAGATTTTATTTATTTGTTTTAATTAAGGCTCAATTTCTATGTTGAAAAAAAATGCTATTAACTTATTTGAAATGGTTTATTTCTCTGTAATTATTTGACTCTTTTAGAAATTCTATTTCTTCATCAAATTAGAGCAAATAAGGGTAATAGTTATCTATTAGATGATAAACTAAGATATAGCTGTTATGTACATTTTGAATGATTATTCTTGAATATCTTTCACAACAACTTAATAAGTTCAGAAGAAACAGTACTTGAAGGAAAATTAAGTAACTTTTATAGCAAAAATACTTCAAGAATAAATACATAGTTTAACAAATTCAATTTATATGAAGTGGTTATTTTGGACTATACAATGTGTTGCCATATGAGGAGACATACAAATGAAAATAAGGGGTGGGGAATTTGGAATTTGTGACTGAATGAAGTGATGTGTTTTTTGGTAACATCAGAGCTAGAGATAACAACACAGAAGAAACCCCAGTCATATATGTAATTTCTTTATTCCTAGGCAGACAATATGTTTTCAATATCTATTGCCTTTCCTAATCTAATAAATTATTTTGTTACATCTAAAAGAAAACCTGAAAGGCTTGTCTATCTTTTCTTGGCTTTTAGAATATAATCATAACCAATATAAAAGTAGCCAAAAGCTTGTTTTACCTCCCCTGAGTCTTATTGTGGCCTCTTTAGCTTGGTAGCCTCATAGATTTCTTAAGCAAGAGACAACTTCTATTCCAAAACTCATCCCAAACTATCATTTCCTGTCCACACTGCCCAGATTCAATAGACCACAGAACTAGATGGGAACCTAGAGGCCATCTAGTGAAATCCTCAAATTTTCAGTTGGAGAAAGTCCTTGAGAGATTAAGTGCTTCCCCATGTTGGATAGAAGGATTGTTTCTCAGACTCAGGTCCCCTGGCTATCACCCTAATACTCTTTCTGTTACCCCACACCATTAATTATTATTTTTATAAAGAGTCTCATTTATTGTTTTTGTGAAAAGTAGAACAGTAAAACAAAACCAGCTCACATTTGTACAATGTTTTAAGCCTTATGAAGCAATAAACATAATTATACAGTGAAAAATATGCTGGATTTGGAGTCAAAGAAGCAGAGTTCAAATAGTCATTATTTAACTCTTTCTGACCTGTTTGGCTCTCCCTGACCGCATTTGAAGTTTTCTTGGCAAAGATACTAGAGCAGTTTGCTATTTCTTTCTCCAGCTCATTTTACAGGTGAGGAAACTGAAGCAAATAGGGTTAGGTGTCCTGGATCACACAAGTAGTAAATATCTAAGACCAAATTTGAACTTAAGAAGAAGAGTCTTTCAGACATTAGCACGGTATCTTCTAGATCACCTAGTTGATTTCTATTACTTATTAATTGTATGATCTTGGGTAAATCAATTAGCTTCTCTGAGGCTCCATTTTCTAATCTGTAAAATGAAGAGATTGAATTAAATGGCCACTGAGGTCCTACTTTTTAGATATAAAGCAATGATCCTCTGGTCTCATTCTCTAGATAACTGTAGGTAGCTGTTATTATCTATATTTTACAAGTGAGGAAATTTATCTTTAAGAGTAGTTAAGGGACTTGCCCATTTTTGAAGATATAAAGAATAAAAGGAGGAGGAAGAAGAGAATTATTGTATAGTTCTTTAAAGTTTGTATTACAAATATTTTCTCACCTTATCCTAACAATAATACTGCAAAGCACACGCTATTATTATCCACATTTTACAGAGAAGGAAACTGTAATAGGAAAAGTTAAATAACTTGAACAGGATCACATAACTGGTAAGTGTCTGAAGAAGGATTGAACAACAGTTCTTCTTGATTCCAGATTCAGTTTTCTACCCACTGGATCACTCATCTAGGAAGGCAAAAGAATAAGGGAATAAGAGATGAGGTTGGTATATTTCTCATTTCTTTCATCAACAGCAAATGTTTAAGCATATAGTTCATCTATTTTTAGCTGTTTTTGAAATTCTTTGTTAATGTTTACTCTCATGTTTCCATACTTCCCTCCTTTGATTACACAATAACAAATATGGATTGAATCTCCCTTATGTGCTAGATGCCCAAAATAAAAGTATATAAATAAACCAGTCTCTGCCCTGAAGGAACTTCCTATGTTCCTATAAAACATACACACAGATAAATTAATAAAAGTGATACAAGGAAGAAGGGAACATCAACATAAAGAGGAATCGAATTAAGTTTCAGGTATGAGGTGGATCCTTAGCTGAGACATTAAAGAAGCTATGATTTCTTAGAGGCAGAGGGAAGAAGATAATGAAAGCATGGTTATGTTGACTTTTGGAAGTCCATGGGCTAGTAATCTTTTTTCCTGGAAATTAGAGTTTGTGAAGAAAAATAACATGAAACAAGTCTAGAAGGGTAAATGGGTACCAGATTAGGTGACTTTGAATGTCATTCTTAGAATTTTGCATTTTATCCTTTAGACAATAAAGAACTACTGAAGATTTTTGAGCAGGGGAATGACATAATCAAAACTATAACTTCAGATTATTTTGGCAGTTGTGCAGAGAATGAATGAGAGAGGAGGAGTTGGTGGCATATTACTTTTACTATTACAGTGATTCAGGACAATGGTATTGAGATCCTAAACTAAAGTGACTATATAGAAGAGAGAAAGGAATAGAAGTGAGATAAATAAATGGGATATAAATGACAAGACTTGAAATTGATAAAACATAGAAGCTTAGAGAGAACCTAGATGGTATTGATAAAATGATGGTACTCTGATTAAAAAAAAAGGTTATTCTGGAAGATGAATGATTTTAGGGGAGGGGATAAAAGCATTCCATTTGGGAGCATGTTGAGCTTGAGATATCAATAGTATATCCAGAGAGAGGTGTCGTTAAGGACAATTGGTACTAAAATTTGGCATTTAGGAGAGGGATTAGGGCTTAATTTTTTCTACCATCCTTCCTGAACAAGTATAACTATGTGGGATAGGGTTTAAAGGTTTTTCCAACTATTTGTTGTGGGATATTACCATTCACCAAAGTATTCCTGGGAGTAATGCCCATCAGATACCAAAAGGAGGAACTCTTGCTTTTAGTGTTGAGATATTTGTTTATGCAAAATATTAGCAAACTTTTTTTATTTCATTGGCTTTCTACATTGGACACTTCTGGTACATGGAGACAGAAAAGGAAAATGACGATAGGCTCTGTGTGAGGTATATCAATTGATTACTGACCAGTCAATCCTTTCAATTATGTTTTGAAAATCCTGGACTGACTTAATGGCTCCTTTATGTAGCTTAGTCCCATATGTCTTAAATTTATCTTTCCTATTAATGTTTGTTCAGTTCATGCTTCCCCAAAGTCTTCCTGAGATGGGTATCATCTTGATATCACCAGTGATCAAATCCCCAGACAAATTCAAGAGATTTTTTTGTACTTTTCCATCATACCACCCTATAGGGATTTCCCCTATTTCATGGCATCAGTGGAAAAAAACCAGCTGTGTTTTTCCATTTAGACTTTGATTGGCATAAAAACCTGCTCCATAAGAAGACTTCAGGTCATTCAGTATAGGGCTTAATTGTTTTCTCCTAATTTTATTCTGATAGGACTTTCTCACTTCTACAGGAAGGCTTTCTGCTCATGCCTTCACTTGCTTCCTCTATCAAATATATCTTATGCTAAAGTGAAAAATATGATACTTCTCATAGTAATTCTTTATTAAATGTATGTATGTATTTGCATGTATATATACATATACATGCACAAATATATGTATATTTATTATATTTATATATGTACATATATATTCCTCCAACGGAATGTAACTTACTTGAGGGCAACAACTATTTTATTTTTCCTTTTGTTTAAAAATCACATCCTATAATTTCTGACATATCATAGGCACTTAAATATTTGTTGATTGACATATCTTAAAATCAGAAAAATCTGTGATAGGATGAATGTATGACTGACATGATTGCTAGTTTAGGGCCTAGAGTAAGTCATTTATGAAACTTCTGATTTAGACCCTTAATAATAAGTGTCTAGCATTTATTTAGCACTTATGCAAAGTTCTAGACATTTCTTATCTTATTTGATCCTCAAAACTATTCAGAGAAGCAGGTAGTATTAATATTCATTTTACTGAGGCTGAAGGATTTTAAGAAATTTGACTAGAGTCACACAGTCAAGTCAGTAACTGAGGAAGGATTTGAATTTGTATCTTCTTGGTTCCAGTCTAACACTCTGTTCACTATGCCACCTACCCCAATCTTTACAATAAGACTAACTTTTCTCTTGGATGATTTAGTCTCAAGTATAGTCATCTTTTCATTTGAATCTGAATCTTCATGAACTAGTTTATTGGACTCATATACTGATAATATTTCTAGGAATACTCAGTCAACAAACATTTATTAAGCAGCTATCATGTGCCAGGCACTATGTCCTACAAACAATTAAAAAGCCCTAGCTACAAGGGTATTACATCTTAAAGTAGCAACATCAAACACATGTATAATTATGTACATAATAGGTATAGATAGAATTTCTGTCAACTAATCAATCAATAAATATTAAATAGCTGCTAAGACACTCTATTAAACATTAAAGATATATATAATGAAAAATCCTTACAAGGAGCTCACATTTTAATAGGAGAAACAATGATATGTACAAAAATATATAGAATAAATATAATAGTAATTACAAATTAAGACAAAGAAATTTTTGAGAGAAGACTCTTTCCTCAAACAACTTCAAGGTTCTCTGAACATTTTAGAGACCATCCTTGTGGGAGATGCGGATTATAACCATAGGATATTGCAAACAAGAGCTATGGACAGAACATCACTACTTCTGATGACATCTCTCAATAACTATCTTGTATTTACTTCTTGTTGATTTTTGTATGTATTTGATATATTTTTATTTTACAATGCATATATAGGCGGATATATAGAGAGCAGGAGAGATGAGAGAAGAAGAAGGAGAAGGAGAAGGAGGAGGAGGAGAGAAGGAAGGAAAGAAGAAAGGAAAGAAGAAAAAAGGAAGGAAGGAAGGGAGGGAGGGAGGAAGGAAAGAAGCAATGAAGGGAAAGAAGAGAGAGGAAAGTGTGGGAAAAGAAAAACAGCGATAGGGTAGGAGATATGGAGACAGACACTGAGAGAAACAGAGTTATCTTTGAATAGAAACTAAAAAACAGAAAGCTGATTTCTTAATTTATGATAGGCATTATATTTTTTGGATAAGCCAATCATTCAAAAGAATAGAAGATCCTAGATCTAGAGTTAAAAGAGATTTTTGAGGTCTGATTCTCTCCTTTTAAAGATGAAGAAAACTGAGTTCTGGATAGCTTAAGTAATTTAAGTCAAAAGTTTTACTTTTGCTTTTGACTTTTACTTACTAAGTATCAAGATGCCCAGAGAAATCTATTAGAAATCAGAAGAATGAACAGAGAATCAGAACAAAAGTTTTTGGAAATTTTTAACTAGAAGTTTCTGTTCCCCAGTTGATCACTTGTCATGGCATATGAATGAGCGGTTTTCAGAGGAAGAAATCAAAACTATCAGTAATCATAGGAAAATATGTTCTGAATCATTAATTAGACAAATTTAAAGTAAAACAATTCTGAGGTACCACTTCATATCCATCAGGTTTGCTAAAATGACAGAAAAGATAAATGACAAATGGTTGATGGGATGCCAGAAAATAGATGCACTAATGCTCTGTTGGAACTGTGAACAAGTCAGAACATTTTAGAGAATAATTGGAACTTCCCCAAAGGCTATAAAAGTGTGTATATCCTTTGACCCAGCAAAATCACTGCTAGATCTATATATCAAAGAGTTCAAAGGAAAAGAACAGCTTTTTTGCAGTGGCAAAGAACTAGAAACTAAGGAGATACCTATCAGTTAGGAAATGACTGAAAAATTTGTGGTATTGGAAATTTGCCAAAAACTTGGGAAGATTGAAATGAACCTATACAAAACGGAAGAAATAGAACCAGGAGAACATTGCACACAGTAACAGCAATATTGTAACAATGTTGTTGCTGTTATTCAATTATTCAATCATGTCTGATTTTATGACCCTGTGAAATTTGTCCTTGGCATCGATACTGGGGTGGTTTGCCATTTCCTTTTCCAATATGTCTCTATTTTATAGATGAGAAATTGAAGCAAATAGGGGTTGTGACTTCTTAGGTTTACACAACTAGTAAGTATCTGATGCTGAATTTGAACTTAAATATTTCTGACTGCAATGCCAGACTCCACTGCATCACCTAGCTGCCTCATTGTAATAATAACCAATTGTTAAAGACTTAGTGACTTTGATCAATACAATGATCTACCACAATTCCAACAGGTGATAAAAAAGCTATCCTTCTCCCAATAGAACATTGGTGTATCCAGAGAATAAATTGATACAATATAGGTTTTTCTTCTTTTTTTCTTGTGTTTTTCCCCAGAATAAGGCTAATAAGAAAGTATATTTTACATGACTTCATATGTTTAATGAATATTATAATTCTTGTCTTTTCAATAGATGTAAGGGAATGGAGGAAGCAAGAGAATTTGCAACTAAAAATAAAAATAAAATTGAATTTTAAAAAGGAGAAATTGTAAAACCATGCCCTCTTATAGTATGAAATTTTCCTGTAGTATGGAATTATGTAGTAATAATAAGAGGTACCATTGTCATCAGTCAGAAAGTATTGGAGCTGAAAATATGTTCCTGATCATATTTCCAAAATTAAGACACAGAATATAGTTTATATGTATTTTTTTGTTTGTTTGTTTTTTTGTTGAGGCAATTGGGGTTAAATGACTTGGCCAGGGTCACCCAGCCAGGAAGTGTCACATGTCTAAGCCCAGATTTGAACTCAAGTTCTCCTGACTTCAGTGCTGGTATTCTATCCACTGTACCACCTAACTGCCCCAATATGTAATTTTTTAAAATAGTAGATTAAGTTTCCTAAAATAATTTTATTGATTTAAGTGGCCTTTGAGGGCCAGAATAGCCCAGTAACATTATTATTGAACTATCATTAACCATTATTATTGAACTATTTGTGTACAAAAATAAAATTTTGAGTGCTGAATAATGACTTTCCAAAAATTCTTTGGGAATATAATTCTTTTAGGATTTAGGAACTGGTTGTGTTCTATATCAATGACCAGTACTATGAGTGTCTGCCAAAGAATCTTCCTCTTTTGGTCAATGTTGAATAAATGCTCAAACTTTTGTATTCATCAATGCTACTTTTTTTCCTAATTTGTTGAATATCAAAACTTTTCTGCTTGCAGAAATTAGTCAACAAAATTTCTTGAGTTTCTACCATGGCAGATTGCTTCTGGAAATTTTTCTGGGAATTAGCTAGTCCCATCCAGAGTATTTGAATTTTTAATAGAATCCATCACATCCAAATCCAGATGTCCTTTTTCTAAAACTATCCATAGATTGAGACATTATTTTTTTTGTGAAACCTTCTTTCATTTCAAAATAATTTAACAATTATTTGCAATTTCCAGAGATTTCATCATAGTTAGAATATTTTAAAGTCATAATTTGGTACAAAGATAGTCAACATATGAAGGTATTCAGGCATTAAATCAGGTATAATCTGAGAATTTGTGGATCAGGTCCAGAAAGGCCACCTTGGTAATGTAAACTAATGAGGACTGAATTGATGAATCAACTAAGAAACACTGTTTTGGCTAAATAGCATAGATTATAAAAGAACAAATAGTAAGTATTCTTTAATACAATATAATTAGAGACTAATGTATTTTTCCAGTCCAAAGGATTCTAAATTACAATATAAATATGATGTATGTAGTTTACCATCCATTCTCTATAAACATAATATCTATTGTGGTAAAATACAAATTTGACATATTTACAGTTAAAAATGAGAAAAAAATGGAGAACTGCATACAATGAGAAGCAAAAGAATTTCAAAAAGCTTGGAAGTCAAAATATGTCCAAGGCACCAGAGCACATAAATACTTTTACAAAGTACTATGGGAATGAACATCAGATTAGCTTTCTGTGTATTGGCCAACAAGAAGCACATCTACTAAATATTTCCTTTAATAAATATCTACCAAGTATCTATGATGTTAGACCCTGGGGATAAAAGATATAAATGAAATCTTTCCTATTGTAAAATATTTTGTACTCTATTACAAGGAACAATATGATACTATTCAAATTATGGACTCAATAGTTTAAAAAGTGACAGCAATAATTGTCATGGGGGACATGGAAGAGAGGCATAGAGCATCAAAAATGCTTCATATAAAAGGTGGTATTTGAGCTGAGATTGGAAAGAGGTGCAGAGGAAGTATTTTGCAGGCACAGAGATCAGGAAAGGGTCTAAGGGTCTAATGTATAAAGAATAGCAGAGACCATTTGGTCTGGTTTGTGTGGCCCTAAAGTCAGGAGTCCTCAAATTTCCATGGCAAGTGAAAAGTCCAGATGACAGGTAATGGTTCAGGATGCAATGTGTAACTTTGGGATGCTGATTATTCTGTACAGTTCTGACTCCCTTAAATCCAGTTTACACATATGTCAAGACATAATCCTTATGATATTGATCTTCTTTAAAAAGGACTGGACAAATAACAAGACTCAAGAAGACATAAATTCAAATGTGACCTCAGATACTTACTAGCTGTGTCAACTTGGACAGATCACTTAATCTCTATTAGCCTCACTTTACTCTTCTATAAAACTGGGGTAATAATATTACCTATTTCCCCGCATCATTTTGAGGATGGATTAGTTGTAAAGCACTTTGAAAACCTAAAAATTCTATATAAATGCTAATGATGATGATGAAGAAGATGATACTTGGAAAGGCAGTTCAGAGCCATGTTGTGAAGGATTTATTGTTACCAAACAGAAGAATTTATACTTAATTATAGGGGGTAATAATGAACTACTACTGAAAAATGAAGACACATGATCAGAACAACTGTTTTATGGAAAACACTTTATGCAGCTCTAGGGAGGATGGATTTAAGAGTGAGGGGAAAAAACTTGATTTAGGGAGAGTAATCTCAGTTAGTGAAAGGTATTGCAGTAGTCTAGGTGAGAGGTGATAAAGATTTGAGTTAGGCTTGTTGTCTTCTGAATAAAGAGAAGGAGATGGACACTAGAATTTGTGGAGTAGAGTCATCAAAATTTGGTCTCCATGTCCTAGTGACTTCTTGTACCTTGCTGATAATGGATAATCTGGATTACATGAATCAAAAGAAATAAATAACAACTCACATTTACAAAGTATGACATGCTTTACAAAACACTTTCCTTGCAACTTCCCAGTTCGATATTAGTAATATAAAATCTCATTGTTCAGATAAGTAAACTTGAAATTCAGAGGGAAAGTTAACCTGTTGTGTGATCATGCAGTTAGTAAATAAATGTGAGAGCTAGGATTAATAGCTATGTCTCCTAAACACCAATTTCAACAATCTTTCCCCTTTAGCATACTATTCTCAGAAAGTAGAATTAATATGTTCTATCCAACTTAGTTCTATTAATCCAAATTTTATTAAGCACATACTAGATAGGTGCTAGATACTACTAGATGCTGGTGATGCAAAAACAAAAATGAAACTGTCTGTTCTGTCAAGGAACTTTCAGATCTTGATTGCAATTTTATCTTGAAAGTATCACAACCTAAATGGAAGAAGACAAATACCAGGCTGACACTGGAAAAAGTGAAAGTATATATGCTAGCCAGAAAATTAAGGCAGATAGGTGGCACAGTAGATAGAGTGCTGATTGTGAATTCAGGAAGACTCTTTCTGAATTCAAATATGACCTCAGATACTTAGTAACCATGTGACCTTGAGTAACTTAACCCTTTTTGCCTCAGTTTTCTCATTTGTAACATGAGCTGGAGAAGAAACAGAATACGCTCCAATAGTTTTGCCAAGGAAACCTCAAATAGGATCATAAAGTGAACAATAAAAGCCAGAAATTTAATTGTGATTTAGGTTAGCCAAAAATGCCAGTGCAGTATCAGGCTCTATTATTAGAAACAAAGTGTCTATAAGGGACTATTTCCCTCAAATATTCTCTTCTGGTTGACTTACCTGGTGCTCTGTTTTGGATGCTGTATTTTAATGAAGGAATAATAAATTGGAATGTCTCCAGAAGAGGTTGGCTAGAGTGGTGAAGGTATCTAAACCATATTAAATAAGGAGAAATTGAAATAACTAGCGATAATTAACTTGGAAAAGAACGGACTTCCAGAGCATAATCACTCAGGATGGTAAAAAGACTTGTGTTTGTGCCATATGAGAATCAGCCAAAAAAACCTGGAGATAGCTCACCTGGAAGAGAGAAGAGATTATCTTCAGTAATCTGAACAACTGTCAGATAGATGAGGGACCAGACTCATTCTTCACAGTTAAAGAAGTCAGAATTGGGAATAATTGGTTCCAGAAAAATAAATTTAGCTTTGATTTATGGGGGAAAAAACAATACTTCATAACAATTGTTTATGTGTTCAGTTGTTTTTCAGTCATGTCCAATCTCTCCATGACTCCATTTGGAGTTTTCTTGGCATAGAGACTAGAATAGTTTGCCATTGTCTTCTCCAGCTCATTTTACAGATAAAGAAACTGAGGCAAATAGGGTTAAGTAACTTGCCCAGGAACAAAAGTTATTGTGTCTGAAGTCAGATTTGAACTCAGGAGAGCCTTCCTGATACCAGGGCCAGAGCTCTATGCACTATGGCACCATCTAGCTGATACTTAACCTTCAGAGTTTTTAATAAAATAAACTTGAAGTTTCCAGAACCTAATTCTTAATCCTGTATCTGGTTGGCATGGGGAAATTTTTTCCTTGAAGCAACAAGGTACTAAATTTGGAGTCAGAAGAAATGTGTTTATACCCTAATTCTTCTGTTTGACCTTGAACAAGTATTTTAATCTTCCTGCATCTCAGTTTCAGCATCTGTAAAATAAGAAGGCTGAATTCTATAAATGATTATAAATATAAATATATATTTATATATTTGCATACAAATATATATGAATATCTAAATGTAAACTATTGATTATTAATATTTTATAAGAAATTCACATTTATATTATCCATTAGTCATGCTTATTAAATAATTTGATCCTCACAAAAGTCCTGTGAAGCTGGCACTATTTATTTCCATAAGAAAACTGAGGTTCAGAAAGCTCCAAGTGATTGGCCCATCATCACAGAGCTATAGAGCCATCCCCAGTTATCTTCTGAGTCTAAATCTACATTTTTTCCTAGTTCTAGATTTTGCTACTATAGAAACATTTCAAAATCTATTCAAAATTTAAATGATCTGCCATATGAGGCAATAGAAGTTCATGGGAATGATTCTTAAGAGATCATTTAATCACTTTCCAAAAATGTTTTAGGAAGGATTTCTCCATTGTGTAGAAGGTTAGATGAGAAGGCGTCTTTGCTCTATTCTAACTCTGTAATTTTATGTCCCTGGTTATTTATGAAGGAAGAAACTCTGTGAAGGGCAACAATTCATTCACTTTCTCACAGACACATCTGTTTTTTTTTTTTATCTTTTTTTCTGCATCTCTCTCTTCATTTGACCCCTAGCTTTGGAATTGTCTTGTTCTATCTATTTGACTTTTTTATTGTCTAGGAACATCATTCTCATCTTTCCTTCTCACTTTCCTAATCCTTTTAATTTGGTTTTAAAATTTCAGCTTCAGATGACTATGTTCCCCATTACTTACTTTTTTTATATGAATTTTATTTCTTTACCCATTTACCATTTCAAGTAATATTAAAGTTTTTGTTTCTATGGGCTAATACCAAATAGGCAATATGTCAGAATTGAGTTAGAAAGACTTGGGTCCAAGTACAGTTTCTGATATAGGCTCTCTTTATGACCATTTTCAAATCATTTAATGTCACAGGTAGTTTTCTATGACTCTTAAGTTATGAAAGAATCACTGATTTGTACTGGTTGAAATAACAGAAATCATTTCCCTTCCATCAAAAAAATCTTTAGAAATTCTTCATTTTTTGCTTCCTTTTAAAATATTTTTTCTAACAAATTATATGAAGATAAGATTTCTTTATTTTTCATAGCCATTTCCTTCTCTGACATTTTATAGATGAAGAAACCAAGGCAAATAGAATTAAGTGACTTGCCTAGGGTCACTAAACTAGCAGGTGTCTGAGAATGGATTTGAATTCCTAAAGATAGATTTTCTATCACTTTAACCACTGTACAACCCAGGTGCCCTTCCTAAGAATTAGACCCATCTAAAAGAGGAAAAAGCTGCATTTCCCAAAATATGAGTCAAAGAAATAGAGTCCTCTCCTCCTAATTCATATACCTTATCCTCAAACCACACTTTGACAGTTTCACTGAACTTGATGTCAGTCAATCAAAGTTACAATCCCAAGACAGAAGCTTTCCTATTGTTCCTTATTGCCCAAGCTAATAGATACTGAAGGTTCCTTCAAATATAAATGCAAGAGATAAACTCATTTCAAACATTTTGGTAAAGCTTGATGTTTCATCAGAGATGATTCCCAGTGATTGATCAAAAAAAAGAGGTGTTTATATAATGGAATCACATTAGATTATGAGTTCTATGAGGGTGGGAACCATTTTTTGTCTTTCTTTTTATCCTTAGCACTAAGCACAATACCTGAGAGGTAATAGACACTTCAATTCTGGTTGACTTAACAGTTTGTATGAAGAAGGGGAAAAGAGGAAAGGCTGGATAAAGAAGATTTGTATAAAATGTGTGTGTGTGTGTGTGTGTGTGTGTGTGTGTGTGTATTGTACCTTTCTATTTTTAAAAAGAGAGACAATTTCATTGAAAGCCAAGTAAATCATCTGTAAAGTTTTTTGCCCATAGTAGGTGTTAAGTAAATATGGAAGTACTGGTTTTAAAGAGAAACTGGGTATTTACAATCTTGTCAGAGTTCCCCTAAAGTCTAACACATTCTCAACCACCTCCTACCATCACCCAATCAGTATTTCCTTAAGGAATGTATGTTAATTCTTAATATTATCCTCAAGAAGATTAATTCCTGATGAAATAGATCATGTCACTAAGAAATACAAACCATTGTTCCTTTTAAATTAGTAATGCCATTGCCATGTTCCAGTCTCACAGAAACCAATAATTTATTATATTTTTATAATAATCAAAGTATTTTAGACTGAATAGGCATTTTAAAAATTAAGGTTAGCAATATATTTTATATTTATTTTTTAAAAAATTAAAATACTTTTAACTAAGACATTATAACATTATGGTAAGAATACTAGATTTGGGCTCAGAAGATTTAGTGTTCATATCCTGGCATAACATTGGAAGAGAAAAATTAACCCCCTATACCTCCTTATTGTTAAAATGTTTGTAACACTGATAACTCCCCAGCTTATAAAATTGTGATTTGAATCAAATGAGATAATGTTCATGAAAGCACTTTTTAATAAATTGCAAAATAGTCCATAAATAGGAGATAAGAGATTTTGTTATGCATATTGGGGCAGCATGAGTGCAATTGTCAATGTATGCTATTTTTTAAAATATGCAAACCTTTCATGGTTTTGTTTCTTTGATTCTTTCCCATTAAATACTAAGTTTTTTGATGACAAGAACTGTCTTTTGCCTTTCTTTGTATCCCCAACATTTAACACAGTGCCTGGCATACAGTTGGTTTTATATAAATTAGCTGGACTTGACTTCTCTTTCAACTCATCTATCTCATAAGTTGTCACATATTATGTTTTTAATTTTGTATTTGCTTTAATCATTTAAGAGTGCTGCCTTTTCACTTTCCCACCCCAAATTATTCCATTCCCAATTCAGAACACATAAAAAGAAAGCTCATTATATATACAAAGACAATCGAGGCAAATTTCCACATTGTCTATGTCCTAAAAGGTATTTTATCTCACTTTACATTTTGAATCCTTCATTTTTCTGAAATGGTAGGTAGCATGTTTCACCATTAGTCCTTTGGAATCCTGGTTGGCCATTATGTTGGTAAAAATTTAGCATAATAATATCTGCTCACACTTACATATCATAACTTGTTCATTCAGTAACCAATTTATAGTTACACTCTCAGTTTCCCATTCTTTGCCATATCAAAAATATTTATAAATATTTTGGTGCATCCTTAGAGTCTATTTTTTCTTTCTTAATCTATGCTCCCTTTTATTCTACTTGTGATTTCTACTCTTTCTTTCCTGTTTTTCTCTTGAGTGAAATGAATTTCTTTACTCAAATATATTTTTTCTTCTTTTGACAAACTCAGTTGTGCGAGGTGCAAATGTCAGGAATTCCCCCCTTTCCCCTCCTTCTTGTTTAAAAAGATGTCTACTAATTTGGGGCCTTGTGGCCCTTACAAGGTCTTGCTGTTCCAAAATACATGAGTTTCCTATTTTGACTTGCCTCTCATATGAAGCCCCATACTGCCAAAACTCTGATTCCCTCTGTCTATCTGATGAGCAATAAGTGTTATTCAGCTCTTCAAAGATTCCTTCTTGGGACAATCCGCTCTTGGTAAACCTACCCTTCTCTGTTCTAGTTGCAGAAATATATTAGCTGTGTGATCTTAGGCAAGTTAAGTTTTCTCTGCCCCAGTTTCTTGATATATAAAGAGAAAAATAATAATGATATCAATCTCCTGAGGTTGTTTTTGAGAGATCAAAATAATACAATGCTGAAAAATGCTTGATAATTGACTAAGCACTACATTATTTCTTTAATTGAATGTAACTTTTCAATACCTGATAACTCGAAAATAGTTTTAAAATGTCAAAGGCAATAAGATCAATGATTTTTATATGCAATAATTTGTAAATGCTATTGGTGTCATCTGACATTTATCATTTGTGTTATTTTGTGTTTCTAAATCTATATTGTAAAATTTCAGATACCACTGTAAAACAGAAATGCTGTTAGAACTTTTCTTTTAATCTGGATATTGTTGCATATAAATTGGGCTTTTAAAAGTATGTGATAGAAAATAATTGGGTATTTAAAAATTGTTAAATATTTAATGAAGTATATTTGATTATAAAAACAGGTAAGACTACTAACAATAAGAATAATAATATTTACTATAATAGCAAATTATCATTTCAAAATGTTAGTATGAAAATGTATAAGATGCCATACATAAAGAATTAATGAAATATTAATTTATAAAAAAATCAGTAAATATATTTAAGTTCTAATTGAGGGTAATGAAAATTTGCTATTTGAGGCAAAAATTCTTGAGATTGTAGATTTACTATTGTTTTGAGCCATAATTACTAAAATAGCTGACTAAATTATAATGAAGTCAATAATAGAAAATATATGTGCTGAAGATAACTGGGTAAAAGCGTATGTGCATTCCTGGGAAAAGTTTGGGGGATAAATGTGGACACCTCTTAACTAGGAATCCCCCTGACTCTATTTCCACATTGTGCAATTTTCTTTCTGAAAAGGAAATTTCCCACCTGATTAATCCTGTGCCTTTTCATATGACTGACTATATTATTGGCTGTCAGCTATGATGAATGCCTGGAATTAAATAGAAGTGAGGAACTTTTTCCTCGGTTATGATATAATACTGTTATAACTATGTGCCTTCTGCTTTTATAACAAATTCCTACAATCAAGAAGTTTTGTAAGTACAATACTGAATATAATAAATAATAGATTAATAAAAAGATGTCTACTAACATATCCTGACTATATGAGGTAATTTCCTCTGATCTTCCTTTCCCTGCCCCCGAATTTATTCATATGTCCCCTTCTCTTTCCATTCTTAAGATCAAGACTATAAGGTTCTCTCTAATAAGTCTCCACCTATGAACCCTGATGATGATAAAGGTTCAGAGGGAATACATTTATTATTTAGTTTCATATTTAAATATAAGGAATATCATTGTTTATATTTACATTTTCATATTTCTTTTCACTCCATTTTTTGCAATTCTAAACTTTTCAAAAGGAATGCCATATTTCATTAAAGATCCATTTCCCTCATATCATTGCATTTAGTTTTGCTGTGTTGTTATTCTTAGCTGTAAAAGAATTTTCATTTCCTTCTAGAATATTGTATTTCCAAGTTCTCTGTTCCCTTATAATGATGGTTGTTGAATCATATCTGATCCTGACTGTGGCTTCTCGATACTTGATTTTTTTTTTCTTTCTGGCTGCTTGCGATATTTTTTCTTTGATGTTGAAGCTCTGAATTTTGACTATGATATTCCTGAAAATTTTCATTTTAGAGTTCCTTTCAGAGGGTAGTTGGTAGGTTCTTTTTATTTCAATTTATCCTCTGTTTTTCATAGATCTGAACAGTCTTCTTTCAAGTTCTTGAAATATGATATCTATGCTCTTTTTCTTACTATAATGTTCATGTAATCCAATATTCATAAATATTTACTCCTTGATCTAATTTCCAGGTCAATTATTTTTGCTGAAATACCTAACATTTGCTTCTGTTGATTTTTAGCCTTTTGACTTTGTTTTGATATTTGTTGTTTCCACATAAAATCATTGACTTCAATTTGGTCTATTTTAATTTTCAGGGAGTTTGCTATTTGGGCAAATTTTGTATCTTTTGTACCAAGCTATTATTTCTTTTCCAATTTTTTTTCATCAAGAGCTCTCAATCCATTTGTAAAAAATGCTTTTCAAAGCCTACATTGAAACTTTTGTCTCATGTCTTCCAGTAATTCTTCTTGAGTTTATGCTTGAACTGTGTTTATTTCTGAGGCATTGCTTATATATGATTTGTAACCATTCTCTTCATTTTGGTTTATGTCTTTAACATCTCTGCCATAATATCATCTGGTTTTAGTGGGAATCTTTTTCCCCTTCCTCCTTCCCCCCCACCATTCTTCCAAATAATTTTCTGATTTCATCTTATTGTTAAGGTGACGTTCTATGACACTCCTGGAGAGAAGGTTTAGTATGGTTCTATTGCTACTTTCTTGGGGATATTTTCTGTTTTGTTATTCCAGAATCCTAAGACAGAGACCTACATATTTTCAGGGCTACCAAAGTAGTCTTTCTGATGAAAGACAGAGTCTGATTGCTGTGTCTCTGATTTGAGTGCTGCAAATTTCTGACCTGGGTTTGGGTATGTACAAGAGTAGACTGCTAGTGGACTCTGTCCCTATCAGCAAATTGTAAAGGTCTGTTGCTTCAAAGTGACAATGTTGTAAATTCTCCTTTGGCCTCAGGTTGGCCTAAATACTGGAAGTGAGACCCTGTTTTGAGGTTGGGGTCTGACTCATATCATTATACTGTCACTGTTGACTTCTGAATTTCTTCCTTTCCCCATAAATAGTCCAAGGCCATTGTACCCAGGGGTACATCCTCTCTGTGGATTTCCTTCTCACTCCATACTGAATCAATGACTTAGAACTGGGTAATGGGTGACAAAACTGCTAGTTCTCAGGTCATCAAAGAGGCCTGTTATAGAATTGGGATATCCTGATACGGGGTCCTAGGGTGCCCAAGTATGACTTAAACCTCTTCTTTCCTTGGTGCTTAGCCTTTGATGGGGCACTGTTATTTTCCTTTATCTTGTATGTTTCCACCTAGACCCAGCCTCCCGTGTCAGCAGACTTGCAGCCTTTCTCCCTCTACCTACAGAGACAAACAAAGGACTCATGATTTGGGAGACAGGCAGACTTCCCTACCAGGATTCAGTCTCTTGTAATTCTAGATCTTTTTTGAGGATTTTGTAGATGAAAGCTTACCACACTGTTTTACACCATCTTAGCTTTCTAATATGTGCCATGTCTTGTTAATCCCTCCCTCCCTCCACAAAATTTCTTTCATCCATTTTCTCTCATCAAATCTCTAAAACCTCTAAAGAAAAGTTTAGAGCAAGAGCAAGGTTCTTGCTTGTATTTTTTTCCTTGACAAAAGATACATTTATTTATGATAGGAGGGTACAGACAAAATGAAGAGATAAAATAAGCACCAGGAATGGTAAATATAAAATAGATTTGGGAGAACAGATAGTTATCAAGGAAAGGGATCTTAACAATTAACAATGGAAAAGACAAACTCCCTGAGTGAAACTCACAATTAACCAGGAAAAGGGGAATATGTCATGAAGTGGGAATATGCTATGGACTGGAAGGCTGAATCCTAAAAGGTATTTTAGCACCCTAGCAGAGTTAGTCAGCTATAAAAGGAAGAAATAAAGAAAGCATGGGGAAGGAGGTAAGATAAAAGACACCATGAGGCAGTGACCAGCTTACCCAAGAGGGATTCAACTTCTTGCTTGTATTATTGCAATAGTTTCTTAAGTGGCATCTATGCTTCTAATCTCTTTCTTCATTAATCTGTTCTCCACAAAGCTGCTAAATGGATGTTCTTAAAACACAGATCTGACTAGGTCATACCCCTTCCACAAAAATCTACATTACTTTAGGATTAAATATAACATCCTCAGCCCGAAACTTAAAGCCCTCCATAATATGATTCCCATCTGCCCATTCAGTTTTTTATATTAATCAATTTCATGTTGTCTTCATTTCATTCAAACTGGGTTGCTAACTGTTACCAAGAGGACATCCTATCTTCCACTTTCAACCTTTACTCAAATGGTTTCCTCATGATTTGAATTCACTTTCTCTTCATATTTGTCTCATAGAATTCTTTGATTTCATCAAAATATAGCTGTTGCCAACATTTATATGAGACTTTTCCTTAATGTCTGAGTTATTACCAATTTTCTCCTCTTGAAATTACTTCATAATATATTGATTTTGTTTACTTGAGTACCTGTTACTAGGTTCCAGTAGATTATAAGCTCTCCGGAAGAAAGGCATTGTATTATTTCTGTCTTTATAGCCTCAACTTCTCACCTAGTGCCTGGGACAAAGCACAAGATTAATAAAATTGTGAATATTGAATAAATCCAACTCAATAAACATTTACTAAACAACTACCATGGCTGGGGAATTGTGCTTAGCACTGGTAATGCAGAAACAAAAATGGAATGGTCTTTTCCCTCAAGGGGTTTATATTTTATTGAACATTCTATTTTCTAAAATATCAAGTTTATTGCAAAGGTTGATTACAAATCCAAAAGAGGAAAAAAGAAAAATGAGTATTCCTATTCAGATCATGAAGTTCAGATTATATAGCAAAAGGTTAATAATGCATTTTTAAAATGTGTCTTTCTCAGATTTGAAGTTACTAAGGGAGAAATAGCTAATACTAACTAATAATTTACACTTGGAGTCTAATTATTTAAAAGAAATCTGAAAGTTCATTAAGAATTAGACATGATTAATTATCTAGTATTGTATCATTTATTGAGTGGAGAGATAATAGAATAAGAATTTGGTTATGATTATAAATCCCTATGAGTCTGTACCTTATCTCCAATAAAAGTGGGACATTATATGAACTGTATTATTTTAGTGTTTGTCCTTGTAAACTTTCATACCTTTTTCCTTTTAACTTTAGCCAAGCTGTCTGAAATTAGATGAAGTGCATGAGGAAGGGAGGGAAGGGATGGGGAAGAGAATAGTAGCAGTGACTGAGTAGCAGAAATAGATGCTGGAAACTTATTTACTTCAAGAGAGGTCTGTTTGCAGTTCTAAGATTTATATGTAATGTAACTTGCTGCCTGGAGCAAGTGAACTATTCAAAACCCAACTTGTCATCTTCAGCAGAGGATAAGTATGCAAATCATTCTATTCTTTGAAATGGTAAGAAAGAAATATACCTTAATTTCCTTGCAGTGCCAATGGCCATTTTAGCATCAAAATTTTTTCTGTCTTCTCCTTCCATGTTTAATGTATTTTTTCCTTTTTACTTCTTGTTGTTGCAACAGATTCTCTACAATAACTAAATTAAGTTAGATTAATAAATTAAGACTGACTACTAAGGTCAAATCAATTAGCTGACTGAAGCATTAATATTAGGTAATGTTCAAGTATTGTGTTACATCAGATCATGGTTTATGAGCATTTCTGTATTTCAAAATCTCATCACTTCCTGAACTTGTACATTATTTTGTAAAATGTTTTATGATACAGAGTTAACACCTGCTTTAAAATGTTTTTTAATTGTAGATTGTACTACAGTAGATTTGTGATATATGTATTAATGTCTATGACATAGCCTCAACTCACCTATGCTTATATATGTCTTTCCCTAATCTTCCTATAAATGCCGCTTACTTCACCATATAAACCTTACTAAAACTTTAGCCTTTGGATAGGTAATATTGGATCATGGAAACTGTCTATCAATTTGTCTCCTTTCTTTTACTAAATGACTAGATCACCCTTTCCTCTACCTCCAAATCTGATCATATATTTTCTTATTATTATCTATTAAGTCAATTTTCTTACACAGTTCTTCACTGATCATTATTAACTCAATATTACTGCATATAATGAAGTTGTACAGTCTTTGAGAAATAGCAGAAGATTGAAGAGCCTAACATATTATGGTCCATAGAGTCATAAAGTATTGGATCTAACTGAAGAATGAAAAGCAACTGTATATGATATGATTGTGTGTATATATATATATATATATATATACATACATATATATACTTATATATACATACATAATATAACAAAATAAATACTAAAAAGTAATATATGCAATTTTCCTCCATAGATAGGATTATGTAACAAGCATTATATTGACCCAGAATTATAGAAAGAATATTACAGCTCATATTTTGCTCTCTATACTCAAGGAGAAAAGATTGCAACATATAATATTTGTGGATAGATTTGGATAAGAATTGAATATGATGAAAAGATATCTTTTTATCATTGAGATAGTGTATGAATTAGTCTATCTAATTTGGCCCAAATATAATAAACATGATCAGCTAAACCACTGATTTATTGAGTACTTCTATCAATAAACATTTAAGTGCCTTCTTGTGTGTAGAGCACTGAAGGGATAGTGGGACCATCCAATCCCTCAAAGAATTTACCTTTTATTTGGAAGATTTGACATGATTATAACTAAGAAGATACAGGATATATAGAAAATAAATAAGATGATGAGATAAGGCACTAAAAACTGAAGAAATCAAGAAAGATGCCTTTTAACCGAACCTTGAAGAAGGGACCAAGAATTCCTAAGATGCAAAAATGAAAGAGAAAATTTGAGACATAGAGGATATCCCATACAGGCTATATAAAGACAGGCAACTGTCTATATGCACAGTGCTTATAGTAAGTGCTGAGAATAAGAAATAGATGACACAGAGGTCGGATTTCTGTCTTCAAATAGCTTACAGTTTCATTGAGGAAGTATACTCTTGTGCTTAATACCCAATGATACAGAGTTATTACTGAGAAAGTATAGATATGACCATGTCACATCCTTGTTCAATAAGTTCCATTTGTTCTCTATTATCATCAGAACCAAATATAAACTTTGTTGTCCAGTGATTTCAGTCTTGTCTGACTCTTTATGACACTATTTGAGGTTTTCTGGACAAAGATACTGGAATGGTTTGCCATTTCCTTCTCTAGTTCATTTTACAGATGGGGAAACTGAGACAAACAAGGCGAAGCAGATTGCCTAGAGTCACCTAACAAGTAAATATCTGAAGCTGGATTTGAACTCAGTTCTTCCTCACTCCAGACCTGGCATTCCATCCTGGCACTTTAAAGAGCTACATTGAACCCCTCCTCTTTTTTCAGTCTTTCTTCCATTTATGCCATCTATGATTCAGCTTTAAGTTCTTGACAGTTGCAGTTCTTGACAATATTCTCTTTTCAGGGGCAAAGGCCCTGACCATTCTCCATACATAGAATGCTCTTATCTGCTATGCTTTATTTTTCTGCTTATCTTAATACTCAGATCAAGTCCCACTCTTTACTGAAGGCCTTTATTGCTGAGATTATTACTTTCTTGTATTCTCTCTCTCTGTCTCTCTCATCTCTCATATCTTGCAAGTACATTGGTACATTGCAAGTACATGCAAGTACATGTTTTCTCCATTAGAATGTTATTTTCTTGAGGGAAAAGAGCATTTAAAAAACCTTTTTTGTATTCCCCAGAGCTTTGAAAAAAATCAGAATGTAATAAATGCTTTTTGATTGATGACTGGCATAGGCAGTAAAGGCTCTCAGAGCTCTTGATAAAGAAAAGGATTAAGATAAATTACTTTCTTGGAGAAAGTATTTGGGACTAACATATAAATAAAACTTGTTCATAAATACATAGGTTTACAATGACTTAGGTTCAATTTTGCCTATAGTAAGGAGAATACTATTTTAATATCTGTAGACTATCATCGTTATTGATAAGGCACTCATCTGTTAAATAGGTATATTTATATTGCATTCTATATTTTATCTCACACAATATGGTCCTATTTAGAACCATTTTTTTTGCTTAGATATAATAATTTAAGTCTGTTTTACTCCTTTGATGATGTCTGAAATCCCATTGTTAAAAATTTATTCTTTTTAATTTTTAATCCTTTTTTGGTTTTCTTAAATTGCAAATGGGAAAAGTAACTCATGAATCTGTTATTAGATATATATAGTTTAGTATCAATGAGTTTGTTAGACTTTTTTCCTGAGAACAGAAATGAAAGAGAAAAAGTTGCAGAAAGTAGAAAACAAAAATGTCTTTTTACATATTAACCCCTCATTAAATATTATTTTGATTCCCTACTTGCCTATTATGAACACCATATCTTCTTCTTATATATAAAAGCTGAATTATAACAAATACATAATTATTTTGGTATTATAACATTACATATTTACTAGATAATAATAGCACATTTATATAGCATATTGAGGTTTACTTAGTAATTTTCTCACAAATACCTTGAGAGGATGGTGATGGTATTCATAATAATTGTGTGTGCATGTGTGTGTATGTGTGTGCAAGAGAGTGACAGACACAGACCAGAGAAACAGAAACAAGAGAAACAGAGAGAATATTTCATTATACAATGAGACAACTAAGTGGTACAAAGGATAAAGCACTGAACTTAGAATCAGAAAGATTTCAGTTCAAATATAATTTTGACACTTACTAGGCCTGTGAACCTAGCAAGTCACTTAACCCTGGTTTGTCTCAGTTTCCTCATCTGCAAAACAGGGATGAAAGTATCTAATCCTAGAATCCTTATGAGGATTAAATATTTTTGAAGTGCTTTGTACAGTTTAAATGCTATAAAAATACTAATTTGTTTTACTAATACAGAACTTTTTCAAAGACATCTTTTTCATAATAACCTAATAAAATATGAGCATAATAAAATTATGCCTATTTAACAGATTAGTGCCCTTAAGATTTAGAGGAAAAAAACTCTAAATTCCATGATTAGCATGGGAAAGGAATTAATTGGTGAGATAGCTTGGTGGCACAGGGGATATAGTGTTGGACCTGGATCAAGAAAAGTTATATTCAGATAGGGCCTCAAAAACTTACTAGTTGTGTGATCCTGGGCAAGTCATATAACATCTGCCTGGCACAGTTTTTTCATCTTTAAAATAAAAATTAAAGTAGTGCCTAAAAGCAAGCAGAACCAGGAAAACATTGTACACAGCAACAAGGAGATTATGTGATGATAAATTATGATAGACTTCTCAGCAATTCAGTGATCCAAGGCAATTTCAATAAACTTTGGTTAGGAAATGCCATCCTCCTCCAGAGAGAGACTTATAGAAGCTAAATGTGGATCAATGCATATTATTTGCACCTTCCCCTCCCCCTTTTTTTCTTTCTCATGGCTTTTCTCTTTTGTTTTGATTTTTTCTCCCATATGGAGTCATAAGGAAATATGTAAAAAATAAATACACATGTATAACCTATAAATAAATAAATAAATAAAATAGCATCTATTTCCTAGACATTATGAGAATAAAATAAATGTAAATGTAAATATATTAAAAAATAAATATTTAAAATAGTATATTTGGAAAGCAACTTTTAAAATTTAAGACTATATAAAAGGTAACTCTTACTATTATTATTAAAGTAGCTAAATGACTTGTCCAAAGTGATACAACTTGTGTCCAGCTCATTTTCCATAATATTTATTGAGAACTTACCATGTGTAAGGCACTGTGCTAAGTGTTAAAGATGCAAGGATTAAAATGACAAAGTCCCTAAGATCCTGGATATTCCTCTAAAATCATTATTCTATTTAAAAACCTTTAGCATGCACCTTTCCATTTCTATTTGAAAATAAGGATTTTTCTTCAGTCTCGAGGGCAAAAACTGAGGAGGACATCCTGTTTAGGAGGCTAAAAATCACAGATGAAATAAGATGTATTAGCTTCATCTACTTACACCATCAGAGTCTTCATCTTTCCTATTTTGGACAGATAATAATAATAACACATTTTTATATAACACTTTAAAACACACAAAATGCCATATGTATATTATCTCATTTGAGCCTCACATAACCCTGGTAGGTAATTGCTCTTTAAAAATTGAAAAAAATGGGGGCAGGTAGATAGTGCAGTGGATAGAGTACCAGCCCTGGAATCAGGGGAACCTGAGTAGAAATTCAGCCTCAGACACTTAACACTTCGTAATTGTATGACCCTGGGCAATTCACTTAACCCCAATTACATATTAACAAATAAATAAACAAAGATAGATTGGAAAAAAAGAAACTGAGAGAGTTTAAGTGATTTGACAAGCATCACACAGCTAGTGTCTAAAGTAGAATTTGAACTTGGATTTTCCTGATTCCATGTCCAATGCTGTATTCACTAAACTACCTAATTGTCATACATCATCACTGGTGTAGATTGAATTTTTGTACAGTTAATAGAGTTGAGACTTCACGTCAACTTTCACATCTAGTTCTCCTAGAATCTGCAGTATGGTAGGATTGAATAGTGGGTTGGGCGAAGAGCTAGGCGTATGTTCTGAAATTTCTTCCCAGCATACACACTCACACACTTGCTTGATGTTTATCCGAGAAGCAGGTGGTAGCAAATCTTGGAAAAAGTTTTCAATTCAACTCAACATGTTCATAACATTATATCATAGGCCTGAGGCTGGAAGGAACCTTAGAAATGATCACATATAGTACTTCTTTGTTGTTTTCTCCTTTTTTTTCAAAGGTCTTCCCCTTATCTTATTTTCCAGAGATTTTTCTCTAAAATAAAATGTTCCTTTTCATTTCATTCATGCATTTTTAAACATGATCAATGATTTTAATCTCTTGTTCTCTTTTATTTCTAACTGTACCCACAAAGATAATGTCCTTTACTGCCACGTTTTTAATAATAAAAATTATGATCCATTTCTTAAAACCAAGAAATTGGTTATAAACTTTAAGACTATATAAATGTTAATTTTTAGTATCAATATCATTACAGTGGCTAAATGACTTGCCCACATTCATATAACTTGTGCCCAGTTCTCTGTCCATAATAATAATGCAGATATTTTACAGTCGGGTAGAACAATCTTGTCCAACTCGTATTTGGAAAAGTATTTCTATTATGACATATTTGACAAAGCATCATCTAACCTCAATTTGAGCTCAACCAAATGGAATCCAGCATCTTTGAAACAGACCATTCTACTTTGACTCTACTCTTATTTCTAAGGAAGGTTTTCCTGAATCAAACCTAATCTTGTAACTCTTTCCTATTAATCCTTATTCTGTCTGTCAAAGCCAAACAAAACAAGTTCAATCTCTCTTTCATGTAGTATCCTTTTAAATATTTTAAGACAAATCCTTTGCCTACTGAATCTTCTCTTTTTGCAAATTAAATGGCTCTTTCAACCATCTCTTAGATAGAATGAGATCAAAGTTCTTTTACATTATGGTTTCCTCTTTTGGAATGTCCTCCAGTTTATCAATATCATTTCTAAAGTGTGATACCAAAAACTGAACATAAAATTCCAGATATATTTTCCAGAAATTATTCCATGAACCTACTACCTCTTTATTTCTGCAAATTCTGCCTCTTTCTGACAGGCATAGTCTGAGATTGGCTGCTTATAACCCCATTGATGCATTTTGAGTTGGTAGTACACTAAAACCCCAAGATAGTTTTCAGACACATTCCTTTTGTATCCATTATTATCTTTGTTATTATTAATATTATCTCATATTATCCTTGTGATATCTATTTTTAACAATCCCATGTAAAACTTTAGTTATTCCTTTTGAAATTCATTTCATCTTTTTATATTTAGTCTTTCTCTTTTACTTCCTCTCAACTAGCCAGATTTTCTCACTCTTTTACTTCATTCTCTTTCAAACTATATGGTTCCATTTTGAGCACTGAAGTAATAACTCACTAAGGAGTATCTTAGCAACCCCAAAAAGGTAATTTAACTTCCCTTGGTGCATAAATTGCAAAACAATGTCAGAAAGCATGATTTAAAGTGTCATTTACACCAATAATATTTAGTTATATATGATATTGATGTCATTATTGCAAAAAAAAGATGAGCTAAAGATGTTCAAAGAAAGAAGTACCAGAGAATATCTGATATTTTGTTTCCAAGCAAACCTTTTAACTTACAATTATTGAATGTTTCCTTTTAGGTCATGACAAACTTTTTTCCTTCGCCATGCTATACTTACATATTTACAGTTTCTCTGGATAACTTTCCTTTTAATCTCTTTCACCCACTTTGAAAGAAAAGCATGAAATAATTAAGAATTTTTAGGATATCTCAGTTTTTTGCAATTCAATAAGTTGCTCCTGGAGCATTCAATACTGTCCCTATCTCTTTGTGAAAGTATAAGAAATAGAATCTTTCATCATTGTCATTCAAGAGTTGATGAAGAAACCATTCAGAATTCAGAAGATTATAGATGATCTCTCATGGATACCATAACTTTGGAATTTTGATGCTGTGTCCCTTTTCAAGATAAATCAGAGAGAACATGAAAATCTCTGCTGTGTGTGAGTTCTTGCCTTTTCTGTGATGAGGCATATTTTTGGAGAAATGAGTTCTTGGCTTAAAGCAAGGCCTCTTTACTGTGCTTTGGGTCTGAGTACTTGTATTGACAGAACAGTGTGTTCTTCAGAGAGCAATAGCATTGGCAATCAGTTTAGTTTCCCCAATGAGCCAGCAGAGTGTGCATTGACAGACACTATAAGGGGGTGGGAGAAAAAAAGAGAATGAGCCTTGTCAGTGAGACAGCAAGAACTCCCAAAACAAATAAGAATAATATGTGGTCTAAAAAAAGGGTGCAAGTATCTGCAATATCCATGCAATAAAGGTGGTATGGAAGTCGTGTTGGCATTTGATGAGAAAAAAAAGTAGTAGATAGTTTAATTATAAGTTAAATGTTTTATTTTAATAGAGTTTCTATTAAATCATTGCCTGGCCACTTATAAGGAACCAACATTGTGACCTCAGAACACTGAAAGGGTCGCTCACTCTCATGTTGGATCAACATTTCTCTGTTTGAGAGAGTCAGAGTCTTTTGGTGAATAAAAAGCATGAATTCCTGTCTGCAGTCCTTTTCAATTGCCTAATATTCCAAAATTTAATATATTTGAATAATGTACAAAATATAGTCCTCCAAAGAAATTCAAAAACCCAAATGAATACTGAAATTTTGCGACTTTTCCTTTGTTTCCTTTTCATTACAGATTTCTATTTTCTGCTGGCATAGCAGACCTTAATTTCTCTTTTTTGCCATTCTAGGATTGGCTTTCTGCTATTTTTTAAAACATGGCACCTGCTCTCTTTGCCTCCTGTCATATGGCTTATTCAGGAGGCTGTGTACCCTAATGCATGGAATGTTATAGTAAGAGCCAGGAAGATGGCTTCAAATTTCTCATGGTAGTCATGACTTTAAACTTAGACACTGCACAAGCATGTTTCACTTTCATGGGGAGAATTTGATATTCCAAACACTAAATCATAATATCTGTCTTTTTTGTATTTGAAATTTGTTTATGATTTGTAATAGTGAAAGGATGTGGCCCCTACTAAGTTGTGTCTGCATCTCTTCTCTCTCTACACTCCAGCTCTGTGCTTAACTGACAAGCAGCAGAGGAAAACATCATGATTGGTACGGAATTCTAATTTGTGACATAGCTTACATGAGGAAGCTAGTAGCATCTGCTGCAGTTGCTAAATATAATTTCTAGAGAAAAGTTTATAAATATTCATTTCAGTGTATTTCTCAGAGGATCCTGTTTGGAGCCACAGCTGGGCTGAGTCTATAGAACCACCCATGAGCTATAGGGACTGCATACTTTAAAACAAAGCTTTAGGTTTTTTATGTCAAGCCATTTATGTATACATTATGTGTCAACTCTCCAAGCTTAACATCTTGCACTCCATCTTCATTAGATTGTGTTAATAATGCTGCATTAGAAATTCAATACATTCTGTGATCATGCCCTCTACGCTAAATAGTTATTAATTTAACTTATATTAGTGAGGAATACTTTCTTGTATAGCTCTTGTAGAATTCTAGAAAATGTGACTAAAATGAGTTTTGTTTTCTTTCTAAACTGAGTTTTAAAATTCCATTTCATTTTAATTCACTTCTGATAAAAATGTCATCATAAAGGTCTTGACATTTCTTTATTTTTGTTACTTTGAAATGAACTTTGTGTTAAATATTTTAATAGATTTTTAGAATTCTGGAACTGGAATAGTTCTTAGACATAGAATCATATTCTATGGCATTATCAGAAACAGATAGTGCAACATCCTAATTTTATATATATAAAGAAACTGAAGCCTTGAGAGGTTTATTCATTAGGCAAGATAATATGGCTTTCAATAAAATTGTTCTGATTACAAATACAAATTACAAATTGGATCCGGTAAAAAAACAAAACCAAACCCAGTTACCATCTAGTCATTTTATAGCTGAAAACACTGAAGTGCAAAAAGATGCAATGACTTGTCCAAGATAACTAGTTCAGAGGTAGTAAACAAAGACGCTAGGATTTGACCTTGTATCCCTTGACTTGAAATTCAGTATCCTTTCCACTCTATCAATCTGCTTCCCACGTTATCATTTGATAAATGAAGATAACAGAGGCTAAAAAAAAAACTAAAATGACACTTACAGACACACAACTATTATCTGGCAAAATTGGGGTTGTAATTCATGTGTCTTGATATTTAATCTATGTTGTTTTCACTGCAACATACTCCTTTCTTGTACCTTCAATATGCTTCAGGATATAAATTAAGTCTCACCTCTGTTACAAAAGCCCAGTTACCATCAGTGTTTATGAAAAGTAATGAGACAAGGAGTCACCAGGTAATGGCAACTAGAGATGGGTTGGGAAGTGATAAAGAACTAAGCTATTTCTGTGAGTTGGAGAGATCAGTGGGTTAGGAAATTCAGATAGACATCTATGATTGAATAAGACTCCAGCAACTAAAATTCCATAAAGTGAACGTGATACTGAAATTAAGATTCTGGTTCTACCAGAATTTTCATATTGACTTAATTCCTCAGTAGAAATTGATCCTGGATGTGGAATTAGCCCCAAACCTGCATGGAAGAAGATATAAATAGATGGCTGAGGATACGGAAGTTAAATATGGAGCTTGATACCTGTTAAGCTTAGTATGTGGATAGACTTATTTGCGTATTTCCTTTATTTTTTAGGCAGGCATTTTTTAAAAAAATTTTTTCCAACTGAATATAAAAATATTTTTTAACATTTAAGAAAAATTCTCTCTTCCCTCCCGTTCTCACTCATTGAGAAGGTAAACAATTTGATATAGGTTATACACATATACCATCATATTTGCATATTTCCTAAACAGAAACATTGTCAGTAACTGTGGAAGTGCCAAGAGAGAGAATCCTATCTTCTTTATCCTGGATATTAATACAAAAATTAAAAATAAACTCAACTACTAGGAATTGGAGAAAAGCACATCATTGAGAATAACAGACTCCACTGCAATATGATGAAAACTTGATTAGACTATATGATATTTTCTATGAAATATAGTGAGGCTTGTTGATGTTATTCAGAATCTATATTCCCCCTTCAAGACGTTAGTGAATTTCACAGTAGGTTCTGAGTTTCTTGATTGCCTTTGTTGTTGTCATTACAGAAATGCTATTTTTCTTCTCATTTTTAATAAGTCATAAGTATATGACACTTGGAATTTACAATGTGTTTTTCTCTTTTTTTTCCGTTTTTATCCTCATGAAAATTCTCAGTCCAATTCAATTAGACATATTAAGTACCTACAACAGGAGACGTATGGTGTGCTATTAACTGTAGTCATAAAAAAAAAAGATAAGGCACAGACTGTTTTCAGAGCATTTACAATCTAGTGATAGAGGAGGAGACACAAGTTTGCAGATAATTATGATATCAAGAAGAACAAGAGAAATGTAAATAAGAAATATAGGTGTAATGGCATAAAATCCCTAAAGAGGAAAAGAGATGGTTTTCACCTAAAAGTAGGAGAGCAGAAAAGATTTTATGAAGGACAGCACTTGGGCTGAACCTTGGAGAAAGCCAGGACTTTCAACAGATTATAACAAAAAGAAAGCTAAGGATAGTGTGAGCAAAGACCCAGAAACAGAAGGACACAGGATGATAATGGAGAGTGGAGAAGAGTCCATTTTAGTTGGAAAACAAAGAGAAATAATAAAAGATCAAAGGTTGGTGGTAGATTGGTATTTTATTGTTGAATTCTTTATATAATAATATTGAGAATTTTTACCTATTTGATACCTTTTGAAGGTATGAAGTGAATGGTACTGAGGCTTTTAAAGAGAAGAATAATGTGCTTAGACTGGTTTATAGTGTATATTGTGCAAGGAGATAAGGAGAGAGGATAGAATTGACATAATAAGATCAGAAATGGTCTTATTATGTCAATTCTATCCTCTCTCCTCCTTATCTCAGATGAGTAGGGGAGAAGGAAAAGATCTACTGAAAAAAAAATGGCACCTGATTTGAATCTTTTTTTTTTCTCCACTTAATAGTTTTTTTCAATTACATGTAAAAAAAAAAAAAGTTTTCTGTATTCATTTTTGTAAGATTTTGAGTTCCATTTTTTCCTCCCTCCATTCCCTTTCCCCTCCCCAAGGCAGTAAGCAATGAGATGTAGGCTATACATGTACAATCACATTATATATATTTCCATATTAGTCTTGTTGTGAAAGAAGAATCAGAACAAAAGATAAAAAACACAAGAATGAAAGAAAAACAATAATTTTAAATGAAAAAAAAAAGTATGCTTTGATCTGCACTCAGACTCCACAGCTGTTTCTCTGGACAGCATTTCCCATAACAAGTATTTCAGAATTGTCTTGGATCACTGTATTACTAAGAAGAGCTAAGTCTATCATAGTTGATCATCGTACAGTGTCATTGTTACTGTGTACAGTGTTCTCCCTAGGTATGCTAAAAAATAAGCTTTTGCTGAACAGTAGCCAAGTTACCTGGATATTCTCAGGGTTGAAATTCTAGGAATGAGTAGTATGTCTTAGTTATCTATGGTATTGATTATGTAATAACATTACATTAAAATGAGTTTATATGTAGTTGTATGATTTTCTTTTGAGTGGAAGAAGAAATGAAATTATTCACTCAGCATCAGTTTGTACAAGTCTTTCCAGGTTTTTCTGAATTCTCCTGCTCATCATTTCTTTTAGAACAATAGTATTCCATTACATTCATGTACCATAATTTGTTCAGCCATTTCCCAAATGATGCCCATCCATCTTGGCCACTCCCCCCAAAATATTTCTTGCATGCATGGGTCCTTCCCCACCCCCTTTTATGATCTCTTTGGGATATAGAACTAATAGGGATATTTCTGAGTCAAGGAGTATACACAGTTTTATAGCTCTTTGGGCATAATTCCAAATTACTCCCCAGAATAGTTGGATCATTTCACAATTCTGCCAACAATGTGTGTGTTCCAGTTATCCAACATCCCCTCCAACATTTTTCATTTTCTTTTTTCTGTCAGTGAACCTGATTATTGTGAAGTGGTGCCTCATAATTGTTTTAATTTGCATTTCTCTAAACAATAATGATTTAGAACATTTATCTGAGTTGAGTCTTGAAGGACTTGAAGGACTTGAAGGCCAAGAAGGAGAGGCTTTGCAACATGGGAGAGGAGATATTCCTATTTCAATGAAAGCAAAGCGTAAAAAAACTTTTGGGAAAGTTTGGCTTAGTAGAACATGATCAGTAAGAGGGAAAAGTATGAAAAAGTTCTAGTATCATATTTTCTTTGCAAAAGACCAAATTACTGCAAAATATGGAAAAAGCTATGGCCATTACTAAATAAATCTTGTTATTTTATATTTGGTATTATTTTTCAGTGTTATATTCATGCAAAAATTTGAATAAAAATAATAGATAAATCTTTCGGAAACAGAAATAACATGGGTAATATTGAAAAATGGGGATATTAACAAGGAGGAGAAAAGAGAAGGACAGAAGAAAAAGGAAGAAAGGCAAACGGGGAGGTAGGGAGAAAGGAAAGAAAAGAGAAAAGGAAGGAAGGAAAAAATGGGGAGGGAGGGAGAAAGTAAAGGGAGAAAAGAAGGAATGAAGGAAGGAAAGAAGAAGAGAGAAGAAAAGTTTAATGTTTACTATCTGTTGGATATGTTGTAAACTCTTTAAAAATAATATCTCATTTGATCCTCACAACAACTCTGAAAGGCAGATGCTATTATTATCCTCTCTTAAAAAGTGAAGAAACTGAGGCTGACAAGAGTTGTGTCTGAGGTCATATTTGAATTCACTTCTTCCTGACTCCTGGTCTAGTGCCTGTGCAGTGAGGCCAAATATTTTTTGGGGGAGAGGGGAAGTGAATAGATTGTTTTTCTTCTTCCATTCCAAAAAATCAGACAATTCCATGTATCTTCTTATTCACACCCATTACTACATAATCAAACTACATAATGCTACTACATAATCAATACCACAGATATCCAAGATAGACTACTCATTCCTGGAATTTTCACCCTGGGAATAAACAGGTAAGTTGGCTGCTATCCACTAAAAGCTTATTTTTCAGTATCCCTAGAAATTGAAATTAAAACCTTTTGAGGCTTCTGTAGCTTTCTTGCTTTTTTATTGCAAAGCTTTGATTTAAAATCTGGCACTGAGCCATGAGACTTTAGAGTGCACTAATCATAATGTCTGATTTGGAAGAGAGAAAATATTTTATAGTTTGTAATCGTCATTGAAAATGATATGCACAGTTTAACATTTTATAATGTTACTGAAATCATTAAAATTTATATTCATTGAAGAATGTTTAGTTAAAATTTAATGAACTTTCTATTGCAGTTTTAAAATCTGAATATGAAAGCCATTTGATTTTTAAAGTATGAAATGATTGCATAAATTTGATTTCAACTAAATGGCAGACCTAACTTATATTGTTGTCACTAATGAGCAGCACTTTGTTTTCTTATTGGCTTTATTCATAAGACCACAGTGAAATATGTCCTGGATGTTTAAGTTAATGACTGTAAGTAAAGTTGTAATATGTCTTCTTTGATTAGATTCTTTGCAATATTCTTAGAGTTATTTAAAATGAGAACATGGTTGTTTTCCATGTTCATTTAGTTGACCAAATAATCTAAATTGTTTCCAAGGAAGAAACTACAACTGAGATGTAATTTAAGCCCTTTATTCTTCCTGAATGTTAGGTCACAAGCTATTACTGTAAGGTGATAATTTAATAGATAATATAGTTTCTGGGATCATACAGTTGGAACTGAAAGGGTTCTTTGAGGTCAACTAAGAAAACTCTTCAATTTACGAAGAGAAAATGAACTCCAAATCCAGCACTTCTTGATTTTCCAGCATACTATACATTTGAATAGTGCTTTAAGGTCTAAAAGTTTTATAAAAATCTCATATTCTGATGCCTTTTTTCAACTGTTTTGGGACAATCATTGTAGTATATTTGTGAATAAGTCCTTAAAATCAACATAGAACTCTCTCAGGATTTAGTGAAAAGAGTGCTGATCTGAAAAATAAAATACTTTGAGCAACTCACTTAAATATTCACTTCCTCAATTTTTTCATAAATATCTGTACCTCTGTTTTCATAGCCAGTTCTTATGTATGGACACTCATAACCTTCAAGGTAATCTGTTTCATTAGCTTCTGAATAAATTCTAGTCTCCATTCTTTGTTTTCCTCTAACCTGATGATTCTCAAAACTTTCTGGAGTTCCTGAGATACTTTCAGGGAATTCATAAGATCAAAATGATATTCTTGATTTAATAGTAAGACTTTTAAATTTCTGATAAATTAAATATTATGTGATTAACCTTATAAACAAAAGCTCTTTGGGAAATTCTCAATATAAAGGGAACATGAGACCAAAGAAATTGAGAACCACTATAAAGTGTGCCTTACAATTCTTTACTGGAAACAAAAATGGTTCATATAACCCAAATCTTAACCTACTGAGTAAGCAAAATTCTTCACAAAGAGTTCTCAGTCCAGAATTCAACTTGGTTTGAAGAGAAGATGGCTATTATTATTATGATGTTAAAATGATTGCAAATTATTATCTTGATTTTTATAGTAGATATCCTAGTTTTTGAGGGGCTAATTCTAGAGCCTGAAGAGCTGTTCAATACTAATTCCCAAACATTTGGTATCAAGTGCTCTCTAAATGTATAGTTACATGATATTCTCATGAAGCCATCAAAATGAAAATATCAAAGTCCATACAAATTTATTTTACCTTAGTTGGTCTTATTGGAGGATATGATACATGTTATCAAAGTCTGAGGACATATAAGTTGTAGAATCATACTTTGATGTTGTTCATAGGCTAAGACAGCTTTGTATCCCTACACCAATGATAATGCCCCTCCAACCCCTGTGAAGTCACTTTATCTGTATCTTTACCTTTCAGATACCTTTCCAGTCATTAAAACCCAATTTAAATGATTTCTCTTTTAAGAAGTCTTCTCTTCTTTGTCCATTAGTCTCCAAATCATTTTTGATTGCTCATCCCTGTGAAAGAGAGACCAGGATTATAAGTCATCTACCTAGAAATGTTAATTAAATCCATGGGAGCTAATGAGGTTACTTAGGGAATTTAGCAGGAGAAAAAGAAAAATGTTAAAAAGAAAGTCAAGGATAAACTCACAGTTAAAGGACATGATCTGGCAAAGAAACCAGTGAAGGAGATTGAGGAAGGGTCAGGCAAGCATGAGGAGTACTAGGAGAGATATATAAAATTCTAGTGAGGCAAGTATGCAGCAGAACAGATCTGTTCATAGATTCACATGCAACAAAGATGTTAAGTTGAATGAGAGAAGGCCATTAGATTTAGCAAATAAAAGATCGTTTAGTAACTTTGGGGAAAAAAAAAAAAAAACATTAACTTTGCACTTAAAAGCCAGTTTGGAAATAGTAAGAAGAGAAAAAGTAGAAGCATTGGGTCTAGACAGTTCATTTTTTTTTTTTATTATTAGTTTGACAGAGAAAAGTTAGAAGATAGGAAAGATATAGGATTATCATTTACTAATTGAAATGATTACTAATGAAAAAAACTTGTAATTTTTGATATCATTACCTCCTTCTCCTCTCCTTTCCTCTTCTCTCTTCTTCCCTCTTCCTTTTCTTCTTTCCCCTTCCTACTATTCCTTCTCCTACTCCTCCTCTTCTTCTTCCTCCTTCTTCTTGCTCTCATTTTTGCTCTTTCTCTCTCTTTTTTCTATCTTTTCCTTTGTCTCTCTTGCCTGTTTTTCTTTTTCTTCCTTTCTCTCTCCCTCAAAAGTTGATGGAATAATTAGAATTCACGAGGGAGATGAAAAATACATTTAAAAAAGGATAGGCTTAGGGAATGTTAGAAAAATTAAGATTATGGTTAGAGAAATGTCAGATGTTTTGTTTTACTTTGTCTCTTAAAATGGAATACTCGTGTTTATAAAGTCCTTTGGTATGACTGTATCTATCTAAGATGGAGTAACAAAGTAGATTAAGATGTTGAAGAGACTGCATAACTGTGAAATTGGTGAGTTGGAGTCTTCTAGTATAAGAGTATAATGGTAAGTGTTAGGGCAGAGACATAAACAGTGAACCATGTGATAATTCTATTAAAAAGAGAGGAAGCATAGTAGTATAAAATAGTCATCATGTTTGAATAATGTGGCAAATTTTGATCCTATAAACTTCAGAGGAAAGATTGAAGAATGGCACAGGGGAATCAGTCTTTGATAATAGGGAGCAAGAGTTATTCAAGCTCCTCTTCCTGAGATCATCATGTCAGGGATGAAATGAAGTTACAGCTAATACTAAAGAAAATGACAAGGGATGTAGTGTCCTTCAAAAGAACTCAGTTGTCTGTGAGGTCAAATAGATAGAAGCTTGAATAATATAAATATAAGATGAAGGAAAAATTTTCACCAAATGAATCAAATTAAACAGAGCACAGCTGAGTTGTCTAGAGTTAAGAGTGGAACATAAGTATGGTAGAATTGAAATCAATAAGAATGAGGGAACTGGAGGTGGGAACTGGCTGATACTTTGCTAGTGAGTGGATGTTAATAGTGTAACAAGGATAGCAAGAGACAGGTGGTATGTTTGTTAGTCATAGATGTAGGAGTAGGTCAGGAATGAATAATAATCCTTACATCTCCTAGAGATATTGTTCATAGACAAGGGCCAGGAGCTGGGGGCTTAGCTGGGCCCAACGGGGCAAGATAGAAAATCTCCTCCTAGTCAGTATGAGTATAGATCAGTGTGTAGAGCTGTGTGGCTTTCCATTTTTTCCTTTTTTTTTCCTTTTGCTACTAACAAACCTCCTACTAAAGAAAAAGCTTTTTCAGTGGAGGGGAAGAGAGGGAAGAGTGAGGTAGTGATTGAACTTTATTGTCATCAGAACTGGCTCAAAGAAGAAATAAACACGCACACTCAATATGAGTATAGAAATCTATTTTACCCTGTAGGAAAGTAGAAAGGGGAAGGGAATATGAGAAAGGGAGAAGGTGATAGAAGAGAAGACATACTGGGGGAGGTGGTCACAAGCAAAACACTTTTGAGGAAGGATATAGTGAAAGGAGAGAGGAAAGAGAATAAACAGCAGAGAAATACTGTTAGCAATAGTAATTGGGAAAAGAATTTAAAAGCAAATTTCTCTGATGAAGTTCTCATTTTTCAAATGTCTGGGGAATTGAATCAAATATATAAAAATAAGAGCCATTCCTCAGTTGATAAATGATCAAAAGATATGTCCAAAGGGCTATAAAATCATACATATTCTTTAACCTAACAATACCATTACTAGGCATGAATTCCAAAAGAAAATTATTTTTAAATGGAAAAGGACCTAAATGTACAAAATAAGATTTATAATAGCTCTTTTCTCAAGTCAAAGAATTGGAAATTGAGGGGATGCCCATCAATTGAGGAATGGCTAAATGAATTGTGGTATGCGATTATGATATTATTGTTCTATAAGAAATGATGTGCAGGATGAATTCAGAATAACCTAGAAAGTCCTCCATGAGCTCAAGAAAAGTGAAATGTACTGTTTACAAAGTAACAGCAATGTTGTGGGATGATCATCTGTGAATGACTTTGCTATTCTGAGTAATTATCCAAGGCTATTCTGAAGGACTTAGGCTATTCTTACCCAGAGAAGAAAGTAATTGTGTCTGAATAGATACTAAAGGCAAACTTTTTTTTACTTTCTTTTTCTTATGGGGTTTTCTGGGGAGGGAAGAGGAGGAAGGAGATCTATGTTTTCTTTTACAACATAACTGTTATGGAATTGTTTTACATAACTTCATATGTGCCTTCTCAATGCGGAGGGAGGAAGGAAGAGAATCTGGAACTCTAAATTTTAAAAAATATATAAAAAATTGTTTCACATGTAAAATAAAAATATTAAAATATATACATTCATGTTGTATATACACATACACCAACAACAATAACTTCCTAAGCTGCTAGACATACTGAAAGAGTTTAAAGGTCCATCTTCATATTCTGATTTTTTAGTTTTGATACATGTTTGTAATTGTAGTAGCTTCAAGCTATCATTAACTAATATCTTAAAACACATAGCACAGGCTCACATTGCATTTAAATCTATATTTTGTAAATAATCTGAGACTAAATTGATTTTATCAGACTTTTGTCAGACCTAATTATATCATTATAACTCAGACTGGGAGAAGGGAAAGTGTCATCTCTGCAATTTTTTTGTAGTTTTCTTGTTCTCACATTGATAACATCTCATCCCATTTTGAAAATGGTTGTTCTAATTGACAATTGTCCTTTTCCTTTCAGACCTCACAAAGCCATCTATTTGCATCACTAGCACAATTCCTCCTAATAAATTAAAAAATCCATGAGAGCAGTAACAATATATTACCTAAATTTCATGTTTCATGCATTAACTAGCCTGTGATCAGTAGGCAATTAATGAATGTTTCAGAGTTGAATCAATATGAATGTTGTCTTAAGAAGGGAGTTCCATATGTAAAAAAGTGTGTGGAATTCTCCAGATACTTTGTCAATTTAATCATATCTCGTATTTGTGGATTTAAATGCTTGGCAGTTATTTGGTTTTATCTCTTAAAGTTGAAAATTAGATCCTAAATTTTCTAAATTTTGACTGTCTTCCAAATTTCAGTTGGAAAATTCTTTGTCTTTAACCATGTTAAGTTTCTCTGCATTTCAAGGAAAGAGAATTCTTTTTCCCCAAATCTTCCATATAAGTGGAAATATATGCTTTATGTCATATATATATATATATGGCCGTGTCTCTAGGACTTCCTTCTATATTAGACACAAGAAATAAATGTTTTTAAAAATACCCAATATGATTTTCTCTAGACCTAGCTTTAAGAGACTAGGTACATGTGGATCATGAAAAAATATTCATACCCTACAAAAATGCCTTGCATTTGCATTTAAAGCACATTTTAATCTTAGTAATTTGAAGTGATTGATCAGCTAATTTTCACAGCACATAGAGTATTCTTATCCTCATTTCACAAATCAAAGCAAATTCAGGGGTTTGTCCAAAACTACACAACAAGACTAGAAAACATAAGACTAGAACTCATTGTTCCTAACACTAAGTTTTGTTGCTGAGCCAGACTTCTGCTATAATAGCAAAAAGAGGAGCATCCCTTTCATTCATGTCCTTAAATGCAAAACAGAAAAAATAGGCTTGTTCTTTTGATCCAGAAGTAAATTCATTCCCAATTGCTAATCTTTTCTGTAGGAAACCTTTTTTAAAGCTTTATTATCTTTAAACTGAAACAGAATAATGCAAATGGAACTCTTTGGAAGAACACCATGTTTTGCTTTTTAATAATTAAACCATGGCTCTTTATCATATGTTAGCTCCCATCCACTATTCAGCATTAATTTCACTAAAGGTACACCATACTTGGAATGTTCTAATTGGCCATGGTGTCTTAAATCTTACTATGTAGCTGCATTGTAAGCATGGATTGAAATATGAGGTGATTATAGTGCTTTGTTAAAAGTTTATTTAAATGGAAAACAATGAAAACAAATACTCTCAAATAAGCAAATATTCTTTACTAAGTGAATTTGAAATCAGGTCTTCCTTACTCCAACTTAGCACATTGTATATCACCTAGTTGTTTCAATATATATATATTTGAGTTTATATATCTTCCTTCATTAAAATATAAGTTTCTTGCAAGTAAAAACTATTTGTATCTGCAGTACCTAGTTTTGTACCTGGCACAGAGTAGGCATTAATAAATACTTCTTGATTGGTAAATAGATTGATGTACAGTATGATTGAGAGGCAAAATGTTGGTCCCAAGGCAATAATAATATGCTCATACTCTAAAATGAGTACATTCGGAATAAGAGAATGAAGTTTTATGAGGTGTTTATTCTTTTTTTTACAAGGACTGATTTGTATTTTATTGGCCTGGCAGGGAACAAAACATCTCATCTAAAGAGTTGCCAATGTTATATTAGGTTTTCCTCTCTGATTATTCATGTTTTACTAGTTTAAAGTAATGATAGTCACAAGCTTCTTGCCCTCTCAAATGAAGAAAAGGCTGAAGTCACTGTCCTTGGTGATTTGGTGACACTCTCCTCTTATCTTTTCAACTTTCCATACTATGCTGACTTTTTTTGTGTGAGTTAGCATTATTTATCATTACATTGTTTTGCTGATTTTCCCCTTACTCATTTTCAAATTAAAAGTACAAATATAAATTACATATCTATAACCTACATCAGATTGCTCATTATCTCATGGAAGGAAGAAGGGAAGGAGAAGGAAAAAGAAAGAAAAAATTGAATTTGGAAATTTTAAAAAATACTTGAATTACAAATTGTCCTTACATGGAATTTGGAGAAAATAAAATGTATTTTTAAAGATCAAAAATATATAAACATTGAATGTCAATAGGAAATTAAAATGCTAATATTTGGGTACTCTGGAAAACTTAAAATTTATCTCATTGAAATTAAAGATTATTTTTTAGATGTAGGAGAATTTACCTTTTGAGAGGTGGGGTTTTTGTTTGTTTGTTTTTGTTTTGTTTTGTTTAGGAATTGGCTGTTTTCCTTAGGAAAATTGTAATTGATATTTATATCTCTCCATTATACAAAATGTTGTCTTAACTGTTTTTTGAGACAGGTAGTGAAATAGTTCGGGCATAAGTAGTTTGTTAGCAATACCTAGGAGACATAGAGGATAAAATGCTGAGACTGGAGTCTGAAGACCTAAGTTCAAATCCAGTCTTAGATACTTCCTAGATGTATGATCCTGGGCAATTCACCTAATGCTGTTTACCTCCATTTCCTTATCTGTAAAATGAGCTGGAGAAGGAAATAGGAAATCACTCCAGTGTCTCTGCTAAGAAAAGCCCAAAAGGAGTGACAAAGCATTGGATACAACTGAAAAACGACTAAAAAGCAAGTCACAAAGAGTTGGACACAATTGAAAACAGCACAAGTGTGTGTATGTGTATGTGTGTGTGTATGTAATATATTTAGTACATATTATATATTATATATCGTATACATATAAAATGTAATGCATACTATTGTTACAAGAGAGACAGCTTGGGGTAATGGAATGAGATTGGGAGTCAGGAAAGTTGGATTCAAACATTTTCTCTGATGCATACTAGCTATAAGGAAGACATGTAAGTTCTGAGAACCCTCATGCAACAGCCTAAGCCAAGGATTTGAATCAGTGGAGCAAAATTCTTCTACCAAGAAAAAAATCACAGGTCCAGATCCTACCCAGCCTCTCAACAACAGCAACAGAAAAGAAGACATCATTTGATAAACATGTTTTAGAGGTAGAAACAGAAGCATCTAGCAACTGGTTAGATGTGTAAGTTGAGGAAGAATGAGGAATTGAGGCAAATGCCAAGGTTACAGATCCAGAAATGAGATGGTTCGTTTGCCAGAAACTGGGAAGTTTGGAAAATATCTGTCCAGTAAAAAATAGACAACTCTTAACCAACACACTGAGATATCTGAATATCAGCCTTTTCCTTCTGCACCTTTTGTTCACTATCTTTCTGCAAAAAAGGAAGGATGTTTTAAATGTCATAATTTGGTCCTCAGAAGTCAAGAATGTAAACAAAGACATTTTAGAAATGTTTTCAGCAGAATTAGTTGATAATGAAAAAAACAAGTTTTTCAAGTAAATAGTTAAATTGAATATAAAATTTCACAGATTAACCCCATCCCCAAGCATTTCAGTTAGGTTAAATTTTATTATATTTATGTTCTCTGCACTTATGTCTTTTGCTCTATAGAATAGATAGTCCAAGATATGAAGTCAATTTCTACAAAGTCAAAGCTCTTTTCTCACTGATTTCCATTAAATGTCAGAGGCATATTCCCATGAATGAGAAGATCTCCCAATAGATTGAACTAAAAAATGAGTCAATGGCAAAATCAAAATAATTCATCAGCATTTATGCCCATTGAGAGTTGTAGTACAGAAGTAATAGTTAACCCTTGCTTTGCAGTAGAATGTTATAACTTAAATCCTCTTTTTCCAGTCATTTTTCACTTTGAGACTATAGAAACTCATACATACCTGTGAAGTGCCTATTTCCATATGTATAACCTCTAATGTATCTCTTATTCAATCCTTTTGTTTTTATGCTTAAACAGTCTTTAATAGAACTTTAATAGTGTACATTAAACCTTGTTCTTAAGCATTATTATTTTTGAAATAAAGTGTCAAATAGTCTTGCTTCAAAGTATGATTTATGTCTATTTGTTATCACTAGTCATGAACAACTAATGTTTTTCCAGTATAATTGTCTATATCTTTTAAAAAGTATTTTTAATGGTCTCATGTGATTAATGTATGTTTTGAGTAGATTGAATCCCTACAGATTTTGTAATCATATGTTTGTATATGTATGTGGTTGTGTGCATGTGTATATATTTATATGGTGCCTATTCAATAGAACTAATATGATTGAAAAGTAAAATATATTTTAATTAATTTTCCATTTTTAAATGGAAATTAGAAAACATGACTCATCATTACATAATTAACAAAAAGTCAAGATTGGATGAGGTGTGTTTTTTTTTTTTTTCACTTTTAGGGGAGATAAAATCTAATGAATTTTTTTTTCTGTTGATTAAAGCCTAAAAAGTGTTGTTTGTTTTGAGGAATATCTAAAGTGAAAAAGAATTCTTTATTCAAAGCTGGTCAACTCAATCTTTGTTAGAAATGGTGTCCACAAGGGAAAATAATTTAATGTAGAAATGTCAAAGATATTCAAGGAAATGAGAAAGTAAAAAAGTGAACATGTATGTGTGCTATACATATAAATGCAGAAGGGCAGTTAAGTGGCATAGTATATAGAGTGCCAAACCTAGAATCAGAGAGACTCATTCATCGTCCTGAGTTCAAATATGGCTTTGGATACTGACTAGCTGAGCAATCTTAGGCAAATTATTTAGCTTAGTTTGCATCAATTTCCTTATTTGCAAAAAGATCTGGAGGAGGAAAAGACAAACCACTCCAATATCTTTGCCAAGACAATCCTAAATAGGGTCACAAAGAGTTGAACACAACTGAAAATAATTACAAAAGTGTGTGTGTGTGTGTGTGTGTGTGTGCACCTGTGTGTGTAAGTTTTTGGTACCTACTATATGTTGCATAATTTTATTATGTTATATATACTTATTATATATATATTTATATATATAAATTTATTATATTGGCATAATTTTATGCTAGCATACAAATATAATGCATTACTACTTTTACAAGAAAAGCAGCTTAGAATAATGGAGACAGGGCCAGTTTGGGAGTTAGGAAAGTTGGATTCAAACTTTTCCTCTGAAACCTACTAAATATGAGACCATGTGCAAAACATGTAAGTTTGCAGAACCCATTTGCAGCAGTCTGAGCCAAGGATTTCAATGAATGGAGCAAAATTCTTCCACCAAGGGAAAAATACCACGGGTTCATATCCCAATCTCTCACCAACAGGTACAGCAGAGTAAAGAAGATCAGATAACATTATAAAGCAGAAGTCATCAAAACCATTTGGTACTGGCTAAGAAATAGATTAGTTGATCAGTGGAATAGGTTAGGTCCACAGGACAAAATAGTCAATAACTATAACAATCTAGTGCTTGACAAACCACTACTAGATGGCACTACATGCCATCTAGGGGAGGGGGTGGGAGAAAGGAGGGGAAAATTTAGAAGGTTTTGTAAGGGTCAATAGTGAAAAAATTACCCATGCATATGTTTTGTAAATAAAAAGACATAATAAAATTTAAAAAAGAAGGATCAGATAGAAGAGATACTTTAGCAATTGAAACAGAAAAATTTGGCAACTGATTAGATGTGTAAAGTGAAGAAAAGTGAAGAATTGAGTTCAATATTAAGGTTACAGACCTGAAAAGAGGGGTGATCCCTTGCCAGAAACTAAAAAGTTTGGAGAACGAATGGCTTTGAGGGTAGATTTATAATTAGTTCTGCTTTTGATATATTGAGTTTGAAATTTGAATGAACTCCTTGCGATAAGAGGTCTATCTTTTATCTTGTTTTGTATCCCTAGCCAGGCATGGCACAGTGCTGTACTTGGTAATCTTAAGAAATGTTTTTTGACTAATTCTGGGATGTCATCTGTGAAATGTCCAATACAAAGTTAAAGGTTTGAAAGTCAAGGAGAACCTGGGTCTGCATATCTAGATAAGCGTCATTAACATAGAGGTAATAATTAAATCCATGGGAGGTGATGAGTTCACTGAGAAAGATTATGGAGATACAAGAGAAGGGAAGCTAGGACTGAGTCTTGGGTCAGACTGACAATTGGGAAATATTTTCTTAATGACCAATCCTTTAAGGAAACTGAGAATGAGCTATTAGTATGATAGAAGGGTTCAAGAAATTTAAGAGAAGAGAAAACATCCAGGAAAACCAGATGATCAACAATGTCAAATGATATGAAGACTGTATTTGTCAGGAGAGGGATGACCAATAATTTTAGAGATAGCGGAATATGGGAACATTGTTAAGAAATTACTATTAAAGGGGCAGCTAGATGGTGCAGTAGATAGACCACCAGCCCTGGATTCAGGAGGACCTGAGTTCAAATGTGACCTCAGACATCTAACGCTTAGTAGCTGTGTGACCTTAGGCAAATCACTTAATCCCAATTGCTTCACCAAAATAAAAAACAAAACAAAACAAAACAAAACAAAAAAAACCTTATTCATAAAATATTTTTTAGATCACTAGTTAATCCAGAAGTCAGTATTATTCTTAATTTGTTAGATAAATTCATCAAAACAGTATTTATCTGGTCAAAGGATATGAACAGACAATTTTCAGATGATGAAATTGAAACTATTACCACTCATATGAAAGAGTGTTCCAAATCATTATTGATCAGAGAAATGCAAATTAAGACAACTCTGAGATACCACTACACACCTGTCAGATTGGCTAAGATGACAGGAAAAAATAATGATGAATGTTGGAGGGGATGCGGGAAAACTGAGACACTGATGCATTGTTGGTGGAATTGTGAACGAATCCAACCATTCTGGAGAGCAATCTGGAATTATGCCCAAAAAGTTATCAAACTGTGCATACCCTTTGATCCAGCAGTGTTTCTACTGGGCTTATATCCCAAAGAGATACTAAAGAAGGGAAAGGGACCTGTATGTGCCAAAATGTTTGTGGCAGCCCTGTTTGTAGTGGCTAGAAACTGGAAATTGAATGGATGCCCATCAATTGGAGAATGGCTGGGTAAATTGTGGTATATGAATGTTATGGAATATTATTGTTCTGTAAGAAATGACCAGCAGGATGAATACAGAGAGGCTTGGAGAGACTTACATGAACTGATGTTAAGTGAAATGAGCAGAACCAGGAGATCATTATACACTTCGACAACGATATTGCATGAGGATGTATTCTGAAGGAAGTGGATTTCTTTGACAAAGAGACCTAACTCAGTTTCAATTGATCAATGATGGACAGAAGCAGCTACACCCAAAGAAAGAACACTGGGAAACAAATGTGAACTATTTGCATTTTTGTTTTTCTTCCCGGGTTATTTTTACCTTCTGAATCCAATTCTCCTTGTGCAACAAGAGAACTGTTCGGTTCTGCAAACATATATTATATCTAGGATATACTGAAACATATCTAACATATATAGGACTGCTTGCCATCTAGGGGAGGGAGTGGAAGGAGGGAGAGGAAAAATCAGAACAGAAGAGAGTGCAAGGGATAATGTTGTAAAATAATTACCCTGGCATGGATTCTATCAATATAAAGTTATTATTAAATAACATAAAATAAAATATTAAAAATCAGTATTTATCAGAACTTAGGTTAGAATTTATAGTCTTTGACTTATGGATCAATTAATAACCCTAGAAAAAATAATTTTCCCAGCATTTTGTTTTTTATTTTGTTCTTTTTTTTTTTTTTTTTATTTTTTGGTAAAATAGAATTTCCATACTGGTTGAAATCCAATACTTTGGGTTTTGTTTTGTTTTGTTCTGTTTTGATTTTCAAGAGCTAAAAGCTCAATGTGAAAATTCCTCCTTCTTGAAAAGGGCTTATTATTTGCATATCTCTCATTTCAGACAAGGTGCCTTTGAATTCTAGAAGCAACATATGGTCAGTGAAAATATAATCCTGATTTATCTTCCCATTTTCTATAGAATAGAAGCCCAGCTAATCATTTTAAATACTTGTAACTTGTCAACACTTAGACTGCTGTTTTTCTCAGGGTTTGAGGCTTTTAACATTCTCTTCCTAACTACAAATGTTTTCTTTCTTTCTTTTTTTTTTTTTTAGAAAAGTAATGCATATACCATAGTTCTTAGAGAATTCTCTTTTCTATCCTATTTAGAAATAAACATCTGTTTGCTTCAAAAATGGATTGATGTTGGATAGCATAGAAGTCTATGAATCATAAAAAAGTGACATATTTTATGTACCATATGTGCAAACTCCAGAAATGGGATAATTTTCATAGATTATTATGGACAAGCAATTATGTAGAGGGAATTTTGCAAGCAGATATGATTCATTGCTTCTCCCATTGGGAATAGTCACATTTAAAACCTACTTTGACTATCTACCTAAGGCTGCTATCAGTGAGTATTTTTTTCACTCCAATGAAAAAATATAAATAGTAGAAGTCAAAAAAATATAAATAGTAGAAGTCAAGAAAATATAGTTGAAATTACATTGTTACTTAAATGGAGATTATGGTAGTAATGATATAGAAAAGACATTTACTTTATGTATGTACTTTATATATTATAGTGGAATGTCTTTATAAGCATAAAATTATATATATATACATAGGTTAAGATGGCAATGAATCTATGATTTTATTTCTAGATAATTTAGATTTCATTTTCCTTCCATATTTGTACTTTCTCTACAATTTATAATCCTAGGCAGTAGTTAAGGGTTCTGATAAGTTAAATGGTTTGAATAATATTATCAAGAGCTCTCACTTAATCTATGTTTTAGATTTGGAATTTTAACTCAGATCTTGCTGTTGCTCTCTTCCCCACCAAGCCAACCACAATTCCAGCAAATAGCACCCTAGCAGAAGAGGACACATTGAGAAAACCTTTCCTACCTCCTACTTTTTTGTCAATAGACACTTCCTTTCTTGTTATGGGCCAGAACTCTGAACTTGAAACAAGGATGCTTACAAGGTACTAAGTGGAATTGATGATACAATGGTTATCTAGTTTAGCATGGTGATTAATAGTTCTCTAAGTTCAGTATGATTGATTTAATCTTATAACAAATAATGATTTCCTAGTGATATAATGATTGGTTTATACTCAGTGTAGAGCATATAAAGTGGGAGCCTTAACTAGATTCAGACAGACAGAGGCAGAAAAGAGAACTGGAGGCAAGAGCTTAAGCTCTCAGATCTAAGGAGAGAGAGATTCACTTTGATCTTCAGTTAGGCTCCTGGTGGTACATTCTCCTCCTGCATTTCTGCTGTCTTGTTGGTTTGGTATGCATATGTATGCACATATATACACATAGAGACAATTACTAGTTTATGGTCCTGGACCAGTTATTTAACCCTATTTGCCTCCATTTCCTCATCTGTAAAATAAGCCAGAGAAGAAAATGGCAAGCCACTCTAATATATTCCAAATGGGGTCCCAAAGAGTTGGACAGGATTGAAATTACCACCACTACAACACATATACATAATGTACATTTGTATATATGCATATACATGTGGTATGTACATGTGTTCATGCATGTATATATAGCTATACACATGTCAGAATCTGTGGTTTTATAAGTTTTATGAACCTCTGTTGTGTGAAATCTCTTTACTAATGTGACAGTAACAGGCCTATAATTTGTAGTCATCAAAAATTCCCTGAGAGTATTAAAAGTTTGGCTAGCTAGATGAAGTGAAAAAAGTGCTAGACATGGAGTCAGGAAGACTCATCTTCCTAAGTTCAAATATGGCCTTAGACACTTATTATCTGTGTGAGCCTGGACAAGTCATTTAACCTTGTTCACCATAGTTTCTTCATCCATAAAATGAGCTGGAGAAGGAAATGGCAAACCATTACAGTATCTTTGTCCAAAAAAAGCCCCAAATGGGATCATGACTGGACAACAAGCTTAATTTTATATTTATTTTGTCACTGAAGATTTTAATTATTGTTGATGGATAGGGCATTGAATGACCTTGTGATATCAATTGACCCATGGGAGAATTGGACCTTTGAACTTCTGACAACTACAATAACTGGCCTCTACAATTGGGTGGAATTTAATTAAAATGAGGAGGTGAAAAATGTCCTTTAGCTATTCCAGAGAATTTACTATAGAAAAAATGCATTCATATGGTCATGAAGGGAAAAAAAAAAAACCCTGTAAATCTCTAGTGTGTGTTCTTTTATCCTCTTTAAGTCTCATTTAATGTTTGATTGACAGAAAATCAGTTGGAATGTCAACATTCAGGAGCAGCTGGGACTCATATTGTAGATAATTAGTCAATTTACCATTGCTCTTGCTCTGGGAGGGTGTAAAGTGTGGTATTAAGCGCTAATCCTTGGGTATTTACCATCTTTTGCTCTGAAAGATCTCTCTCAAAAACATTGTATTTATTTGCCATTATCTGAAAATAAAATGCAGGAGGTTTTATATCTTAAGTAGTAAACCACATTATAGTTCTTAAAATGTTTCCATGGGATTATTAGGAACTGTTTTACGCCAGAGAGTAGGTTTGAGTGCAAGCTCTATTTGGCATTTGATGCTCTATTTTCGAACCTCAATGAAAGATCTAGTACTGAATAAAAAATGTTTGTATGTGTTAATCAAAATCAGTAGAGTTATTCAATTTGCATGTAAATGGTTATTTATTTATTATTTGGATTTATATAGTTTATAAGGTTCTTATTCTTTGGTGAGGACTCATGAACCCCTTTGGCAGTCTGTCAGAATCTCTGAACTACTTCTTACAAGAACATTTTAAATACATAAAATATATAAGATTACAAAGAAAATCCATTATTTTGAAAAATAATTATCATTTTTAAAACTTCCTGGTTCCTAGATGGAGCACCCATTGATGCAGCTTGCCTTGACATTGTAAATCATCTTGTTGCCAACTAACTATTTCTATGGTTGAATTCTCTTTCCAGAATACCTATACAAGCAAATCAATTTTAAGAAAAAATCATGAATTCTCTGCTCTCATTTTAAATGCTTATTTTACATGAGGCTACACTCCTGTGCAACAGTGATTTTACTGACATAGCTACTCTTAATGGTGATGTAGTTCAGAAACTCATGTTTTCCCATGTTTGTCACTCTTCTCCATGTCCTTCCTCAAGATTTCTATTCAGAACATATTAAATGGACAGGAATGAGTATCTAAAGTTCTCATGACATGGCTAGAATCTTAATTTTGACGTGTACCAACCCATCTTTTTTGTTGAATGTACATTTTTTCATAATGTTTTGCACAACCTGTTGTTAGTAATTCCTCACTTGTAAGGTGCTACTCATAGCCACCATACAATGATGTTTGAATGCCCTTTGGTTAATCCTGAACTTCAGTTTTCAGATACTGTAGTTTTCCATGATTCATAGCAATATAAGATCACCAGAAGAATATTCATAGTTTTAAATGATCCTTTACTTAAGTATAAATTTAGGATTGTTAAAAAAAATTTCCTCAAATTTCCAAAATTAATTCAACCCCCCACTCCTATTTGGTTTTTAGCCAAACTCATCTACCATTTTGCAGTATGTTTAAGATACTCTGTCTCTTAGTCTGTCTGTCTCACATGCACATACATACATTCTCATACTCACAGTCACATATTTACATATTGCATATTTTAATGAATGAGGTTTACAAGTTGTCCACTAAACATGCATAATACTATATGTAATATTTCTAAATAAAAGGCAGTCTTCATTAGCTTCATTTTTCTGATATGACTAGCTAGGGGAAATTCTTTTGAATGAGTATGATCTCATTTTGGAGGCTCTAAAATATTCCATATTGACGTAATCAATATGATGAAGCCTCACAGTTTTTTGCACATCATACTTAAATGAATATAGATCACAGCACTAGCTTATTAATAAAACCTGCAGTTAATAGTCATTCATTCATTCAGTGACTATATATTGAACCTCTACTCTATTTTTGGATTGGTGCAGAGTAAGCTCTTTTACTATAAATGTGAATCATTTAAATATAGGGCTTAGAGTAGAGGGTTTTAACCTGTATCCACAGACCACCAAAGTGTCTGTGGATATATTTCTTGAATTTTGTTAAGAATCATTTACACTAAAATGCTGCAACAAAAATCCCCTCTCCCTTTTTTCTTTTTACTGAGAATCAGAAGAACATTTCCAATAGACACATTTTTAACTATAACCAAAATTTGTTAAATTTTCTTGAGCTCACAACATCAACCAACTTAGATCCTGGAGACACCTATCTTAATTTATATATTAAATATATTTCTTAACATATTCAGAAGCTTTGAATTACTGGTCTTGGGAAATGCCTTCTCCTTCTTCATCTGTAAAATAATAGATACCTCAGACACCTCTCTTCAAAATAAAGTCTGCTTTCTACTAATAAAAATCAGTAATTCTTTGTAAGCCATTTTAAAAAACATTTAAACTCTCATCTCTAAAAAGAAAAAGGAACTTTTCTAAAATAAATATTAATCTTATGACTATCTTGGGCACCTTCTTGATTTCTCTAGGACTTATCTACAAAAAGATCAGTTTTTTTATCTCCAGCCCTGAAATCCTATAATAATATTATTCTAATTAAGCCACTACATTCTGAAATAATTTCACTTATTATTCTCTCATTTGGCTTGAAATACAAAGGAAAGTCTCTTAACATTTAATTTTTTTAAGGTTTTTTCTTTATAATTTATTGAAATATAATTTCTATGATTGCTTTTTAATTCTTAAAATATCTCTCTCAACATATTTTCCTGATCAGTTTTTCCCCCCAATGAGATAGTTCATATTTTATTTTTTCATTCATTTTATTTTATTGTTTCTTACTGTCTCCTGGGATCATTAGCTTTGACTTGTCCAATTCTTTTTTTCTCATAGTAAATTTATTTATTTTAAATATATATTGTTTTTTGAATCACATAGGGAGAGAAAAATCAGAACAAAAGGAACAAATTTTGGGAAAGATTAAAAAAAAAAAAACAGAAAAAAGAAGTGAACCTAGCATGTGTTGATTTACATTCAGTCTCCTTAGTTCTTTTTCTGGATGCAGATAGAATTTTCTGTCCAAGATCTATTGGGATTGTTTTGGATCACTGAAACACAGAGAAGAATCAAGTCTTTCATAGTTGATCATCACACATTTTTGTGATTATTGTATACAATGTATTCCTGGTCCTGCTTATTCTGTTTAGCATCAGTTTGTGCAAATCTTTTCAGGACTTTCTAAACTCAGCTTGTTCATCATTTTTTATAGGAAAATTATATTCCATTTATGTAGCACAACTTGGGCAGCCATTTCCCAATTGATGGGCACCTACTCATTTTCCAATTCTCTGCTACCACAAAAAAAGCTACTACAAAAATTTTTGCACATATAGGTCCTTTTCCTTCCTTTATGATTTCCTTGGGATTCCTTGAGACCCAAAAATGACACTGCTGGGTTGAAGAGTATGCCCAGTTTTCTAGTGTTTTGGGTATAGTTCCAAATTGTTCTGCAGAATGGTTGGATCATTTCATAACTCCACCAACAATGCATTAGTATCCCAGTTTTCCCATACTCCCTCCAATATTTATCATTATCTTTTCCTGTCATCTTAGCCAATCTGAAAAGTGTGAGGTGGTACCTCAGAGCTGTTTTAATTTGCATTTTCCTAATCAATAGTGATTTAGAGCATTTTTTCATACTACTATAGATGACTTTAATTTCATCATCTGAAAATTGTCTGTTTACATCCTTTGTCCATTTACCAAATGGTGAATGATTTGTATTCTTATAAATTTGACATAGTTCTTTGTATATTTTAGAAATGAGACCTTTATCAGAAAAAAAAGTCTGTAAAGATTTTTTTCCCAGCTTTGTACTTATGTTTTAATCTTGTTACTGTTGCTTTTATTTGTGCAAAACCTTTTAAATTTATTTTATTTTCCACTTTCCTCTGCAATTTGATAAATGATGAGTTTTTATTCCAAAAGCTGGAATTTGGGGGTTTATCAAACACTAGATTACACTAGGCCTAGATTATTGTGTCATGTGTATCTAATCTATTTCACTGATCCACACTCTATTTTTTACCCTGTACCAAATGATATAATTACTGCTGCTTTATAATATAATTTAAGGTTTGGTACTGCTACACCACCATCCTTTATTTTTTTTTTCCATTAATTCCTTTGATATTCTTGACCTTTTGTTCTTCCAGATGAATTTTGTCATTTTTTCTAGTTCTATAAAATAATTTGATTGGTATGGCCCTGAAAAGGTAGATCAATTTAGGCAGAATTGTCATTTTCATTATATTAACTCAGCCTACTTATGAGCAACTGGTATTTCCTCAATTGTTTAGATCTGATTTTATTGGTGTGAGGAGTGTTTTATAAATGTATTCATATAGTTCTTGGGTTTGTCCTGGCAGGTAGACCCTCAAGTATTTTATCTACAGTAATTTTAAATGGAATTTCTCTTTTTCTTGTTAATGGGCTTTGTTAGTAATATATAGAAATGCTGATGATTTGTGGGGGGTTATAATGTCCTGCAAACTTTACTAAAGCTGTGAATTGTTTCCAGTAGGTTTTTGGATGATTTTCTAGGATTCTCTAAGTATATCATCATATCATCTAAAAAAGAGTGATAAGTTTTATTTTCTCATTACCTACTCTAATTCCTTTAATTTATTTTTCTTTTCTTACTGCTAAAGCCAAGATTTCTAGTACAATGTTGAATAATGGGTATTCTTGTTTCAACTCTGATCTTATTAGGAATGTTTTCAGCTTCTCTCCGGTACAAATAATGCTTGCTGTTGGTTTTATATAGATATTGTTTATTACTTTAAGGAAAGCTCTCTTTAACCCTATACTCTATAGTGTTTTTAATAGAAATGAGTGTTGTAATTTGTCAAAAGCTTTTTCTACATCTTATCAGATTATCATATAATTTATGTTGGTTTTGTTATTGATATGGTTGATTATGGTAATAATTTTCCTGATATTGAACCAGCCTGCATTCCTGGTATAAATCCCACTTGGTAATAGTGTATTATATTGGTGATAAGTTGCTGTAATCTATTTGCTAATATTTTATTTAAAAGTTCTGCATCAATATTCATTAGGGAGTTTTCTGTCTAAAGAGAAAGTAATTTTCTTTCTCTTTTTTTTGGCTCTTCCTGGTTTAGGTATCAGTACCATATTTTTTTTCCTCCTTAATTTTCTTTCTTTCTTTTTTTTATTATAGCTTTTTATTTACAAGTTATATGCATGGGTTATTTTACAGCATTGACAATTGCCAAACCTTTTGTTCCAATTTTTCCCCTCCTTCCCCCATTCCCTCCCGCAGATGGCAGGTTGATCAATACATGTTAAATATGTTAAAGTATAAATTAAATACAATATAAGTATACATGTCCAAACAGTTATTTTCCTGTACAAAAAGGATCAGACTTTGAAATAGTGTCAGTACCATATTTGTGCCATAGAAGGCATTTGGTAGTACTCCTTCTTTACCTGTTTTTCCAAATAGTTTACACAATATTGGAATTAATTGTTCTTTAAATGTTTGGTAGAATTAATTTGTGAATCCATCTGACCCTGGAGAATTTTTGTTACAGAGTTCATTAATGGGTTGTTCAATTTCTTTTTCTAAAGTGGGACTATTTAAGTATTTTTTTTCCTCTTCTGTTAATCTGGGCAACTTAAAATTTTAAAATATTCATCCATTTTGGTTAGATTGTTAGCTCTAATTATTGCTTTAATTTCTTTGTCACTGGGGGAGGGTTAAATCTTTTCATTTTTTGTTCTTGTTTTCTTTTTTCTGATCAAAGTAACCAAAGGTTTATATATTTTGTTGGGTTTTTTAACATAACCAACTCTTAGTTTTATTTATTAGTTCAATAGTTTTCTTAGTTTCAATTTTATTAATCTCTTCTTTGAGTTTCAGATTTTGTAATTTGTATTTAATTGGGATTTTAATTTTTTTTCTTTTCTAGCTCTTTTAGTTGTGTGCTCATTTCATTAATCTTCTCTTTCTCTATTTTATGCAGATAGCTATTTAGAAATATAAAATTTCCCCTATGAACTGCTTTGGTGTGCATCCCATAGGTTTTGGTATGTTGTTTCATTACTGTCATTTTTGGGGGGGATGAAATTATGGATTGTTCTGTGATTTGTTGTTTTATTTTTTAGGATTTTCATTTTTTAGAATTAAATTATTTAATTTCCAATTGGTTTAGTCTACTTTCCCCTGACTCTTTATTGAATATAATTTTCATTGCATTGTTGTTTGAAAAGGAAGCATTTACTATTTCTGTCTTTTTTACATTTGGTTTTGAGGTTTTTATTTCCTAATATATGCTCAATTTTTTTGTAGAAGCCAGGTACTGCTGAGAACAAGGTTTTATTCTGTCCCTATTCAGAGGTCTATCATATGGATTACACTAACCTCCCTAGTTTCTTTCTTGTTTATTTTGTGGTTAGATTTGTCTGATTCTAAGAGGGGAAGGTTGAGGTCCTTACTAATATAGATTTCCTTTCTATATGTCTTTAGAAAATATTTTCTTTACTGGATCTATTTTACAGGTCAGCTGTTTTTCCAATGAAGTATTTTACATTTTCTTCCATTTTTTCATTTGTTTTAGTTTGCTTGATCCTTGCTGTCTTACATAGTCATTTGCTTCTATTTGTCATGTTCTAGTTTTTAATGTGTGATTTTCTTCAATTATTTTTTTATATTTCTTTTTCCATTTGGCTAATTCTACTTTTTAAGTAGTTGTTTAAAACATGGGCAATTCTAAAAGGTTTTTTTTTGAAATATATAAAAGAAAGTATTTTTTCTTTGTCTTAAGAAAATTTGGTACAGTAGAAAGAACTCTGGCTTTAAGTTCTGAGTATCAGGGTTCAATTTTTTTAATATTGTATATTTAATCTTGAGCAAATAAGCCTCAATCTCCCCATTTGTTGAAATTAATGTTTCCTTTCTCAGAATATTTGTTACCTATAGCTATAATGAAAGAAAATGCTCAGTTTCAGTTAGAAGTTATTGAAAATAAAGATATACATATTTTTTTCCCATTCAGATTATAGACCTCAAGAAATCTATCCATAGACACTTTGGAAGTTAACTAGTTAACGTTTAAAAATTAATTTAAAAACCTCTACTCTGGGTCCTTTATTTAAACTCACGTTTATATTGAAAGAGCTTGTGCCATACTAGAATTATAAGATAGGGAAGACAAGAACTTTTAGATCAGTTGTATACTGGAACAAAAAAAGTAGTTGGGTCTCAATCATACATAACACTGTTAAATATCAGCCAGGATTTGAACACAGATCACAGCTCCAGACTGACTTTGTTTTTCACCAGACAATGTTTAAAAACAAAAGTGAGCTACATTCTATTAATAACCTCAATGATTCCCTATCATCTGAGGAGAAAAAGGAAGTGTTCCTAAAACACACAGAGAATGTGTTTTTACTCTTCTTTACTTTTTTTTTTTTTAAACTACTCTTTTTACTATGCTAGATAAATCCCTGGAATCAGCTTGGTATAATGAATAAAGCTGATTTTGGAAGGAAAATCTGAGTTCTAATTCTGCTCCTGATATATACATGGTTATCCCTCACTCAAATTCATTTTACTTTCATGTCAAGGAATCACCTCCCCGAGGTCATGGTCTTCTTCAAGAATAAAGGACAAACAACAACAACCCAGAGTTCTGCTTACTTATCCACACTAAACCCTAGACAAGTCTATAAAATTTTCAATACAGAGGTGTCAGTCTAAATTGGCAGAGGAATTTGCTTGTTAGGATTTCCCTATACTAATGAAACCACACATCCAGTCTCTTTCCTAATCTCTGCCTCTATCTCTATCCCTATCTTTATCAATATCTATATCCAAGTTGCTATAGGAATAGGTGGATCTCAAAGTGTGATGCAGTGAATCCTGGAGGGTCTCTGAAATCCTTTCAGAGGGTCTACAAATTCAAAATCAGTCTTTTTTCTATTTATGATAAATATCTATTATGTAACCCATATAAACAAAAACTCTTTGGACATATTCTCAATAGTTGTTAATACCGTAAAGATACTGAGAAAAAGAGTTTGAGGACAATAGGATTCATTGAAAATATAATATTTTTAGTAAAAGTTTCTTATTTGTATAGAGCTTTCTGTTCTTCAAAGTTAGCTCCTATATGATTAGTCTTCCGACTCTCACAATAGCCTTGTGAACTAAGTATTATCATCCTCTTTTTATAAATGAGGAAACTGAGATGGAGCAAATTTAAGGGATCTCTCTGAGATTACAGAGAGACAATACTACTGCTTTTCAACCCTGACTGGTACCACTAATGATTGGAGCCCCTGATATAGCATTCCCCCGAATGAACAACATGAGTTTCTGATTGCTTCCACCATCATTCCTTCTTCTTCTAGCATCTTCAACAATTGAGGCAGGCACTGGAACAGGATGAACTGTCTACCCTCCTCTAGCAGGCAATCTTGCTCACGCAGGAGCCTCCATAGATCTGGCTATTTTTTCACTTCATCTAGGCCCCTCTCCCCTCCCCTTCCCCCCGCCCCCAAGGATAATTACAAGATTATCCTTGTAATCTCTTTACAAGTAACCATTGTAATTAGTGGGTTCATTGAATTGACTTCAACATTTGGTAATTTACCAGAGAAAGTTTTACTTTTTTATGGTATATGAATGTAATGGAATAATATTGTTCTGTAAGAAATGATAAGCAGGCTGATTTCAGAAAAGCTTGGAAAGATTTATATGAACTAATGCTAAGTAAAGTGAGTAGAACTAAGAGAATATTATACATAACAACAAGAAGATTGTGTGACGCTCAATTCTGATGGATATGGTTCTTTTCCACAATGAGGTGATTCAGATCAGTTCCAATCTGATGGATTGGACTTGTGATGGAGAGAGCCATCTGCATTACAGAGAAAGGACTATGGGAACTGAATGAAAATCACAAAACATAGTATTTTTACTTTTGTTGTTGTTTGTTCCTCACTTTTTTCCTTTCTCATTTTTCTCCCTTTGATCTGATTTTTTTGTGCAGCATGATAAAGGTGAAAATATATTTAGAATTGCACATGTTTAACCTATATTTTATGATTGTTGTCTAGAGCAGGAAAAAAAGGGGAAAGAAAGGTAAAAACCTGGAATACAGGGTTTAGTAAGAGTGAGTGTTGAAAACTATCTTAAAAAGATATTAAAAAAAGAAAATTTTACTTTTGTGAAGTTAAATTTTAAATTTTTTCTCTTAATCAATCCATAAGTATTGGTCAACTTATTATTTGCCCAGCACAGTCCTAAATGTTTTAAGATTAGAAAATAATTATATAATTCCTCACCTAACAGTTGAGCCCCGAAGAAAGCTAGTGATTCTAAAAGGTGGAAGTGAGGAAGCAGAACATCCCATGCAAGGGGGACAGACTTTGCAAATGCACTGAAATGAGAGGTAGATGACATGAAAGAGCAGCAGGACCAGAATTTATTGATTCATTCATGTGTATATATTTGTTGTTGTTCAATTGTTTTATAATTGTGTCCAAATCTTCATGACCCCATTTGGAGTTTTCTTGACCAAGATATTGGAATGGCTTGCCATTTCCTTCTCTAACTCATTTCATAGGTGAGGAAACTGTGGGAAATAGGATCAAGTGACTTGTCCAGAGCCACACAGTTATAAGTATCTAAAAGCATATTTGAACTCTGACTCCAAGCCTGACATTTTCTATTTTGCCACCTATCTGTCCTTATATATATATATTTATTTTTCTCTAATTATTATTTTATTTTTAGTTTTTCCTCCAAAGTAGAATATAAACATTGTCAATAGGGATTGTAATTCAATGACTGAATTCTATTCAATGACTGTTTATTAATTTCATGATGTTTGCTTGGCAATATTGTAATCATTGTTAGAATATTGAGGAAACTAGGTGGTGCAGTAGTTTAAGATGCTGGGACTGGAGTCAGAAAGACTTAAGTTCAAATATGGTCTCAGACACTTATTAGCTGTATGACCCTAAAGTCATTTGACCTCTGTTTTCCGTAATCCAGTAGAAAAGAAAATGGCAAATCCTGCACTATCTTTGCCAAGAAAACTCTATGAACAGTATTAATATGGTCCATGACATCATGATTGAATGACAACAACAAATTATAGGTACCAGAGAAACCACAAAGTACTACCCCTTGAGCAAGGAGCCTCCTATCTAACTGAGAAGATATGACTTAAACAAAAATAAGAATGTGATGAAAGCAATTAAAAAAATTAAGGACAAATTGCTCTAGGAAATATTGAGGAGGGAGAGATCACAGGACCCAATTGAACTATACACTTCCTTCTTCCAGGTGAGGAAATAGCATGAAATAATCACCTACTTATAATATATGAAAAAAAACCCCAACATGATGTAATTAGAGAGAAGGTTTTAGCATTTGAAGAGACAGGGAATATAATCTGGAAGAAGGACCAGGGATTATTTTTGTCTTTATATTCTCAGCTCTCAGTATAATGCATGGTACCTACAGAGTAAGCATTTAATCAATGCTTAATTGTAAATACTAATATAATCAAATGCAGCAGAACATAACAGAAAATCAGAGAAAAGGATCATATAGAACTGGGTACTTATTGTGAAGTGTAGAATCAATCATAGAAAGGAAAGATAGGTATTAGCTAGTATGCTAGGAACAGTTATTGGAAAGAAATGGGAAATTAGCCTTGATGTAGGAGCTGGAGATCTATGGAAAGAGTGTTAATGGAGTGACAGCATGAATTAAGGCAAGGATGTAGAATTGAGTTTGTTGGGTGCATTGAACCGTGAAGAGAACTCTCCAACAAAAGTAGAGTGTGTGGATTTGGGAATGTTGGATAGAAATTATGGGTATGGATCATATAATGCCTTGAAAGCTATAGGAATAGTTTAGTCTTGATGGAATAGACAATAGAGAACCATTGTAAGGTACTTCAGTAAGGACATTGAAATTGCTTTAAGAAGATGAATATAACAGCAGTGTGTGGAATCATAAAATTTTCAAAGTTGGAAAGGAGCTCAGGAGTCATCAAGTTCAATATATTTGAACAAGAATCCCCTCTATAATTTACCAGACATGTAATGAATCTCTTGACTCTTGCCTAGGAATTTCTAGTGTGGATGAAATCAGTACCTCCCAGGGCAGCCCATTCTAACTTTAAACGATTTTGAATGATTTAAAATGAGACACTGAAGTTAGTAAGATTGATTTAAGAGAAATTTGCAAAATCCAGAAATGAAAAATGAAATGTGATCAAAACAATGTACTCTGTGGCCCAATAATGAACATTAAAATGAGGTCCTCTTTTTTGTATGTAAACATTAAGAATCATCTTTTCTCTATTCATGTATTAGTCAAATGTCCATAGATTATTAAATTATAAAAATAATTTAATTCCTTTTATGGTCCAGACACATTGCACCATGTAAAATTCTCTAATAAAACAAGGGAAACAAAGGCATGTGTAGCTAGATAGAAAAAGAATCATATCTATTATTCAATAAAATATTCAGTTCTTAGGGACACAGCTAATAGTTTATGGCATGTATATGTGATGACTGCGTATTTAAAATCAGCCGGAGTCAGGAATTCAGGTTAAGGGAAAAATCTTCAATCTTTATTAAAGTGAAGAGGTGAAAAAGGATTGCGATAGCAATATGGGCAGCTGCGACAGGAAGTCAGCTAGCAGAGGGAGATCAGAGCTAAGTTAACACTGGGCACTGAAAAGGCAAATCTTTTCATATCCTCCTTATCCAGAGGGATAGAATAGAAACAATCCTTAATATAGATGACCCAAAGAGGCCACTCTCTAAGCAATTGAGTAGGAGATGGAAGTCCAGGCTGAAGAGTTCCCATAGTTTCCATCTGTTCATTAACTTTTCTTAAATCAGTGAGCATCCTCCATTTTCCAGATTTCTTTTTTACAACAAACACTGGGGAATTCCAAGGACTTAGAGAAGGTTGTAAGTGCCCTTGTTCAAGCTGCTCCTGTACTATATCTAATAAGCCCTGAATTTTATCGCTACCTAAGGGCCACTGTTCTATCCACACTGGTGTATCAGTTTTCCATTGGATAGGAACAGATGAAAGTGTTGGCAGGCCTTCAACAGCAGCCCTGCTTAAAAAACCAAAGTACTCATTTTTAACCCTAATTGTTGTAAAATGTCTCTTCCCCACAGATTGATGGGCATTTTTTCAACTATAAAAGGAGTAAAAACTCCTGTTTTGCCTTCAAAAGTCCATCTCATAGGGGCAGCACTAATTTCAGCTGCTATTGATCCTCCTTCTCCAGACATATAGGTGTCTGCTTTAATCTTTGGCCAGTGACTGGGCCAATTGGCACCTCTAATAACTGTACAATCTGCACCTGTGTCTACCAATCCTTCCAGTGGTAGGCCATTTATATAGATCATGAGCATAGGTCGGTCAGCTGTTACAGCTGCTGTCTAGTATATTCCTGGATTTTGTGGTCTGGAGTCAGAATCTGGGTGACTATCACCAGGTTGCTTATTAGGATTCTGTATGAGTAAACCTGATGCTACTACTTCTCCTGGGTGATAAGTCACACATTGTCTACCTGTATTAGTGACTGGGATATTATCTACACATTCCCCAGTTTCCCACATCAGTGTGTAGATGGACACTCTTTTGTAAGCACTCTTGGGAGGTGAAGTGGTCAAGCCTACTGTGCCTGGAGGCAAAGGATCCATAGGCTGGAGAGGAACAGATTTCACCTCTCCAGGGTTGTTGGGGAAGCCAGGTTGCTTCCTGGCTGGTTGACTGTGTAATCCCCTTCTCCCATCATATGGCTTTCTGGCTGATTGGTCATGTCTGGGTACAGGACTTCTAGGCACTCTCTGGGTGTAGCATTGGCTGCCTTCATGTCCCAAATGTTTTTTGTCTTGGGCTCTGGGGCTGGGCCCCTCATCCCGTTTCCCTGAATCAATCTACATTCTGAGGCCCAGTGGAAGCCTCTGTTGCATTTTAGACATGGGGTATTGGGTCTTATTCTCCCACCCTATTTTTCCATTCTGTCTCTATACCAACATTGAGCTTTCAGATGCCCTACTTTTCCACACTGAAAGTATCTATGAGTCTCTCTGGAAGTCCCTTGCCAAGAGGGACTCTGTCTTCCCATGTTTGGATTTTGGGAAGTCTGCATCATAGCCTGGCTATAAAAGTCATTTGTGCCCACTGTGGTACAGTGTCTTATGAGCTTCTTTAAAGGAGCATCCTTGTGCAGTCCTAGTATAATTCTTCTGCAAGCATTTTCCTTAGCAAGTTGCCTTATCAAAATGTCTGTTATTGCATTTTCCCCATTTGTTCTTGTGATAGCTGTCTGCAAAAGTCCCACAAAGTCAGCATGTATACTTAAAAGAGGTTGCAGTATTTAGTCAAGAAAGAAAAGAACATTTATTATGAAAATATTTTAAGTATTTAAATTCTGTAAGCTTTTTACCTGGTGTTTTATTTCCTAATAGATGTCCTGATTTTTTTTTTAACCATTTGTGATTAATTATAGTGCAAAATAACTGAATCTATAACTGTGATTTATATGCTCCAGTTAAAAAGGATAGTAAGGTCAATTACTACTTGGCAGAGCAAACAATGAAGATGCCTGATCATTATAAAAAGCTATTTAATAAAAATAGTAGTTTAAGTGGCTATTTTGTTTTATAGTTATTTTCTGATTATCATTTCCTGTCCTCATAATGAAAAATATTTTTTGCCAAGTGCAGCGTTTCACTCGGTGTATGGGCCAATTTAGAATTTTAAAAAGAACATGATACTCCATGGAAGATAATATGTCAGGATATCATTGGCTTCTTTGAAATAACATGCCTCAATATAGATGTTCAGTCATTTTATCTGTCTGCCTCTTTGTGATCCTATTTGGGGTTCTCTTGGCAATGATACTAGAGCAGTTTGCCATTTCCTTCTCCAGATTACTTTATAGATGAGGAAACTGAGGCAAATATGGTTAAATGATTTCTCTAGGCGGGCAGGGGTCCTCAAACTTTTTAAATAGGGGGCCAGTTCACTGTCCCTCAGACTGTTGGAGGGCCAGATTATGGTAAAAACAAAAACTTTGTTTTGTGAGCCTTTAAATAAAAAAACTTCATAGCCCTGGGTGAGGGGGATAATCGTCCTCAGCTGCCGCATCTGGCCGGTGGGCCATAGTTTGAGAACCCCTGTTAGGGTCACACAGTTAGTAAGTGTCTGAGGCCATATTGGATTTAGGAAGAGACATCTTTTTTTTTTTAAATTCCAGGCCCAGCACTTTATCTACTGCACCCCCCAGGTGCTTCAGTGTAAACAGGTATGCCAAAGGACAAAAGGTTAGGTGAGAATTTCTCAAATTTTGAGAAGTCTTTGGAGTAATTCAAAACTAACCAAATTTTTGAAAATTTGATATTTGGTGCTTTATTCCTTACTAAATTACCTCTGGTTTATAGTCAGTAGAAAATAACAAATTCATTACAAGTTATTTTTTTCAACAATCAGATGCTGTCCTGAATCCTCCCATCTCTCTACACTCTCTCTCTCTTAGTGATTCTAGTTCTTACTGGTTTAGTCCTAAGTCTAGCCCCTATCTCTCTTCTCAGCATTACTCCTCTATCTCCAAATATGTATATGTTTCAAGGCATCTCAAACTTAAATCAAAAATGTTAGATTATCAGACTTGCTGCCATAGAGTTGTGCAAAATAAATCCCAATTATTGGTTTGACCTACTTTGTTCTTCCTTGTTTATTTTTTTATATCACATTATATCACTTATCATATATTATCTCATATCACATCATGTCATATCTTCTTATATCATTATTTCATATCATACCTTATCATATATCCTATCCTACTCTATCATTATATTGTATCATGTTATATTACATTGCATTACATCATATCATATCATTATATCACATCATGTCATATTGTATGTTACATTATATTTCATATTATATCACATCATATTATGTCATTGTTATCACATCATACTATGTCACATCATATATCATATTATGTCATTTCTTATTATATCATATCACATCATATCTCATCATACATCTTATCCTATCATGTCATTAAATTGTATCATATCATATCATATCATATCATATATCATTGTATCATATCATGCACCCTATCCTATTATCATATTGTATTATATCATATAACATATCACATCATATCATATTATATCATACTACATCATATATCATTATATCATATTATTTATTAATGTATTTTGTTTGTTATATATTCCTTACTAATTATATTATATTAGTAATTATATTATATTATATTATATTTATTATATCATTATTGTTATTTTTACCTTTTATCCCTTGATATAGACCTATTCTCTCTTTGCCCCTTTGGTGCCATTAAAAAGTTAGTACAGGTATTAACTCTTATAAGAGACCTTCCCTCCATCTTATAGTTTTTAGGGCTATCCAATTCTTAAGATTTATTTAATGTGTTTTTAGATCTATTAATCAGCTAGTGTATTATGAATATGTCTATATTAGGTATCTAAGACTTCACATAGTGATATGTGAATGATGTGAATGATATGAATGATATGAATGAAGATATGACAAAGAACATTGAGTCAGGAGGATATTTGAGTTCCAAATAGAATTTCATAGACTTAGCAGTTAGTTGTTTGATTCTGGTCAATTCATTTAACCTCTGTTTACCTTAATTTCCTCAACTGTAAAATGGAAATAATAGCACTTCCCACATAGCATTGTTAGATGGATAAAATAGTCATATTTGTGTAGCATTAATAAGATGCCTGGAATATAATAAATATTTTCTAAATACTACCCTTCTTCCTCTACCATATGTTAGCTTTCATTCCTAGTCTTGTATTATTTGCAAATTCGATAAGCATGCCTTCTATACCTTTATCTAAGTGAAGCACTAGAGCCTGCTGGTCATGTCTGGCCCATTTTCTATTTCCACAGGGTCAGTGAGCTACAGATGGGTTTTACATTTAAAATAAAATTTATTATTTTAAAATACAATTGACCCTTCTTTTCATGTTTATATACAATAAAACTGCATTTATTTTTTAAACAAAACAAACCTTATTTTAAAATGTAAACAAAATGTCATTCTTAGCTCATAGCTTAAACAAAGATACAAAGTGGGCTATGTTTGACCAACAGAGTCTAGTTTGCTGACCCCTTATTGAAGCATAGAGATAAGAACAGATTCTTGGGACACTCCATGGGAGATGTTTTGCTGAATTAACATTGAGTCATGAAAGTCTTTAAATCCAGCTATTCATTCAGTTTGGAATTTATATAATTATACTGGTCTTTCACCAATACCTCTTCATTTCTTTCTAATAATGTGAGATATTTTATCAAAAGATTTTCCCACATCAGAATAAACTAAGCAGTGTCCCAAAAGGTTTAATGCAGTTTTAAGTTATGCTAGTGATTCATCTTCAGGACTTTATCTAGATATTCACTAATCATTTCTTTACTGATCTTTCATAAACTTTTCACAGCAATTGAAATCAACATCACTGGGCTATCATTGGAAGTGTCTATTCTCTTTGTCATTCTGGACTGCATTTGACCTTCTAATTTTTTTTTTTTTTTTGGTCCTCTACAATATTTCAGATAACATCAGCAATGGATTAGCAGTCATGTCCACCAAGTCTTTAAGCATGACTAATGCAGTTTATCTGGATTGAGCAACTTGAAATCATCGAGAACAACTCAGAGTTCTCTTGCTGTCTCTATAATTCTTAGATATCATTTATTTTATTATTTCCCAGTGCAAAAAGTTATTGGATTTGAACTTCTGCTTGATTAAATTTTTAAAAAGCAAATCTATGTATAACATAGTATGTTAATGATAAAAGTTTTGCAGTGTTTTATGCATGGCAAGTTCTTTTTAAAAATATTCCATGATATTTTGTATTAATTTTGATATCAAGTGTAATTTTGAAAGGAATTGAAACTTACCCTCTTTCAGTTTCTTCAGATATTCAAAAGCCTAAGAAACTTGTTCAGATATAATTGAAACTCTTCTTTTGCCTTCCTAAGTTCTATTTTTCAAATCCTTTTGTTGCTTGGTCTTGTTACTATTCTAATATTAAAATACAATTATTTATGCTTTCAGTATTCTACATGGTAATTCAATAGACAACGTCACATACAATGTCCCAAAATCTGGATTATATTTAAAAATTTTTTTTTCATAATTATAACTTTTTATTGACAGAACCCATGCCTGGGCAATTTTTTACAACATTATCCCTTGTACTCATTTCTGTTCCGACTTTTCCCCTCCCTCACTCCACCCCCTCCCCCAGATGGCAAGCAGTCCTATACATGTTAAATATGTCACAGTATATCCTAGATACAATATATGTGTGCAGAACCAAACAGTTCTCTTGTTGCACAGGAAGAATTGGATTCAAAAGGTAAAAATAACCCGGGAAGAAAAACAAAAATGCAAACAGTTTACATTCATTTCCCAGTGTTCTTTCTTTGGGTGTAGCTGCTTCTGTCCATCATTGATCAATTGAAATTGAATTAGATCTTCTCTTTGTCGAAGAAATCCACTTCCATCAGAATATATCCTCATACAATATCGTTATTGAAGTATATAATGATCTCCTGCTTCTGCTCATTTCACTTAGCATCAGTTCATGTAAGTCTCTCCAAGCCTCTCTGTATTCATCCTTCTGGTCATTTCTTATAGAACAATAATATTCCATAACAGTCATATACCACAATTTACCCAACCATTCTCCAATTGATGTGCATCTATTCATTTTCCAGCTTCTAGCCTTTACAAACAGGGCTGCCACAAACATTTTGGCACATACAGGTCTCTTTCCCTTCTTTAGTATCTCTTTGGGATATAAGCCCTGTAGAAACACTGCTGGATCAAAGGGTGCACAGTTTGATAACTTTTTGAGCATAGTTCCAAATTGCTCTCCAAAATGGCTGGAAGTATTCACAATTCTACCAGCAGTGTATTAGTGTCCCTGTTTTCCCACATCCCCTCCAACATCCCGCATTATCTTTCCCTTTCATTCTAGCCAGTCTGACAGGTGTGTTGTGGTATCTCCGAGTTGTCTTAATTTGCATTTCTCTGATTAATAATGACTTGGAGCATCTTTTCATATGGCTAGAAATAGTTTCAATTTCTTCATCTGAGAATTGTCTGTTCATATCCTTTGACCATTTATCAAGTGGAGAATGGCTTGCAAAATCTGGATAATATTAAAATAATAGTATATCTAATTTGCTATATATCTTTACAAAACAATATCAAAATATTGTCTCATAAGAAATGGCATATATAATAGACTTTATTTCAACTCCACTTGTTATTGGCTGAATATATTGATCTCTAGGAGACTCTAGGGCTTGGGTATTCATGGTCATGGTTAATCACTTATCTCATCAGTAGTGGAAGGGGGCCTTTCATTATTCATTATGAAACTTTTTTTAACCTTGTACATTCATTTTCCTCACTTAAAAATAATAAAACCAAACACTTTTAAAGTATAGTTATTTTTCACCAAATCCTTTACAAAATTGTAATGTAAATATTTTCTTTCAGTTCCTTATAAGATAATGTAATGGAAGTGATATCCTATGTATGTTGGTTTCTCTAATACCTCATTATTTTGTAGTCAGATTTTAAAACACACAATAGTCTACTAACATTATTTGATACTCTAAATATTTTTATTCTTTCCATGTTTATTGAGCTTTATTAGACTTATACATACAAGAAACTATACTAGTAGCCATGGGAGACCTTATGTAAAATAGAGCTCCTTTACTGTAGGAGTTAACTTCATTTAGGGGAAAAATATGTATCCAAATCATAATAATATAGCATATGAAATGAAAATTGGACAAAAATGAATCTGTGGGATTTTTGTCTAAACTGATCAAGAACAGTTTCTTGAAAACAGTGAAATTTGATCTGAGTCTTGAGTATGGAGATAATGTGGATGAAATTCCAGTTGGAGGATACAGCATGAGTACAAGTCCAGCAGCAGAAAAGTGTCAACCATAAAGAGAAGGAAATTTGATCTAATTTGACCAGGACTAAAGAGATGTGTAAAGAAATTATTGAGTCATAAAGTGAGATCAGATTGTGGCAAACCTCAAGTTTGAAAAATGATGCATTTGAGTTTTATTCATTAGTTATTGGTGAGAAATTGAGGATATTTAAATCATTTGGTGATAGAGGTAGATATGGTGAAAGTAATATTTTCATCAGATTACCCCAATTGCAGTGTATAGGATAGACTGGCAATGAGAAACATTAAAGCTATTTAGAAGAGACTATTGCAAGGTCATGCACTTGGCTGAGTAGCACTGAGAATGTAAAGGATAGACTGGAGGAATATTAAAAATAAACTCATGGTATTTGGTGACTGTATTGTAGGGGAATAGAAAGAATATAAAAGGTCAACGATGACTCTATTGATCCAAGTCTAAAGGGAATAGGACAATAGCAATACCATTAATAGATATAGGAAAGCCAAAAAGGGGTCCTGGGTTTTTTTGGGGCATGGGCCAAAGTGAAGATTTTAGTTTTACACATTTTATGTTTGAGATGTCAAGGAGATACTTGTGTGGAAAGTACCTTTATAGCAGATAGAAATTCTATAAGAGAGCTTGGAGCCAGAGCTCCAAGGAGGAGGGAGGGGAGAGAAATGGAAGGTTGTTTTAGGAGGTAGAGAGTTTCTTCACATAAGAGGCTTAAAGTCCAGTGTTATGAAAAGCAGGTCAAAGAAGGGTTTTAAAAAGGTTCTGTATAAGTTAAAAATTTAGAAAGACACAGTTTCTGGGTAATTTAATCATTTTATTAATAACACCAGCATGTTTATTAATAAAAGGATGATCATTTGACTGTCTGTTTTAAACCAAAGATCCCTCATGGCTGTAATCTTGGAAGGGTAGATGTTCCTAAAGATGGCAATCAACTCTGATTAACAATTAATGAGAGAATGAATATTACAATGAGGTATTGGCTATATTCCAAGGAGGATCTTGGGGTGTGGGACTTGGATCACGCAAGTCAAAAGTCAAAGACATCCATTTCTGTATCATCCATCTGACAAAAGGGAGGATTCATGTTTTCCCAGACCTGTTTGAGTAAAACACCGTAAGCAAAAATCCATATATTAATCCAAACGGAGAGTTAATTTTACTGTCTGATTAGCTCTTGGCCTGAGTAGATCTGTGAGATTTCCCACCCTGGCTGTTTTCTGGATAAGGAAGTAAAAAAGATTTAAAAATCATAGTTCTGATTTAGTAATTAGTTATTAATACAAGAAAAAATAATCATTTCTCACAGTCTTCAGTGTCAAATGTTATTGCTGGGTCAAGGAGGATAAGGATAGAAACAACACTGGATTTCATTTTAGGAAAAGGGAATAAAAATTTATATAGCACCTATTATGTGTTGGGCACTGTGCTAAGTGCTTTATAAATATTACCTCACTGGTTTCTCATGAGAACCCTACAAGATAAATGCTGTTATAATCTGAATTTTACAATTTAAGAAATTAAATTGAATAAATTCGCTTGAGATCACTCAACTACTGTCCGAGTTTGCATTTGAATTCAAGCCTTCCTGACTCCAAACCCAATGGAGTTTTCTTCACAATATTATCTAGCTGGCCAAATTTACTTTGGAAGTTAGAAGTTAACATTCTGGGTCCAAAGGTAGTGCAAAAAAAGCATATAATTCTATGCCAGCCCTGCATGAATTTACAACTTACTTGGAGAGAAGACAATAAATACATGGAGTAGTCAATAAAGAATGCAGAGCAGTATGTGATTATTTCAACATGAGTGGCACAGAGTTCAAAAAAAGGAGAGATCAATACAAAAAAAGGGGGTATTGAAAGGACTATTGCTCTAAAATTAGTACCTTTTTCACTATAAAATGTGTGGATTTCTTGAAACTCTCTTTCCTTGCCTCAGCACTTTAGTTCTAGGATAATTCATCATCCAATGGCAAGCTGAGAACTCTTTAGTCTCCTTAAAGACTTTCCAAATTGCATTACTTCAGATAAAATCATTTCTCAGCAAAAAAAAATCCTAAAATTATTTTAGATACATGAGATTCACTTTGAGAACTGGAGTAAAATCTCTGCTCATTCACAAAGTCTCTTGTCTCTTTTTATTCTATGAGAAATCATGCCATTATTATGTTAATATGCAATTTTATTTTGATTTAATATATAAGTTCCTTTATTTTAACTCAAAATATAGAGCTAGAAAATCCCGTGCAAGAAAAAGTTTCTTAAGAAGACATTTTCAAAATTGCAAATGCTTATACTTTGTCTTAGTTTTACATTAATCTTCTGCTTGTAACTTTGTTTTACTCAAATGCCTACTAAAACAATTATTCTGCACACTAACTTTGAGGTTTTAATGTAGAAAAATTTGTAACATGAAGTCTTATTAAAATGAATGTTGGAATCTATCTTTACATGTATTTGGAAAAAATAAAATACTATAGCAATAAAATATTTTCAGAAGTTACATATATATGCATATATGTATGCTATATCAATAAATTGGGTTCAAAGCAAGGAAGGCTATTATTTGAATGTATTCTTCCTTCATTTGGATTACATTGGGAATATTGTTTATCTACAAGAAGGTGACAAAGATTTCAATGGAACTAAAAATCATACAGTCCAAAGATCCACCTAGTTACCTAGGAATGTTTAACCTAGATGAGACATAGGGTGGGCTCTGGGAAGAAGAAGAATATTTCACTTCAATTTAATAAATATAATCAGAATGAGGTGCTGAAGCAGGTAGTTAGCACAGCATTGGACTTGAACCAGGAAGACTTATCTTTCCAAGTTCAATACTAGCCTCACATACTTACTAGCTGTTTGGCCTTGGGAAAGTCACTTAATCCTCTTTTTCTCAGTTTTCTCATGTGGAAAATGAGCTGAAGAAGGAAATGTCAAGTTACTCCAGTATCTCTGCAAAAAAAGTGGGGTCACAAAAGTCTGAAATGACTAAATAATAACAACATTAAAGTTCTAGGTGCTGGGAAAATATAGTTAACCCTGTTCTCAAATCAATCCCTTTTCTTAAAGAACATACTATTACATACTATTAAGAAATTAAAAAAAAATACCTTTGCAAACAAATAAATACAAAGTACAAATAAACTAATAAAAGTAATTTCAAGAGGAAAGAATACTAATACTTGGGGAAATCCATCTTTTTAAATGTGGGAGTTCAGAATGGAGATTTGGTATTTATTCATATATAATACTTGCCTATGAGTATTGGAAGAATATTGAAGGGAGATTTGAATTTTTTACTTGCTGATGGAAAGCCAAAGGAGGAATAGTAGGGTAGAAATTGGGAAGAGCATATTTCAATTCTACATATGGAAAAAGTTTTCTAAATATTAAATCTATAAAAACTAAAGGGATATTTTGACTGTTTAGGGCAAATGTCTCCTAACAATTAGATCTATTGAAATAAGAGGTATATTGTGATGCTACATAGAGAGGAAAAGCTTCTTAACACTTAGATCTATGAAAAAGTTTAATCACTTAAGTTAAAATTTTGAGTTCACTGTTATAGAGATCCTTACAGACTGAATGATCATTTCCTGAGGATGTTGCAAGAGGTAAGATATAATTGTTCAGGTATGGCTTAGGATGGACTCTGAGATTATACTGTTATTCTGAAATAGCTCCAGTAGGCAAGAAGCTGCAGAGAAGTTACATGCAACATTACTCTTCACAATGAGATTCCATCTTAATGTGGTAGGTCGTGCAGAAAGCACTTATCTGAACTTCAAAATATCAGTGAAATATTTGGACCTAATAAGTGCTATTCTGAAGAAGTCCATGTTTTTAAGGATGAGAAAGGGGTTGTGGTATATTCAGTGTCATAGGGAAAGGAATTGTAGTATATATGAGAGTAACTTGGCTAATTCAAGTCTGTTCTCATACTTCTGTTTAACAACACTCCCACTTTGACCATCTTAAAAATTCTAACAAATCCTTCTCTTGCAATCTTTACCATACACTACATAATTGTTTTAAGACTTAGAAATTGGCAAAAATATCCAAAAGAAAATTTTTCTTTCTTTAAATGTGGGGAATTTGGGGTTGAATAGTTTTTTATTTATGAAAAAAAATCATCACAGAAAAAATAAAAGAGAATTTTTTGGTATTCTTATACTTTGTAGTATATTTGTGTTTTGTAATGAGATTTGTCTTAAATTTTTGAAGGAATTATATTTTTCATGGTGGCTGAACCATGGCTACTCTGACCTTAAAGCATAATAACTAGTAACTTATAACTTATAATATGTAACTTATCACTGATAATGACTTATAAGAAAATGATGTTTGAACTTTGAAATGGATATAAAGTAGATTGGTCTAAGGCTCTCAACGTAGCTAATCTTTAAAATTACTCTTCTTAGGGACATATGGAAGCAAGTTAACTAATTAATTAGAAAGAATAATTAATAGAACACCATATTATGCAAATGTCACTGAATCAATTGGGAAGTATTTCTTAGAGGTAAATACGAAGTTAGGCTAGTGTGTGTGAGAAACTGGTTTTAGAGGGATGTGTGTTTTGTTACTTAGATTCAGCTAAGAGAAAATATTGTTACTCACCCCGCAAAAAAACAAAAATAACAAAAACAAAAACAATCAGCAGGGTATTATCTTGATTTGCAAGTGAATTGGAATTAGGTGAGGCAAAGCTAAGCAGTCATTAGCCTTACTTTCTCCTCAGTCATAAGAATACAGTGGCAAAATTTAGGTCAAGATTAGGTCAATTTAGGACAGGGCCCTAGAAACAGTGGGAGACTTTGGCCTTTGAGCTAAGGTCTTTGTCAGGTTTCAGTTTATCTAAGTCAAAGCCTATTCAGTAATTAAAAGCTAGGTAAGAAATGAAGCTAAAGAAGTCCTAGGTTGCCTTCACAAGAGTCAATCTGAGAGAAGAAAACCTTCAATTTCTGACCAGAATATTATACTATGACAATATTGTTATAAGAAATTCAGATTTATACTATTATTTGTCCTTCTCTATGGATGATTGTGATATAAAAAAACTAGCTAGCTCACTATTTTGAGACCACTTTTAGATTCTTAATTTTCTCATTAAACTTAATTTTTGAAATATGTGTTATTTCTCATGGTCTACTAGTTAGAAATTGAACAATACTAACATCTAGCCAATCTAGCTTTTACTTCGTGCCTGATTCCATAGTGACTTGATATTTTGACCTTATTTTTTGATAATACAGCAATTTTCTTGTCATAAATCTTAATAATGGACAAATTGTGGTAGTATTGGAAACCCTTAGTTAGCTATAAGAACCAAAGATTTTTCTGTTAGTCCTGGCTAATAAAATATTCATAGAGACCATTAATGGTCAAGTAGTGTTCTCAAGAGTTGTATTGGGGGAGGGCCAGGCACTTGGGGATAAGTAACTTGCTCAGCATCATACAGCTAGTAAGCTGGCTTTGAACTTAGGTTCTCCTAACTTCAGGATCAAGGTTGTACTTTAATATTATATGCTTTATACAAAACAAAATTCAATGCTTTGGCAAGACAAGCTAACAAGAATTCACTAAGTAGCTATTATTGAACAGGTTCTGTACTGAGTGCTAGGATACTAATACAAGGAAAAAAAAAAATACAGTCCTTGCCTTCAAGGAGCTTACATACTAATAAAGGATGTATGATAAGGAATTGATAAGTAAAGGAGGATGATACCCACATAGTTTTAAAGTCAAGAATGTCAGAAACAAATCTTGGAAAGGAATGAAGCATGATTGGTCTGGATCTTTCCTCAAAATGGAAGCCCTAGGTAGAATTCACAAATGGGAAAAGGCAGCTTGTATGGCAGAGGACATTCCAGATTAGGAATCCCTAGATGCAGAAGCAGCTGAGACATGGTAGCATAGTCTAGAATTCAGAAATCAGAAGGAAAATGAAATTTGACTGCCTTTGACTTCTCAAAATTGAAACCTGGGAAGGTCTCACTGATTAATTCTAGGAAGAATTAATCAATGGGAGAGGAAGACTGGTTTGGAGTAGAGATATTTCAGATTGACAAGACCCTTCATGGTGATTCAGATAGCAGTTCAGAGGGCAAGTCATGCTTCAAAGTCATTATTATGTCCATCAACTATAATTGTATCTCAGAAGTGCAGAGAAATTCTAAATGATAGGATGCGAGGCTAGTTAGATTTGAAAGCATTATGAAAAGCTATAGTAAGTAGACCTTTTGATCAGTCAGTCAACAACGCACTGTGGGCACTATACCAATTGAAATATAAAGATTGTAATCATCTTCAATGAGCTTACATTCTAATGAGGTGGTAAACAATTCATAAAACAAAATTATATGAAGGTACCTGAAATGAGGAAATGGGAACCTGTGGAGATGAGTTAGCAGTGCAGCTAGACAAGCTTGAAGACATGGTTAGCCTTGGCCTTCTATTTAAAATTGAGGTTTAGGGAGAAACTCACAATTCAAAGTGAGAGGTCCCACCTACTTCCATGAATAAGTAATACAGGGATGGAGCGACCTTTCAGAATAAAGAGGTTTCTCATGGCATAAAATCTTGTGGAGATGTCAGCAATGCAATCTGGAGAAAAATTTATGGAAAATATTGTTTGGTATTTTTATTATTCCACATTTAATTGAGTCTGTGACCTCACTAATGTTAGTTTTCAGAACTCAAGTCATCTATACTTCCAAAACTATTTTTTTCATGCTTTCCCATAAATATTCCAGGGGAGTGATCCAATTTCTTAGAAATCTTTCTAGATCTTTTAATATTTTCTACTTAGAAATACAATGCTTGCTGTCTACTTGCTAATCCCAAATCTCTTTACATTTTTGTCACTCTTCCTTTACCAATTACACATTTACTGTACTAGTTCTTTTTAATCTCTTTCCTATCCTTAACTTATTTTTGGTACTGAAAAACATATTAATACTAAATATACTATACTCTGTGTTTGGGGTCTCATGTGCCATAATTAATTTTATTTAACTCAATATCCAAGCATTTCTAGTTGGGAAAGAATTGTTCAAATTGACATTATCTTCCAGGTCCTCATGCATGAATCTCTGCCCCATGATTATTTTGTTGTTGTTCAGTTTTTTTTCAGTTGTATTATGACCCCATTTGGGATTTTCTCAGCAAATATATTAAAGTGCCTTCGCTCATTTTATAGATAAGGAAACTGAAACAAGCATAATTAAGTGACTTGCCAGGCTCACATAATTAGTAAATGTCTGAGGTCTTATATGAACTCAGAAAGATGAGTCTCTCTGACCCCAGACTTGGCACTCTATTATTTATACCATCTAATCCTGAAAATAACAATATATAAAATACTGTTTTGGAATTAGCACTCAAGAATAGTTGAGAAACAAAATTATCACTCTATTCCCTTTAGAACTAATTCCTTCATTCTTAGAATGAATACACAAAGCACAGTAGGTTTTTGTTTCTTTCTTTTAAAACTTGAAAAAAAAATGCAATAAAAAAACAGAAAAAAGAAGAAAAAACCATTGCCATATGCATAACAAAACAAACAGATGATTGAAAATATAAGAATAAATTTTCATTTCAAGAAAGTATATATAATAATAAACCACATGATTTTCAAAAGTGTACATCTTTTCTTTGCTTCTTTGTAGATTTTCTTTTGTTCCTACTGTGCATTTTTTACTTTATTTTTTCCCATTTTTTTCTCTCCTCCCTCAACTTCCTCAAGCAGGCTACAGTTAAGGCCAGTAATATTTGAATATACATATATACACATACATACCCCCACATACATACCCATACTCTATATATACATACACATACATAACATATATGCATGCATTTACATGTATGATCTCTTCTTTTCTACATTACTTCTACCAGCTAACTTGCCTTGGCTATTATTTAACCTACCGTGAAAAGAATCTCTCTGTATACTTTCATTCCACCCTTTCTTACTCTCTTTAATCTATGTACTCTTCTAAACCTCATTTTATCTTATTCCCTCCCCTTTTTATTTATTTATAGATTTTGGAGGGTGTTATGCCCTCTATATCTATATCTTTTCATATCTATATAGATCTATCTATCTATCTATCTAATTTACATTTCCACATGTGAAACATAGTTTGCCCTTATTTAGTTCCTTGATATTAGTTTTTGATTTTCTCTCATATATTAAATATTCTATTGAGTTCAGGTTTGTTGAAAAAAAATCCTGAAACTCTGACAGTTCATTGAATGTTCATTTTTACATTCAATATTATATTTAGTTCTGTTGGATATTATATTTTTTACCTTAACCCCAGTTCTTCTGCTAGTTATATATAGATATATATATTCTAGCATTTGTCATCTTTTACTGTAGTTGGTGATAAGTCTTGTATAAGTTTAATTGTAGCTCCAAAGTATTTGGATTGGTGTGTGTGTGTGTGTGTGTGTGTGTGTGTGTGTGTGAGTGTGTGTGTGCGTGTGTGTGTGTGTGTGTGTGTGTAAGGTGTGTAAGAGAGAGAGAGATGGGGGAAAGATTGGTTGCTCTTATTGTTGCTTGTGAAGTTTTCTCTCTGACCTGGGAGTTTTAAAATTTAGCAATGATGTTCCTATATGTTTTCCTTGTTGGACATCTTTCAGGTAGTAGTCAGTGGATTTTTTTTCCTATTTCTACTTCCCCTTCTTGCTCTATCACTTCAGGAAAATTTTCTTGTATTATTGTATCTAGTTATATTTTTGGTCATAGCTTTCACGTGATCTAATTATTCTAATGTTTTCTCTTCTTGATCTATTCACCAGAATTGTTGTTTTTCTTAATGGATACATCACATTCGCTTCTATTTTTTATTCTTTATATTTTGTTTTATTATTTCTTGGTATCTTTACTTGCCTTTGCCCAATTCCAATTGTCAAAGTGTCATTTTCTGTTTTAAGGCTCTGGATCTCCTTTCATAGTTAGTTGATTTTCTTTTCATGATCTGCTTGCTCTTCTTGTATTGTTTGTTTTGTTTTGTTTTGTTTTTCCTTAATCTCTCTCTCTTTTGATTTTTAAAGTATTTGTAAATTCTGTAAATTCTTTTTAGGGCAGGTAGCCATTTAGCATTATTCTTTGAAATAGAATAAGCTTTTTTTACTTCAATATCCTCATTTGAAGATGATCTCAGTTTTCCCTATTCCCATAATAACTTTCTGTGTTTGGATTCTTTCTCCTTTGCCTACTCGCTTTTTAAAAAATAAGAACTTGTAGTGTAATCACCTCTAGTCCTGAGATGGGAAGGTGATAATCCTCTGGCTTCATTCAATTCTTCTCTCTGACCTGGAACCCCAAACCAAGAACTCTACCCTACTGTCAATTCCAACAACTAGCAGTGCCCCTGTCCCACTGCTTCTGCACTCACCAGGCACATGCTACTTCCTTCTTGCCCAGGATGGGTCTCAGCAATACAGCTGTGAGTGGTGTTCTTTATTAGCAAAATTCTCTGGACTAAAACCCCTGAATCCTCAAGCTGTCCAAGAGCTGGAAGTTGCTGTGATTCAAACTGAAGGTTAGGAATAACCCCGGCAAGTCTCAGGCCTCCCTGCTTGTTGTTTCTGCAGAGCTAGCCTGAAAATATTTACATTTTTCTACATCTGGTTACTCCTTGGTGCTGGGGTCTTTTTTCCGATCTTCTTTTGTTGTGCCAAGAGGACCCCTGTTCTACCCCAAGTCTTATTTGGTTTTCAATAGTCTATGTTCACCCTGAAGCACAATTCTGTTTGTGCTTCAAAATCTGGGAAAATCTAGAGAGCTTATAATTTTCTGACCTATTCTACCCTCTTCCTAGAATTCTCTCCAGGTGCTTAATTTTGAGCTGAGAAAACAACTCAATACTATAGTAGGTACTCAATAAATGTTTAGTGAGTTGAATTGAATTAAACAAAGGGACCTATCTCTTTTAGAAAGATAGCAATGTCCTTTCTCAATGGAGAAACTTGAGTCATGGCATCAATCATTTCGAGTGAATGAGCAAAGAGTAAACTGCTTTTAGACTGGTCAACAACCCAATAGCTTCAGAGATTGGGAAGGTAATAATATAAGCAAATGAACAATCAATGAACATTTATTAACTATATGTCAAGTACTGGGATTCAAAAAGACACAAAAGACAGTACCAGTTCTCAAGGAATTTACAATCTAATAAGGGAGAAAACATGCAAACAAACAAAGTAAGCTACAGACATGATAAAGAGGAAATAATTTAGAGGGAAAGCAGTGAAATTAAGAGCAGTTAGAGAATGCTGCCTGTAGAAATGCGATTTTAATTGGAATCTAAAGAAACCCAGGGATATCAGTATTCAGTGCCGAGGAGAGAGATAACTCTATGCATGTGAGTAGCCAGAGAAAATGACCATAGCTGAGAAATGGAGTGTCTTGTTCCTGAAATAGCCAAGAATCCAGTGTAAAGGGATCAAATAGGAAGGTGTAAGGAAACTGGAAAGGTAGGAGAAGGCTGGATTATAAAGAGCTTTGGATATTACAGAGATCATTTTGTATTTGTTCCTTGAGGCAATAGAAATCCAGTGAAGTTTATTGATTAGAGGGTTTATTGATTAGAGATGGGACTAGGGGATGACATTATCAAATTTATGTTTTAGGAAAATACTTATGTGGCTGAATGGGAGAGACTTGAGGCAGGCCGACTCACCAGTAGGACATTCCAGGAATCAAGATATGAGGTGATGAGGGACTGCACTAGAGTATCCATGTCAGAGGAGAGAAGGAGGTATATTTGAAGGATGTTATAAAGGCAAAATTAGAAGGCCTTGCCAACAGGTTGGATATAGGGTGGAAGTGAGGGATCAGGTGAGAGAGAATGAAGAATCTGTGATGATGCTTCAATTGTGAGCTTGAATGACTGAGAAAATGGCATTATGAACTACAGTAATAAGGAAGACAGAAGGAGAGGGTTTAAAAAAAAAGATGAGTTCTTTATATTGTCTAAAATGTTTCCTGGACATCCAGTTTGAGATATCTGAGAGGCAGATTGGAGGTCAACAGAGAGAGTGGGCCAGGACAGGGAGATGTGAGAATCATCCACATAAAGATAGTAATTAAACTTTTTTCTAAGTGACACCTACAGTTAAAAGAATTAATTTAATTTTTGTGAGAAAAAAAAAAAAAGGTTGATTACTAGCCTTAATTTATTTTCCTAAGTAGAGCATTTTGGTTTTGCTCTATCACCTATTTTTCTAGAGTTTCTACTATTTTTACCTTGGGCTATGATATCAGTTTCCAGATTTTTCTTTCTACTTCTTTAAATAAATTTTTATTTACTATACATTTTCTCCATTATATAAAAAATAACCTAGATGCAACAAATGAGTGGATGATAGAAGAGCCTCTCACATTTCAAACATAGTAAAACCTATAGTTCATTGGATTTTAGACTAAAATCTAATTATTGAAAAGAACATTTTTGCTTATTATTTTAATTGAAATTAAAATGAACAGTTTCTACTTAATAATATCATGTGCTTTTTCTTCACGCTTGTTATTTGGGAGTTTTAAAATGAGTATTTGCGCAACTTTAGAGTAGCACACTCTTTATTAGATGTGTGAGTTTGTCTTCATCATAATTATATCAAGTGGACAGGAAAATAATTCTTTGCATCTGAACATGCAGTGTCACTTGTTCATGAATGCTAAAATTATTTAAATGATTAATCCTATTATAGTAAATATACACATATTTAATAATTATTGCAAATTGTACTTTGAGCTCCTCCATCTTCAAGTGTATTTATTTAATTTGGAATAATGCCATCACTTTTCATTTGAAGAATGTCTTACCATTAAGCATGTGTAGGCTTAATGTTCTTGTTTTCCTCATTACAAATTATTTTATTAACTACACTTATTTATAAGGGGAACTCTAAAAAAAACTTTAGGTTTGTTTCTTATAAAATTTCTTGTTTATTTTTTATTTTATTTTTATTTATTTATTTTTTTAATAACTTTTTGTTAACAGAACCCATGCCAGGGTAATTTTTTACAACATTATCCCTTGCATTCTCTTCTGTTCCGATTTTTTCCCTCCCTCACTCCACCCCCTCCCCAAGATGGCAAGCAGTCCTATACATGTTAAATAGGTTACAGTATATTCTAGATACAATATATGTGTGCAGAACCGAACAGTTCTCTTGTTGCACAGGAAGAATTGGATTCAAAAAGTAAAAATAACCCGGGAAGAAAAACAAAAATGCAAGCAGTTTATATTCATTTCCCAGTGTCCTTTCTTTGGGTGTGGCTGCTTCTGTCCATCCTTGATCAATTGAAACTGAGTTAGATCTCTTTGTCGAAGAAATCCACTTCCATCAGAATACATCCTCATACAATATCGTTGTTGAGGTATATAATGATCTCCTGGTTCTGCTCATTTCACTTAGCATCAGTTCATGTAAGTCTCTCCAAGCCTCTCTGTATTCATCCTGCTGGTCATTTCTTACAGAACAATAATATTCCATAACATTCATATACCACAATTTACTCAACCATTCTCCAATTGATGGGCATCCATTCATTTTCCAGCTTCTAGCCACTACAAACAGGGCTGCCACAAACACTTTGGCACATACAGGTCCCTTTCCCTTCTTTAGTATCTCTTTGGGGTATAAGCCCAGTAGTAGCACTGCTGGATCAAAGGGTATGCACAGTTTGATAACTTTTTGAGCATAGTTCCAAATTGCTCTCCAGAATGGCTGGATGTGTTCACAATTCCACCAACAATGTATCAGTGTTCCTGTTTTTCCACATCCCTTCCAACATTCCACATTGTCTTTCCCTGTCATTCTAGCCAATCTGACAGGTGTGTAGTAGTATCTCAGAGTTGTCTTAATTTGCATTTCTCTGATTAATAATGACTTGGAGCATCTTTTCATATAGCTAGAAATAGTTTTAATTTCTTTGAGAATTGTCTGTTCATATCCTTTGACCATTTATCAATTAGAGAATGGCTTGAAAATTCCTTGTTTATGTTATTAGAGTTATTTCTGCAAAGCTATTTATCTTCCTTTCTGCGATATTTACAAACCCCTAAAATATGTTGTAATCAAAAATAAAGCTTTCTGTCTTTTAAAATTAGGTAATCATTCTTTGAAAAACAAGAATGAGGACATTTAAAAAAAAATTCATTATAAGGAACTGTTGAAATTGTAAGTCAATTCCCATGTGAGTCGATCATCCATATCTCAGCAAACAAATATTACAGAATGATTCCAAAAAGTGAAGGAAAATAAAGCAAAGAAATAAAATTATTTGTTGTATTATTGTAGAGTTCAATTAGAAAACATTTTGTCACAATGCTGCCTTTCCTAAAAAACAGATTGAATGAACTAGTGTTTGAAATGCATGTTCCAAGGAGATAATTAAATGTTATCAACAATATTATCTTACCATATTTCAAATTACATTATTACCTACATAACAATATAATAGTAATATAATATGACATATTATTATTTAGTCATGTCTGACTCTTTGTGACACCATTTGAAGTTTTCTTGTCAAGAATACTGTAGTGGTTTGCCATTTCCTTCTCCAGTTCATTTTAGAGATGAGGAAAGTGAGGCAAACAGGATTAAATGACTTGCCCAAGGTCACACAGCTAGTCAGTGTCTGAGACCAGATTTGAATTCAGGAAGAATTCCTGACTTCAGACCCAACATTCTATCAATTGCACCACCTCATGGCCTTTATTATATACATTAGAGTATGTAAAATGTGAGAATAGGTAATAATAAAGCATGATAACTAACATTTTAAAATCCATCCCTAATCATTAAAAATAAAGCATCTAACGTAGTGTTTAATTGAGCCCCACTATATTGAATACGAATATCATGCTTGTTCATCAAAATAAAATAAAAAATCACAAATGACTAATAGTATCATTTTAAAATGGCTTTTTTTGAAAGGAGAATTTGTAGCATGTTTCTTAATGCAACAATCATCACAAAAACATATATTTTAATGTTTTTTTTTCCCTTTCTTTCATGGTATGCATTTTAATCAGTGAGACTATGTAATTTTTATTTTCACATGCATTAAACATCATCTTGTTTATATATCAATTATGATTAGCTTTCATGAAATGCCCTCAACTGAATCATAAATAATGAAATGTTTATTTTGAACAACCATTCAAATTCAGGAAATATTTCAGATAGTTTATATTGCACAAAAGCAAACTCTCCTTCCCATGTAATCTGTGTGATTATAAGAATAATCAGACATTTTCTTTGCAGCTCAATGCCAACAAAAAGCTCAGTAGTATATAACCCTTCCTATTGTTGGGAATGGAACAATGTCATGCCTGACTTCCAGACACTAACTAATAGAAAAGGCCAAAAGCAAAGTCATACAAAGCACCAAGTGACACAGAAACCAAAGCACATCCTAAAACACAGGTCTGTTCAGTTAAATGTTGCTGTTTAGTCATTTTTCCATCATGACTCTTCAACCCCATTTAGGGTTTTCTTGGCAAAGATACAAGAGTCATTTGCCATTTCCTTCTCTAGTTCATTTTAGGAATTGAGGACAAAAGGGTTTAATAATTACACAGGCCAAATTTGAACTCAGGAAGATGAGTCTTTATGACAGCACTCTGTGCACGATGGCACCATCTAGTTTCTTTAGCAGCTCTATTACATGAATTTAAAGGATCTGTTACAAAGAACCTGTAAGCTACTGTAATGCCAGAGAAACTGATGCAAAATAGAGATTAGAGAGTATTTAATAATTTATTTAAAGGGAGAGATTTACTGGGACCAGATGGATCCATGGTTTGGTACCAGGGCTGGATGAGACTATCGTCTCCAAGAATCCAGCAAACAATGTGAGTTCTCAATGACCTATATACACATGGCTTAGACTCAGGAGGTAGATTGAGGCAGTGGTGGAGTCAGGGTGCTGAGAGCAGAACTGGACTCTGACAATCCGATTCTGACAGGGCATGGGGGATGGGATGACCTAATGGCAGGAGGAACCTGAGATGGGGAGAGGCATCTTGATAAGACAGTATCTGACATTCCAGTAGCTTGGGATGGGGAGAGACATTCTGCTATTCTAAAATATAAGATCTTTTATCCTTATCAAATATTCTGATAAAGAGGGAGAGGGGAGGCTTTGCAGGACTGAGCTTTGAGCTGATTATTATAAACTGAAGCAGAGAAACTGAATCAGGATTGGGTCAGGATAATTAGGGAGACTGAGTCAGGACAAAAAAAGAAGCACTTACTAACACTACTGCACTTTAAAAAGTGGCATTGTGGTCAATGGCACAGATATTCTAAAAAAGGATGCTATTGGAAAGTAGAAATGAGAAGGGAAAGAAAGAAAGGATTTTCTTTACCCTCCCAATAATATTTGAAAAAGAAGTTCATATAAAATTAAATTGATCAGTTATCTGATAAGTGTATATGTGACTTGATATGTGACTTGGACAGGTCATTAACCTCTCTCAGCCCCAATTTCCTATAAAAAAAGCTAGCTATTATTGTCTTAATATATAGTAGTCCACATATGGGATGGCTTTTTTTTTTCTTTAAGATATTTTATTTCCCCCCTCCTCAAGATCAGCAATCCTTAATCTCCATGACTTTGCTTTTGAAGAAGAATGTAACTTTCTTTATACACATAAGTTGCTTTCTCTTATTCTTTGCATTTATCCTGTCCGTCAAATATTAGTATCTTGCACATATCTCCAAATTCTTTCACAATCATTCATTCCTCCTCATTTTAATGTTTTACAAAGGCATCATTTTCCTTTCTATTTTTCCCTCTACACTTTATTGAGACTGCTAGTCAATAATTTTGGGATGACAAAGATTTACTGTGAGGCATTTAATTAGATTTTCAAGAAGTTTTTGTTAGAATTCATGTTAAGAATTTTGTAGAAACAGGTTGGAGGTTCTCCAGTCAGCCTTATTATAAGTTAAAATAGGTCAAGGAGTAGGAATTAAAGAATCAGAATGAATGGTTTGTTCTCAGAGCAGAAAGAGGCTAATGGAAAGGTCTTTTAGGGCCATTGTTATTTAATATATTGAATAAGTATTTTTAAAAGACAGTGAACAATATGCTGTAACCTGAGACCTTTGGGTTAGTTATCATTTGAAGAAATGATGTAAAACTTTTAAATAATTTATAAATACATAAAATATATTTAAAAGAGTTAGGGTTTTTTTTTTTCTTACAGAGACCAGTAGTATACAGTTATCCTTTCAATATCATAGGAATTTGGAGTGCTGCACTACTGAAATCTGAAAAATCCACGTAAAATTTTTTGACCAGAGAAGTTTGAATTATTATGGTGTTAAAAATAAAATGTTGATATTATATAATATTATGAATATATTTTATACATTTCTGAGTTTCTAAACTTTGTGCTGTCTGCTGGCCTTTGCACATCATCTACAGTTTGCATAAAACTCCCCTCCCCAAATTCCCATTTGATTTCTTATGCCACTGTGATGTATCAAAACTGTGATGGAGAAAATCACAATATTGAAGGGATAACTGTATGGTTCTGACCTAGCAGCCATTTTTATTGTTATGCCTATTACAACTCTAGACCTTGCTTCTAAACTATCTCATGTATAGAAACATTCTACTGCTAATAGCCACATGCCAGCTTGTTTTGTTTTGCTTTGTTTTTTATTTGGTTTTCCCATAAGCCTCAGCTGTTTCATATTGTTCAGCATATCTGAAAGTTCTCAAATGAGCCTTCAATTTCCCTTGCTCATTGTGCTTACAGTTGTTCCATTGTAACTCACCATTCAGCAACTGTTTCAGAACCCTGCTATTATTCATCCTTGATAAACCCTAGCAAGCAGACCTATTTTTATTATAAATCTAAGCCTGTGTTGCTTTATGAAGCACATACAGTTGAAAAGCAAAGCAAACAAATAAATCCATCCATCAACTAGAAGCTTTATTTCTGGGGTCCTCAACATTTTGTTGTTTGGATGAATTTCTTCATATTTCATCTAAGCACATAGCAATGTCAAAAAAAATCCCACTTTGCAGAATGTTGGCTTAGAGTTTTCTTAAAGGATAAGAAAATGATACTATGTTGTGCTTGCTAATTTGAAGTATCTCAAAAAGTTCTTGACTTTCTGGTTTGGAAGTGATGAAAATAAAAGCTCTGTTTGATTCTATTCCTTTAATCAAAGGTGCCAGATCCTGAAGATCCCTGCCAGTATTGTATTTTTTTTTGTTTCTAATTATTATTATTTCAAAAATAATCAAATCTTGGTTTACTTCTTTAAAAAAAAAAACAGTTCTTCATTTATTCTGAGAGAATTAGTTGATATTTGATCACACCATCTCTTTAAATTACCATCTTTTTTTTAAACAGCAACAAAAGTGTTTTGTTTTCAAAAAAATTTGTCATATCTACCTTCTGGGAAATTGTAATGGTAGCAGTAAGTGAAGTCACTGAATCATATTTTAAGTTATTCTTTTAATGTGTGGTGTGAGTCTTCTAGGAATTAGATACCTTTCTCAGACTGATTCAGACTGTACATTGAACCCAAGCATAGGGGCCAACATCATCTTTGTTCTATTTGCTCTGCTATCTATCCACACTTCTGGTCTCTTTTTTATATAAATAGTATTTTATTTTTTTTAACAGGTATTATTTTTAATTTTTATAATAATAGCTTTTTTACATGCAGAGATAATTTTCAACATTTACCCTGCAAAACCTTGTGTTTCAAATTTTTCTCTCTCTCTCCCCAACTCTTCCCACTCCTAGATAGTAATCCGATATAAATTGAGCATGTGCAATTCTTCTAAACATATTTCCATATGCTAAGCAAGAAAAAGCAGAACAAAAGGGGAAAAATGAGAAAGAAAAAAAAAAAAAAACCAAGCAAGTAAACAACAACAAAGGTGAAAATACTATTTGTGACCCACATTCAGTCTCCTATCATTCTCTCTCTCTGCATGCCGGATGGCAATTTCCATCACAAATCTATTGGAATTGGCCTGAATCACCTTTGTTGAAAAGAACCAAGCCCATCACAATTGATTATCATATAACCTTGTTGTAGGTATGTACAATGTTCTCTTGGTTTTACTCATTTAGCTTAGTATCAGTTTATGTAAGTCACTCTAGGCCTTTCTGAAATCAGCCTACTGATCATTTGTTATAGAACAATAATATTCCATTACATTCACATATCATAACTTATTCAGTCATTCCCCAACTGGTGAGACATCCATTCACTTTCTTTGCCACTACAAAAAGGGCTGCCACAACCATTTTTACACATGTGGATTCTTTTCCCTTTTTTATTATCTCTTTGGGTTTCAGACCAAGTGTAGAGAGAGTGCTGAATCAAAGGGTATGCATAGATTGGGCGTAGTTCCAAATTGCTCTCTAGAAATGGTAGGATAAGTTCAGAACTCCACCAACAATGTATTAGTGTCCTAGTTTTCCCACATCCCATTCAACATTTATCATTATCTTTTCCTGTCATCTTAGCCAATCTGAGAGGTGTAAAGTGCTACCTCAGAGTTGTCTTAATTTGCATTTCTCTAATTAATAGTGATTTAGGGCATTTTTTCATATGACTAGAAATGGCTTTAATTTTTTCCTCTGAAAATCGCTTGTTCATATCCTTTGACCATTTATCAATTAGAGAATTGCTTGTCTTCTCATACATTTGAATCAATTCTCTGTATATTTTAGAAATGAGGTCCTTATCAGAAACACAGGTTGTAAAAAAATTTTCCCCTGTTTTCTGCTTCCTTCTAATCTTGCTGCATTGGTTTTGTTTGTACAAAAACTTTTTAATTTAACATAATCAAAATTATTCATTTTGCATTTCATAATGTTCTATAGTTCTTCTTTGGCCATAAATTCCTTCTTTCTCCACATAACTGAGAGGTAGATTATTCCTTGTTCTCTTTATTTGCTTATAGTATCATCCTTTATCTAAATCATAAATTCATTTCCATTTTATCTTGCCAGAGGGTATTAGATGTTTGTTAATACTTAGTTTCTGCCACTTAAGCTACCATCTTATCTCACCTTAATTTCCCAGTCAAATTAAGTAGTAACAACTAAATATGCTGATTTCTTTTATTTTTTCTCTTCACACATTCTTCTTAAATCCTTGCAAGATGGTTTCCTTCTTAATCATTCAATTTAAACTTCTAGCTCCAAAGTCATGAGTGATTTCTTAAATGCCAAAAATCTAATGGCCTATTCTCTATTATAATACCTCTTGATCATACTCCTACCTCAAAAACCCTCTGTCCTTCCTAGGTTTTCTTAAGACACTCTCTCTTCATTCTATTCCTTCCTTTGTGGTTCCTTTTCTTCAGTCTCTTATGCAAAATCATCCTGGTGCCATTCCTTATGTAAGGTTGGAATCAACACCCTACATCACAGCTACTTTGTAGTAATGCATTCAATATTTCAGGCCTTACTTATAAACTGAGTCTAACAAGATAATACTTAGGTTTTAGGGTTTGTTGGTTACTGTTGTTGCTATTGTTTTCAGAAAAGAAGAAAATCCACAAATAACTTCAAAATGCCTCAAGTTCAAATGATCCCCCGATGACATTTATTTCCACCATATCATTTAGAGCCCTTAGAGCCTTAGAATTATCTTCCCTTTTCCCTATTATTCTCTGCTATAATACTCCATACCTGCTGGTGTCAATTTGTTATCAATGTACTCTAGTTATCACCTTGTTATCACTTTTTCACTCCAGTCATAACTTTGTTCCAGCCTTGCTTTCTCACCTAATTACTTCCTCTACACATCTCTAATAGTTCTTTCAGCTTCTCTCCAGGACTCACTTTGGAACCAGACTTTGCCTATCTGTCTGTCTGTCTTTTTCTTTAGGCCCACACATAGAAAAAGATCTGTATCTATATGTGTGTATATCTCATAGATACACATATATGTGTGTGTTTATCAGTAGCTCATCACGACTAATATTGTAGGATCCTTAATATACTCATGTGTGAAGTTATATATACAAATAATACACATATGTGCATGTGTGTATGTAAACATACATTGAGGCATTTGAAGAAAGAGATATTTTTAATTTGGGGAATTAGATGAATCTTATTTTTTATGATTTAATAAAAAGCTTTCATGATCTTTTTCAACCTCTCACTAGTTCCAATGGATTAAACTTTTAGTAAATGTAATATACTTTGATTAATTTTTTCAAGTAGAATCTAGATCATTATACTAAATCTGTCTTTTGAAGTCTATTTATTACATACTAACCAACATAGGGAATATTAAAGATAGTTTATAGACAATAAATATTTTTTCTGCCTACATATATATTTTTCTAGAGATAGATTATAAATAAAAGATAATTGTCAATCTTGTATGATATCTACTACAAATCCAGAACTATTTCAACACTTTTTTATGTATATATGTGTGTGTATATGTATACATACATATGCCCTTAAACATGTATACACTCTGAAGATATATGAAAGCCTTTGGTAGTATATTTACAATGGTATGTGTCTAATCTATATCTATCTACATGTCTTTTTGTGTGTGTGTATTTACATACACACATACACACACAAACAGAAAGAGAGATACACACACATATATGTCACAGCAGAAGTAGAGCTAGGAGAAAAGTAAGCTCAATTGGCAGCTATGACACTTTGTAACTGAATTATTTTATTAATTAATTATTAAGTCATTTGACCCTGAAATTAGCAAGGTGGCTTAATGGATTTAGGAAGACAAATTCCAATATGACTTCAGATACTAGCTTTGTGTCCTGAGCAAACCACTTACTATCTCACAGCCTTAGTTTCTTTATCTATATATCAAGAATAACAACACTTACCTAATAAGGTTATTGAAAGAATTAAATGAATTAACATTTATAAACACTTTGCATGATTTAAAAGTTCTATATAAACATTAGTTATTATTATTAATCTTTGAATCTCAAACATCTTCATTGGTGGAATTGATATGATGACTGACATATGTCCTATCTGCTTTGCAGTATTTCAAAGAATAGAAATGACATATAAAAGTCAACTCTTTATAAAGTTCTATAATGTTAGACTTTATAATATAGTCTCATGACTCAGTACTTTAAATGTTCTACAATTTTCTTGCTACAGATACTCTTTACAACTGCTTTAATTAATCCACACCTACCCATCCTATGAAATTCTTCATTTTGTCTTTTAAGGGACAAAGTCACACACACTATAAGTGGTTATTGAAGGAATCTCTCCCAAAATCCTCAAGGTCTTTTTTTTTTTTTTTTTTTGGTAAAAAACAAATTATTTAGTTTATTCCTCAGTCATCTTCCAAATGAGAAATCTTCTACACAAGAGCTTTCTCAGTAATGGGCAGTTTTCTATTTTTTGCCAACTATTTGCTCAGCATGAACATATTCTTAGAATCATAGAAATGCAAATTTGGAAGGAATTTCAGAGGATTTTATCTATTACCACTTCAGGTATGAAACCCAACTAGAATTCCAATAATCTGTTCTTAAAGACCTTTAGTAGAAAGGAAACTTCCTGCCTACAAGCATAACTAGCTAGAGTGTATATAGCTATTGGGTGTACAAAGTTTCTGTCTCTCTCTCTCTTTCTCTGTCTCTCTGTGTGTGTATGTGTGAAATGTGTGTTTGTGTGTATAATCAAGTGAGATTTTATCTCAATCCTGTTAACTAGGAGCTGATCCTTTTTACAGATGAGGAAACGAATGATCACAGAACTTAAGTAAGCTGCCTACAGCTACACAACTAGCAAATGTTTGAGTTAGGAAGTGAACACAGGGCTTCCTGTCTCTAAATCTAATAACCCTATGGATGATACTCACTAGATGCTGAGATAAACTTCTGGACAATTCAAATTATTAGAAAAAAATTTTTTTTCTTTTTATTTGTTAAAAATCTTCCTCCTTATAAATTCTCCTCAATGACATTAATTCTGCTTTCTAGATTCATCTACATATCCTACTTTTATCCTGGTTTAGGGTTTTGCATTGTTCTCACTCTATTCCTGGATTTCCATCCATGCATACAAATGTTTGCATAGCCCAGTTCCAGATTTCTACCTTTGGATTTGAACAAGAGACCTAATCAAAGAGCCATCTTCATTCAACCTACCAATCCAAGACTTAGTCAACCATTCTAAGAAATTTCCCAAGATATCATATGGCATTCTAAGTGAACCTAGGGATTTTTTGGAAACATAGGAGACACTGGATGTGATCACTTCCTTAACCAATTCAAATTGTAATCCATCTATCACATTAGATAAGAACTAGGAAATTATTTAAGGCTCTCAAATATTAAATAAGTTGCCTAAGCTAGTAATTATATAAGTAAGTATATTATATAGCTAATAATAATTCCCAGAGGTGGGAATGATTTTAAATTTTAAAACTTTCAAATTTACATCTCAGATGAGATCTCAGAGTAGTATGATCCATCTTCTCAATCCTCTATTAAGTAGTTGATTTGTCACAAAAATAAAACAACTGTTGGAATGGAACTGTGAAATTTCTGTTGCCTTGCCAAAATATGTGGGTGAGAGGAAGATAAAAAGGTTATGACAAGTGTGAACATCCTCATGGTTTATTTTTGCTTAGGCAAATACTCCGATGCACTGTGGGAGTATATTTCTCCATAAAATGAAATACAAAAAGATTCTAAACCTACAACACATTCAGTAACCCATACTTAACACTAAAGAAATAAAAAACTCCATCATAGTCAAAAGCTTATAAATTAAAAAAAAAAAAGATGTGAAAGCCAAGAAAGGGGGAGAGGGAGGAGGGGAGGGAATCCTTACCTTTTAATGCCACCTTCACTAATATCTTTTTGATACTTTGATCAAAACCTTGATTAAAGATATTCTTAACAGAATTTTCTATTGTAGTCCCAAAATTAGGGGGCTACTTCCACTCTAAGATACATTGAACTTGCTTTTGAGCTAAAATGCATCTATAACTACCAAAAATAACTACAGTATTATCTTTTACTATTTCCTCTGAATTTTTCTGACTGATTTAGAGGCTTCAGGGAGTATAAGGCTGGAATCAAATTGTTTAAGTAAAATATGCTCATTTCAATTGGCAAATTCCTCTCCGATTATACTTATTTCCTTTGTCTCCCTCATGTGTATTGGTTATACTGGGTTTTTTTAATGAAAAGATTATACTTTACATTCCCTTACTTTTGGTATCTAAAGACACATAGACGTAGGTTTTTTGCAAATATTAAGTCATGATTGATACTTGAGTCTAGCATTGGGGAGAAGAGTGAACAGCATTGCTATTATTGTCCAAACAGGATTCAGTATGATAGGAAATTAGAAACATGTCTCAGACAAGAATTGGGATAAGATTCATTTGCCATTGTGTAAACAAAACTCATGACACCTGCATCTCATTCTATAAATAAACTGTTAGGAAATTCACAGTTAAGATATTTAAATATATTTAAAAGGCATTACCTCTCCCTCATGTTTAGGAAATCGAGACCAGAAACATTAAATGAATTGTCTAAGGCAAAGCCTACCTAGGCCATCTAACTTCAGGTCCACCAGTGCTAAATCATATCACTACATGATAAATTAATTTGTAAGTATTTATGTAACTAATAGAGTTTTAATTTTTAAAAATTCATAATAGAAAGAGCTAGAAGTTAGTGATCTGACTTATATGGACATTTTCCTGGGTGACTTTTAGGAACTACAAAAAAGTATATAGGATTTGAGAGGATGGAAGACTTTATTAGGGAGGGGAGATATTGGGAGGGTTTAAATCAAACAAAGTATTAAACTTCATCCAAAGTCTGGAGAGTCTCCGAGTTTTATCATTCAAGCAAACCATGAAAATAGTGAAATTATTAAGTATTATGATGCAACAAGCATTTATTAAATACCTCCAATGTACCTTAGCACTATCTGAGAGAAAGCTGAGGAGGGGAGGAGAGAGGGGAATTATAAAAAAAAAAAAAATCAACAAGTACTATAATACCCTCAAGGATTTTATATTATCTGGAGAAGAGAAAAAGATAAAATGTATATGGAGAAGTGCATAAAAAAAAAATTGCTCTGGAACTGCAATTTCATTGATGTTCTGAGTGTTAAGTTGGGAAATTCTCCAGACTGATTAGTCCCTGCTCTGAAATTTATAAATTTAGAGAGCCATCATTGATATTAACACAGGCTCAGAGTAAGAATATGATAGAGGAATTCTCAAACCCAGATCTTTGTAAATCCAAAGGTTACTTCTCTAGCCATTGTCACACTGTCTCTCATATCTACAAATGAATGCAAACTAATTTTAGCATTTTGCATATAAAGATCATTTTGTAATAAAAGTACTATATGAGAAACAAACTCTGAATTCAGGAGATGCTCTTTTAATTTTCTCATTACTTTTTTTTTTTTTTTTGGGATACTATTTTTTTTTTTTATTTAATGATTACTTTATAATGACAACATTATTCCTTGCACTCGTTTCTTTTCCGATTTTTTTTCCCCCTCCCTCCCTCCACACCCTCCCCTAGATGGCAAGCGGTCCTTTATATGTTGGATATGTTGCAGTATATCCTAGATACAATATATGTTTGCAGAACCGAACAGTTCTCTTGTTGCATAGGGAGAATTGGATTCAGAAGGTATAAATAACCCGGGAAGAAAAACTAAATGCAGATAGTTCACATTTGTTTCCCAGTGTTCGTTCTTTGGGTGTAGCTGCTTATGTCCGTCATTTATCAATTGAAACTTAGTTAGGTCTCTTTGTCAAAGAAATCCACTTCCATCAAAATATGTCCTCATACAATATCGTTGTCGAAGTGTATAATGATCTCCTGGTTCTTCTCATTTCACTTAGCATCAGTTCATGTAAGTCTCGCCAGTCCTTTCTGTATTCATCCTGCTGGTCATTTCTTACAGAACAATAATATTCCATAACATTCATATACCACAATTTACCCAGCCATTCTCCAATTGATGGGCATCCATTCATTTTCCAGTTTCTAGCCACTACCAATAGGGCTGTTACAAACATTTTGGCACATACAGGTCCCTTTCCCTTCTTTAGTATTTCTTTGGGATATAAGCCCAATAGAAACACTGCTGGATCAAAGGGTATGCACAATTTGATAATTTTTTGGGCATAATTCCAGATTGCTCTCCAGAATGGTTGGATTCGTTCACAACTCCACCAACAATGCATTAGTGTCCCAGTTTTCCCGCATCCCCTCCAACATTCATCATTATTTTTTCCTGTCATCTTAGCCAATCTGACAGGTGTGTAGTGGTATCTCAGAGTTGTCTTAATTTGCATTTCTCTGATCAATAATGATTTGGAACACTCTTTCATATGAGTGGTAATAGTTTCAATTTCATCCTCTGAAAATTGTCTGTTCTTCATTACCTACTCTAATTTCTTTAATATCTTTCTCGACTCTTATTGCCGAGGCTAGTGTTTCTAATACGATATTAAATAATAATGGTGATAGAGGGCAACCTTGCTTCACTCCAGATCTTACTGGGAAAGGTTCCAGTTTTTCCCCATTGCATATGATGCTTACTGATGGTTTTAAATATATGCTCCTGACTATTTTAAGGAAAAGTCCATTTATTCCTATGCTCTCAAGTGGTTTTATTAGGAATGGATGTTGGATTTTATCAAATGCTTTTTCTGCATCTATTGAGATGATCATATGGTTTTTGTTTGGTTGGTTATTGATATAGTCAATTATGCTAATAGTTTTCCTAATATTGAACCAGCCCTGCATTCCTGGTATAAATCCTACTTGGTCATAGTGTATTATCCTGGTGACGATTTTCTGTAATCTTTTTGCTAATATTTTATTTAAGATTTTAGCATCAATATTCATTAGGGAGATTGGTCTATAATTTTCTTTCTCTGTTTTCAGCCTACCTGGTTTAGGTATCAGTACCATGTCTGTGTCATAAAAGGAGTTTGGTAGGACTCCTTCAATCCCTATTTTTTCAAATAGTTTATATAATATTGGAGTTAATTGTTCTTTAAATGTTTGGTAGAATTCACATGTAAATCCATCTGGTCCTGGGGATTTTTTCTTAGGGAGTTGATTGATAGTTTGTTCTATTTCTTTTTCTGAGATGGGACTGTTTAGGATATTTATTTCTTCCTCTGTTAGTTTGGGCAAGCTATATTTTTGGAGGTATTTTTCTATTTCATTTAAGTTGTCGAATTTATTGGCATAAAGTTGAGCAAAGTAACTCCTAATTATTGCTCTAATTTCCTCTTCGTTACTGGTGAGTTCTCCCTTTTCATTTTTAAGACTAACAATTTGATTTTCCTCTTTCCTTTTTTTAATCAGATTTACTAAGGGTTTGTCTATTTTGTTGGTTTTTTCACAGAACCAACTCTTAGTTTTATTAATCATTTCAATAGTTTTTTTACTTTCAATTTTATTGATCTCTCCTTTTATTTTTAGAATTTCAAGTTTAGTGTTTGACTGGGGGTTTTTAATTTGTTCCTTTTCTAGCATTTTTAGTTGCAAACCCAATTCATTGATCTTCTCTTTCTCTATTTTATACAAATAGGCCTCTAGAGATATGAAATTTCCCCTTATTACCGCTTTGGCTGCATCCCATACATTTTGGTATGATGTCTCATTATTATCGTTTTCTTGGGTGAAGTTATTAATTATGTCTATGATTTGCTGTTTCACCCAATCATTCTTTAGCATGAGATTATTTAGTTTCCAATTAATTTTTGGTCTACTTCCCCCTGGTTTTTTGTTGAATGTAATTTTCATTGCATCGTGGTCTGAAAAGGATGCATTTACTATTTCTGCCTTACTGCATTTGAGTTTGAGGTTTTTATGTCCTAATATATGGTCAATTTTTGTATAGGTTCCATGAACTGCTGAAAAGAAAGTGTATTCCTTTCTGTCTCCATTACATTTTCTCCAGAGATCTATCATATCTAACTTTTCTAGTATTCTGTTTACCTCTTTGACTTCTTTCTTATTTATTTTGTGGTTTGATTTATCTAATTCTGAGAGTGCAAGGTTAAGATCTCCCACTATTATAGTTTTACTGTCTATTTCTTCTTGCAGCTCTCTTAGTTTCTCTTTTAAGAATTTAGATGCTACCCCACTTGGTGCATATATGTTTAATATAGATAGTGCTTCATTATCCATGCTGCCCTTTAGCAAGATATAGTGCCCTTCCTTATCTCTTTTAATTAGATCAATTTTTGCTTTAGCTTGATCTGAGATCAGGATGGCTACCCTTGCTTTTTTGACTTCACCTGAAGCATAGTAGATTTAACCTGCATGTATCTCCCCGCTTCAGGTGTGTTTCCTGTAAACAACATATTGTAGGATTCTGGCTTTTAATCCATTCTGCTAACCGCTTCCTCTTTATGGGGGAGTTTACCCCGTTCACATTTATGGTTAGAATGACCAATTCTGTATTGCTTGCCATCTTGTTAACCCCGGATTATGCTTTTCTCCCTTCTTTTCCCTTTTCCCCCCTTCCCAGTATTAAGCTTGTGAGCACCACTTGCTTCTCACAGCCTTCCCTTTTTAGTATCCCTCCCCCCGCCTTAGAGTTCCTCCCCCTATCTTACCCCTTTCCCTCCCAGTTCCCGTATTCCCTTCTGCTTAGCTTATTCCTTCCCTTTTCACTTTTCCCTTCTCACTTTTCAATGAGGTGGGAGAAGTTTCACCATAGATTGAATATGTCTTAAGATTTTTCACTTAAAGCCAATTCTGAAGGTAGTAAGATACCCACTATATTCATCCCCCTCCCTTCTTTCTCTCAGATATAATGGGTTTCCTTTGCCTCTTCATGAGATGTACTATCCCCACTTTACCCTTTTTCTGGTACAATGTCCTTTCCACATCGATTTCTAGAACAAGGTATACATGTATTCTTTATACATCTATATAGTCGAAATATAGTTCCCAAGATTAATCTTTACCTTTTTAGATTTCTCTTGAGTTCTATATTTGTAGATCAAACTTTTTATTAAGTTCTGGCCTTTTCATCAGAATGGATGAAATTCGCTTACTTCGTTGAATGTCCATCTTCTTCCCTGGAAAAAGATGCTCATTCTTGCTGGGTAAGTTATTTTTGGTTGCATACCAAGTCCCTTAGCCTTTCGGAATATCATATTCCAGGCCCTTCGATCTTTTAATGTGGATGCTGCCAGATCCTGGGTGATCCTTATTGTGGCTCCTTGATACTTGAATTGGGTTTTTCTAGCCGCTTGCAGTATTTTTTCCTTCATCTGAGGGTTCTGGCATTTGGCCACTATATTCCTTGGTGTTTTGATTTTAGGATCCCTTTCAGTGGGTGATCGATGAATCCTTTCAATGTTTATTTTTTCCTCTGTTCCTATGACTTCTGGGCAGTTCTCTTTGATAATTTCCTGGAAAATAGTGTCCAGGCTCTTTTTTTCATCATACTTTTCTGGGAGTCCAATGATTCTCAGATTGTCTCTCCTGGATCTGTTTTCCAGGTCTGTTGTCTTCCCCAGAAGGTATTTCACATTCTTTTCCATTGTTTGATTTTTTTGGATTTGCTTGACTGATTCTTCTTGTCTCCTCGAGTCATTCAATTCCACTTGTTCAATTCTGATTTTCAGTGAAGTGTTTTCTTCACTCACTTTTTTAAGATCTTTTTCTAATTGTCCAATTGAATTCTTTTGTTCTGTGGAATTTTTTTCCATTTCGCCAATTTTGTTTTTTAGAAAGCTGTTTTCTGTTTCCAGTTCACCAATCCTATTTTTCAAGGATTTTACTTCTTTATCTACTCTCTCTTTAACTGACTTCTCCAGGCTCTTTTGCCAAGCCTCCCTCTCCTTTTCCCAAGCTTCACTCTGCTTTCCCCATTTTTCTTCTAGCTCCCTTGTGAGAGCCTTTTTAATCACTTCTATGAGGTTCATCTGTGCTGAGGAACAGATGATCTCCTCCTTTGGGAATTCACCTGGGGACTGCCTGTTTTTAGTCTCCTCAGGATTTAGAGTCTGCTCTCTATCTGTATAGAAGCTGTCAAGGGTTAAAGTCCTCTTCAGTTTCTTGCTCATTCTGTCTAATAATCAGAGACAAACTAGCAAAGAAAAACAGAAAAAACTGGAGTCTTTCTTTGGGGGAGGGGCTGGGTGTGTTACCAAGCTTCCTCTACAGACTGCAGTGGGCAGCAGTGAGGCACTAGCAGGACTGTGTGCGCCTGCGCTCTGAGATCCCAGAGCGTGCTGAGTCACTGTGGGGGGGGGGAAGGGGGGGCGGCCAGGTCCCGAGAGACTCCAGCTGTTTGGGGTTGTATTCTTCAGCCCCGGTGTTTTTAGCTTCTCTGCTGGGCTGCTGACTTGCTGCCGGAGCAAAGTATCCAAACCTGTAGCGAAGCTCTCCCCGCAGAGACGGCTGCGATCGCTCCCCACCCCCTCTCCAGTCTGCTCCCGTGCTCTCACTGCCGCTGCCCTCAGCCTGCGCCCAATCTAAAACCGTCCCAGCCCTCCAGTAAAGACAGACCTTTCTTGGCGAATCTCAAGGATGGCTTCTCTTGGTAACTATTTGTGGGTTTTTTTCAGTCAAGCATTGATTCAGAGGCTTGTAATGGAGTGGATAGTGAGAGAAAGCGTGGAGCTTATGCAGCTGTGAGCCTCTTCTCCGCCATCTTAACTGGAAGTCCATTACTTTTCATTAAATACAGTTTTTCATTCTAATAATGATGATGATGATAATGTAATCATAGTAGAAAGACCATTCATGGATTACATTAAAAACCTGTGTGACTTTTAGAGATCATCTAGTTTGGTCCTTTCCTGCTGCATTCCCTTGCCCTCATGTTAAAGGTTTAGGAAACTGAGGCTGAGAAACATTAAATGAGTTGTCCAAGACAGAGCCTAGGCCATCTAACTTCAGTTCCACCAGTGCTAAATCATATTACTATATGATAAATTTATGAGTAAGTATTTGTGTAACTAATAGAGTTTTAATTTAAAATAAAAGAATTCACCATAGAATTCCTTTAGCTACTCACAGGTACTAAAATATAGCTAAAATCATTAAAAATTAATTTCTGTACAAATTTCATAAAAACATCAAATGCACAAAACAAGGTATAATATGAAATAAAGTATGAGAATGTGTGTGTATGTGGAAAAATGACCTCATTTTTTCTGCATTTATTACTTTGATTGTCTTATGCATTTACAGCTCTTAAAATAATCAAGCTGAGGTCAAAAAATCAATCCTAACCTATTAATAGACCTGTGGGTAAATCACATCTACAACATCATGGAAACAGACATCTCATTCCATCCATCTAACATTGACTGTGGCTTCCAGCATTTAGTACCCTTGTTTTCAATATTAAAAGGCTTTAGTTACCTTCAGGGCAAAGGTTTGCTGACAGATTCTAGAATTGCTTCTTAATGAAATAATGTCTATTTGAAAATCTAGGTAAAAGCCTTTCTAATCAGTCATAAGGCAAATCAAAAATCTATTTTTAGTCACTAAACAGGGACATTTGTATTCTGAACACCCTGAACACAAGCCCCCCAACTGTTCTAACAAGGATCCAATGCTGAGTTATTGAGGCTTAGTCCTTTTCAACTTTGCCAACTATAATTGAATTCTCTTTCTGCACATCTCACTATTCTTCCCCTGAAATTTAATTCATAGTGCGTAGATATTTCTTTTGGGGCTCACAGTGACTGGCTCCAAAAATTCATTATCTCTGGAAGCAATTTGGAGCAAATAGAAAGTTCCTAGTTGTAGGCAGCCTTTTGGTAAAATGGCATCCAAAGTGAATTGTAAGTTACAAACTGGGGACTAACAAATGAGCTGATGAAAAGTAGAGCACAGAGAGACAAAGAATAGAGCCTATTTCTCTCTTCTAACTGAAATAGCAAAAGACAACTTTAAAGGACAGTTAGAGATTAAATTTACAGGAATTTAGCTCTCTTATTAAAACCATGCTCTTAACAACATAGGATAACTGAAGTAAGTGATGGGATTTTCTCATTCCTAAAGACTATGTGATTTCCACAGTATTACACAGGTAATAAGAGCTAATAAACATCAGAGGCAGGATTTGACCTTACCACATCCAATTCCTGGTACCATGCCCTGTACCATATCCACCATAGATGGCCTTCAATAACTAGCAGTAGTTATTCTACTGTAAGACTAATTCTGCTGGTGGAAATTTAAAACTCAGCAGCAGCTACTCATTGCATTATGCCAAGAAAAGTATTGATAATCATGGTTTCAGAGTGATTCTTTCCTCTTTCACATGTCAAAGAGAGAGATGTGTTACATTAGGAACTGAAACACATTTACCTATATGGTGTTAACAATATATTCCCAACAGAAAAGTATTATTTAAAATTAGGGAATACAGCTGGGGCATAAAAATTTTCTCTTTATAGAATCTTATCTTGGCCTGAGTTTTCAGTATTCCATTTGCTCATAAATTGGAAATTAATGTCCTTGAGACACCAGGAATTATTGCTTAGTAATGGTTTGTAAATCCACAGTGTTGCTTAGGCTACACTTAGATACTTAAATACACATGGGCTAAATGTATTCGGAGGGCACATTTACACACTTACGGGGTTTATACAACAAGAATTGATAGCAGATTGGATGATCACAATTTGTTATTGGTTTCATTTACACTGGCCAGTTATAAAAGGCATGATTACACCTAGTGATTTCTCCAGGGATACTTGATAAAGTTGGGTTTACTAGACCACAGATGATTTTTTTTTTGTAGTAGGATTTTTTATTATTAAAGCTTTTTATTTTAAAAACATATGCATGGATGATTTTCAACATTCACCATTGCAAAACCTTGTGTTCCAATTTTTCCCTTCCTTCCCCCTATTCCCTCCCCAACAGAGCAAGTAATCCAGTATATGTTAAACATGGGCAATTCTTCTATACATATTTCCACAATTATCATGTTACACAAGAAAAATCAGATCAAAAAGGGAAAAGAAGGGAAAGAAAACAAAATGCAAGCAAACAACAACAAAAAGAATGAAAATACTATGTTGTGATCCATACTCAATCCCCACAATTCTCTTTCTGGGTACCCATGGGTTCTCTCCATCCATCACAAGACCATTGGAACTGGCCTGAATCACCTTACTGTTGAAAAGTGCCATGTCCATCAGAATTGATCATTGTAAAATCTTGCTGTTGCCATATACAATGATCTCCTGGTTCTGCTCATTTTACTTAGCATTAGTTCGTGTAAGTCTCTCCAGGCTTCTCTGATTGTTTCTTATAGAACAATAATATTCCATAACATTCATATACTATAACTCATTCATACCACAGATGATTTTTGACATAGTTATGGGCATAGTATGGTGCACAGAATATTGGTTCTAAGCAAGATTTTGGTTCAAATCTTACTTCTAATGTCCTTTGCCTACAAGACCTTTGACAATTTAGCCTGGCTCTCATTTTTCTTAGTTGTAGAATCAGGAAGTGGATTAGATAGCCTTTGAAGTCATTCCTATCTCTGTCTTTATGATTCTATGTTCTATTGGCCATTCAGTATGAGGCCTAGGAGGGTATTGCCTTTCCTCTATATTTACTCCTATTTAAATTAAATGAACAACATTTAAAAATGCTGATTTTATTAACAGAAGTTTTATATTCAGTTAAGGTGATTCCTTTTACTAGCATTTTCCCCAATGAAATATTCTGGGAACATTTTTTCCATCATGAATTTAAACATAGAAAACTATTAACATTGATGATTTCTTACTTTAATACTTCAGAAATCTGTGATTTTATCAATGAAGGCACTCCTTTCATTAAAGCAGATTTCAGTGTCTTCATTTTTTTGTCTATAGTTTTATGAATTGCTATGGCTAAAAATATTCATCACTTGTTAGCAAACTTTAAGTGACTAAGTCATTTTGACTATTATAAATATCCAATTAACTCCAAAGAACATGTGAAAGAAGATGCTGCCTGCATCCAGAGAAATTTAATAAATAGAAGTATGTACAGAATTATTTTATAACATATCATATATGTATCATATATATTATTTGTGGATATAATATATATATACATGTATATATATAATGTATTTGTGTCTAATAGTAGGCATATCTAGGACAAAGGAAGGAGAAGAAAAAAGGGGAAAAAGAAATTTACATTATAATTTATTGTATATTTAAAAGGAATAGCAAGTTGTACATAATTTGCAGTTTTAAGTACAATTGTTTTTTTTTTTTTACTATAGAATGCTTTGTTTTATTATATAATTTAAAATTTAAATAAATGAATAATTTTTAAAAAATCACTTGCTAACTAACCTGTACTTTTTTCTGATCTTGAGACAGAAAATATATAGGCTATTGCCAAGTTCATACTTGGAGTCTTTCCAGCCTAGTAGGGTCTGCTAGGACTTGTAATCTCTGAGAACACCTCCATGCTCATGGTATATCATGGATGGTGAATCCTTAATCACCCTAAGAAAGTAGTAGGTAGAGGCAGATAGATGGCATAGTGGATAGAACATGAGTTCTGAGGTCAGGAATACCTGACTTCAAATCTGACCTTAGACATTTAATACTTCCTAGGTGTATGACATGGAAGTCATTTAACCCCAATTGCCTCAGCAAAAACAAAACAAAACAAAAAAATAAAGTAGTAGGTATAATAATGATGTAGTATTTATGGTCCTCTAAAGGTATTTGTGACCTAAAGAATAATAAAGGTGATTGTATAATCTCTTATATCTTAGATAAAATTAATGTTTCATTATATAATTTTTGGCAATACTAAAGCACTTGAAATATCTCACATTTGACTCAATGAATGACTTTAAAAAAAGATATGAGGAATTTCTAAAATTGAATGTAGGGAACATGAAAATGAATACATCTCAAAATGTAAGAAAAACAACTTGAATATTTAAGTATAGTTAATAATGCTATCTTGACCTGGTATACTTGATTTATCTGCCAATTAATTCTGTAATAAACTTGGGTGAATTTATGGGAACCTGTGATTTCTCAAAGTCTTATTCACCATCAGCACTGTCCCTACTGAAAATTCCATCAAAGAGTAAAACAATGTGTACTTTAAAGCATGTGTGCTTAAGCTTAAGTAGAGTTCTGTGGCCTTGGTAAATGGACACACTGACCCTCTCAAATTGACTTGAGTCAGTGTCATTCTGAAAAATGTTATTTAAGTAGAAAGCAGAGATAAGTGCAGTCTAATACTTATACTCAAATTATAATAGTTAATAATAATATGATGGATATAGTGCTTTAAGTTTTGTAAAACACTTTATGAATGTTATTTCGTTCTCATAATAATCTCTGAAGATCAATGTTATATTTTATAGATGAGGAAATTGAAACAGGCAGGCTAAGATCACAATGCTCATAAACATCTGAGGTAAAATTCCAACTCAAGCCTTCCTGATTCTATCTGTTGCTTCGTTACTGGCACTTTACTGCCTCATAATTCAATTCATTTCAATACAGCAAACATTTATTCAGGTTATACTCTGTGTAAGATAATTTCCAAGGTATTTAAAGATAGTAGAAAGGGGGAAAAGATAAATAAGACACAGATCCTTTCCTCATAGAGTTTCTAATCCGTTCATGTCCATACAACTCATAAATAAAACAAAAGAATATTCTCTTTAACTGTACCTGACTGCACAGCACTGATCCTGTATTTCATGGAATCCATTATATAGTTACATTAGCAACTAATTCACTTTGATGAAAAACTGAACACCAATACTTTGAAAACTTTTAAAATAACTATTTACATTTAAATTATTTTCAATGAGAAAATATCATAACTTTTTAGTCAATTCCTCCTAAGTCCTCAAAAGTATTATTTGTCTATTCCATCATATTTATTTTTCCTCTAGTAGTTTCACAGTGTCAATTTGTACATTTTCCACAATACCTATTTTTGCTTATGAGTCTTTTTTTATTTTTACTATTTGCTTTACAGATGGTTTTTGCAACAAAGGCTTAATTATATGTTAGGAAAATTCCTACTCTAAGAATGGTTAGGTTAAAAAAGAAAAAAACTGTCATGGGAAATAATGGTATTACTGTCTCAGAAATATTTACAGATAAATTTGATGTCTTCCTATAACAGATGACTTAGAATTAATGAAAGTAAGCTGCTCATGATGAGGAGGAACAAAGTGAATCAATAGCCACACTCTTCCTCTGACTCCAGAGTGATCATTCTCTTCACTATTGCATAAAGTTTGTCAATTTTTCTCATGCCACCCTAATTGGAAATGTACTGCATTTAATGACAATATGGCAACTTTCAAATTTTCTAAGCAAAGACAAACTTCTGCATTGCTGTGTTAAGTCACTGTACTCCAAATCTGACCAAAAGGAAAAAATGGGTAACAATAAAAGTAGAAATTACAACAAGTTTGTTATGTTAAGTAAAAATGTGTGATTAGAAACCTTCACTTGAAATTAGAAAGATTAAAGAAGAATTCAAGTCTTGTTATTTTACAGTAACACAGTGTTTATATGACCATGAATGAATTAGTTCTCAGGGCTTCAGATGACACTCTAAACTCATTTAGAAGAGTGGTCCCATCCACATTGGTGAAGGGAATTTCTCATGCCAGTGGTCTCATAGATCTTACTTATCATCCCTTATCCTTCCACCAAAGACTTTTTTTTTCAAGTACTGTTGGAATCCTTACTAACTGCTAAGTAATTAGAGTTGATCTAATCTTACAAGAAGTTGTTTTGGCCAGAACCTGAAACAAGGTACTAAGTAGACACTTTCTAACTTCAAGAGAGTCCACACCTTAAAGCTCTTTGGGCCAGAGAGCACTATGGGAGAAAACCCATAATCCCATTCTTTCAGAAGGTTCACATATAAGGCGAGACAGCCATTCCAGAATACATTATTTCCTCTTGGCTGGCTGGTCGCAGAAGAAAGTTCAGCTGGACTCGAGAGGAGCGACTCTGGTGGCAGACGAAGGGTTTTCAGAGGATAAAGCTACGAGTGGAGAGTTCAGTGGACAACCAGATTCATCTTCATCTCACACCACTGTAGTTGGTGGCTGGGCTCCCCAGAAGGAGTCAAGAGAGACATTCCATCTCTGTCTTGGTTGGAGGCAGAAGAAAGCAGAGGCAGAGGCTGAAGGACAGAACCTTTGGATTTGGAGACATCCGAAGGGCTCCAAGCCTCTAAACCGGCTGTGCTCTGAGAAGAACAAACTCCAACATTAGAACTCTAACATTTGGCGCCCAACGTGGGGCCCAAGGACCCTACTTTCACTGAAGAAGTCTCCAGTGACCAGGAACTGAGTGAGTACAACCTTTTTTGGCTGAAATGGGACAGATCCTAGGTGATCTAGTTCAGATGGATCTGAATCGGTCCCTGTTCGGGCGCCAAAATGTGGTGAGCTTTTTCTTCTCAAAACACAGCCAGGTGATAAAAGTTCAGATCTTTTATTATCTCCAATATAGCCCGGTTAGCTTAGAGGCCAATCTCTCTGCTTGGTTCCAAGAGCTCTCTCCAAATGTCTTTAAATCCAAAGGTCTGGTCCTTCAGCCTCTGCCTCTGCTTTCTTCAGCCTCCAGCCAGCTCCAGTCTTCATGTCATTCCAGTGAAATCTCGACTTGTAGCGTCTTCCTCTGAAGAACTTCTTCGACTGGCCCATTGGCCTATTTATGCTCCTTCCAGAGAGAGGGATTATGGGTTTTCTCCCATAGTGCTCTTTGGCCCAAAGAGCTTCAAGGGAGGTATGAACTCATTGAACTCCAATGAGTAAAGGTGTGAACACAAGCCTTGTATTGATTAGTTCTACTTAGTACCTAGTTTCAGGTTCTGGCCAAAACATCTTCTTGTAAGATTAAATCAACTCTAATTAGTTAGCAGTTAGTAAGGATTCCAACAAAGTACCTCCAAGACATAGCACTTTGGGGCCATGAAAATTTTAGGGCAACAGTCTAGTAATATCCAATAATCTTCCTTTTTTAGCCTTTCATTTTTTTGTTCACCATCAGGAGGATACTGATGGTGATGATATATAGCATTTATTATAATTATATATTATTGTGAGTATTATAGGTCAGATTTTATATGATCATAAAGGCTCACAAAGCTAATAAGAATGTGAGACCAAATTTACATTTAGGAGTTTTTAGTATATAACTTTAGTTTTTGATATTTTCAGGCAAATTTATACAACTTCTCTGTATTATAACACCCAGGCCCTTGGGAAGTGGGGGAAATCATACAAGAAGAGAATTATGATCCAGATGGGTGGGGTATAAACTCAGGGATAATTACAACTCAGCCCTTTAAATGTTCCTATATCTATGCCCACAATGTACAAGCAGAAGAAGGTAGAGATAGAAAAGCCTGGTATGATGATAACAGTACTAGGAATGAATAAGAGAAGGAAAAAATGGAGTTGAATTTCAGAGAAGAAGCCTGCTTGGTGCTATCTCAAAGCTGTGTCACCCACTGGCACCCAGGGAGGGAATTTTTGACTCTTGTTCTAGGCATTTTTAGGTGCCAAAAGTACAAAGAGTAGGTTTTTAATGTATAAGGCATTCATTTTTTAAAAATTGCTTTCACATCATAATTCATTGGCTCTTATTATTACCATATGACAAATGGAAAATTGAGATATACAGAATCAGTCATATGATAAATATGAATTATTATAACTGCTATAAGAGTATTTTTAAAAAAAGATCACTACAACCTTTTAAGAACAGTAATAATATTGACAGAGCAGCAGCAGAATGTGTTGTGCTATGTTGTAAATAGATACAGAGAAAAGTGATGTCAACTCTCAAATGTCCCTGGCAATGCCATTGATAATGCTGAAAGGTGCGATAAGACATTAGTTGACATTAAAAACAAACACAACCCACTTTGGAAGGATTTCAGGAGAACTTTAGCTGTCAATAAAGTATTTAATATAGCAAGTTCATTAGAGAATGTTTTTAAATATATTAAGAGAACTTCATTTTATTGACATTTTGGGAACATTGTTCTGATGTTCTAATGCCTTATTCTCTGAAGACATTTGTAGATGTCAGGGGTCAGAAAAAAATGCCTTATTCTCTGAAGATATTTGGAGAAGTAGATTCTAAACAATTAATCACGAGAATAAGGGCCTTGGAAAACTGAAGAAACATGGCCTTAAGTTATTACCTCTGACAATGTCATACTATCCACACATAATAGAGAAAAAATGGTGATCATAAAATGTTAAAAGAGAGATTAACTTCTTTCCTCAAGCAATCAAAAACAATACATTATTAGATGTAGGGGTTAGGAGGGAGATTTGTGTCTATGTTTCTTCCTTAGAATATATCTTTGTCTTTTTGTCTTTCTGATGGCAAAACTACTATTAAGTAGCACTGGATCCTTACAGAGGAAAAATATGCTGCAAAATACCAAATAATTACAAATCAATCAGTAAACAAGCACTTATAATGTATATTAGGTTCTGGGAAATTACTTGTCATACCTATAAGGCAAGATGAAGAAACTTAGGGTTCTTAATCACAATTGGCCTCAATTGTTTCATCTGTAAAATGGGTATGATATATCACCTGTCTGAAGACAGAGAAAACTTGATCAGAACATTTTGAGATCTTTAAAAATTCTTTATGCTGTAATTCTTTGGCTGCTTAGAATAGAGAAAAATTGATTGTGTAAAGAAATGTTAAGCCTTAGAAGATAAAAGGAAAAAAGTGTCAAGATTGAATGCCTGGAGTACAGAAGGAAATAGATGAGAAAAGATTTTTAATAGTATTGAGGACCTAGCAAGTAATGAGATTTTAAAAATTCTTTTATCATAGTTAACATATGGTAGATTTCATGGTTTTCTCCAAAAATACTTTGAAGCCCCAAAGTAGAAGCTTTGAGAGCAGCTAGTAGAAAAAAAAAAAAAAAAGAGTATTCACAGGTTGGACACATTAGAAATCTGAAGAAATAAAGCAATACAATGTGGGTGACAGTTTGTGAAACACTGAAGTTGCTGAACATGAGATCAGGAGTAGTGTGTAGAAGCAAGTGAACAGTATTATTGAAAATAGTAAAGTTGGAGTAGAGGAATAAGGATAGATTTTTTTGTGCAAGTAAAATAGTAAAAAAAATAGAATTATTATCTTTTGAAAAGCCTCTTTACTGCCTAGGTCAGAAACCCTTAACTAGAGGAATTAACACTTTCAATCTCAAAATATCTGTTTTGTGATGCCAAGAGTTTTGATTGCTAACTCCTTTTAAGATTTCACTCTAGTTCCACCCTGACATATAACACCAATTTCTATCAGAAGAAGTAGAATAATTCTACATCTTGCCCTAAGGATATGACAAATCATTTCCTAAAACCTAACATAGTACCTGGAATATTATAAGTAATTAATAAATGCTTGTTCACTGATTGATTTATAATTACTTGGCACTTTGTAGCTTTTCCTCCCTATAAGTATCAGATACTATTTAAAAGTATTATTGCCATCTGAAAGACAAATGAAAAATATTATGAAAAGTTAATCTCACTCACAGAATTGTTTGTATTTCAAATTGCAAAAGTAGTTATTAGAGTAGAAATTATGTAGATTTTTCCCTAAAAATATATCTGTATAATTTACATTTTAAAAAATTGCAAGGATCAAACATAGAAGCCTTTTGTCCTTTTGTTTGGCCATATGGATTGAGAAACCATCCTTTGGGATTGTCAAAGTACCGTGAGTGACAACAGATTGTGATTCAGAGACGTTTGTGAAACTTGAGAGAACATCCCCGAATGACTATAGCCCATGTGTTATGAAATCTGTTTGAATGAAAAGAATATGTATTTTGGAAGCTACTTGGAAAACTTTTTAGACATTCAATAGGAATAGTTATGAACATGCTTCACTGGGTACTTTGCCTTCTTTTTCTTGTCTCTTAAATGACCACAAAGATGCCAGTTCCTATTTCTTAAATATATGTCCATGTGTTTCTTTCTAAATGGCCATTGTGTTAAGAAATCCAATGCTAAGAATGCTTTAATTCCTTGTTTTTAAGATAGATAGGGGTTTGTGGGACAAGTTGAATTTGTATGGAAGTAAGAAATTGAAAACAGTAGTAAGGAGAAAGAAGAGAAAAAGAAAAATCTTTCCATTAGAGCCACTATTGTCTAAGCATTTCTTTGAGATTGCATGAAAGAAAGCTGATAGTATTTTAAGAGTTACAACTGTGATATTAATTTAACATTACAAAAACAACAACTAGAATCCCATGATATGTCAATGAGGCCCAGGCTTGTTTTTGCCTGACCCTAAGTTAAACTCCATGTTTTCATTCTTATTATATTTTATTTCTGTTTTTGTACTCTATGTTCCAGACAAACTGAATTTTCTACCATTTCTCACCCAGGACATTCCATCTTTCATCTCTACATTTTTGCACTGGCCATCCCTCACTTCCAGAGTTCATTCCCACATTACTTCTGCCTCTTATGGGAGAAACTCTCATTTTTTTTCTAGACTCAGCTCAAATATCCCCTACTACATGAAGTCCTTCCTGAGTCTCCAGCTCTATACTATTTCTATGGGTAATCTAATCACTTCTATTCATCTAATTAAATATATATATATATATATATATATATATATATATATATATATATATATATATATATATATATATATGGATCATCTCCTTCATCCTAAATTCAACAAGCCCAAAATAGAACTCATGCTTTCTATCCACACGCCCCCTCCTCTAAGCTTTCCTATTACTGTTGAGGGTAGCCCAACCATCCTAATCGATTTCACAATCTCAGAGTCATCTTGGAATTCTTGGCACAGCCACAACACATAAGCAATCTATTGCTACATCTTGTCATTTTACCTTCACAAAATCTTTCATATATAAATCCCCATCTCTTAGATCTTTCTTATAGACTTCTGGTTAGTCAACCTACCTCAAGCCTTTCCCCATTTCAATCCTTCTTCCACTTGGCTACCAAAATGACTTTTCTAAAGTACTGGCCTGAATTAAAACCATTTCTAGTCATAATGAAAAGGATGTTCTAAATCACTATTGATCAGAGAAATACAAATTAAGACAACTCTGAGGCACTACACACTGCTCAGATTGACTAAGATGTCAGGAAAAGATATGATGAATATTGGAGGAGATGTGAGAAACTGGGACATTGATACATTGTTGGTGAAAATGTGAACAGATCCAGCCATTCTGAAGAGAAATTTAGAACTATGCCCAAAGGGCTATCAAACTGTGCATATCCTGTGCATACCATCAGTGTTTATACTGGGCTTTTATCACAAAGAGATCATATAGGAGGGGAAAGGGACCCACATGTGCAAAAATGTTAGTTGCAGCCCTTTATGTACTGGCAAGAAACTGGAAGCTGAGTGGATGTCCGTTAGTTGGAGAATTGCTGAATATTATATGGTATATGAATGTTATGGAATATGATTGTTTTATAAGAAATGATCAGCAAGATAATTTTAGAGAGGCCTGGAGAGGCCTACATGAACTGATGCTAAGTGAAATGAGCAGAACCAGGAGATCATTGTACACAACCACATCAATATTATACATTGATCAATTCTGAAGAATGTGGCTCTTTCCAACAATGAGATAACTGATGCCAGTTCCAATGATCTTGTGATAAAGAGAGTCATCTACAACCAGAGACAGGACTGTGGGAATTGAATGTGGATCATAACATAACATTCTAACTCTTTTTGTTGTTGTTCTCTGCATTTTGTTTTTTTACTCATTTGCTTTCCTTTTTGATCTGATTTTTCTTGTGTAGCAAGAGAAGTGTATAAATATGTTTACACATTTAACATATATTTTAACATGTATAACACATATTGGATTGCTTGCCATCCAGGGGAGGGAGTGGGGGAAGAAAGAGAAAATCTGAAATGCAAGGCTATGCAAGGGTCAATGTTGAAAAATAATCTATGCATATGTTTTGACAATAAAAAGCTTTAAAAAAGAAAGAAAGAAAAAAGAAAATAAAGTACTGGCCTGACCATGTTATCTGCTAACTAAATAAATTCCAGTAACTCCTCTAAAATCAAATATAAAATTTTCTCTTTGACATTTAAAGACTCACAACCAGACACTTCCTACCTTTATAGTCTTCTTGTATGTTAATTTCCTTCCACATATCCTACAATTCAGAGATACTAAGCTTATTATCAGGTCTGCATTAAAATCATACTCTGTTATTACTGGCTAGACAATCATGAATAAGTTACTTAAACTGTCTGGACTTCAATTCTTTTCCTAAAATGGACATGATGAAATTAATACTTGTACTGTTTCTCATAAGATTATTGACAGGATCAAATATATATGAAGGCCTTTGGGGAAATATACATAGTATAAATTTACATTTTGCTTTAATTCAGTAAACTCTCTAGAGTTTAGAGAAGTTTACAAGCTTCATGAGGCCAGAAGTTTGCTTTTCTGAATCTCCTTTTCCTTAGAATCTGGTACAATGCTCTGCATACAATGAAACATTGTGAGCTATAGATCTACTTTTAGAAAATTAGGAAAACTGATTTATCTCTTTGGGTTTTAAGTTTCCTCATATAAGAAGATAATCTTGTTTGCCTTATTTCCATATCTATAAAAGAAGCTAGAGAAGGAAATGGCAAATCATTCCAGTATATCTGCCAAGAAAATACCAAATGAGGTCACAAAAAAGTTGGATATGCCTGAAATAATTGAACAACAACAAATTTGTTTTTGATCCATAAGGTATTATGCAGCTCTAACTTGGACCCTTTTCCTTTTCTTCTCCCCCATCTAAATCCAAAATTCTTGGTACCCATATATTTTCTCCAATGCCCATGATTCTTTCCCGTGGAATATATCCGAAATCAGTGAATCAAAAAAATCACTTATTAAGCTCCTTCTATTCACCAGGCATTGTACTAACTGTTGGTGCTACAAAAAAGACAAATGACAGTCCCTGACCTTGAGGAGCTCACAATTTAATGAAGGAGACACTATCCTCTATAGAGACTAGAGGGAAAAATTGAGTGACCATCTGATTATGTGATCAGGACCAAGCCCTTTTAAGAACTTGTAAAGAGCCCCATTTTTGTATCTATAAGTGTTGACTCACCAGACCTCATAATTCTATAGAATGGTTTATTTATATTGTGGATATTGCCAAGTACTAAGTACAAATCCTTGAATTATTCAACCCTAGAGTTGTAAAGTTAAATGTCTAATAAGAAACTGCTGTGTTTTCCTGAACAAGTTGATTCAACTACATTGCTCTGTTTTAGGTCACCAAGTTCTTATCTGATTGCTGGGTGAAAGGGAAGCAATTCATTTTGCAGCCAAAACATTTACCTTTTATGTAGTCTTAACTTGTGTTTTAAAAATTCTAACTTTTACTTATGAACATCTTGACATTTTAACTTTTTGTTTTTTGGAGGTTTTTTTTTTAAATTTCTGATTGAATCTTAAGGAGAATTCAATATGAAGGTTCTTAATTTTTGGGAAAATGGGGTCTTATACCATTTAACAGTCAAATTCTATAGATAGCCTTCAGAATAAAGCTCATGAATAATTAAACAAAATGTTAAATTACAATTAGCATAAAATTATTTAATGAATAAATGGAATAATATGTAATTGAATTCATAAAAATATTTACATAATATAAATAAATGATTTAATAAATAAAATAAAAATCAGTTCATTTTCATTACCAACTTCATAAACCCTTCTAAAATAAAAGTATCACTGGTTCTGTAGTGTATGAACTTCTCAAAGGTAAATACTGTTTCTTTTCTGTCTTTGTATCCTTACTACCTGGCACATAATAGGGGCTTAATAAATGTGTGCTGGCAGATATATTAATTCAATAAGCAAATATTTTTGGTCAACAGAACACAAAGTCTGATGTTTGTTTTTTTAAAGCTTTGACTGAGTATCATAAAATGTAGAAATTCACCAGGGTAAATAGCATATACTTTATCCTGTCCTCTTCCCTCTTTGATTTAGCTATATAGTAATTTTTACCAATTGGTTTGAATTGACTCTTACAGTACCTTTAGATTTTAAGTTCCTCAGCTTCAAAGAGCTAACCTCCAGTGACAATAAAGCTATGCTAACTCACAGCTAAACAAAGGAAATATGCCAGGGAAACATATTATTCTGCCAAGATTTTAAACACCAAAACTTGGTGGTTTTCTAGTTGCCTAATATGTACCATTCCCAAGAGAAAGACTCCAGTGAACAGAATTCCACTGAAGCATCACCCTTGTCCCTGGGAAACTTAGCATTCTTTTCATGTACCATTTCTGGAGAATGGTGAGGATTTTTTTTTTTAACAATAAAAGCAAAAGATCAAACCAACAAAGTGCAGTCTACTCAAAAGCAGACAGGAAGGGCTTGGTAAGCAGAGTAGTTCAACCAAATTGAATCAAATGCTACTGGGAGAGTGGTGACAGCTGCTGAAGCTGTTGGACTTGTGATAGAATCACAGGAACAGGACCAAGGCAGTCTGAAACCTCATGCTGAATGGTTTGCCACTGACTGTCAAAGTAGCCTTAAAAACATTGCACCTTTGTGTATAGATTAAAAAAAAAAGTGATGCTCAAAATGGAAAGTTTTCATCTTTCTGGAACAGTTGATGTTGATAAATTAATAAATATTTTGCCAAAAGAAAAATGTTGAATGTTTACACAATTCTACTTATACCCTAATATACCCTAAATTTGTTGTTGTTGTTGTTCAGTCATTTCAGCATATCCAACTTTTTTGTGATCCCATTTGGTGTTTTCTTGGCAAATACACTGGAATGGTTTGCCATTTCCTTCTCCAGCTTCTTTTACAGATATGGAAATGAGGCAAACAAGATTAAGTGACTTGCCCAGGATCACACAGCTATTAAATGTCTGAAACTGTATTTGAACTCATGGAAATCAATCTTCCTGACTCTAAACCCAGTACTTTATCTACATCACGTACATACCCAGTATACCCTAAATAGACAATGTACCTAAATATCTCTATTTCAGGCATACATTCACTCTTGTCCATACTATTGCAGATAAGTTTCTCTTATTTCTAAACCCTCCTTAACAAAGTTCCCAAAATAATCTTCTAAAAGTAAACACTTTACTACCCTGCTCATAAACTTTTAGCCCTCTGGAGACCTATTACCTACAGAATAAATCCTTAATCATGTTCCAGATAAATGAGTTTACTAACCATTCATTTGAACAGCTAAATGATGCAGTGGATAGAGTGTTGGAGTCAGGAAGACTTATCTTTCTGAGTTCAAATCTGGCCTCAAATACTTACTAGATGTGTAATCTTGGATAAGTCACTTAACGCTATTTGCCTCAGTTTCCTCATCTGTAAAATGAGCTGAAGAAGAAAAGGGCAAAGCACTTCACTATCTTTGCCAAGAAAACCCCAAATGAGGTCATAGAGAGTTGAATGACTAAATAACAACAAAACATTCATTTCTGAATATTTTCCTACTTTATACCATTCCTCTTGTCTACCTTCTCATCTTTGCCTATTAAGATTTTCCCTTCCTTCAAGATGTACTTTCTAGGATGCCTTTATTCAAAGGAAAGAGTAATCCCTTCTATCTAGATGTAATCTATTCTTCTCCAAATCTCTTATACCTCTCTGACCCCACAATGCACTTAATTACAATCCAATTTTTTATTATAATTAGTCATGAATTTATGTTAATCCTCTAAAAGACTGTAAACTTTAAGAATATAGAGGCTGTATCATTCATTTCCCATCTTTGTATGTATTTAGAGGTAGGTGACCTTTGTCTGAGTGTCACCTCTACTGTTTACCTAGCTGAGATATTTTCAATTATCTTAAGCTTTACTGGGTCTCAGTTTCCTTATATATCAATTGTGGGGGAATAGAATGAGTTGATTCTAAAATCTTTTTTTTTTTTTTCCTTTCCCCATTCAGCATCAATTCCATTCAATAGTGAGCAGGTTCAAGGCCAAAGTCAAGGATGTGGGGATTCATTATTGGGTTACATATTTGAAGTTTTTTTGAAAATTATAGTTATTTGATTGAGCTTTACCTGTCATTTTGCAAAGAAGGCAGTTAGGTATGCTGGGGATTGTTGAGAAGGTGCCAAGGGTTATTAACAGATGAGAATGTCAACAAATCCTTGTAAATGGGAGTTTGCTCATGGTCCAGATACAATATCTCATTCCAGGAATGAAATGAGCCCGTTTGTAAATTATGTTAGTATCACAGGATTTTAGGATTTAGAGCTGGAAACCACTTTGGAGACATTCCTTGTTCTAAGGCCGCACAGGGAGTAAATTGAAGAGCTCAGATTTGAACAGAAATCATTTTACTACTAGCTTGGTGGTCTTTTCAATATTCCTTCCTCCCTATCACTTTCAAAGACGGTTGTAATAAATTCAGGACATGAGGCAGGAAAACATACTCCAAGTTTAAGAGCAAAAAAATGTAAAGTCAACACAGAAAGGGGAAGGATGCACAAAGGAGATATTGCATAATAAAGAAGAGTACTCTTTATTCTTTCACTAATGACAACTGCCTCCATTCAAACAACTCTTGCAACACCCCCATCTCTTAGAGTATCTTATTATTATTTCAGATTTGTACATGGGAAAAAATTATCTCATAAATTTTGGTAAAACTTTCCAGGCAAAATATGGGACTTCTTTTCAAAAGAAATCTTTTCCCCCCATGATGAATCATTCAATCCAAAGCATACCTCCTCACCCCCAAATACATAGAGATACACCTACATCACTATTACCCTACCACTAATTTCTTTTTCTGTCTCTTAATTTTTAATGAAAAAATTATATTATACCATGATAAAGTATCAGTCCTGTAATAAGGAATATCTGGATTCATATTCAGCCTGAAACATTTGCAAATCACTTAATCTTATTTGCCTGAATTTTCTCATCTGTAAAATAAACTAGAAAAAAAATTAGGAAATCACTCTAGTATCTTTGCAAACAAAACCTCAAATAGGGGTCACATGACTGAAAAATAACTGAACAATAATAACAAGGTGAAGAAATTCAGTAAGAAATATTTGTGAACAAAGAATAAATGAGGAAGGCCCCAACAGCCATTCATTTTCTGGATAGTCATACCTTGAGTTAGATATAACTTGAGATAAATAAAAAATATTTATCAGTGTTTTATCAGTTTTTCCACTTTAAAATACAGCTCTGGCTATCTTAGGTAAACCTTAGACTGACCAAACTAATTTCCAGAATAAGCAAACAGAGTATATGCAGCTCTACTGAATATTTCTCTTCCTATTATAGAATCCTCAGGTGTTCAGATGATTCTCATGTCTACAATGGTCACCAGTGGATAGTTGAATCCATAGATTTGCCTTTTGCAGCTCCTGTGTTGCAAGGAACCAGCTTGAATCCGATTGGTTCCTTTTCATGGGAAGATATGGTATCAGTCAATCAGTAAGTGTTAGTATAATTCAATTTAACAAATATTTATTGAGGCTCTATTATTATTACTATATAACTTAGCCTTGTCTTTTTGGATTTGTATGGGATTTTCAAGGTTATTTAACACCTTATTTTAAACACTGGAAAATAGAAACCCGAAGAAAGTCAATTATTTACCCAAGGTTGCATAGGTAGTAGAGAGAGGATTTGAAACTCAGATTCTGTGACTTCCAGTCCAGCTCTCTTTGTACACATTGTGCTAAACCTAGGCTTATAGATCTAAAGCTAGAAAAGACCTCAAAGGATATCTAATTACACTTCTGTTATTAAACTAATGAAGGACATACAAACCAGGGAATTCAAAGGACTTGTCCATGATTATACAGGTAATAAACATCTAAGGTAGAAGCTAATTCTATATCTTGTTTCCCAAACCCACTAGTGAGCTTTCCAGAATACCAAGACTCTCTGAGAACTCTTTGTTCACATAAATTTCCAAGAGTTTCTTGAATGTTTCACACCTCATAATATGAGTATCTGATTCTCAAGTCGTCATCCATATTATCTACATTTGTTTTAAATCATAAACAGTTTTTTCTTCTATCTTCATCTAAAAAGGAGAATGGGTTGTCATTTAATTAAGATTCCATTATGTGGAACGTTTTTAATTTTGTTGTTTAATCATTTTTCAGTCGTGTCCTACTCTTTATGATTCCATTTTGAATTTTCTTGGTAGAAATTCTGGTGTAGTTTGCTATTTTCTTCTCCAGCTCATTTTACAGATGTGGTAATTGAGGCAAACAGGATTAAGTGACTTGGCTAGAGTCATACAGCTACTAAGTATCTGAGGTCAGAGCTGAACTCATGTTTTCTTGACTTCAGGAGCAGCACTCTATCCATTGTGTGGTGTAGCTGCCCCAGTTGCCCCATAGAGACAGAAAAAAAGTTATTAGTAGAATTGTAGTAGTGTGGGTGTACCTCAGTTGCTTGTCTCTGTCTCCTTCCTTCTCTCTCTCTCTCTCTCTCTCTCTCTCTCTCTCTCTCTCTCTCTCTCTCTCTCTCTCTCTATCCATCAGTTCTAAAAGATTTAACTGACATCTCTATACAGATGATCATAAATTTTTCTATTCAGTTTTAGTTTTTCCCCTAAACTTCACTCTAGTATTACCAACTGCCTATTAAAGATTTATCTAATGTTTAATGTGATCTCCCAATGACAAAAGAAATTCACTATGTCCAAAAATCAAGTTATTATCCCTACAAAATACTCCTTCTAATTTTTATGTCTGTGGAAGGTACCACTAATTCCCAAGTTCAAAAAAGCTCAAAAGCGCAGTATTATCCTTAATTTCTCAATCTTTTTCTACCCACTTATACAATCTGTCCCAAATCTCTCCTTTACCTACATAATTTCATTGTTTTATTCTGATTCTGGCCTACAGGGAGGTTTTGGATGACACTTTCTGTTTGTTCATATAGCCAACACTTTATTTCAGGCTCTTATTACTTCCTGTTTAGATTATTTTAACAGTCTTCCTCATTGGTCTCCCAGCTTTAAATCTTTTGGTGTTGTTGTTATTTTTTTTGTTTGTTTGTTTATGGAATAAAACAAATATTTCCCTAACAAAGTCCAATAAAAAAAATGATTGCACATTTTTTCAAATATATAACAAAATTATAATGTAAATTTATATCCTCCCCACACACTCTGCCCTAGATATGACTACCATTTCACACACACACACACACACACACACACACACACACACACACACACACAGAGTTTTCTATACATAGGACTATTTATTAGTTCCTTCTTTGGATATAGACAGTATCTTTCTTCATATGTCTTTTATACTGTTTCATTCTTTGTATTTGCACCCTCAGCTCCTATCACCCCACCTGATATAGCAAATATTTAATAAGTGTTCATTCCTTGATTGATTGATATGTTGCTGTTGTTGTATCATTTCAATCAGGTTTAACTCTTTCTGACTCAATTTGGGGTTGTCTTGGCAAAGATACTGGAGTGGGTTGCCATTTCCTTCTCCAGCTCATTTTACAGATGAGAAAACTGAGGCAAACAGATTAAGTGACTTGTCCTGGGTCCCATTGCTAGTAAGTTTCTAAGGTCATATTTAAACTGCGGTCCTCCTGAGTCCAGACCCAGGACTCTATCCACTGTAGCACTTAGCTGTTCCATTTTGTATATTTTATATCTATATGATTAGGTCTGTCTAGATCTAAATTTATTTGAAAATTAAAATATCTATCTACGTGATACATATGTGTATATACATATGTGCATACGTGTGTATGCACACATACATGTATACACACATGTACCTACATACTTCTTGTTTCCCTTATTAGTTTAAGATCACTGAATGTAAAAATTGTTTCATTCTTTGTGTACACAAAGTCTTATACAATGCTGAGCACATAGTAGGGCTTAGTGAATGCTTGCCGAGTCATTGATTTTGGCCTGAATCAAAACATCATAATGTAGCAAGTGATCATGTTTTCTTTCTTAAAAATTGTTTGTTCAAAAAAGAAAAGAAAACAGCATACAATGATACCTTTCCAAACTATCTCATGCATGACATTTGAAGAAGTAAATTTACTAAATATCTTTATTTCTTATCCCCTCCATGTGTCAGAATTCCAGTCATCAGGATTCATATGTATAACCTTAAAGTTGAAATATTCTTAAGAAGAAAAAAATATTCTTTGCCTCCCTCTCCCATTACTAATATTTGCCAGAATTCCTAATCAGCCAATTGGCACATGCATGGGTTTTCAGTTGAAATCTTCCCCCCCTTTCCCCCAAGTCCAGCAGCTACAGGCAGTAATCCATGTGGTGAAATGTAAGATAGCCCTGTAATAAAAGCTCATTGAGAATGCAGAGTATGTTTCAGCATTAGGCATTCTCCTCATGTTTCACATAAATGCATCCTGTTCTCATGAGAGGATGAGCAGTACATTTGCACTGGCTCATTCAAATTGAATGTTGGTAAAAGGAGAGTCTTGAACAAACAGAGAACAGTCTGGCATTTTTTAAGACAGGAGAAAGGTTAAGCTGTCTGCCGCTCACACGTCTGTTTATTGGATGTTTATTTGTTGGCTCTGGTGTGCACTGAAGGTAGATTTCAAAGCAACATTGATACGGTTACAGATTTGATACAAAGTGTAGTTCAAATGCAATTTTACCAAGACTCTCTGTAGATATATACAGATAAATATTTTTGAATAAAGTTTAGATCTAATCTGTGGCTTCACCTCTTGCCACATCTCCTCCTGTGGATAATGACATTTTCGGAAAAGCCAAGGATCTTCTGGAGACTTAGCCTGTAATATATTTTTCTCTTGTACTCTTTAAAAATTTTTTTTAAGTCCTGCAATTGTTAACTTCAGTGCTGATAGGAGAAAAGATCTTCGTAGTCTGTTTATTATAATTTTTGACATAAACAGAGGAAGGTTCAAACTCTCCTTCTAGAGACATGGTTCACAGGATAAAGAAGCTGTGTGGAGCAATGAACCTGAACTTGACCAGTTCATTTATACTGCATTGAGTGATTACATGGAGTGGAGTCAGGTGCCTCTTTTGGGAAAGTGCCGGCATCATCTTGCATTTCTACAGGATGTCTCAGGAAGGACCCTTCACTGAACCTAATAATTAAAAGGTAAAATGGGAAGCATGTGGAAGGTGTGTGAAAGTAGAAGGGTATCATTCAGTCTTTGTTTTTAGTTGTGTTCTGAATTATATACTCTCTGGATTTCCTTGGGTAGGGGGCCAAGTGAGTAAGACAGATTTTCAAGTTGCTAATGATTTATGAGAATCTATACTTTAAAGTGATATATCCCTATACTGATAATATCTCTCTTCTGAAAACACTCAGTTGTGGGTGACAATGACAAGGAATGGAAAAAATGTATTATTTTTAGAAATGATACTTTTTTTGGGGGGGAAGAGAAGTGTATCTACTGGAAACTTTACAAATCTCTTGCCAAATTCCTATCTTCACTTTAGCATAAAAATCTTATGCTGGAGAATCTAGTTCTATTCTTTTTTTTTTTTTTAAGATGCCAAAAACCCAGAACAAAACAAAACAAAATTACAATTTTCGTTATATTCATTGTATTTCAATTATATTTCTTTTGGACTACTTTCTTATGAGATATACCTACTCTGACTGCATCTTCCCTTTGGGGAAAATCTCATTCTGAGAAGTAAAGTTCTCAAGAAAAAGTAGTATCTGTTGAATATAAATCTAGTATCATCTATTATATTTCATTTTTATGGTTCTGTATAAAAACATTTATAAAACATCAGTCTTTTCTAATTCTAAATGTCTTCTCAGATGTTAATAAAAACAATGTTAAGGTTCCCTCAACTTATCTCACATGAATAGGAAATCTCCATTTGATTACTGGAGTACTTTCAAAAGATTTATAATGACAGGAGTATAGATTGTAGGTTAGAATGTGTTCTAGACATGGCTCCACAGGGAGCAGGAATGCACTTACCCTGTCAGATGAACAGTATAAATCAACTGGATTTAAAAGTTTTATCATTTCTCTTTTCAAGTTACAATTTTCTGTGTCCACCCCCTTTAATAAGTCAGAGTACATATTGTTTTCATTAACTGATGAAATTGTATTTCTCTGCCAATCTATAGATTATATTGTATAAAATTGTATTCTGGGTGTACTTTGTTCATGTATGTAATGCACACTATCGCTGTACATGTTCTTTCGATGTGAACAGTGCTTTCAGACATTTTTAGTCATAAGGTTTTGTGTGGTAATTCATAATCTTTAAGTCTATTAAATATCTTTTCCATAAAGAGCCTAACCACTTTTCAAAGTAGAAGACTCTCTAAAATGTGCGCTGACAATGACATTCCAATTGAACAACAATAACACTAATTAACAAGAGATTCATCATGGTGTTCTAGTATAGATTGTTGCCTCTCAGGCAGAACTTATGTCTCCAAGGAGGAAAAATTAGAAGAATAAAGACAAAAGCTCTAGGTAGACAAGTTACCAAGAATCTATAAAGAAAACCATCAACTAAAGATCTTTTTCTATCACTTGTAATTAAATCTTGGGATGTAAATGAGGTCTGTTTAATATAGAAGAGATCATTTGTTGGTAATGGGAGATTTACATTGATGCAAGGTAAGAATTCATGAAGTTTTTGTGTTTCTTTCTTTCTCTACTTTGAAGGAAAAGGATTAGCCTATGTCAGAAAGATAACCTTGAGAGATTGAATTAATACATGATTTGATATGCTTTTGATCAAATCTAATCATACATTTTCACTAGTTTGTCTTTTGTGGTTATTATTCTTTAGCTAGAATCCATTTCTGAGTTCATTTTTTCCAGTGGGAGATAGAGGTATTATAGATTAAAGGAAATTTTCTGATGGGCATTATTATTGATGTATAAAATATTTTAGTGTAATATCTCATACTTTCTGTAGTACCCAGATTTGTGTTTGTTTTAGGGGATCTTCTTCAAACTAAGTACTGTTCAGAAATGTTGGAAATATACAAAATGAGAGGATATGGAATGAGACGATATCATTTTTTATCTTCTTGGTATTGTTTTGTTTGAAATAAAAGAAATTGTGCTCTTCTAAGGAAGGGTTTGGTGAAACCCCTCCATCAAATGGTTTTAGCTTTCACTTCCTTGTTAGGATAGTTTCTGGAAAAATAAATTGATACTGTTAGAAAAATCTTAGCTTGGAGTGTTATTTGAAGCAATTTATTGGAGGAATCCCTTATGTTGATAAATCATTGTCCCATAAAGGGTTCAAAGAGTGGCCTGTGAGTTATTTAATCTTCAGAATAGCGGACACTGTGAAACAGAGAACTCATGTTATCTTCATTTAGCAGTTGAGATAACTGAGGCACAGAGAAAGTAAAACAATTTATTCATGGAGCCTTGGCAAAACATTATAGCATAGCCAAGAAGAAATCCCTGCCATTTTAATGTATATATTTCAGTGTTTTCTCTAAGAACACATCACTTTTTTGGTCAGTTTTAAATATATAATAGTCTAGAGTTCATTGATACTATTTCTTAACTTTCAAAATCCCATATAGCAAGGCTAAAGATTTTGCATTTTATCCTAGAGACAACAGAGAACTTCTAAAGATTGTTGAATAAAGGTAGGAGAGGGGAGAATAGTCAAATCCAAGTTTTAGGGATGAAAATTTGATTAATTCTAAAGAGAGTGGATTAGAGGGGAGATAATTCAGACTATCTCAATCTATCCTTTAAACCACTCAAATCCCCATTGTCTTTTCACTCTCAGTTGTCAGTCTTTATTCTATTACCTCTAAAGATTTTCAGCATGCAGATATTTCTCTATGATCCTTTGTCCTATTTGCTTCATCTCTCTCATATGTCTTGAAAAAAGAGAGAGATCTCACCCGAACATCAAGTGGTTACAGAATCTGGGAAACAGTCAAATGACCCTGAAGGCATCAGCTTTACCAACTGGAGTGAAAACAATGGAGGAAATACCCAAGGGCTGTGCAAGTTGGGCAACAGAATTAGCAAATGTAATTCCGGGTCTTTACATTTGTTGCAGAAAGTGATAGGACTTCTGACCTACTGATGTTTAGATTTCAAAAAGTGGTTGACACTTGAGACTTGCTGCTTGATTCCCTTCCAGAAACATATCAAGTACAAATGAGAATAATGCTTTTTCTCACTCATGAAAGGAAACCTCTGATACTCAATCTGGAAATTCCACTGCAAATAAAGACATGCAAAATGCGTGCAAATTTAAGCTCAATTATTGCGGTTTGGGAGTAGGCATTGACATAAGTGCCTTCCAAAACTCATAAGTGTGTGTGTGTGTCTGTGTCTGTGTGTGTGTGTGTGTGTGTGTGTGTGTGTCTGTGTGTATGTATAGTTTAACCTGGACAATTCTCTTTAAATTATAAACTTAATAATATCCCAACAAAAAGATAATAAATGGAGTCAATGTTGAGATAAAGTAGCAGCAATGTATTAATGCTTTACAAATATCTCCTTTGATACTCATAATAACCCTGCAAAAATGCTATTATGTTCTATATTATATTTTTATAGTTAAATAAATTTGCATCAGATCAAGGTTAAAGTGACTTGCCCAAGAATATAGCCAAACACAGTGGCTTGTGATTTTAGCAAAACACTTCACCCAAAAAATCATACTGAGCTTAAAATCCCCAATCTGGTAGTTGTCAGAAGAATTGAAATATGTAGTAATTAAATTGCACAGGTGCTATGCAAACAATGTCAGAAAAAATTGATACATCATGGAGGTGAATGATGGGACGGACAGCAGATGAGTTCTGGAATTCTAGAGTGGTGATTTTGGGCATAAAGTTGTCAAAATGCAAGTGATTTTTAGATTTGGGGGAAAAAATCCTAAAAGAGCTGGTCAAAACTAGAGAGGCTGCATCTCACCAGGCACACATTAAAAACAGCAGAATAAGGGAAAGTCACGATCATATAAGGCAAAGTGTGCTGTATCTGCTATCACAGCACTTGGCTTTGAAGCCTAGTTAGTTCTCACATCTATTAGTTTTTTGACCTTAGAGTCACTTTTTGTTTCATCTCTAAAATGATGATAATAGCTATACTGTCTACCTCACAGTTATTATAATAAAAGTTTTATAATGAGAAAATATTATTTAGCAAGACAGAGATTAGAGTCTAACTCAATAGTTTATTAAATGGAGAGAAATACTGGGACCAATGGATCCATGTTTGACCCCAGGGCTGAATGAGACTATGAGCTCAAAGAATCCAGCCATGAAGTACTCAGAGAGCAAGCCTTTTATGGGATAACAAGAAAAAAAACGATACAATGGGGGAGGTACCTGGGTGGGGATAACTTAATGGAGGGAGGTCCCTAGGATGACACAATGGAGGGAGGTTACTGATATTCTAATGACATCTAAAATGGATAAATCTTTATCTTGTCAAACATTAAGAAGGAATGTCTATAACCTAAAGATATAAAACCTTTATCTCATCAACCATTTAAGAGGGAATGATTATAGCCTGGGGTTTTGGGGCAGAGCAACTGAGGTAGATCTTTATCTCATCAAACATTAAGAGGGAAAGGTTATAACCGGAGGCAGAGTAACTAAATAGGACAATTGGAGAAACTGGGTCACAACATTAAAAGGGAACTTTGGTAGAAAGATATTTTGAAATAGACCATCTAATCAGAAGAGGGAAGAGGATGTTTTAGGGAGTTTCTTTGGGCAGCCAACAGGTAATATTGACAAGTTAGGGATTAGATCAATTAGGAGGTCAGTCTGAAGCTGAAAAATATAAAAGGATATATCAAAAGGGTGAATGAGATTTCTTAATTTTGGACTGGGACTAAAAAATGACATTGAATCTGTAAGAAATGGAAGGCAGTGATCCAAAGTATGAATCTATAAGATGATGTGGCTTACATGAGAGATAAAACAGAGAAAACCTTGAAAAGATTGAATATTCTTTCAGCCAGGTCAAAATGAGATTATGTATTAATCCACAAATTTTTTTTTTTTTGCCTGCCTACTATGTTCAAGACACCGGGTTAAGTGCTATGATAGAGGCAAATACATATACATACACATATGTATACTCACACATTTAGACATATATGTGCATGTTTGTATATAATTTCTGCCTTTAATGATACTATAGTTTAGTTTGAAAGAAAAAAATATAAAAAGATAACTAACAGAAGGAAGTACAGGCAGCTCTGAATTTTTGACCATAATGTGTTCTTGGAACTATGTCATAAAGAGTATCATTGTAAAATGGACCATATTTTTCTTAGGGAACAATATTACAATTGAGGCCTACGTTCCTAATAAGGACATAGCGCCACTTAAATTAGAGATACAACCAACAGTATGTCATAAAATCAAAGTTAGAGCTACCACAAAGCTCTATGTTAATTTTAAATAGTAAAATCATGTGCATAAGCAGAATTTGCTAGAATAGTAGAGTTGCAAAGGGAGCCTTGGGAGAGAAATAGTGTCCCAATTTCACAGATGAAAAAGTTAAAATGAGAAATATTCTGACTTGCTTAATTTGATATTACTTATTAAAGACAAAAACAGGATTAAAACTCAATCCTCTTATCCCCATTCTTAATCCAAATTCTTCACATTAGGAACAGCTAGTTGGTGTAGTGGATAGAACACCAGCCCTGAAGTCAGGAGGACCTGAGTTCAAATTTGGCCTCAGATATTTAACACTTGTGTGTGACCCTGGACAAGTCACTTAATCCCAATTGCCTCAGAAAAAAAAAATTCCCATTAGTCATGCTGCCTCCCCCTTAACATTCTCCAATCACACACTTAAAGGAACTAAAAGTATTCTGAAATGAGAGCCAATTGTATTGTGGTAGTATTCATAATGAACATAAAGAATACAATTCTACTATATATTGTTGTTGTTGCTGCTGCTGTTTCTGCTGTCTTTCAAGCCTTCAGTCATGTTTAACTCTTCATGATTCCATAGACCAAAGCACACCAGGCTCTCCAAATCTCCATTATCTCCCAATGTCAGTCCAAGTTCATGTTCACTGTTTCTATGACACTATCCATTTCATTCTTTGTTCTTCCCTTTTCCTTCTGCCTTCAATTTTTCTTAACATCAAAGTCTTTTCCAAGTAGTACTCTTTTTCTCATTATGTGGTCAAAGTATTTGAACTTCAGCTTCAGTATTTTGACCCAACAATGAGCATTCTGAATTAATTTCTTTACGGATTGGCGATTTCTGTGGTACTCAGATAATCCAACTCTCATAGGCATACATTGCAATTGGAAAAGCAATAACTTTGACTACATGGACTTTTTTCAACAAGGTGATGTTTCTGCTTTTTAGTATGCTGTCCAGATTTGCCATAGTTTTACTTCCAAGGAGTGTCTTTTAAATTCATGTCAGCAGTCATCATTTGCAGTGATCTTTGAGCCCAAGAATATAAAGTTTGATAGTGCTTTCATTCTTCTCCCTCTGTTTGCCAGAAAGTGATGGGACTACTTGCCAAGATCTTACTTTTTTGAGCATTTTTTTTTTTTTTGAGTTAAGCTTCAAGGCAGTTTGTACATTCTTCTCTTTTACCCTTATCAAGAGATCTCTTAATTCCTCTTCACATTCTGATTTGCCGAGCATCACAAAGCTTGTGTCTGAGATCAGATTTGAACTCAGGTCCTCCTGACCCTAGGCCTAGAGCTCTATACATTGTACCACCTGGCTGCCCATATCTACTCTACCTTAAATTTGTCCTAAACACATTTGCTTTCTCTAGTAATTATTACCAAAACAGGATCATATGCATTAAAGATGGAAGGAGCCTTATAATTATCTACTTGCTCATTTTACAGATGTGGCAATTATACCTCAGACAAGAAAAGTTATTTGTCTGAAGATCACAAAGGAACAAAAAGTAGCTCAGATTTTAAATCCTGGCCCTCTGTCTCTTTAACCCTCTGTCTAGGGCTCTTTCCACTGTGTTGCATTGCCTTTTGATGCTTAAAATGATTTAATAAGGACCCAAGGGTCCTTAGAAATCATCTATTCAATTTCCATCATTTTATAGAAGAGAAAACTGAGACCAAGAGGTTAACCGGGTGAGCAAATGTTTGGTCTTGACATTCTTACCTTAAAGAGCCAATCTTTGATTTTACAGATGAGAAATTGAACTAAGTGCTAGAACTATAGTAGTGAATAGTATTTATCGAGATTCAGTTCAATTTAGTTCTACAAACATTTTCTAAATGCCCATTATGAAACAAGCACTTTTCTAGGTTCTATAGATACAAAGAGAAAACAAAACAGAAAAACAAACAAAACACTTCTCTAGGATTATTCCCATCTTTAAAAACCCTTCAAAAAAGTCTGTCATTCACTCAAACTATTGTCTCTAAACTTTCCTCCCTTCACAAACTCCTAGGGGAAAAAAGTTTTCTTCATTGGATGCCTTCATTTCTTTATTTTTCAATGGAAGAAATAACACATACATAAGTAAATCAATATAACCATATGGAAGATAAATTTAAATGAATTCGATCAGGTTGAGATAAGAAAAGGATATCAATAAATGAAAGGATTTTTGTAGGATGTGGTATTTTAGCTTAATTTTGAATGATGTAGGAAATCTAGGTGATGAAAATGAAAAGAGAAAACATTTATGTAGCCTGGGCAATCTGCACAAAAGTAGAAATGTGGGCAAAGTTGGTCTACAAGAGACAGTAATATGACATAAGTTTGGAAAGATATGGTGGAGAAGGTGAAATGTTTTAACTATTAAGCTGAAAAAATAATATTGTAACTTAGGGACAATGAATAATCATCAGAGGAAAGTGATATAGTCACACTACTCTTGAGAAATATCACATAGTTATGTGGGTAATAGGTTCCATAGGAGAAATAGTAGAAGTTGAAATTAGGAGACTATAATAGTAAACCAGAAATTCTGATGCCAGAGCTAGGTAATAAAATAATAAAATTGGCAACTGGTTAGATATGGAAGTATAAGAGAGAAGAGTCTAAAATGATTCTAAGGTGGTTAAATTGGTTTTCTACAAGGATACTCATGTTCTACATATAAATAGAGAAATTTGATTGTTTAAGGTGTCTGAAGGGAAAAATTGAGGATCACCTGTATAGAAAAGACAATTGAATCTTGCCTGTAGAAAGAGAAGAAAAGGTTACTAAGACAGAGAGGTTGAGTTGTTTACATATAATGAGTTTACTGCCATGGTGTATCAAGCAATCTCAGGAACAGGCTGAGAGGAAGAAAGAAAACCAGATTTGATCAGCATCTTAAAAACTCACCCATGAGAGAACATCCAGAAGTATTCTAGCTGGTCACCAGTGTTAAGTTTTATAGAAAAGTCAAGAGCATGTGGGGAAAAAGATCATCAGGTTTAGTATTACAAAGATTGCTAGTAACCTTGAACTAGCCATTTTCTGTTGAGTGGCAGGGTCAGAAGCTAGATTATAAACAGTGAAGTGAATGAGTGGTGAAAAAATGGAGAAAATGAGTGTAAAAAGTCTTTTCTAAGAGTTTGACTGAAATGGACTATAGATGCTAGACAATAGAGTAGTTTGAGAGAAAAGGCAAGGTCGATTTTTAAGAATTGAAGTAATCTGGTCAGGTTTTAAGAAGCATTATAATCCATTGACAAAGAGAAATTCAATATGGAATGAGGATGAGAGAGAAAGAGGATGAGGGAGGGCAGGAAGGAGGGAGGAAGAGAAGGAAGGGGGGAGAGAGAGAGAGAGAGAGAGAGAGAGAGAGAGAGAGAGAGAGAGAGAGAGAGAGAGAGAAACTGTTTCCTAGAGGTTTCATTTTTTGAATTTTAGGAAAACTGTAATGTCTACCTCTTTAAAGAATAAATGGTAATACATTGGAATTTCCCAAGTACCCTGTTCTAGAAATTCTAAAATTTAAGAAACAGGGGAAAATGATTTTAATATTACATAGTGCTTAAAATAAACCGCTCCTAAATCCATGCTTTAAAAAAATGAATTTTAGAAAAAAGGGAGTTTGCAAAGAATGGCTTCTGATTTCTTAATAAGATAATAAGATGAAATCCTTTGATTAGAGTGGGAGAGAAAGGTGGTAGAAAGGTGGACAGAAGAACAAGGTAGGAACAAATGCTATGTAGAATATTGCAGTAAGTCAAAAAAGATTATTATACAGCTTCACTTAAGTTTAGATAACATACATTTATAGTGGGTTAAGTAATGAATTTGCTATTAACTAATGGTACAATCTTGGGCAACAAAGTTAACTTCCCAAACATGTTTTCTCTAAAAATGATGTCTCTGGACTATATTTTTCCTAACATTCTGGTCTGCTTTCAATAATTTCCCAATTAGAGGATATAAAATGACCAATTAAATTAATGGTGTGGACTAGGAAATTATGAAAGAGAAAGAAGGAAAGGATAAAGTAAACAAGGGAAGGAAGAGTAGAGGGAGTCAGGAAATCAGGAGAAAGGAAAGGAAAGGGAAAAAAGAGAAAGGAAAGGAAAGGGAAAAAAGAGAAAAGAAAAGAACAATAAAGAAAAGAAGCAACAAATTTTAGTTTTTTCATTATAGTGAAATGAGAGAGATTATATGAGCTGTTAGTTTGATCACTAACACAAAGCCTGATAAAATAATATTCATTATTTGCATTGATTCTTCATCTTCTCATCAATTTGTCACCAAATCAAAATCTAAAGCAATTTGAAACTTCAGATTTATATGCTTCAAATCTCTGTGATTTTGTCTTTGATTATCCTTACTTCTCCAACACAGATGGCATATTGTGTATGACTTAGAAGATGGCCTTTATGAGTAGTTGTGCCAAAAGTCTCATTCCCTTCTCATAAGCTCAGTAATGAACTTCTTCATACTTAGCTAGTCCATCTCTCAGGCAACAGATTGTCATCTGGTCCGTATTTAACACTTTTCCAGCTTGACAGAATTTCAGAGTTTTCACTTCATTTTTATATTTTTAAAGAACCTGAGCATTTACATTCATGACATATTGAGGCATTGTTGTTACTCGATTGTTTCAGTCATGTCCTACTCTTTGTGTTCTTGTTTGGGGTTTTCTTGGCAAAAATAGTATATGGTTTGCCATTTCCTTTTCCAACTCATTTTACAGATGAGGAACTGAGGGAATCAAGATTAAATCACTCACCTAGAATCATACAATTACTTAGTGTATGAGGGCAGATTTGAACTGAGAAAGCTGTCTTCCTGAATCCAGACCCAGCATTCCATCCACTGTGCCACCTAGTTGATCTTTGAGTCATAGGAATGGAATTTTAGTGCAGAATTTTTTCAGCATTAGATTTAGAGAATTCTTTCAATATGTTTTAAAGAATATATAGCCAAATATATTTAAATTTAAAAGAAATTCTAAGGAAATCTAGATTCAAAATTGAGCCTTAGAAAGGGAAATTCAATTCCCTTCAATAATTCAATAATATAAAAACATGTTTTATGTACTCTATCAAGGTCTGTGATACATTAATAGAGATGTAATGATTTATCAACTGAGTAGTTCTTGCCTTATTTGAGTTAACAATTTAATGGGGAAAAGAGAATATGACACATACTCAAATAATACAAGTATGAAACACACTATATATAAAAAACAGAACATAAGCACATCAAAGATATTTGCAAAGTGCCTTTAAAAATCTGATATAGGGCTCTCTTCAACAATGAGATGATTCAAATTAGTTCCACTTGTTCAGTGATGAAGAGAGCCATCTACACCCAGAGAGAGAACCGTGAGAACAGAGTGTGAAACACAACATAGCATTCTCATTCTCTCTGTTGTTATTTGCTTGCATTTTGCTTTCTTTCTCAGTGTTTCTTTTTCTTCCTTCTTGATCTGGTTTTTCTTGTGCATCGAAATAACTGTATAAAAATATATGCACATAATTGGATTTAACTTGTCTTTTAACATATTTAACATGTATTGGACTATCTGCCAACTAGGGGAGGAGGTGGGGAGAAGGGGAAAATTTGGAACAAAAGGTTTTGCAAGGGTCAATGTTGGAAAAATTATCCATGCATATGTTTTGTAAATAAAAAACTTTAATAAAAAAAGAAAAAAAAATCTGATATAGGGAAAATTCCTGAGTCGAGGGTAAATCATGTCCAAGAGGGAGGAAAAGATGGATTTATTGTTTGGTTCAGTGATACTGGTTATTCGTGGCAAAATCAAATTCAATCTATTAAAATCTGTTGTTTTTCCTAAATCCTAAGAGTCTTAAGTCTAAGTCCTAAGTCCCAAGAGAAAAAAATTCCCTCCTAAATGATGGAGTATTGCTTCTTACACAGTCAAGATAGCTGTCAGCTGAACCTTGAGATGGAACCCAGTTAATCCTCTGTTTATCACATTTATCTTGGTGGCTTCCTAGGCAAATGAGGGGAGGAGGGATCTCATTTATGGAATCCCATGAAAATGGCAGAAATTCTGTCTTGGGAGTTTAAAAAACCCAAAAAGTAAAACCCTTAACCCCTAATGATGGAGAACTTGTGAAAAGAGTTCAATCTCATGGATGAGATAGAAGAACTCAATTCAACTGAAATCACTCAGAAATGAAATGTCCTCCCAAACAAACTCTATTACAAAATAATAAATGGTTCATTTCAATCCAAAATTATGGGAATTCAGAGCAAAAAAAAAGTTGTCATTTAGATATCCAAATTCAAATTAAATGGTTGGCACCAGAAATAAATGAAAGAAAACTCAGATGAAGCAATGTTAGAAAGTATGGGAGTTAAATAAGCATTAATTACTCTGAAAAACAACCACAATGACACAATACTGGACTGGGTCAGATCCTAGTAACTAGCTTCGACTGACTCTTTGAGTTTGTTTTGTTCCCTACCTCACCTCTCCAACTAAAATTCCTTTAATTAATTAGCTCTGCTTTGTCTGGAGGAAGAGGAGTGACTTCTGTGCTTCCAGGCACCAATGTTTAGTAACTAATGCCAATAGAACTAATTTGTTAACTCTCCTAAACTCCACCAGGGCCTGAGCCCCTCTGAGCTTATTAAAATAGAAATGTACCCTGGAAACCAGTGGAAGATGAGTAACATGAAAGAGAATATATCTATAATCCTGTAATTTTAGCCAATAGTTTAACCTAGAGGGTTATTAACATTAATAATTGTTGAAAAATAATAAGCATTATCTATCTAAAACCTACAGCAAGTATCATTTGTAATGGAGAGAAGCTAGATGCATTCCCAATAAAATCGAGGCTGAAACAAGGATGCTCATGATCACCACTATTATTCAATATTGAACTAGAAATGTTGGCTTTAGCAATAAGAAAGAAAAAGAAAGTAAAGGAACTAGAATAGTTAATGAGGAAATAAAACTATATCATCTTTGAAGATGATATGATGATGTACTTAGAGAATCTTAGAAAATCATCTAAAAACCTACTAAAAACATTTCACAGCTTTAGCAAAGTTGCAGGATATAAAATAAACCCACATATTCACCAGAATCTCTATATATTACTTACAAAGTCCATCAAAAAGAGATAGAAAGAGAAATTCCATTTAAAATTGCTGTAGATAAAATAAAATACTTGGGGATCTGTCAAGACAAACCCCAAAACTTTACAAATTACAAAATTACAAAACACTTCTCACACAAGTAAAGTAAGATTTAAACCATTTGAAAAATATCAATTGTTCATGGCTGGGCCAAGCTGATATAATAAAAATGACAATTCTGCCCAAATTGGTCTACTTTTTCAGTGCCACATCTATCAAAGTGCCAAAAAATTATTTTATGGAACTAGGAAAAATAAAAACAAAATTCATCTGGAAGAACAAAAAGTCAAAAATATCAAGGGAATTAATGAAAAAAATATATATATGAAGTATGGTGCCTAGCAGTACCAAACTTTTAAACTATCTTATAAAGCAGCAGACATCAAAACCAAAAATTTGGTACTGGATAAAAATAAAGTGGTGGATCAGGGAATAGATTGGATACAAATAACACAATAATCAAGGCCTATAGCAATCTAGTATTTGATAACCTGCCGAACTTCAGCTTCTGGAATAAGAATTCACTATTTGACAAAAAATTCTGAGAAAATGGAAAAACAATGACAAAAACTCATCATAGACCTACATCTCACATCCCATACCAAAATAAGGTCAAAATGGATAAATGATGATACCATAAACAAATTAAGAGAATAAGGAATACCTATCAGATCTTTGGGGAAGGGAGGAATTTATGACCAAAGAAGAACTAGAGAACATTATGAAAGGTAAAATGGACAACTTTGATTATATTCAAACAAAACCAACAGAAATAAGTTTAAAAAGGAAGTACAAAGGGAAAAATCTTTATAGTCAGTATTTCTGATAAAGGTCTTATTTCTAAAATATGTAAAGGATTATATCAAATTTATAAGATTCAAGTCATTTCCCAATTGATAAATGGTCAAAGGATATGAACAGACAATTTTCAGATGGCAATATTAAAGCCATTTATAGTTATATAAAAAATGCTCTAAATCACTATTGATTAGAGAAATGCAAATTAAAACAACTTTGAGGTACCACCTCAAGATTCTCAGATTGGCTAATATGACAGGAAAAGATAATGATAAATGTGAGAAAATTAAGACTCTAATGGATTGTTGGTGGAATTGTGAAATGATCCAACTATTCTGAAGAGCAATCTGGAACTGTGACCACAGGGCTATCAAACTGTGCATACTGTTTGATCCAGTAGCACCAATACTGGATCTGTATTCCAAAGAAATCAAAAAGGAAGGGGAAAATCCATATATGCAAAACTGTGTAGCAGCTCTTTTTGTGGTAGCAAAGAATTGGAAAATGAGTAGATATCCATCAATTGTGGAATGGCTGAACAAGTTGTAGTATACAAAGGCAATGGAATATTATTGTTCTATAAAAAATGATGGACAAGCTGACTTTAGAAAGGCCTGGAACAATTTACATGAACTGATGCTGAGCAACCAGGAATACATTGTACACAATAACAGTAAGAATGTGTGATGATCAACTATAAAAGATTTGCTTCTTCTTAGTGGTTCAATGATCTGAATCAATCACAATAGACTTTGGACAGAGAATGCCACCTGCATCCAGAAAAAACTAAGAAGGCTGAATATAAATCAAATACATGTTATGTTCACTTCTTTTTTCTGTTTTTTAAAATCTTTCCAGTGGTTTTTCCCTTTTGCTCTGATTTTTCTCTCCCAACATGATTCATAAAATAATGTATGTTAAAAAAAAATCATTGAAGAAAGTAAAAATGTTCAAATTCTATGGAATAATGCTATTTTAAAACATATTATTAATGAAATTTACACTTATATGATTTTATGCATTTGTATAATAGATTTTACATTCCTGATTCATGACACCTGAGCAAACATTCAGATTATTTTGCATTTCTTAAACATGCAAATCAACAACAAAATGGATAATCTTCGGTGGGGGGGGAAGCAAGAGTTCAGTGTACCCTACTTTAGAAAATCCACACATCAGTAAATATGCTAGCTTTCCTTGAAAATAAGTTCCACCCGCATATGTCTGGGGACTTGCTTTTGGAACTGAAAACACCAAATTGTAATCTTGTCTAAATCTCTTCTTTGCACTGTGGTCTTTACAAAGCTTTCTGTCTCGAGTACATGTCATTTGGGAATTATGGATGATCATTCTGGCCTAACTCAAAAGGATTTGAGTATTTGCTACAAGATCTAAAAATAATCAGTAAGGAGAAAAGAAGCTTGCAATAAAGTTTGATGGATTACCATTCATTGTAATGTCTAGGCTTTCTAATACAGTTTTTTTTTTTTTATTCAAACAAAGAAAATGTAAATATTCAAATTTCATGCTTGATGCTTAGTTTTTATTTTAGGGTCAGGAGAAATACAATTGTGTATTAGGTGTGTCTGAGTCTTCATGACTCCATTTGGGATTTTCTGAGGAAAGATGAATTTCTTTCTCTAGCTCATTGTATAAATGAGTAAACTGAGGCAAACAAGGTTAAATAATTTGCTTAGGGTCATGCAGCAAGTAATTGTCTAAGGTTGGATTTGAATGCAGGTCCTTCTGACTCTATTCTCTCTCTGCACCACGTAGCTAGCAGCTCCATTACAAGCATATCAGTAATTGAATTCTACAGTCTTTAATCTTTTATATTTCACTAGTATGTAAGAAACAATGCTTTGTGACATTTCCCTCTCCTTCTTCCTCTATTCTACATTTCTTCTTCTGACCTTGCCATCTCCCCTTCTTCTTTTCCCCTAATAGCCTCCCTTGTTAAAGTGTCTTTAAGATCACATAGAACAAAGATCAGTTGAAAATAAACATGTTTATCCAAAAGAAAAAAAAAAAAAGATGTAGACATACCATTATAGTCCAAGTAAAGGACGGTCTAGTAGAAGATGGAGTGGATTTCTGCTTGTTCTTAGAGGACATAAGCACAAAGAATGCTTAAACATTAATGAGAGGCAACTTTAAGCTTGAAATATAGATAAAACTTATATCAATTAATGATATTCAAAACTGAAATATGATGAGTCTTCCCTCACTGGAGAGTACCTGTCATCACAATGCTTAGTATTTAATAGTTGCTTAATAATTGCCTACTGATGGTTACTTATTAAGGTATTCCTGTCCATCTATGAATTAGGGTAGATGGACCCTGAAGTCCCTGTGATCCTGTACCTGTTATGATGTCTAAAGACATTTGATATGAATTTTGAAAAACATTATTCTTGTGAAAATTGAAGCCAAATACTTTGTAAATACTCAAGAGATGAAATTTTAATATTTACTTAAAATCAATTTCTTTTCCTTTGTGTAAGATTTTCTCAGTAGTCCAATTAAAATTAAAGGGTTTTTGATCAGTTAGATATTCTTTAAGAAAAATTTAGCTCTCCTTTCAAATGTGTTTTTGCATTCCATGTTCCATACCAAGTTCTCTTTCTTAAAACAAAATAGCCTAATTTAAAGTTCTTTTGCTATATGTCTGTTCTGTGTGATTCTACTCACATGGACATTTAATTATTTATCACCATGGATTATAATTTAACTATTTTTTTGAGTCATGTACTCTGTCTCTCCAACTAAACTGTAAGCTCTTTGAAGACAAGAATTAAGTCATTTATACTCTTCTATAGTTTTGGAATCTTTGTCTAATGCAGTTCTGGACACATAGTAACGGTACAGAATGTATTTGCTGCATTTAATCGAGAATGAGACAGTAGAAACGATCTATAAAATTAATTGTTCACTGTGTCTACCAAGAATTCATTTGTGTTCCCTTGGTTAAAATGTTCTTTGAAAAATGCCTATCTGTAATAGATTAAAAAGGAATTCAAGATCTTTTTTATTTACTATTTTAAAGCCCTCTTGTTTGTACAAACCTGTTATAAAAAAGAGATTTCAGAATTTTATAAATTTTAAAGGGGAAGATGGGGGAGAAGGAACAGAGAGAATAATGTGTTTACTATAGATTGAGTGCTCTCTTTCCTCCCCCTGCCTCCTTACTCTATAATTGAAGTGGAGAAGAGAAGAGGGAAATGACACAAATCAGAATCATGACATTTAAGGTCCTTGTATTGTCAAAAAGAGAGAAATGTCTTCTCTAGGGGTAATGTTCCTGACAGAAGTTTACTGCCATCTAAAGACGTCTATGAATAATGAGTCCATATCATGATGTATTATCCTTTCAGAAAATATTGGGTTTCAGTAATGACTTGAAGCAAGTTAGGAAAGGAACATTTTTGGTTATTATCTATATTTGTTCAAGCTTGCAAGAAGCCATATTATCATGTTACAAAATAACTATAGTTCACTCCTAGAAAGGAATGGTGGAAAACACATTCTTTTTCTTTCTTTTTGTCAATAAAGAAATTGATTCTGAGGGAAACTGAGTGATTTAGCTAAGGTCACAAAACTACTTGGTACATAAATAGAACTAGAACCCAGATGCTATATAATTATCTTTAGATTAAAACCTAGCTATGCATTGGGGTGCTACATGGTGCAGTGGGTAGATTATTGGATTTAGAATAAGGAAGACCTGAGTCCAAATTTTACCTTGAGCACTTGAAAACTGAGTCATCCTGGATAATTCATTTAAACTCTTTAACCTTTTTTGTTTATATGTAACAGAAGAATAATAAAAAGTACTTACCAATAGAGGATCAAGTCTGATAATATATGTAAAGTATTTTGCCAGTTAAAGGCCTATATTATTATTATTAAATTTCCTTGAAGCGTTCTTTGATTACTCATGATAAAGGTGACATGAAAAAGTCATATTCCTATTCTTCATTCCCTATTTCTCAGTTCTATTTTCCATGGAAAACAAGTAGTAATGTGGCTGGAATTTGGGAGTATTCTCATATTAGAAACATCCTGAAATTCCTCTTTCTCCTCCCAATAGAGCTCACTAATTTCAGTAAGGTCTTTTTATTTGATTTGTCCCCAGGTTCCAAATAATGACACAATGTATTATAGAGAAGTCATACTCATCCAGGGTTGGACAGAAACACTCAATCTATTTATTGGCAGAAAGAACTCTCTTGTTCTGGCACAAGGCAGAAAAAGTCCTACACAAAGGGAAAATTTTTCCATTATCAGTAAGAAAAACTTGGGGGCTAACAGCAGGTATGAGTGATAGTCATGTTCTTGGTAAAGTAAATTTAAAAACCAATGAACATGAAACAACAGTGATTAAGGCTCACTCAAGATTTTTTTTTTTTTCTTAAACTGCCCTTTCTAAATTGGCCTTTTTCCTGAAAGCGTCTAAATTTTAAAAACTTAGGCATTCTCCTCTTATATTGCTTTATATTCTGAATATTTTGGATGAATATAATTTCAAAATAAAATAAGAAAAGGACTTCAACAAAATGGGTGAATAATTCTCTTTTATCACTTAAGATAACTAGAAGTAACCTAAAAAGTTAAAATAACATTTAAAACATAAAAGATGAAAAGAGTTCTCACAAAGAATCTCTGCAGAAACACCAGCAAAGAACATGAGGGAATGAGAAAAAAACATTCCTAAAATATGAAGAAACACTTGGGCTAAGAGAAATCTATAACAAATATTGAATGTATACAAGATCCCTGTGAATGAATTAAAGAGTGGAAATTACAACTTTTAAAACAAGTTGAAAAAAGAATTGATAACGAGACATTAGCAAATCATAGATACCTGGTTTGGGGCAAAAAAAAAAAAAAAGTAACTAAAAATTTCAATAATACAAGAGGGTTTTTTTTTTTTTTTTAAGGAAAACCAGAAAAGAAGAAGAGTGGGACAACATAAAGTTAAAAAAAAAAAAAAAAAGAATTGTGTCTGGATATATTAAGAGAAAGTTGTCACTAACTATTAGAATCAAAAGCTAGAGATAATACATGAATACCACTAACCAGAAACCTGGAAATTAATTCATTCATTAATATAATGGTCAAATTGTAAACCCCTCAGGTCAAAAAATATATTGAAGGTAGCCAGAAAAAGACAGATAAAGTTTCAAGATGTTTCAGTAAGAATGAAACAAAACAAAACTACTCCCTGGCAATCAGAAAGAAAAGAAAAGATTATAATATAAAAAGAAAGGAATGGTAAATATTTTTCATCAAGAATATCTTGAGAAGTTAAGCATAATCCCATCGGTTTAGAGCCATGTTTGAATGAAGTTTTAACTAGATCATAGAATCGTAAATTGAAGGGCCCCAATAATTCATCAAATCCAGACCTCTTATTTTTCAGATGAGTAAATTAAGAATCAAAGAATGAAAGTTGTTTGCCTAAGACCATGCTGATAGTAGGGGAGCTAAGTGGGACAATGACTAGAGTGCCCTGCCTAGAGTCAGAAAGACTTCTTCCTAAATTCAAACCTGACTGCAGATATTTACTAGCTATTATGTGAGGTAGAAACCCTTAATTAGCTCATCTTCTCTAAGACTATCTTGATTAGAGTATTTTTAGACAATTCTGGGACCTGGTCAATTCACCTGGCTCCTCCTTGATCTTTCTCTGATCTCTTCCTGGTTTCTCACTTTACTCCCTAGATCCTGCCTTTATTTCCCTTCTACTTCTCTGATACCTTAAAAATTATGTTTCCCCTAAAGCAAGTTGCTCATAATGAATTATACCTAATCATATTTGTTGGAGCCTGTGTGCTATTCATATAATAAAATAGCAAATCTCTGTTACCAATGATGGATGTGAATCAAATATCTACTATACTGTTTTAATAATATTCTATTACAATTATGTTCTTCCAAATCTATTTCATATTTCTATTTCATATTACCATTTCTGGTACCTTTAATACCACTCCAGCAAAGGGTTTTGACTCTGGGCAACTCATTTTCACTGGCAACAAATGGCAGACTCAGTTGCTGTTAAACCAAATCTAGTCCTCTTTCCATTATACAATTTGATTTTTAAGCCTTCTCTATGAGATTTTTAAAGTTTGGCAGAGTCTTTCAAATAAACATTGTCAGTGGACGAAAGGAACTTAAAAAAATAAACACGTCTAAATGGCTCAAAGGGTTAGGTGGTAATCCAGTGCTTTAAAAGACTATTGTTTTTTGGTAGCCCTATTTTGGCCAAGAGCCACTAAAGGAAAAAAGAGAGACAAGTTCTGAAATGGAATACTCCAAAAAAAAAAAAAAAAAAATACTCTAGAGAAGGGAAAAAATAGAAGGAAATCAATATTTCTTGAAATCAAGGTGCCACTCTTTAAAATCATTCAAAGCTAGGTATGGAGTAAAGCAAGTGATTTCATGAATTATTTTTATTGAGGGGAGGTAAAGGACAGTTAAACAAAGATAATAATAATAATAATAATAGAATGATATGAGCAAAAGACAGTGGGGGTTAGGGATAAAGATGAGGAGTGACTGAATCGAATCAAGGAGATAATGACATCATGAAAATAAACCTTTTGTGTCAAAGATTGATTAAAAATCAAAAAGGAAAAAAAATTAATAGATAAAATTCAGTGATTTACCTATGGGCTGAGAGGGTAGGGGACAAGGAAAAAGAATTAAAATTGCAATTAGATTGTTCCATGAATACAAACTTCAATGAGTTAGCGTAATACAAACTTCAATATATTAATATTCATCTCTTTCTGTTTGTCTCTCTTTGTATTTCCCACAAATGATAATCATAACTGATGTGTTTGAGGTATATTGAGTTCCTGGTTATTCTCTGCCTTAGTTGAGAAGGAGAGAGAAATATTGGAATGTGCATTTCTTGTATTTTGCCAAGGGGGAAATCAAAGGGTTTTGAGTGCCAAATGATGTGTTTAGGAGAACAATTGGCATCAAATGTTAGAGTTCAATCATGTGAGGAATTCACCATTCTCTTTGGCAAAAGGTAAGCTTATTTAGGAGAAGAGATTATAGACAAAACTAAGAAGTACGATGAACACCAGGAATAGTGATTATGAAATATATTTGGAAGATTATCAAGGGAAGGGGTTTGGAAGATCCATTAAAGAAATTGCAATGATGTGGGAGTATTCCATTGAATGGCAAATAGATTTAGCACCTTATAAGAATTAATTATCTATAAGAAGAAAGATAACATGAGGCATGGCGGAGGGGTGAAGGCACCAGAAGACAGAGTGCTATAGCTGACTTAACCCAAAAAGGATTTAGCAAATATGGCATGAGTAATGTACAGATTTATAGAGTAAATTAAGCCTGGAGGGAGGGGGGAATGGAATAATTTGGCTTTCTTTAGGATATAGTAAAGTGGGGTTACACAAGATCTCCACAGGCGTAGGACTTTAAGGATGAGCTATTTCCCATCAGTGCCCAAACATCACAGCTTGCCTCAAGTAGTAATTTTATGAGAACTTCAGGCCTCTGCCAACTCTACTTAGTGACCCAGGACTTCAGCAATAACTATATATGTCAGTGGAATGTGTTCCTCTATAAAATGTCAATACTAAATATATAAGCACCAAATTGTAGAAAACATTTGAGAACTTAAAAAGACAGGTGAATGGAATTACAAATAGGCATAGTCAGACAATTAGGAAGGTGGCTTCAATGTTCTTCTTTTATAGTTCAATAATTCAAAAAAATGAACAAGAATGAAATTAAAATTTAAATATAATGTTAGAAAAGCCAAATATAATAAAAAATTAATAATTGTTGGATAAGAAACTTAAAATAGTTTAATTTTTAGCATCTTTTGACACCCTTACATCTTATATTACTACGTATTTCAAAATGGATAAATAATCAAAATATAAGAAGCCACAGCATGTATTAAAATGAGGTAAGTAATGGAAAGCTATATATTTCATAATTAGAATGGAGAAGAACCATCATTGATTAGGAGTGAAAAATAAAACAACCAATAGGAAATTTTAATTAATATTAGAAGAAAATATTTGGAAAAAATATTTACATTACATAATGCTAATAAGCATATGACATCCACGATCTATACAGAATGGACATATCTACCTAAGGATATTAGGGAATTTAAGAAATGTGCTAATTTTATAAATTCTCTAGTCACATATTTGGAAGGTATTTTCAAACTCATATAGTTCAGTTTTTACTAAATAAGAATCCCTCCTAAAACAGCATACTCAATATGTGGTCATCCAATCTCTGTAGGAGGTCTCCCGACTAAGGGGAAACCACTACTGTTTGCCTCAGTTTCCTCATCTATAAAATGAGATGGAGAAGAAAATGGCAAACCACTCCAGTATCTTTGTCAAGGAAAACCCAAATGGGGCCATGAAGAGTAGAACATGAAAAATAATTGAAAAAACAATTTCAAGTAAAATAATATTCCTTTGTAACTCTTTATATTTTATTTTTGAAAATATTATTCCCCAAAGGGATACATATGGTTCACCAGATTGTCAAATAGGTCCATGACACAAATAGAGTTAAGAACTTATGTTTTAGAACATGTGCAAGAATATTAATGATGGTGGTCCATTAATAACATCAAGCTTATAGTAATAATGCCAGTTGGTCTAAAATGGAATGAGACTAAGATAATTATATCAATTTGGAAATAAGATTTTATCATTATGCCTTTTGTCTGAACATCTAAGATCCCCATGATTGATGAAATTGCAAAATGAGAGTATAAATTGTTCCTTCTTAAAGGAGTTAGAGATATTTCTGTATTCTGAATAAGAACAATGGGGAGGGATGAAATTTAAATGAAGTTTATTAAAAACTTGATTAATGTTCAGTACCATTTGATACCTGAATGAAACCCTTACTCTTATTCCTGCTCCACACATCTTTCCTGTCTTTAGTGATGGATATTGAAAATTGCTTTGCCAAAGAAAAACTTCCAGGTGCTAACTCTGGTCAATATATTTTAGTGATAGGATGTTAATTTCTGGTCTCTAATCTCTCTCTTACTGAAAGATTTAACTGCTGTTTTGGAGTTTACTAACAATTAAATAGTTAGGCTGTGAGCAACACCTTTTGTGGGTATCCTGAGTGTGATATTTGTGGTGCCAGTAGAGCTAAGTCATTTGTTATATTGATTAGATGGAATTTGAAGCTAACTGAAAGAATAAAACTGCAATTCTTGTTTACATCTCTGTGTTTTCAGCCAAAGTGCTGAACCATGACAAATATGTGATGCAGAATGTTTCCTTATAAAGATTGAGGGAGGTAATTTTCTGAAGAGGAGTGAAGTTTATTTAACAAAATACTATAGAAAAAGATGTCAGAGTTCATCCAGCTAGACTGACATTCCCAGGCTCCAGCAGACTGGGGTTTCTAGGGCCATGTGAAGCTTAGTTTTAGAGCTTTGCCACATCTGAAGCATGAAATTTACTACTTATTAGGGGTGTGTGTTGACAGATTCAACTAACAGGCATCTGTTGATGTAGGTGTTGGACGATGACCAACAACCATTAGAGTCTCCATCTGCATGTGTGATGCATAATGTAGAAGTATTCAAAGCTCTATTGACAAACATGCAGTCAGGCTAATTAGTCGCTGGGGGCTTCTCTGGGCCCCTAGGGAGCTGTGCACCTGCTTTGGAGAGGCCTACAGAAAACTCTGCACAAGGATAGTATGACTTTGGGAGATGAACCGAAGGTCTTTTAAGGAAGAAAAATCATGAAATGGGGTATTTACTTATAATAATTATTATTATTGCTATAAAGATGATATGGTTATAAACTTTCCATATCAATATTGTTAGAAGGAAAACAGACTAGGATAAGAATAGACAAAGCACGTAAATACAAGTCTCCTATCCATTCATTGGTTCTGAAAATAAAGGGGAGATGATTGTAAGGATAGAAATCTATCTTACAATCATATGTCAATGATGACATAGTTATTTTTAATTAGGAATTTAATAATAATTTAATAATGATAACCCACATTTTTATAGCTCTTGATGATTTCAAAATGTTTTCCCCAAACAATTCTATGTTGCTGTGGTGGTTCAGTCTTTTCAATTATGTCCAACTCTTTGAGACCTTATTTGGGATTTTCTTGGCAAAAATAACATAGTAGTTTATAATTTTCTTCGCCATCTTATTTTATAGATGAGGAAACTGAGGCAAACAGGGTTAAATGAGTTGAACAAGGTTATACAATTAGTATGTGTCTGAGATTGGATTTGAAATTAGGGTCTTCCTGATTATAGGCCCAATGTTCTTTCTATCACTTAGCTATCCTAAGAATCCTGTCAAGTAGTAATAACTGACATTTATACAATGCTTTTATATTTACAAAGCACTTTATATACATCATCTCAATAGAGTATCACAAGAAACTGTCATGAGAGATTTGGACTTACTGACCTGTAAGATCTTTTCCAACTTTACATATATTAACCTATGTACAAATCTGTTATTATTAGTGCCATTTTACAGATAAGGAAATTGGTACACTGATTAAGTAATCTGTACATATGCATATAGCTAGTGAGTGTCAGAAGCAGGATTTAAATTTGGGTCTTCCTCTATCAAACACTCCATTCACTATGCTCAATCTGCCTCCCTAAGTGTCCCCCTTTTATGAGCAAAAGTCAGGGTAATTATGACTTAAGTAATTTTCAGGGTCAAGACTTGAACCTAACTTCTGACTCCAAATTCAATTTCTTTATACTATACTAGAATGGCCTCCCAAGAGCAGTCAGTTATACATTATTCATCTTAGCATTTGACAAAGCCCCACAATAATCATCACCAGCCTGTCTTTAAATGTAATCTCTCTCTCTCTCTCTCTTTCTCTCTCTCTCTCTCTCTCCCTCTCTCTCTCTCTTTCTCTCTCTCTCTTTCTCTCACACTCTCTTTCTCTCACACTCTCTTTCTCTCTCTCTCTCTTTCGCTTTCTCTCGGTGTGTGTAACATTTGGATACCTAGCATTTATCAGAATTATATGAACCAGTAAATTTTACACATTCACAATACTATTCAAAAGTTATTATAAAAAGAAATGTAATTATGTTGAATATAGTTTCCATGTTAAATGCATTTCAATGTAATGTAATCCTACTCATTAAAAATTAGCTATCTTTGCTAGGTATACAATATGATTTTATTAAGCAGGATATTTCTTGATTTGAATTCCCATTTCCCAATCATACCAGCTAGCAGAATTTTCTTGCAATGTGTGGCAGGGTATATACTGCACGACCTCTAAAGTTCTATCTGCAGAAATTTAGGTTTTCATATAAGAAAATAATCAAGGAATTCTACTGATTCATGACCAGGGAATCAGGACTTAGAATTCCCTCATAGTAAATAGCTCCTTATTGAGTCCTTGAGAATCTGAATCTCCTAAAGTTTTCCATGTTCAGAGTCCTGAGTATATATTTAAACTTAGGCAAAATGATAAAAAATTATGGGACATTTTTCTCTTATTGTCAATGAATATTTTCAACTATTTTCTCTCAACTCAAAACTTTTCTAAATATTTATAACTAAACTGAATATATGAAGCAGTTAAGAAAATGACTTTCTTCCAGTACCTCTAAGGCTAACAAAATAATGGTTCCATTTGCCAGTATATGGAAGCACTGTGATTAAAGAAAGAAAATAAAATGAAAGTTTCAGGAATACAGTGGAAAAAGAGCAGGGGGCTCTGCCTTACCATTAATTAATGGCATCTGGATGATCTTGAACAAACCATATCAACTATGTCTGCACTGGTTTTAAAAAAAAAAAAAGTTTGCAATTCAGGCTATCTATCTAAGTCTCATTTTAGTTTTAATCATATTTTGATCAATAAAATGAAATAATTGAACCAGGCTATTTCATCTAAGACTCATTTTAGCTTTAATCACTCTGATCAATAAAATGAAGTGTATGAACCAGATTATTTCTAACTATCCTTTACATCTAAAACACTGTCTTTCTTTTTTCTTTTCTTTTCTTTTTTGCTGAGGCAATTGGGGTTAAGTGAATTGCCCAGGGTCACACACAGCTAGAAAGTTTTAAGTGTCTGAGCCGGATTTGAACTCTGGTCATCCTGACTTCAGGGCCAGCACTCTATCTACTGCACTATCTAGCTGCCCCAACACTGTTTTTCTTTATGGAAAATTCTAAAACTATGAGAGAAGAAAAACAATGAAGCATTACAACAACTAAAAGGTTTCAAAGTTACTGAGCAGAAGTTTCACCATGCTGCCTTTCTAGGGATAGGTCAGTCCTATAGAGCTTTGGGGAAATAATATGGCAGTCACAATCTTAATCAAAGCAAGCACATTAAAAGCCCATGTCAGGGTTCTGAATTATTTTATTGGGTTCATTGACTAGGTGGAACACTAAAGTCCCCGATGATCATGAGTTCTTTCAGCAAGAAAGCTGGCAAAGAATGATCTGGTTTTGGGAATAAATGGAAGAAGAAATTTGTTTTTGGTGTCATTGCCCAATAATAGTTCTGAAATCATTCACCCAAAAATTATTTATTATGTATCTGCTATGGTCCAGCCACTATGCTTGGCTTTCAGCATACAAAGTGGGAAAGGGAATAACGTCTCCCCTTGAGTTGTATACTATGCCCGTACATTTTTTTAGAGGAAATTATCTGATAAACTGTTTATTAATTTCAGTTGTGTCCAACTTTTTGTAACCATATTTGAGCTTTTTTTGGCAAGAATGATGAAGTGCCATTCCTTCTTCAGTTTACAGATGAAAAACCTGAAGCAAGCAGGATTTAGTGACTACTCCAAAGTCAGATGGTTAATAACTGTCTGAGGCTGGATTTGAACTCAGGAAGATGAATCTTTCTCAGGTCAGGCATTCTATTCATCCACCTCACAGTTGTTGGAGTTCTCAAAGACTGGTTGTCATAGAATGGATTCATATTTCTGGTGCATTAGAGACCCAATAAGATTGCTTCTAATTCTAAGATTCTATGGTTTTTGAGCTGTAAAGATCCTAACATTATTTAATCCCACTTTTAATACAGGGGTATACTTGGGCCAGTTTGGACCAGTTATAGAGAGCCCAGTTGATTATTAAATTTTTAGGGCTAGCATTTACTTTTCATAATTCAGCAAATGTTATGCATAAAGCTTGATTTATTATTTTTTTGGTCTTATGGACCAGCAGTCAGCAAACAATATCCACACAGGCCAATTTCAGCTGATGCTTGTTTTTATCTAGCCTAGGTTTTTAAATTTTAAAATGAAGTTTTATTGTATTTAAAAATGTAAAAAACTCCCTTAACTTATTGTCCCTATAAAAAACAGATTGCTAGCAAGATAGATTCTAGTCAAGACTTGAGAAAGTGATAGAGAAATTTTTAATAATTAAGATTGTTATTTTTTTGTTGTTGTACTTTGGAGAACTGTTTGTAAAAAAAAAAAAAAATGACTAGCACATTCCTGTCCTAGTGCAATCCAAAAAAAAAGTGAAAAAAATTAGTAGTAATGGATTAAAATATAGAATGTAAAATTAGTGGTAATGTAGTAGTGATAGAGAAAAAAAATTATAAATGGAAGTAGGAAGAGGAAGGATGAGAGAATTGCTGGTGTCAAATGTTTGGAATTTCATTTTTATTGGACATTCTATTTTCTCATGGACAATTAAATTATGAAAGATAAATCATCATCTTGCAATCAACCCACTGAGATTTTCCAACTTAAAAAAGTGGGTCCAGAGACAACAAGAAGTCACTGGGCCATAATTAAATTTGTTTTACTTTATTGTTTTTAAATTTGGTGCCATTTATTAGAACTCAAGTTCCACTGAAATAGCATTTAAATCCTATTCACTCACAAATTGACATCACCCACATGATGTCAGAAAAAGAATGTAAAAATCTCAAAAGGTCAGACTGAAATAGTTGTACTTTGATAATCAGTATTGTTGTTCAGTAATTTTAATCATGTCTGATCCTTCATTACGCCATTTAGGATTTTCTTGGCAATGATACTAGAGAAGTTTGCCATTTCTTTCTTTAACTCATTTTGTAGATAAGAAAACTGAGACAAAGAAAGTTAAGAGAATTGCCCATAACCACAATTTAGGAAGTGTCTGAGTTCATATTTGATGCAAGAAGGTGCTGTGTAATCAATAGACCATCACTAAAGAGCACTGACCAGAAATCTGGCATGGTGCAACAAGACTAGTGAAAGAGAAATTGGAGGGAGGGAAGAATTCAAGGTGGTGAAATGGTTTTGGAACTGGGCAGGTGGTAACGAGGGCTTGTACTAAAGGGAAGAAAGATGGGTTCTAGAAGTGAAAGAGAAAAAGATTAAGATTTTCTCATCAATAATGGTATATATATTTAACATGTATTGGTCAACCTGCCATCTGGGGGAGGGGAGGAGGGGAAAGGAGGGGAAAAATTGGAACAAAAAGTTTGGCAATTGTCAATGCTGTAAAATTACCCATTCATATAACTTGTAAATAAAAAGCTATAAAAAAAAGGTATATTTGTCAGAATTAAGAGGATTAAGTTCAAGGCCAATTTTGGGGGCTCAAAGAACTGAGAATATAAGTTCTCTAGAAAGGGAGAAATTTGGAAGTTATAGATAAAACAAAACAACTGGAAAATTACTGAGGAGAAGAGTATATACAGAAAAGAGAGATGCAAAGAGATTATGTAGAAGTTGTGGACTGAACTCTGAGCAATACATACATTCAATTGTCAAGAAAATGTGCCAAGTATGTCTCAGAAGTCAAAAAGAAACTTTCAAGAAGAATTTTAATAGTGTTTAATGTGTCAGAGTGATGAAGAAAGAAATAATAATTGGCTTCTTAGAAGAGAAGTTTGGGGAGTTAGAAACCATATTGAAAGGATTTTATTTTTGGATGGTGAGAAAGGGGAAGCATTCATAGTGGTCTACTTTTTCTAGAAATTTGGCTGTTGTAGCAGAGACAGTGGGTAGTAGCTCCAAAGTCACAGTCTCAAAATTGGAAAATTTGTCCCTCTACAGTAATCTCTAAAAATATTAATAAAAATAGCTAGCATTTTGTTTTTTTTTCTTGTTTTTTCCCTTTTGTTCTGATTTTTCTTGTACAACATGTCAAATGTGGAAATGTTTAAAAGAATTCCACATATTTCATCTAAAAATAGCTAGCATTTATATAATATTATGTGCCAGGCATCACAAACATGTTACAAATATTATCTCATTTGATGTTCATGAATTTAAGGTTAGATAGGTGATACTATTATCCCCATTTTACTGTTGAGAAAACAGAGGCAAACAGATTGACTTGCCTAAGATCACACAGCTAAAAGAGACTATTAAACTCATGCCTTCTTGACTCCAGCCCAACACTTTGCTCTGTGCCACCTAATTACTTTTACACGATTCCAAATAAGTGGTTATCCAGTCTTCACTTGGAGATCTCATTGTTAGAGAACCTACCATCTCCTTCCAGTTTCATACTTTTGTTTTGGGGGACCATCTCACACAAACTGAAAATATGAAAATTATTCATATGCCCAATTCCGTTTCTGATCAGCATGGAAGCTTTGACCAGCTCTGTTTTTCTGATCTAGGCTGATCTCATAACTCCCTCACTCAGGCAATCCACTAGCCTCACATTTTCCAGTTGCAGGAATTACAGGTAGTATGTTACCATGATCAATATATTCTAATTTTGAGTGGCTCCAATTTTTAGGAAGTTTTTTTCTTATGTCAAGCCTATATCTGCCACTGAGCAAACATTGCTCTTACCCACTATGACCAAGAAGAATAAGTCCAATCTTTCTATCACATGACAGTCTTCCTAAAAAAACTGTGCAGAGCTTTGTCTGTCCTAAATTTTCAGTAGGCTAAATATTTTAACTCCTTTCCAGTGGTTCTCAAACTTTTGTTTTCAGTATCCTTCTCCTATTAAAAATTATTGAGGATCTCTCCAAAGTGTTTTTATTTATCTGGATTATATTTATAGACATTTACCATATTGGAAATAAAAACTATTTTTGAATTTGTAGACCTTCTAAAAGGGTTTCAGAGATCCCCAGGATTCTCTAGACCATACTTTGAAAATCACTGCTTTAAACGTTGCTCAATTGACAGGATTTAAAGGCCCTTGTTAATCCTGGCTACTTTCCTTTGAAGCTTCTCCAATTTATCAATGTCTTTCCATAAATGAACACACTTTAGGGTATCCCCAAAGCCTTAGTGCAATCTTAAACTTTAAGTTTCTGATCTGACCAAAGCACACTTTGACTATCATCCCTCTCATTTGAGACATTATGTATCTTTCAATGAATTCTCTAATAAACTTTTTTTTGCTTTCAAATCACAAGGTTCACTTTTCTTGAACTTAGGATCCAGAAAACCTTCAGGCCTTTTTTACATAAATTATTGTGTAGACACCATTCAATTATCTTCTATTTGTGAAATATTTTTGAGTAATTCAAGAATTTTTATTTTTGTATATTGCATTTCATCATATTAGCTTTAGCTTATTGTTCTAATATGTCAATATATTTTTTGGATCCTAATTGTCACACAATGAGTTTGCTATCCCTTCTAGCTTCAGCTCATCTGAAACTTTTAAATCATAAACACTTATGTCTTTCTCTAAGTTATTGAATTACATGGAAGAAAAAGATGAAAAGAGTATTTTATTTTAGCACTAAGGAAACTTGAATATGTTTGTAAACAAGAATAAGCTAATAGAGACGAAGAGGATAAATTTGTAAGAAAGACATAGAAATAGAAAGAGAGAAAAAACAAAGACAGAGACAAAGAAAGAGACAGACAGAAAAAAAATAGAGAAAATGATTGCTAGATTAAGAATTTAGGGGAAGTGTGAGGGGATCTGATCAAAGGCATAGATAGAAGACAAAAAAGGCTATAATAAGCACAGAGGGAAAGGGATTGAAATTAATTAAGATATGGGAAAGAACTGACATATGACCAAAGGCAACCGAGGGACATCACACTAGAAATTTTGATCTCAATAAAGTAGTATATTAGAAATGGGAAGGAAAAGAAACAGGACTTGAAGAGGTGATCACGGTGGAGGATGCTGAGTTTTGCTACTTTTGTGAGGGAAAGATGAATAATAGTCTTGGTGAGTAATGAAATAATGATTCAATGAGTGTTGAATAGACAGATTTCCAAGAAGCAGTGGTTTGAGAAAATGCAGCATAGATTTAGAATGGGTGAAATCATTTTGATTTCATACTTTTTAAAATACTAGATAGTCCAAAAGCAAAAATTGAGAAAATAGATGGAGGGGTGGGCTCAACTTGAAGACTAGCAGACCAGAATTGGCAGAAGTTTAATGAGATAGAGAATTCTAGTGTAGAAGACAGTGAATTAACTGCCTGATCCATAGTTCATAGCTTCTAAAATTAAAAAAAAATATAAGCTGATTGCTTCATTACATAGGTAGTCAAGACTAAATGGTGAATCAATTCCTCTCTCTATATTCCATCCCCAAAGAAAGACAATATCCTTAAAAGACCAAATAATGCCAGAGTAAGAGAAAGAAGGGGAAGTTATGTGGTCCAGTGGATAGAATGTTTGGTCTGGAGTAAGTAACTATATGAGTTCAAACCTGCTCTCAGACACTTACTAACTGTGTGACCCTGGACAAGCTACTGGACCCCAATTGCCCTCAAAAAAAGGGAAAAAAAAGAACATGGTAGGTAATTAGTAAATGACAGCAACAAGGAAAGGTAGAGGATTTTATATTGAGCTTGAATTTTGAAATATACATGTATTGTAGTTGTTTTGAAGGACAGTGATATAAAATTATTTGGAAAATAATAGGAAGAAAATAAGGAGTAAGTCAACTCTTCCTTCTCCTAGAACTACTTATTTAGTAAGAAAAGTGGAATGAATGGCTGACTACTTTGTGTTAAGAAAAGTGGAATAAATAGCCTTAATTGGAAGAGGTTGCAGGAAGTAATTTTTATCTGAAAAGTTTTAATTAATTTGAGGAGGCAAAAAGAAACGTGAAAAAAAAAATCTGAAGATATAATGAGGAGTATTTAGGAAGATCTTGAGATTTTTGGAGAAAGAATGAATTGGATATAAGAAGGAATACATTCAGAGGTGTACTGCAACCAGGCAAAACTGCCTTTTGAATGGAAATTGTTAAATTTTCATTGTGAACATTTACCCTTCAGAAATCCACAAGCTACAAATCAGGACTTGATTTAATGTTTTATTGATATCTAGACTTAAGAACATAATAGAGGAAATATTAATAATGCAAATTGAACTTAATGTGTGTTTTTATGTACATTTTCCTGCTGGAGAGCCAATTGTTCAACATTTACTAGCATACTAATGTATATGTATTTTTGTAATGCTGGAGAAACCGAGGCAAGATAGAGATTAGAGAGTTTTTAATATTTTACTTGAAAGGGAGAGATTGTGCGGGGACCAAATGGTTCCATGATTTGGTCCCAGGGCTAAATGAGACGATTGTCTCCAAGAATCCAGTATCCAGCAGTAAATGTGAGTTCTCAATGACATATATATACACATGGCTCCAATCTACTAGAAGGTAGATCGAGGCAGAGGCAGAGTCAGAGAACTGAGAGTGGGAACAGACTATCAATCCAGTGCTGACAGAGTGGGGAAGGCACTGGACATTCTGATAAGTAGGGAAGGTCTGGGGTCATGATGGCTAAGATAGAAGGTCTTTCTCCAGATCGTCATGATTAAGAGGGTAGGGTGGTGTTACAGGACTGAGCAGAATAATTAGGGACTGAGGCAGAACAATTCAGAGAAAAGGAGGCAGGACAATTTAGGGAAACTAAGTCAGGACAATTAGGGAAATTGAATCAGGACAATTAGAAGGGAACTATAGCACAACAATCTGGAGAGTTTAGAGTATACAAAGAAAATGTAGAGGTATTTGGCCTATATTTAGTTTTTTATTTTTTATTTTTTTTAACTTTCTCATTTTTGGGGGAAGAGGAGGCAATCAGGGTTAAGGAAGTTGATCAGTGTCACACAGCTAGAAAATATCTGAACTCAGGCCCTTCTGACTTCCAGGTTTTCATTTACTGTGACTCCTAGCTACACTTTATATTTAATTGTTAAAAAGAGGACATGCATTCAGAAAGTCAGGAAATTGTAGGTTCAAATTCAGTGCTAAACTTGAATCCTTCCTATATACCATGTACTTTATATGTAAGCTTACCAATTGTTGATTAGTTTGAAAGTAAAAGGCATATCTTGGTTGTTAGATATTACTCATTCTGGAAGATAAAAGAGTTAATCTGCCTACACACCCCCAAGTTCTTTCTTAGACTTTAGGAAGATAGACCAATATACAGAAGTACAGCCCAGAGCTCTCTGGGTTTGGGGAAGTAGAGAGTGAAAAAGGACACTGTGCCCATGTTTGATTTCCTCCTTTGAGGTGGAATTGACAGAAACTTTCAGATTTCCTCCACTGAGAGACAGATAGCAGCAACTTATAGAAGAAATATCTTTGTCAGACATAGATAAGTGTTATAAACACCTTAAGACCTTAAGAGTAGACATTTCCAGATCAAGAGATGCCAGCAAACAGAATTTTGTTTGATTTCCTATAGAAATATATAGCAAGGGAAGATAAACGTGTGCCTCATTGACCACGCGGCTAGTTCTTTGGACATTGTTTCCAAAACTCAAACTCCTCTGAAGGAGAAGGGGATTTTTTAATTTCCTGAGAAATATAGTTCTAGAATTTCATCTTAGTCCAAGAAGCGAAACTTTTGTAGTGCCTTGTAGGCAACCTCTTTTCTGATAGTTCCCAAATTTCACAGTTTATGGATTTGATCTTAAGCTAAGAAAAAAAGTGTCTAATTTACATAGTTACTATGTAGTAACCTACTTGGGAGAGTAAAGCCAGTGAACTTAGGCAATGAAGTTCTTTTTATTTTTTAAATTTTTAAAATTTTTATTTTTATTTTTATTTTTTTTAAATAACTTTACTCATGCCAGGGTAATTTTTTACAACATTATGCCTTGCATTCACTTCTGTTCCGATTTTTCCCCTCCCTCCCTTCACCCCCTCCCTCAGATGGCAAGCAATCCTTTACATGTTGAATAGGTTACAGTATATCCTGGATACAATATACATGTGCAGAACCGAACAGTTTTCTTGTTGCACAGGAAGAATTGAATTCAGAAGGTATAAATAACCCGGGAAGAAAAACAAAAATGTAAGCAGTTTATATTCATCTTCCAGTGTTCTTTCTTTGGGTGTAGCTGCTTCTGCCCATCTTTGATCAATTGAAACTGAATTAGCTCTCTTTATCGAAGAGATCCACTTCCATCAGAATACATCCTCAAACAGTATCATTGTTGAGGTATATAATGATCTCCTGGTTCTGCTCATTTCACTTAGCATCAGTTCATGTAAGTCTTGGCAGTCCTCTCTGTATTCATCCTGCTGGTCATTTCTTACAGAATAATAATATTCTATAACATTCATATACCACAATTTACTCAACCATTCTCCAATTGATGGGCATCCATTCATTTTCCAGCTTCTAGCTACTATAAACAGGGCTGCCACAAACATTTTGGCACATACAGGTCCCTTTCCCTTCTTTAGTATCTCTTTGGGGTATGGCAGTGAAGTTCTAATAGGAATGCAATCATTTATTCAAAAACACCCCATTTTCTGTCTAATTTATTTGTTGTTCATTTTTTCAGTCAGAACCAATGTTTTGTAATCCAATTAGGGGTTTTCTTGGCAAAGGTATTAGAGTGGTTTTCCATTTTCTTCTCCAGCTCATGTTACAATTGAGGCCAACAGGGTTAAGTGATTTGCCCAGGCCAATATAGCTAAGGATTTGAGGACAGATTTGAACTCAGGAAAATGAGTCTTCTGTTCACTGTGCTACCTAATTGTCTAAATTATAGTATGATATTAAAAGTTCTGGAGAAAATATATAGGACTTTTGAGTGAAAGAATGACTCTAAAAGATTAAAGAATCGATTGCCCTCAAAACAGTCCCAAATTCAATCAAATGGGTTCGGGGTGAGAGTGATGGGGAAATGGAATGGAGCTAATGAACTATTGGAGTGCTTTATGTATTTTTTGCAAATGTTTATAGATTTTTTGTAAGTCATTTGTAACTTATGAATTTTTGTGAGGTTAAAAAAAGTGATTGCATAAACAATCCCAAGGGAAAAAAGAACAATTTAGCCATTTCAAGTTTCTAACTGAAATTTTGTAAGCCTTGAATGTTTCTGTGTATAATTACACATCTTAAATTGCTTTAGATTTTCTTTTAAAGTACTGTGAAATTTTGAAATTTTATCCTAAAAATTTAATATATGGCATGATTTTTTCTTTCAATGAACATAAATATTAGTTCAGGGGTAACTTTGCTCTATCTTCATATTAATACTTCTACCTGGACATTCCCTTGGCCTATCCCAAAGAACATACAATTTTTTTCATTCCTTTCAAACATTAACCTTTGAATGTCTTTTATCTATAAGAGAAGTCTTTGCTTTATTTTTCTCACATAAAAAGGAGAGGTTTAGATGATATATGGATCTCTATCTTGTTATGTGTTCAAATCAGTTTTCATGTAGACTAACTAATTTCTATGCTCTTTTCCACAGTAAAAACAAATCCATGGAAAATAATTAGTACTACTGACATTCTACATGCTTTTTGAAAAGTCAGGTCATCCATCTGCTTTCTCATATTTGTATGAACTTGTCCAAATACTGCCCAGAGGTACTGTTCAATTTACCAAGATGGTTTTTAGATTAGATAACACACAGCCAATCCATCCCTCTGGGAAATCTATATAAAGCGGTGAGAAAAAACAAACTGGCAGAGGAAAAAAAACTACGAATTATCAAAAAAGCAGGGCAGATTTTAAGGGTCTCATTTTACTGCTTACCTTGAGTTTCACTGGGCATTTTAATACACTGGGAATTGGAAGAAATATGGCTAAAGTTATTTGGGTTTTCATTTGAAAAGGCATGGCATTTGCAAGAATCATTGTGACAGATATAAAATTTGGGTTTCCAAAGTCACATAGACTTCAATTCTTACCATGCAGCAGAAAAGATTCACTGTCTTCAACTACTCCTACAACAACATTGTGCTAATTAAATTTCAAGCGTTTTTATACTGAATAAATTCCATTTTCAATTTTTGTTCTCTGCAGTTTTAGATCAGAGCATATGACCATTCGATTTGAATGAAATAAATATTTATTAGTTGGATAATATTACAAAGCATTTGAACGGTAGGGAAGAGGGACTTACAATTGGAGAAATCAACAAAAACTCTTCTGAAGATGGCACTTTATCTAAACCTTGAAGAGAGCTCAGAGTTCCAAGAAACAGAGAAAAGGAGAGTCGATCATTCCAGGAATGATGATAAGCCTCTGTAAATATGTGAAGATAGAAAATTTAATACAGGGAGAATTTTGCCTGGAGGTAGAATAAAGGGAAGGAATGTATAATTAGATTTAAAAAGATAGCCTACAGCCAGATTGTGAACAGTTTTAAATGCCAAAATGACCTTATAAATACTATGCTAGAATTTTTTTTAAAAGAAAGTTTATATTCTCAAAAGGACATATGATGATGTGAATTCCAGGTAAATTCATAGTCATAGTATGACTATTGAACAAAACCAAAAAAATCTCAAAAGTAAAATCTTCAACTTTTCTTCTATTCAACAATTTTCCCCCCCAAAAAATTTTAAAATTATGTGAAAGATGTGAAGGAGATATAAGTAGATAAAAGGGTCTGTATTTTTAACCAGATATTGCCTTTAAGAGTTAGAAGGGAAACTCTTATATGTACATCATTTTTAGCACTAAATTTTATTAAGTTCAATTTTTTAAAGTTATTAGAAAAAATAAATTTAAAAGAACTAAATAAATAATTTCTCTCAATATAATTAGGTGAATTTTCCAGTTCATATATGTCCCTCAATCATTTTTTGTAAAATGTAAAATGTAAAAATACTGGGCTAACCAATGAGCCTAGTCCTCATGGGCTTGCATTAATATAATCATCATATGGACTTGAAACATGTGCTGAAATTCTGCAACAAGTTCTAATCTCAGTGTGAAGAGAAAACTTTTTGATTACTTATAGTGCAGTGACTGGGGATACAGTCAAAAGGCAATAGTAACATTTGAACTAAGAACCAAACTTCAGTCTTTGATTTTTTATTTATTAATTTTACTTTTACAATCTAGAATCTAGAGCTCAGACTTCTTATAAAAGGCAAGATCTTAGCTGGATTTGAAGGCAGCCAGGGAAGGTATAAGGTACAGAGATGTTGACTTGCCCTAGTAGAAATTTCCTACATTGATTAAATCACATTTCTAGTCCTTCCACATTCTACACAAAAATATAGCAATCAACCAATCAATGCAACTATAAACATTTATACCAATGAACTAAAAATATGAGTAATAATATTTTCATCACATGTGAATTATTTTTATGCTAATTTATCAAAAGTTAATTTTAGTAATTATCTAAATTATTAGATTTAGATAATCTAGAAAAATAAAGATACTCAAATTGAATCAGTCTTTTCTTAATACAGGTGTATAAATCAAAAATGCTTTTCTATTATTACAATCATATTCTGTACATGGGAAACTTCTGATGGTCACATTGTAAAGACAAACATAATAATTGATATTTTTTGGCCTCTAAGTTGTTAGTTCATACTCAGTAATGTGTTTAGATATGATTTTTATAATGTGTAGGAAAGGGAGAGTGTTAGAATGGCAGTATTATGTAATATATTCAATTTCCTACTTTCCTTATGAAAGTTATAACTGTAATCTTAACAATGTTTCCCAAGCTCCTTCTATCTTTGTTAATATAGTTGGCAACTGACACTTTTTAGTTTGTTTTTTTTTTTAATGGGGAGGTGTCAGTGAAATGACTCATCAATCTCCTTCTATCTTCAGTAAATTGGGGAATGTTTCTTTAATTGGGTAACAGCATTGAGAGAGCAACTTTCCATCACTGATTAATGAGCACACTCTTGACAATAAATTGTGTTTCCCAGAGACATGCAGACCATATCAGAAGAACTAGCATTCTCTTCAAATAATCCCCTCAATTCCAAACTAAATCATTATTGACAGGACTCCCCATCCAAATAAACATTTGACCTTGTCCCCAAAGGTGAAGTATAAGAATTGACATGATTAAGGATATATAACCTAATTTGATTGAATGTAGCAGTGAGGGCTTTGGGAATTTGACCTTTGATCTTTCTTGTCTCTCTTATCCCTCTTGACATCCATCTACCTTCTCTCTTGGTATCAGTATTACCCTCTTCCCCAGCACTAAGTATCACAGTCATAATATCTTTTATAAAACATTTTATATAAACCTCTCAAAAGACCAGTGAAGTCAGTGCTATTATTATACATATTTTGAAGAGCTGAAAGAAATTAAGTGGTCATATATCTAGTAAGACCTAGGATCAAATATATTCAATATTCTAACTCAATTTTTCCTGACTCCAAATCAAATGATATTTACTAAAACTAACTTTTGATAAATCAGCATAAAAATAATTCTCATATGATGAAAATATTATTACTTTAATGTCATTTTAGTTCATTAGTATAAATGTTTATGGTTGTTGTCATTGGTTGAGTGATTGTTATATTTTGTGTGGAATGAGGCAGGATTAGAAATGTGATTTAATCAATGTGGAAATTTCTACTAGGAAATTTCTACTCTGTATTTTATAGCTTCCTTGGCTTCCTTTATGTTCCAGCTAAGATCCTGCCTTTTACAAGAAGCCTTTTCCTACTCCATCTTATAATCCTCATGCCTTCCTTCTACTTGTTATTTCAAATATACGATGTGTCCATATTTGCCTACATCTATATCTTGTTTTTATGTAGTTGTTTGTATATGGTCTACCCCATGAGAATCCCAGCACTTTGAGAAGAAGACTTATCTTAGCATATGTTTATATCCCCAGCACTTAGCAAGGTATAGTAGTTGCTTAATAAATGCTTGTTGACTTAAAAAGATGGATGTCTAGACCACTAGAAGTTAAGGGAGTTGTTCAAAGTTATATAGTCAGTATATATCAAGAGTCGGAACTTGAACTCAGGACTTTCCTCTACAATGCAGGTTCTCTATAGACTAAATCACGTTTTTTCATGTGTGTACAAGCATGTGTGCTTAGAGTATGTAAGGGTATGTCTCAAAGTTCTTGGTACAATTTTTAGTGTTAGGATTAGCTGCATATATTTTATTGTTCTTTACTAATTTTTCAGTGGTGAATGACACTTTGTGACATAACATGGGGCTTTCTTGGGAGAGATACTAAAGTTATTTGCCTTTTTCTTGTCCATCTCATTTTACAGTTGAGGAAACTAAGGCAAACAGGATTAAATGACTAGATCAGGGCAATGTGGCTATTAAGTGTCTTAGGCCAGTTTTGAACTGTCTTTCTGACTCCAGCCCAAGCACTTCATCCACTACACCACCTAGGTGTCCACTTGTATATGTATCTCATCTCATATATATATGCATTTTCAACACATATTTATGCATTTGCTTATATATATTGACAATCCCTTTTAAATATGTCTCTCTCTAGAACAAAACTGTTGCTGTTTTGTGGATTTGATATGAGGTGGAAGTAAAATAGATAAGACTAACAATTGTTTAGAGATTGGAATTTAAGGAGAAGGGAAATGATGATGACTCCAAGGACTGAACATGAAAGTTAGGTAACCCTTCAGCTAAAAGTGGAAAGTTGCAGAAGTGTCATTTTTTAAAAATGACTTCCATTTTAGAAATCTTGAATCTGAGAAGCTAATGTAATACAATGGTAGAAATGCCTTGCAGGCCATTGGAGTTACAGGACTGACTCAAGTAGAAACATAAAAGGCTGTGTATGATCAGCCTCATGAAAATAGTTGAATGCATTAGAGTTGATGTGAGATCCCTGAGGGAGAATGAAGCACAACAGATTTACAAGACACCAATGGTGAGCAGTTTAAGGAGGCTGAAAAAGAACAATGAAATAGGCAGTCCAAATGTCAAGAGAGAGCTCACTCACAGAAACCAAGGAAGGAGACAGTCTTCAAGAAGGATAAATAAAATGATCAATAGTGATTTTGTATCATTTTCTTATTTTCTTATTGATCCTACTGACAGTTAATTGGCTTTGACTTATAACTGATTAAATAATGACTCTGTCTCTGAATTTAGTTGAGAGATGCAGCTGGTGTATCAAGGGTTAATTTTAGAAACCCAGTTCTTATATTCCTACAAATTTTACAGGGTTTGTTTGTTTGTTTGGGTTTTATTTATTTATTTATTTATTTTTACATATTTTAGATAAGAAAGAACTGGAAAATAGAACTATGTATAAAATAATTTTACATCTATAAGAGTGTGTGTGTGTATGTGTGTGTGTGTTGTGTGTGTATGTGTATGTGTACATAATGGTAGCCATCTGTAGGAGAGGGTAAAGAGAAGGAAAGAAAAAAAGGTTAAAAAAAGAAATTATATGATAATTTTGTTGTATATTTGAAAGAAATAGAAAGTTGTACATAGCAGATTTTCAGTTTGATGTGCAACAATTTTTTTTTTATTATACTATTATGGAAAAGCTTGTTTTATTCCATAAATTAAATAAAAATAAATGCAGTTTCTTTGTAATCACTCATCTATTCTTGACTCAAAGAATTACTTGATCTTGGGGCTTGCAAGTGAACTGAGTTAGGCCTAAAAATCATTACACCCTCAACCTATTCTTCAAGGTTGATTTGCTATCCAAGATGTCTGGATTATTATCTTGTGGTGACTCAAACAATGAACACTTCTTAATCATAGAGAAGGAAGAACATTATTACCAAATAACATTGGTATTAATTACTAATTAATTGTTAACTACCATTACCAAACTTCCAATCATTCATCTTGTTCCCTGCTCCTCAGCCATGCTCTGATGTCACCTATCAGGTTTTGTTTTTTTCTGTACACCCCAAAACCTATAAAAGAAAATTGCCCTCCCCATTCTCAGCTTATTGAGGAAGCTGAAATCCCATTTATTGGTAGAGTGGAGCTTTGACAATAAATTGACTGTGTTTAGAACTTTGTGCCCCCATTTACCTTATTTTAACAATAGTCACCAATGACAAATGTAAACTTGGTTGATTTTTAGGCTGTGTGGAATTACAATGAGTATGGGATAATTTAAAATGACTTTAAAATTTATCGATATGTTTAATAACATCTGTTGTCTGCCAAGCTTTCAGCAGGCTATCCTTCATTTAGAAATGATGAATTATTTTCCCTGGGCAAAGAACTGAGATTCTGAGTTTCTTTGTGTCATTTTATGATTGTGTTATGATATCTCTTATTCTGTGGCAATTCAAGATACATACTTTGGTTTATAATAGACACAAGTTATTCTATTTATGTTTGTGTTATGAATTAATAATAATACTTAAAATATGCTTAATATACATATTATTAATATGTGCTTAATATTATTATTAATTCACAACACATTATGTAATAATGCTTAATGTTTGTATAAAGGCAGGTAAGAGTCAGGAACTCATCTTCCTAAATTCAAATTTGGTTTCAGACAGTAGCTGTATGACTAGGGGAGGAGAAGAAAGTAGGGTGGAATGAGTAGCTGTTTGTCTTTGTTTTCTTACCTATAAAGTGAGCTGGAGAAGGAAGTGACATACCACTCCAATATCTATGCTATAAGAGAACCTCAAATAGTTTCACAAATAGTGAGATACAATAGAAATGACCTGAACATTTATATAGACCTTACCAGGCATTTTAAAATTACTATTTACACAGTGCTTACTATGTGCAAGTATTGTGCTAGACACTTTACACAACTAATTAGATACTTAAACCACAACTCTGAGAACTAGGTGCTATTATTTTTTTCTTTGAAGAAACTAGCCCAGAGAGGTTATTTGTTCAGGTTCACAAAAGCTCTGTGTCTAAAGCTCATCTTCTAACCACTGTACACACCTAGCTGGTTAAAAATTAATCTTTTCTGTCTAAGAATTAAAATCATATGAAATCTCGTGTCTCAGTGCATGGAAACTGGAGAGTTTGAAATGATGTCAGAGAAACAGGACTCAGCATTTTACAATGAAAAATATGCTGAATTTTTGAGCCAGAGAGTTGTATCTTGGACTAATCACTTGATCTTTGATTTCAATTCCTCATCTGTAAAATGAGTGAGTTGCCAGCTTTAAATCTTGATCCTATTATCTTATAAGCAGCAAAGAACAGCAACAAGAACAAAATAAGAAAAATACATTAGTATTATTTCTGTTTCTATTAGACTGTATAGATGCTTTGCACAGAGTGATTCTCATCTTTGTAGCATCGTGAACTTGCTTCATAGCTCAGCCTGATGTTACCTCCTAAACCCGTCTTTTCCTGATCCCTCAAGATATTAGCAATCTTTCTCTTGAAACTACATTCTTTACTTTAAATGGAATTTGTATTTGCTTAGTTATGTACATAATATATTTTCTTATTGCAATGTAAACATTTTGAAGGTAAGACCTGTTTATTTTTATCTTTAATATCTATTTCCTGCAATGTGGCTGGCACACGTGGTAGAGTGGATAGGACATAGGGACCTTGGCTCTGGAAGGCCTAAGGTCAAATCCTACTTTAAATATTCACTAAATGTGTGACCCTGCCAAATCATTTAACTGCTTTCTACTTTTCTGTTTCCTTTCTCTCAAATAACATCATCTCCTTCATAGGATTGTGAGAATCAGATGATACATTTAAAGTGCAATAAAATTAGTTATATGTAAATATAAATGCTAGTTATAAATCAGAGCTCTAAAGTACTAGTTGTTATTATTTAAAAGTTGTTTTCATTAATTTCATTGAATTAAAAAGAAATTAAGGTTGAACTTAATTTCTCTTACTCTTTTATTTCTCTTTTTTCTCTATTTCTCTGTTTTTCTTCTTTTTGTTATCTTCCCTTCTTATAATATCCAAACTAGCTCTCTGTAGGACCTCGGGATAAGCCAGAGTCCTTAGTCTTAGTGGAGGACTGAAGAAGGCAGGAGGGCATGGCAAGATGTTATTAGAGAATTTGGCTTTTGAAATTTTAACCCCTAATAATTGGAAATCTATAGCAAGGACATGTTTAAAACCTGGACAAAACTTGTTTTTATTCTACAAAGTTCACTATACTCAGAAAGTCACAACAAGTTTTGTCCAGGTTTTAAACATATTCTTGCTATAGATTTCCAATTATTAGGGGTTGTACTACTCGCTTAATGGCTTTTAATAAAATTCTAGCCACAAGCACTGGGTAAGGAGTAAGGCTTTGTTCTGGTTGTGCGGGGAGGTTTGCCCACTTTATCACACTGTCCTCTTGATGAAGGACTGCTATGGGTGCCTCTTTTGTAGCAAAAACTGGTATTTCCAAGGGTTTGGGGTGGCTCTTAACAACCACATTGGATAAAGCCAGTTCAACCTCTCTCAAAACCTCCTGAACTTTGTTTGTAAACTGACATGGTGAGTTTAAAGCATTGTCTCCCCTTAAAATGTCATATAATGGTTGCAACTGATTGGTAGTTAAGTCTAACACTGGAAGCATCCATTGGATGTCTCCTACCAATTTCTGAAAGTCATTTAAGTTGTTCAACCTCTCTGTTCTTAAAGAAAGTTTTTATACTGTAAGCCCCTTAGGATATACTTCATATCCTAAATATTGAAAAGAAGCATGCCTTTGAATTTTTTCTGAAGCTATATGCAATTTGTAGTTCCTTTGTGTTTCTATGGTCTTTTGTAGACATGCTTCCTCAGATGCACATCCCAATATATCATCCATGTAATGTTATTATATACATATATATAATATATGTATATAATAACATTACTTTTGGAAATGCTTTTCTTACTGGAGTAAGAGCAGCAGCAACATACATTTGACATATAGTAGGGCTGCTTTTCATTCCCTGTGGCAAAACTGTCCATTCATATCTTTTATAAGACTCAGCTAAGTTAACGCTGGGCATTGAAAAAGCAAATTTTTTCATATCCTTCTTATCCAAAGGGATAGAATAGAAACAATCCTTAATGTCTATAATCCAAAGAAGCCATTCTCTAAGCAGTTGAGTAGGAGATGGAAGTCCAGACTGAAGAATTCCCATAGTTTCCATCTGTTCATTTACTTTTCTTAAATCAGTCAACATTCTCCATTTTCCAGATTTCTTTTTTTACAACAAATACAAAGGAATTCCAAAGACTTAGAGAAGATTGTAAGTGTCCTTGATCAAGTTGCTCCTGTACTAAATCTAATTAAGCCTGAATTCTATCACTTGCTAAGGACCACTGTTCTACCCACACTGATGTATCAGTTTTCCATTGAATGGGAACAGGTGAGAGTGTTGGCAGGCCTTCAACAGTAGCCTTGCCTAAAAAGCCAAAATACTCAATTGTAATCCTAACTCTTGTAAAATGTCTCTTCCCCATAGATTGATGGGGATTTTTTCAACTATAAAAAAAGTAAAAACTCCTGTTTCACCTTCAAATGTCCATCTCAAAGGGGTAGCACTAACTTCAGCTACTATTGATCCTCCTATACCAGACATATAGGTATCTGTCTTAATCTTTGGCCAGTGACTGGGGCCAGTTGGCACCTCTAATGACTGTATGATCTGCACCTGTATCTACCAACCCTTTCAATGATATGCCATTTATATAGATAGTGAGTATATGTTGGTCAGTTGTAACAGCTGCAGTCTAGAATATTCCTAGATTCTGTTGTTGGGAGTCAAAATCTGGACAAATATCTCCAGATTGCATTTCAAGAGTGTGTATCAGTAAACCTGATGCTACTACTTTTCCTGGGTGATGTCACACATTGTCTACATGTATTAGTGACTGGTATATTAGCTACACATTCCCCAGTTTCCCAAATCAGTGTATAGATGGACACTGTTTTGTAAGCACTCTCAGAAGGTGAAATGGTTATGCCTACTGTGCCTGGAGGCAAAGGATCTATAAGGTGGACAGGGACAGGTTTCAGGGTCTCCAGGGTGATATCTCAGTAGTCCCAGCAGCATACAACTCTATTCTCCCTAATTGCAATCTCATTCTCCCATAGGCTTGCTTAAAGACTCTCTGGGTAGAATAGTTTCCATTAAACCCCAAGTTTTGTTTGTTTGTTTGTTTTTTGCCTGGGGCCCTGGAGGCAAGCTCCACCTCACATAAGGAACACATAGGGGTTAGGCAAAACTGTCTCATGGGCAGTGCTGATGGTGTCATTGGCCCTCTCACTCCTCCTCCTTCTCCCATCCATGAAGGTGCAGTTGAGGGAGGAAAGTAAGGAGATGGGGAATACCCTAAGGGCTCATGCTGGGGTTTAGGCAGAATTGAAACAGCTTTGACTATGAAAAACACCATACCCCTTCTCATCAGTAATATACTTAAGATACTTAATTCCTTTTCTGCCCAACTCACCATTGTACTTAAGATACTTAATTCTTTTCCAGCCCAACTGTCTATGCCCTGCAGACCTTGTAAAGCAGTAACAAGCAAATAATCAGTAAAATGCTAAAAAAAAAAAAAAAAAAAAAAAAATACTTCTTTAGCTCTGCCCCATGTGCTGTACTCTCTAGGACTATAGGCACCAACTCTGCTTGCTTTTCTCCTCAGACTTCCTTGTCTGGCTTTCCAAGTTAAAATCTTTCCTCTTTTTAAAACTTGTGGGATTCCTTGAAACCAATTTTAACCCATTGTATTCAGTTAGTTCTCTCACTAATCACCTCTCTGGCTCTAATGTTGCTTCCTTAAAGAGCCAAGGAAACATGCCCTTCCGAGCACCTGAGAACTCATTGATCTGCTTCTGAGTTACTAACAAACCTTGCTTCTCTGTAACCTAACTAAGCATGCTTCATACTTCTTCCCTTGAAAAGGAGGCTCATTTCTTACTGTCTGCCCCATTTTGACTGAAAAACAAAAGTAACTAATTTAGCCCTTACCGAATCTTCCCGCTTGCCTATTTTTATACTTACCATATTTGCAGGTCACAGGGACTTCTCCATCGTGTTAGTCAACTTGATTTGTGCTGTGCTTTGCAAGGTCCTGTGTTAGGGCCCCGCATTGGAATGCCAAAATGTAATGTCCAAACTAGCTCTCTGGAGGACCTCAGGCTTGGTGGAGGAGTGAAGGAAGCAAGAGACCCATGAGGCTGGTCTAAAATGTAGTCCAGAGTCTGGAATCTGGAGTCTGGCATCTTCTCTTGTGTCTGTGGCTGAGAGGCTTTTCTGTGTCTGAGACTTCCTTAAATACTTCAGTACAATTACATCACTACAACACACTGACCATGACAACCATTACTTCACCATTTAGAGAACTATTATCTCACACTGAATAGGTGCTTAACTATAAGCACCATGCTGTCTTTATATACCTTTTCAGAGTTCTGACCCTCTACACCTTCTCATCTTTATCTGGCTTTGTCTTCTATCCCATTCTTACAATTTATTTTCCTAACACTCCAAGCTCCCTATCTCTGTGTTTTGTTTTTAATTATGAGTTAGGTTATTTGAGCTTCTGTTATGGGAATCAATGAAAAACTTAGGTTCAATAAATGCAATTTTGCCAGATATTCATAACTTTATTTGATAATGGGTATGATGGATAGAGAGCTAGTCTTGGATTTAGGAAGTCTTAGATTCAAGCCCTCTCTCTAATACATACTGGCTATGCAACCATGAACAACTTTTAGTTCGCTCTAGGCAATTCTTTTATTATAAGTTGAGTTGTTATTGTTGTTGAATCATTTCAATCATGTCCAATTCTCCATGACACAATTTGGGGTTTTCTTGGCAAAGGTACTAGAGTGGCTTGCTATTTCCTTTTCCAACTCATTTTACAGATAAGGAAACTGAGGAAAACAGGGTTAGATGAGTTGTGCAAAGTTACACAGCTACTGTCTGAAGCCAGATTTGAATTCAGGAAGATGAACCTTCCTCACTTCAGAGGAAGTGCTCTGTACTCTATGGTACCATTTAGCAGTTTGGTAAGGTGCATAGAAGATGTTCATCTCTACTGCTAAAGGAAGTTTCTCATGAGGAGTGCCTATATCACACTTCTAGATTTAAAAAACCCCAAACAAACAATAACAACAGCAACTTTATGTACTATATGATCAATTATCAAGTCAAGTCTAACTCAGGTACTTCATTGTGATGAGGAATTAACCCTGAGGTCTGTCAATGCCACCCCAATTTAAACTCTTGCAAATTTTACTGGAAATTCTCCAGTTATGGACCTAGCAGTAGACTATATCTTTGCCCAAGAACAAACATAACTACGATCAAATAGGCCCAGTTTCCAAAAGCTAATCACCAGAGGATCAAGATATTTAGCAAGAATCAATTCATGAACATTTTCTAGTAAAGCCCAGAAAGTTTGCATTCTTTGATATATGTATGTCAAGGAATTTATAAATTGCCTATAACCTGGGTGAATCATTATCTTCCATTAACTTTGATGAAGTTAGTGAAGTATTAATATATACTGATGGAATGATTCTTATGAACCTGTTTCTTTGGACCACATGTTTAATAATCTTCAGAATAATGAATAGGGAATAAAAAAAATTAAACTAAAGGAAATTTCTAGTGGCTGAAGTTTCATCAGAGATATTTTGCTGTAGGAATAGCATTTAATGTCGCAAAAAGGACTACTAGTTTGAAGTCTTTTCTTCAAAAAAAAAAAGGTGGAGGGTTTCTATGGAAATATTTTCTTACCCTCAGGGGGGAATAATATCTTCTTGCCCCTGGCCTAGAGAGTGAATTATTATTACCATCAGATTAAATGAAAACTCTTAAATAGTGTTTGGGATAGAACATCATGGTAGATCTAGGTATGAGATGCTTAATGTTAAATTCACAGTGACTTATTTAGCACAATGACTGTTTTTCTTACAAAACAAAACTGTTTTTCTAGTATTTACACCAAACAGGATTACAGACATACTTTGGAAATATTTGGTTCTGGACTATCATAATAAAACAATATTGCAATAAAGTGATGAGTTTTGTAGTTTCCTTGTCCTTCATAACATGAAGTTATATTTTATCCTTTACTATCATAGCCTGTTAAGTGAATGATAGTATTATGTCTTTAAAAATGTACATTAATTTAAAAATTATTTATTGCTAAGAAATACTGACCATCATCTGAACCTCCAGTGGTTTGTAATCTTTTTGCTGCTAGAGGGTCTTGCCACAATATTGATGGCTACTGCCTGATTAGAGTCAGGACTGGTAGTTGAAGAATTAGATGGCTGAAACAATTTCTTAAAATAAAATAACAATGAAGTTTAATATGTAGATTGGCTCTTCCTTTTTCTAGAACACTTAAAGGCCATTGTTGGATTATTAATTGGCCTTATTTCAGTATTGTGTCTCAGAGAAGAAGGTCAAAGATGGAAAGAGACATAGGAACAGCTGGTTGGGGAAGCAGGCAGAGCACACATAACATTTATGGATTCATTTCTCTTTGGAGGGTTTACAGAACAGCAGCCAAAAACAATTACAATGATAACATCAAAGATCATCAATCACAATCACACATCAATCACAGATCACCATAATAGACATGATAATAATGAAATAATTTAAAATATTGTGAAAATAACCAAAATGTGTTATAAAACACCCTGTGAACACAAGCTTCTGGAAAAATGGCACTCATAGATGTATTCAAAGTAGAGTTGCCAGAAACCTTCAATTTGTAAAAAATGCAAGATCTGCTTCACAATAAAATGAAAAACAATAAAATAAAGTATTTTGAAGGGTTTTGCTTGTTATTGTTGATAGCGGTATATTCAGGTATAAATTCAGGAATGAAGATGAAGTAAAAAATAGAAAATAAGGTTTTGTAAGATCTCTACTCTCCTCAAGTTAGCTACTAAATCTAGAGGTGAACTCATTGATAAATCTGAACATTTATGATATTTAACAGTATAGGAATGTTCAATCTTAGAGTATCATTAAAATAAACTAAAAGATGACTCAGTGTTCAATTTAAACTTATGAATATATTTCAATTCTGTTTTACTTCTAGTTATTTTAGGCTGATTTGTGCCATGTAATTTAAATTGTAGTAATTACTCATTTACTATAGAGCTTTGTGTTATTTTAACAGTCTTTGAATTTAAATAGGAAAAATGACAATAATCATTTACTATGATATGATAGATACCTTGCTACCTCTGCTCAGAACATTTTTGCAGTTCCCTATCTCCTACTGAATAAATTTCATAGTCCCTTATTTGCCATTCAAGGTCTTTTGAATCTGAATAGTCCACCCACTCCCCTAACTCTTAGCACTTTGGCATTTTACCCTTCTCCAGGTTTTTTATATTCTAATTAAGCTATTGCATTGTACTATTATTATCTGTTTCTGTATGTGTGTACATAAACATATATACATATAAATATAAGTGTATGCAGGTATATATGGTGTATATTTGTGGATAGAATTGCATATGTAGTATATTTATATGTATATTTATAATTGAGATATTGATGTATAAATAGCATATCAATATTTCCAAATATATATACATATATGTATTTATGCATGTATATGTATGTGTGTATATATATATGTGTGTGTGTGTGTGTGTGTGTGTGTATACACATAACATGATATTGTAGAGAGCTTGGAACTCTGGAGAAGTATACTTGAAACAAGATGTTAACTCAATGGAACTGATAAGATGATGGTTCTCTAGTTCACGTATATACTTAGTACTTAGTAGGATGATGTAATGGTTCTTTAGTTCACACATATTCAGTATGCTGTAATGATATAATTGTACTAAGATATAAGGGCTGAGAAGGATTGCAAATGGGGCTCCATCTTTGACCACCATCCTGGTGGATCTCCTGCCTCCTTCACTCCTCCATTAAGATCAAGTCTTCCAGACAGCTAGTCCAGATACTACATTTTGGCATCCAAACAGGACCCCCAGAAGGACATTACATGATATCAATAACTCCAATTAGAAAATACACTCCTAGAGAAGAGAGAATAATATCTTTTTTAAACTTTCTGTCAATCAATCATTCAATAAACATTTATGTTAGGCCTTCCATGTGTCAGGAACTATAGTAGACTGTGATTTTTAAAAAATTTTCTGTCTTCCTATTTTGCCCAGGCTGCAGATACAAGGGCTACTAACAGGGCCAGCCCTCCAGCCCCATTCTGATTAGCACAGAAGCTTTGACCTCATGTATTTCCAACCTCGCTTGAATCTCCCCTTTTCAGGTAACTTGGTGACTCTGTACTTTTGGAACTTCACCATATCAATACTGAGTGTAGACTTTGAATTGATTTAGCCCACTCTAGCTCAAGGGATATCAGGAGATAAGCCAGCCTCAGCTTTTCCTGATACAGAAATTACTTACATGCTTTTCACTGATGGTATTAGGAATAGAAACATAAAATATAAAATAGTCACCACAGTCAAGGAACATCTTTCAGTAAAGAAGACATACATATAAATACATATATGTGAAAAAAATCAAATATTGTTAAATGTAAAGGGAGTTAAGGAGAAGTTTGGAATCAATGGAAAATCAGGAAACCTTTTTACAGAAATCAATGCTATTACTGCTTGTGTGTGTGTGTTTTTGTAGGGATTTGATCTATGTAGGGAGTGAATCTGTGATGTAATAAATGCAAGACATTTCAAATGTGAAAACTTCTTGCCTCAATGTATTCTTGAGTCTTGGTTATAATTTTTACTCCTAAAGAGTTGACTGGAGACACTGAGAATTTAAGTGATTTATCCATGCTCATATTGCCTGCATATTTTGGTTTGATCCTAAATTTTCTTGATCCTATTAACTCTATTCATTATGTGCTATAAAAACAATGTGAGATTTTAATTAATTTGTAAGGCACTATTCTTACAAGGAATATAGTATTTTAAGATAGTGACTTCCTCAAACAGTACATATTATAACTAGTCTATTCAAACATAGCTAAGCAAGTATATATTTATAATAAAGGGGATTTTTTTCAAATTTTTCCCCAAGGCTGAAAACATATTCCTTTTAGCTACAGAGCTATTTCCCTGGAGCTATCAAGACCTTAGGATTGGGGAATGAGAGCAATAAGGCAAAATTTAGCTAGAGAACAGTCCACTCCCTTCATTTTACAGAAGAAACTAAGACCTCTAGTATAATTTGCATTAAAGTGACATAGACAATAAAGTATCCTAAGGTAGAGCCTCTCAATATAAAGTCTATATTCCTACTTCACTCCAGGATTATATAAAAGGAATGTCCACTTACACATAGCATCTTCTAGAGAAATGAAGACCATGGCTTGAATAAAGCAAAATTAAAACTGAGGATGATTGGAATAGGAATCAGAACAGAACATAATTCTGGGAAAAGGGAAATACATAACAAATTCCATAAATTTGTCCTACTACATTATATTGAGATCTAAATTTTTGATAACAAATTAGCAGAAGGAATGTAACTTGAATGGAAGAATGTTAATGAAATGGATACAAATGAATTTGATAGTCTAACAGGAAATGATATCAAAATAAATTTGTTTAATCTTAATCATTTTCATTTGTCAATTATATTAAAAGACTTCATCCATGAAATGAAATTGTATTCAGCAAAATCAGAAAGTATAATGATATTTTGATTATTGGGGAGAGGAAGAAATAGAAAAGTCATTTTGGTAGTAATTAATTTTGAGGAAATATATACATTTTAAATGATAAGTAGAAAGTTTGTTTTATCTCTTTAATGCACTCATTATTCTAGAAAGAGTCAAATCTGTTATTCATTAAGTTCTTTTCTTAGTCTTCTCCCATTTTACTTCATAATTGTCCTTCCAAATAATAATACTAGGGTTTTTTGAGTTTAGAACAATGAAAAATTTTGATATTTTGGTAAATCGTTGCCTATACATAGACTCTAAATTGAGAGCCTTTTTTCTCTAAAAGTTCAGTCTTTGAGGGAAATAGCAATCTATTCTTGGGCCATTTTCTTTTTCATTTCTTTGTATTCCTAATACTTATCAAAGTGTCTGATATGCTAAGTGTTTAAATTGATGCTTATTGACCAATTGATTGGTTCTGGACAGTGTCCTTTACAGGGTGATAGCATTTCCTTGACAAACCTAGGTGATCGAAAAAAGCATTGAAGGAGAAAATATGCTCAAATAAGGTGGAATAAGAAATTATATCATAATGATAAAATAAGATAAGAACTGCAAGAGTAGGGAAGGCTGTTAATCTCACAAAGAGGGAATAGTGAGGCAATTTTCTAAACAGATTGATTGCAATCCAAAATATTGTGATGTCTAATGGAGAACAAATTATATCCCCATTTTCAGAAATGGGGGAAAAGATTGTTAAATCTAATTTAAGGGTTGAAACGTATTGTGAGACATGAGACTGAGGCTCTGGAACCTTATTATACTAGTCCCAAAATAATCTTATTGATGAAAATCTATTGACAAGAGTTTTCTGCCACTTTCTGTAATCAAATTGCAAGATAGATGGATGGATAAATAGATAGATAGATAGATAGATAGATAGATAGAAAGATAGATAGACTCATCTTCTCTTTTCCCTTGACTTTTGTCATGCTGCTGCACTCAATGACTCCAGCAGAGATAGTGAGAACTACTTTGTACATCTTTGCCTCATTTAAATCCAATTTGCACACAAGTCAAAATACCACCTATATTATTGATCCTCTTCAAAAAAGAAGGACCACCAGCACCAGCACCACCACCAACAACAACCATATCTTGCAGGAGGTTTAAAGTTTTCAACATATTACATAGTATAATGATGAGTATTCCCTGTTGTAGCTTTGGATGTGTGCTTTTTTATTTTTTGATGTTTTATTGTTACCTTTGTTTTTACATCACAGTAATTTCCATTTTTACTAACCCACCCCATCTGTCTCCACCAAATCCCATAAATACTCATATTCTTTCTCTTGTTAAAATGAAAAACAAATAGACAACAACTATGTCTGACACTTAACAAGATTCGTTCCCTTTTTGTCTTCCATATTTCCAAAGGAACAAAGAAAGTATATTACCTTTTTATCCATTACAATGCCAAAACTTGTCATTGCTGTAATGTGTCAGGAACTATAGTAGACCCTGTGATTTTGTTTTGTGTTTTTTAAATTCACATTTTTATCCATTTTTCCCTTTATTCTTCTTAATTCATTTTGAATGAGTTCATAAAGGCTTTTTATGTTTCTCTGAATTCTTCATATACATAATTGGTTAAATCATAGCAATATTACTTTTTTGTTATTTTTTATTATAACTTTTTATTTACAATGCATATGCATAAATAATTTTTCAACACTGACCCTTGTAAAACCTTGTGTTGCAACTTTTCCCCACCTTCCCCACATCCCCTTCCTTAGATGGCAGATAGTCCAATACATGTTAATTATGTTAAAGTATAGGTTAAATCCAGTATATGTATACGTATTTATACAATTACCTTGCTGCACAAGAAAAATGGGATCTAAAAAGGAAAAAAAAAAAAAAAACCTGAGAAGGAGGCCACACTCATTTCCCATAGTTCTCTTTTGGGGTGTAGTTGACTCTCTTCATTACTGAACAATTGGAACTGGTTTGAATCATCTCATTGTTGAAGAGAGCCTGCTTCAGGGTAGATCATCTTATAATCTTGTTGTTGCCATATATAATGATCTCTTGGTTCTGCTCATTTCACTTGGCATCAATTCATGTAAATCTGTCCAAGCCTCTTGAAATCATCCTGCTGGTCATTTCTTACCAAAAAAATTATATTCCATAACATTCATATGCCACAATTTATTAAGCCATTCTCCAACTGAAGGGCATCCATCGATTTCCAGTTTCTAGTCACTACAAACAGGGCTGCCACAAACTTTTTTGCACATGTGGGTCCCTTGTCCTTTTTTAAGATCTCCTTGGGATATAAGTCCAGTAGAAACACTACTAGATCAAAAGGTATGCACAATTTGATAACTTTTTGAGCATAGTTCCAAATTGCTTTCCAGAACGGTTGAATCTGTTCACAACTCCACCAACAATGCATCAGTGTCCCAATTTTCCCACATCTCCTCCAACATTTGTCATTATCTTTTCCTGTCATCTTAACCAATCTGAGAGATGTGTAGTGGTGTCTCAGAGTTGTCTAAATTTGCATTTCTCTGATCAATAGTGATTTGGAGCACCTTTTCATATGATTAGAAATAGTTTCAATTTCTTCATCTGGGAATTGTCTGTTCATATCCTTTGACCATTTATCAATTGGAGAATGGTTTGATTTCTTATAAATTTGAGTCAATTCTCATATATTTTGGAAATGAGGCCTTTATCAAAACCTTTGAATGTAAAAATGTTTTCCCAGTTTATTGCTTCCCTTCTAATCTTGTCTGCATTAGTTTTGTTTGTACAAAACTTTTTTAACTTAATATAATCAAAAATTTCTATTTTGTGATCAATAATAATCTCTAGTTCTTCTTTGGTTACAAATTCCTTCCTCCTCCATAGGTCTGAAAGGTAAACTATCCTATGTTCTTCTAACTTATTTATAATCTCATTCTTTATGTCTAGATCATGAACTCATTTTAACCTTATCTTGGGATACAGTGTTAAGTGTGGGTCAATGCCTCATTTCTGCCGTACTAGTTTCCAATTCTCCCAGCAGTTTTTGTCAAATAGTGAGTTCTTATTCCAAAAGCTGGGGGTTTGAGGTTTGTCAAACACAAGATTGCTATAGTTATTGACTACTTTGTCCTGTGAACCTAACTTATTAGATCAACTAATCTATTTCTTAGCTAGTACCAAATAGTTTTGATGACCATTGCTTTATAATATAGTTTTAGATCTGGTACAGCTAAGCCACCTTCATTTGATTTTTTTCATTAGTTCCCTTTTAATTCTTGACCTTTTATTCTTCCAGATGAATTTTGTCATTTTTTTTCTAGGTCAGTAAAATAATAAACTAGTTTAGGTAGTATTGTCATCTTTATTATATTCTCTTGACCTATCCAAAAGCACTTGATATTTTTCCAGTTGTTTAGATCTGACTTTATTTGTGTGGAAAGTGTTTTGTAGTTTTGCTCATATAGTTCCTGACTTTCCCTTGACAGATAGAATCCCCAATATATTATACTATTGGCAGTTATTTTAAATGGAATTTCTCTTTGTATCTCTCGCTATTGAATTTTGTTAGTAATGTATAAAAATGCTGATGATTTATGTGGATTTGTTTTGTATCCTGCAACTTTGCTAAAGTTGTGGATTATTTCTAATAGCTTTTTAGTAGATTTTCTGGAGTTCTCTAAGTATACCATTGTATCATGTGCAAAGAGTGATAATTTGATTTCCTCATTACCTACTCTAATTCCTTTAATCTCTTTTTCATCTCTTATTGCCAAAGCTAGCATTTCTAATACAATATTGAATAGTAATGGTGATAGTGGGCACCATTGTTTTATTCCTGATCTTATTGGAAATGGTTCCAATTTATCCCCATTACATATGATGCTTACTGAGGATTTTTAATAGATGCTACTGACTATTTTAAGGAAAAGTCCATTTATTCTTATACTCTGATTCTTATACTTGAAACAAGATGATAACGCAATGGAATTGTTGGAAGCAATGCTTGTGTGCTTGGGTTTGCACCTTTAAGAGTTTATACAGTAGAGGTCACACATTAGAGCTCACACCTTTAAGAGAGTTTACACGTTAGAGCTCACACATTGGAGTTCACAAGTACAGGAGATACACAAAGTTAACTTTGTAACTTTGTGAATTCGCACCTCCCATAATCCCACTCTTGGAAGAGGAGTCATTCTTTGAGTTTACACCTCTAAAAGAGCATAAAAATAGCTTCAGTCAGTCAGTCAGTTCGGAAGATTGCCAGGAGTTGGAGTTGAACTAGAGGCTGAGGCTGGCAGAGCTAGAAACAAAATACTAGCAACAAGAGTTCTCAGAACCAAGGAAGGAGATAGACTTCTAACAAAACTAACTAGGCTATTTTGGAAGAGACAATAAAAGACTGTACTTTAATCCCTAGCTGCGTTTGGGGTGATTATTACTTTGAACCGAAACTAAGGCTGCCTCCAGAGAACCTCCCCTGAGAAATCTGCTCCCAAAGAGCAGAACAAGAAGAAGAAGAAAAGAAGAGAATACCACATGCATCTATTGAGATGATCATATGTTTTTTGTTAATTTGGTTATTGATATAGTCAATATTGATATAATATTGATATTGATATAGATATTAGTTTTCCTAATATTGAACTAGCCCTGCATTCCTGATATAAATCCTACTTTGTCATGATGTATTATCCCTGGGATGATTTTCTGTAATCTGTTTGCTAATATTTTATTTAAGATTTTTCATCAATATTAGTTATGGAGATTGGTCTATAATTTTCTTTCTCTGTTTTCATCCAACCTGGTTTAGATTATTAGTACCATGTCTGTGACATAAAAAGAATTTGGTAGGACTCCTTCATTCTCTATTTTTCAAATAGTTTATATAGCATTGGAATTAATTGTTCTTTAAATGTTTGGTAGAATTCACATGTAAATCCATCTGGTCCTGGGGATTTTTTTCTTAGGGAATTGATTAATAGCTTGTTCTATTTCTTCTTCTAAAATAGGACTATTTAAGCAATTTATTTCCTCCTCTTTATCTGGGCAACATATATTTTAGTAGGTATTCATCCATTTCACTTAGGTTATCAAATTTATTGGCATAAAATTGGGCAAAGTAACTCCTAATTATTGCTCTAATTTTCCTCTTCATTAGTGGAAAGTTCTCCCTTTTCATTTTTATGACTAACAATTTGATTTTCCTCTATGCTTTTTCTAATCAAATTTATCAAAGGTTTATGTATTTTGTTGTTTTTTTATAAAAGCAACTCTTAGTTTTATTTATTAATTCAATAGTTTTTTTACTTTCAATTTTATTAATCTCTCCTTTTATTTTTAGAATTTCAAGTTTAGTATTTGGTTGAGGGTTTTTAATTTGCTCTTTTTCTAGTTTTTTTAGTTGCAAGCCCAATTCATTGATTTTCTCTTTATTTTATGCAAGTAAACCTCTAGAGATATAAAATTTCCCCTTATTACAGCTTTGGCTGCATCCCACAAATTTTGGTATGGCTTGGTCTCATTATTGTCATTCTCTTGGATGAAATTACTAATTGTGTCTATGATTTGCTGTTTCAGCCATTCATTCTTTAGGATGAGATTATTTAGTTTCCCATTTCTTTTTGGTCTATTTTCCCCTGGCTTTTTATTGAATGTAGTTTTTATTGCATCGTGATCTGAAGAGGCTGCATCTACTATTTCTGCCTTTCTGTATTTGCATTTGAAGTCTTTATGTCCTAATATGTTCAATTTGTGTAGAGGATCCATGAACTGCCGATAAGAAAGTGTATTCCTTTCTGTCTCCATTTAGTTTTCTCCAAAGATCTATCATACCTAAATTTTTCTAGTATTGTATTTACCTCTTTGTTGGAATCTTTACAAATTGTTAAGTCATTAGAGTTGATAGAGACAATAATTATCTAATTTAGCATGGTTCAGTATCATTGATCTGATCTTACAAGGAGATGTTTTGGGCCAGAACCTGAAACAAGGTACTAAGTAGAACTAATTGATACAATGCTTGTGTTCACACCAGTACTCATTGGAGTTCACAAGTATTGGAGGTTCACAAAGTAAACTTTGTAACTTTGTAAATTCACACCTCCCTTAGGTGTGCCTCCAGAAGGAGGAGTCAACCTTTGGGAGATGATGTATTAGAAGCGGACTTAGTAGAGAATTCAGCTGAATTAGATTGGAGAGGAGCACGCTTGGACAGACATAGAGCACTCTGGGAGATTGACAGCCAGGAGCACTCTGGGAGATACAGAAGCCCACAAGCCCACTCTCGGAGGCGAAGACAGAATCATTCCATCTTTGTGCTGGCTGAAGGCTGAAGGGAGCAGAGGCAAAGGACCAGCTGCAAGAGCTCTTGGAACCAAGCAGAGAGATAGGCCTCAACTAATCAGGCTATTTTGGAAGGAGAAAATAAACATTTGCATTTTATCACCTGGCTGAGTTTTGAGGTGATTATTACTTTCAACTGCAACCAAGGCTGCCTCCAGAAAACCTCCCCGAAAAACCTGCTCTCCCCCAGAGAAAAACCATCATATATATTTTAAAGACGAAAAAGAAAACCTCTTTAACTCCTTTCTTATTTATTTTGTGGTTTGGTTTATCTAGTTCTGAGAGTGCAAGGTTGAGATCTCCCATTATTATAGTTTTACTATTTCTTCTTGCAGCTCTCTTAATTTCTCCTTTAGGAATTTAGATGCTATACCACTTGGTGCATATATATTCAGTATTGATATTGCTTCATTATCTCTGGTACCCTTTAGTAAGATATAATTTCCTTCCCTATCTCTTTTAATTAGATTAATTTTTGCTTTTGCTTGATCTGAGATCAGGATGGCTACACCTGCTTTTTTGTAACTTCACCTGAAGCATACTCCAGCCTTTTACCTTTATCTTTACTATCACCCTGTTTTCTTGTAAACAACATATTGTAGGATTCTGGCTTTTAATCCAGTCTGTTATCTGCCTCCATTTTATGGGAGGGTTTACCCTATTCACATTTATGGTTAAAACTACTAATTCTTGCCGTCTTCTCATCCCCAGATTATACTGTTCTCTTTCCTTTTCCCCTTACTCCCTTCTCCAGTATTTAATTTATACGCACCACTTGCCTCAAGCAGCCCTCCGCCTTTAGAATCCCTCTCCATTAGAGCCCCCCCCCACCTTTCTTATACCTTTCCCTACTATTTCTGTATTTCCTTCTATTTATCTTACCCCTTCCCTTTTCGCTTTTCATCTTCCAGTTTTCAATAAGGTGAGAGAAGTGTCTCTGTAAATCAAACATGTCTAATATTTTCTCTTTGAGCCAAGTCTGATGAGAGTAAGGTTCAAACAATGTTTATCCCTCTCCTTTCTTTACCTCGGATACAATAGGTTTCCTTTGCCTCCTTTGTAATTTATAATTTCCCTCTTTTTACTTCCACTTTCCCCTTTTTCTAGGACAATCCCCTTTCCACCTCTAGTTTCTTTTTTATATTTTCTTTTCTTTTTTTTTTGTTTTGCTTAACTGATTCTTGATATCTCATCGTCATTCATTTCCATTTGTTCAGTTCGGATTTTTAATGAATTATTTTCCTCATTTGCTTTTTTTTTTTTTTTATTACATTTTTTTGTATTTGTCCAACTGTTTTTACATGAATTGTTTTGTTCTATGGAATTTTTTTCCATTTCACAAAAATTTTTGGTAAGGAGTTATTTTCTTTTTACAATTCACAAATTCTGTTTTCCTGAGAGTTCTTTATCTTTTCCAATTCACATATTCTATTTTTCAGGGAGTTGTTATGATAATCTAGTTTGAAGGTAATAAGGCCCTGGGGGAAAAAAAAGAGATGATTGTATAAGGAGAGAGAGTAAAACAGACTTAAATGATTTTGTGGAAGTAGAAGTGATTTGATACACAAGGAGTGTAAAGAGTTGAAGATGACACTGAGATTGAAGACCTGCATGAGAGAGAAGGAGGACCACTTGTTGTTGTGAATAGATAGATATGCTTGCATTTAAACTTATTCTAGCCAAAACCCCTTTTAGGTTGTTAACATTTTACATATGAAAAAAAATTCTTCTTTCTTCATAACCATTAAGCATCTGTGGTAAATCTTTCCATCTGACTTTGGGGGGGGGGCATAAAATTTTGAGGCATATTTGAGATCATCTACAAATAGCTTGGTGACTCAATGAATATGGCGCTGGGCCTGTATCTACACCTCAGATATTTATTAGCTGTGTGATCCTGGGAAAATCACTTAAACCTGTTTGCCTCAGTTTCCTTATCTGTAAAATGGTCTGGAAAAGGAAGTGACAAATCACTCCATTATCTTTGCCAAGAAAGCCCCATGGACTAGAAGGCTTAGTGTGCTGTGGTCCATGAGGTCAAGAAAAGCTGAACATGGCTGACCCACTGAACAGATCATTTAATCCACTCTTTTTTTTAATAGATGAGTAAACAGAGAGTGAGTTTTGAATGACTTGTCTAGTCATACAAACAGGAAGTGGAAACATCATGATTCTAACCAACATCCCAGAATTTTAAATTCATCTCATCATTGCTCCACACTCTGAACATTTTGTAGAGAAAGTGGCTGTCTTTCTTAAAAAAAACATTACATCCATTTGCCTACAAATGAGCATCTCAGCAATTTTACAGGAATATATCTTGACTAAGTGAAAAAGAAAGGAAAAAAGTTATATCTCCAAAGAAGTCTCTATAAAAGGCCCAGTTATAATTTTTAAAATTTTGTTTTTTGCTTTCAACTTTAATAGCATCATGCTGTAAATCAGATGCTTACCCATCTTACGCTCATAGCCCACTGTGATTCATTAACAAATTCCTATCAAAGTGCCTTTTATCAGCAAGTTTAGTTTGCAGTTCTCTAATTTTTGACAAACCCTAGTCACAGAGGGGGAAATCATTGATTCAGTGTGAAATTTGATTTTCCTTTGAGACCAGAACTTCATTTGAATTATTCAAAAGCCTTTCATGAAGATTTTCTAATGTATTTTTGTGCTTCAGTTGATTACTTATGATGCTTTGTTTGATGTCTTTTATCCAAAAGCCAACATAAAAATAATTCATTAAGCCTTAATGCAGAATCATCCAGGGCAGAAATATACATGTTGGCACATTTCATGCCAGCAGACAGAGAGGTAATAGGAATATGTGTTTATAATGTGATTTCATAAAGAAACTGAGGTATAAAAGCAAGACCAGCTTAAAATCTAGGTTTTCTATTATCTTTGTATCTCATGTTAATATCATAAAAATGATTTTAATTATAAAACTGTTTAATATTAACAAAATTCTTTTTATCAGCAACATTATGAAGCTATTATTAATATCATTAGCCCAATTTTAAAATGAGAAGATTAAGACCCCCAAAACTTAAGTGGCTTGCTCATAGCCACATAGCTAATAAGTGTTGGAGACAAGACTTGGACATTGGTCTCCTAAGTATAGTTTATCCCTTTCCATTTCTGTCTTTCCATGAAGAGAAAGTTGTACAAAACTTTCTAGAAAAGTTTTACTTTGTTTAAAATGAAACAAAAAATAAAAAAGGGGGGAGGAGGAAAGGAAGCTCTTATTCTGAAGTCCAAAAAAATCCATTTCTAAAAAGGAATTTCAGACACTAGTAAATGGATGAACAAAAGACTTTTAGATGGAAGCTTTTGCTCCTCAAATTAGTACAAGTGAGGAAGTTCCCACTATTTTAATCTTTTAATTACTTAATCTAACAATGGTTTAGGTCCCAGACTCAGACTGCTCTTTCAGCATAATCTATCATTTCACTTAAAAACACAATATCCTGTATGTACTGAATATCTAATGAATAATACTGGATTGAAATGTCTTTACTCATGGAATAGTTAGACTACTAAGACACTGGCTCATGTCTCTTTAAAGGAGTTAAGTCATAAGCAAATTTCTCTGCCCTTGTATGTCCATGTAAGACATAATAAGCCTTTTGGCACACTTTCTAGTTATTGATTGGTCCCATAAGGAGGGGTAATGTCTGGGTTAATGCTAACAAAATAATTGGAAGTTTTTTTTGGATGTGATACTTTCTGACTTTCCTTTTTACTTCCCTTTCTCACTTGTATCTCTAGTTCCTCCCTTTCTCCTTTTCTCCCACCCCCACCCCCACCCTCACCCCCACCCCCACCCCCACCCATTGTCCCTCTATCCCAGAATCTAGAGCTGTTGTATTGCTTATATTCCATATTCTTAATTCCTTCTGTAACTCATTCTGGCCTTCCTGCATTCCAAGTGGTCCGTAATTTAATTTTTTCTTTTGCATTTTCCCCTGCTCCTACCCTAAGAAACTTAATACACATCAACACATGGATTTTTAAAACATTGTCTTTACCTTTATATTGTACCCCACCCCACACACTAAACTACCTGCACCTGTTTCCTTATTATTCCAAATAAAACTTTAATTAGTGAAAGTTTTGGTTTGACAAAGACATATAGTCATGGGATGAAGCTTCATGTTAATTACATGACTCAGAATTTGAAAGGTTAAAGGAGAAAAAAATATTTTTGACCCCTTCTGTAACCCTTCCTTTTCCTCCAGCATGGTGGAAAGAAAACTCTGTTTGGCGTTAGAGGATCTAGACTTAAATCCTTCACCTCTCTGAACTTTACTTCTCTCACTTCTAAATATAAATTCCAACTCTAAATAAATGAACAATTAAACATTTATTAAGCAATCACTCTGTATGAAGCATTGAAGATAAAAATAGAAAAGTGAGGCAGCTTCTTTCTCTCTGAGAAAGATGAACTGGGATTCAGCTTGCCTAGAAACTGCCCATACACAATATGATGGTGGTTTAGTTTGGTTTTAGATATCCTCACCATTCATTTTTAATTTCTTCATTTGTAAAATTAAGGGGTTGGAGGAAGGTTTCTAAGGTCTTTTCTGGGTTCATAAGCATATGATTTATATCTAATTATCATGCAACATAATTCTGCATGTTCATGTTATTAAATATCAACATTAATTTTACTGTTTCATTTGATTATATTAGGCTGTAAATATATACTCAATCTTCATAATTCACATAATGTGATCAGCTTATATAAAATGATTTTCTATTTGTAATTTTCCAAAAAAAGGACATAAACACCTAAAAATATTTACCTTCATATACTTTTAAACACTAGCACATTTTGCCAGTGATCTTTGAGGATGCTATAAAAAGGGTATCATTTAAATTCATGTTACTAGATTCTGTAGTGTCTAAAAATTATTGTTATAATATATGAATTTTAACAAAAATTACAAGAATCCTATAGACTTCTAAACAGAATGTATGAACTGCAGATCAAAGAAAAATTCCTTTTTCTGGGAAAACCTAAAATCACCAAGGGCTGATTCTTAACACACTCTGCACATTTCTTATTATTCTGAAGTCAAATAAGATTGGAATGAGACAAAATACCTTCTTGTATCCATGCAAAGAGAAAATATGAAGTGTGAAGAAAAAGCTTATTCAAGCCACTCATCAAATAACTTTCTTTTTTAACTAATCCCTCTGTCAAAGTAGATGCTCAGGGCTTTGTTGAGTTATTTATATGATGTTGATTGATGGCAAATGTTGTTAGAGTCCTCTAAATTTAGAACCCTGAGGCAAAGCCTAGGGTACCCAGCCTAGTTACAGCTCTGGTGACTAAGAAAAAGCACTTTATGTATATGTAAATATTTAGCTGTGTCATCACTGGGACCATGGATTGTATTAGGCTAGGAATCTATAGTAAAGAATAACACTAGAAGAGTAGAATCAAAATTGAATAAATATTCACATTTATAACATGTTTAAAGAGTGGCAAAACAGTTACAATAGCCCTAAGAATCAGGAAGTAAAATAATTGCTGTGTCTATTTTTCAGATGAGAAAGCAGATGAGGAAAAGATAACTGTTATCCCCATTTTATGGATGAGGTTCAATGAGATTGTGACTTACCCTGAATCACATGGATAATGATTTTAAGATTTGGGATTTGAAACCAAGTCCTCTTTCCGAGTCCAAATCTTATGATGCTACACTACTACTCTGAGTGAATAGGATAGACCTAGTAATAGGAACAGACCTAGACATTAACCTCACCTGTATAGCTATTGGATCACTGTGGTCAGTGCTTAGGAGCAAGATGAATAGAGTTTGAATTTGCAGAGGCATTTTACATCAAAATAGTAGCTCAAATTCATGCCTTAAAAGCAAAGAGAAATAACATACATGAATATTTGAGATCAGTGAGTCCTACATTGGAAACTAAATTGGAAAGGAGGATATAATCAATGGGATTGCGAGCCAAGTCAAATGCTCAAAATCTTGGGCAGGGTCAAGTAATAAATACAAAGGATTTATATTTTATTTTTTGAGGAATTGCTCTTAAAACTAAAAACTATTTAAAAACTTTTTTAAAAGTAAAAAGCATGACAAGACAGAGGTATAAGAACTATAATAACAGGTATAGGAAATCAATAACAGAAAGATCATAATTACTCTCCTGGATAGGAAATTTTTATAAGGGAAGGAACAATTCTAAAGCATAAACAGAAACAATTTAGAGCTCAGTAAGTAAGAGAACAGTTAAGTGAATTCATCTAATTGGAAAATGGAAATATATATATATATATATATATGTACCTGACTGAGAAATGGAGGAAAAGAGTGTGTGGGGAGGGGGGGAGAGGGGAGACTTTGTAGACTCTAATAAAGCCTCAATGCAATAGCATATCTTTTCTAATTACAAAAATACACAGAAATATAAGGACATAGCAATCCAATAGTTGGTTCCTACCAGTTCCTTCTTGAAGGAGGAGTAAAATGACATCACTATGTTAAAGTTGAGTTACAGTATGTCCAACCGTGGCTGATCAGACCAAAATGAGCTTCAAATGCTGTACTACAGGTCAAACACAAAAAGTTCATATGACAATTTAGAGGAGCTTCTCTATTTTTGTGCACTTGCATTTCCTTTGGGCTAATTCAATTCTGCTTTATTCATAGAGCATGGCACCAAAGTGGGCCATTCTGTGCCAGTGTCTTTCATGTCATTCAATTAATTCTAAAGTTCTTGAGATAGACTTTGGAAGTGTCCTTGTTTTGCTTTTTTCTAACCACTTTATCAGCACTTGCCCTGTGTGAACCTGTGGATATAGTCTAATTCAACTCAATTAATTCAATTTAATTAATAGGGAATTTATGACGTACCTGTGCTAGGTGAGAGGTAATATGCAAGCTAAAATGCTCCTGCCTTCAAGGAGGTTATATTTATTCAGATAAAGTATGTCACAAAGATGAGAATTGTCAGAAATCATTTGAATGAAAAATTTATCCAATTTTTATTAGAGACCCAAGTTTATAGGAGGAAAACTAAGTGGTGCAATGGACCTGGAGTTGGGGAAGATCTCAGTTCAAATCTTAGACATTTACTAGCTGAATGAACCTGGATAAATCACTTAACACTCTTTGCCTCAGTTTCCTCATCTGTAAAATGAGCTGGAGAAGAAAATGTCAAATAACTCCAGTATGTTTGCCAAGAAAATACCAAATGAGATCATGAAGAGTTGGACACAAAGGAAACTACTGAATAATTCTAGCAACAAAGGAAGAGGATATATTTGGAATTGTAAATTATGTATGCATTGTATGAAAACCATTGTAATGAACTTTGAAACTTGTTACCAAACATTCCTGTTTTCTTTTGAATGGAATTTCACAGCACTTAGCAAAGGTTGATAAAAGGAAAAAAAAACTTTAGATATCATTTGATCCAACCAATTTATTTTGCAAAGAAGAAAGAAGGGACCCAAAGAAAGAAAGTAGTTTGTCCATCATACATCTAAGTAGTAGATGTGGTATTTTAATTCTGTCCTTCTGTCTCTAAACAACGTATCTTTTCTACTTTGAACTTTTTATAAAAATAACTCCAAGTAATGATTAAAATGTTAAATTACATTATGTTGTCTCTCAGGTCAGAGGTTTCTTTGGTCCAGTCTAGGAATTCTAATTATTTCAGCAGTTATGATGATTAAGACATTATATATTTGGATACCATATTTTTCCCCCTAAAAACCCCTCAAAGCATGGTGTCTGCATTAACCTAACATTGTATAACATATAAGTGGTGTTTGTTTTTTTTGTGTGTGTGTCCCCAGGACACAGGTATTTATCCTGTGTCCCCCAACATTCCCTTCTTATAGTTTTATTCTTTTATATAACACTTTACTTCATTTAAGGGTCTATTCCACAAGGTAAAAGTAAAATTGTATCACACATTTGCCAATGATAAAAGATAAAACTCTTTCAGTCCTAATTCTTTCAACAAAATAGATTTGGGATATCGATAGATCAGACTTTTATGTTAATCCCTCTAGGCAAAGAAACCTTTGAGGAGTTATATGACCTGTATTGCCTTTCTGTCCAATCTACATAAAATAGAGAATTGGTCTTCAATATTTACATCCTACTCTAGACTAGCTCTGGGAAACATATTTATTAATATATCACAAGCTTTCTATAGCCTATAGCCTTAAAAACTATTCCAGTGTAGCTGTATGTTTCAGTTGCAAATACACAAATTTTGTCCCCAGGTTTTAAGCAGACTATCTTTCTATATTTGTGTTTTCATGCTTCATTTTAATAATCTACTTTTATTCCTTGCTCATGAAATGAAAGTTTTCTGACCAAGATCAATAAAAACTATGAGGTATGTTATATGGTAATATGCTCAAAGAAAAATAATAGATTATTCCTTTAAATGTTTCAAAGGCCTTCAGATATATGGACAGATTGTATGGTTTCTCCACCAGGTGTGGAATACTGCGAAGTTTTTGCTAGACATATTACTCATGTCTCTCAGGCTGAAAAGGAATATCTTTGAACAAACTAATTTTGGAACTATGCACATACACCACATTTTATGAATTTGCTATTTAAAACTTTATCATTTTAAGTCTTATGAAAAGATTGCCAACTTAATGACATTTAAACATCTAATATTTAAAGATTCCCTTGATGTTCCTATTCCCTCCACTATCTCAGATTATAACTTTCTGCATCAAACAAGGTAATCTTTGAGTATTTCTCGGCCTCATAATTCACATTAATCAAACTAGTAATATCTCTTTAAATTAAGGTAATCTAGTCCTCAGATGACAATTTCCATTCCATTACCGATTTAAAACTTTTCTTGTTAGGTAGTTTCTATTAGAACTTGTTTTTTGTTTGCATAATATTTGAGAGAGAAAAATAATCACCCAATCATACTATGTGTGTAACCAGCAGGGTCTCAAGAGTGGATTTTATTGGATTTTGGTAACCAACTTTCATTGTCCTTCCAAATTCTGTTTCCCTTTAAACTTTATGGAAATGATTTCATGTTTTTAGAAATAGTGATTAGATCGCCTGTAAAGATTAATTATAAGCTACCAAGTAAAACAAATTAAGATTTTTGTGTATTAATTCACATTTAACCTGATTAAGTCATCTTGGGAATAAGTACAAAAATAGCCAGTCTTTAAATATTTTGAAATTCACCCATCTGTGACATCACTTAAATTTGCACCATTTGGAACTATTTTTCATTATTTTTTGACAAGGAAAAAATTGCCATGTCAATTTAGTCCTTAAAATTAAATTCAGGCTTTTATGCCTAATCAAAAGAAAATTTCAAAATATGAGACTGTCTTTTTTATAAATCCATTCATTGTATAAATTCAAGAAGTATCTAGCAAAATAGTCTTCTTATGGCAAAGGTCTAATGGTATAAATCTCTCCTCCCCCCAAACTCTAAAGGTTCCCTGTCATCTCCAGGATCAAAAATAAAATCTTCTGTTCTGTTTTTAAAGCCCTTCATAACTTAACTTCTTATATTTCTATCCTTCTTACACTATATTTCTCTCCATGTATTCTAGAGACACTGGCCTCCTTGCTATTCTTTTTCCCAGGCACTTCATTTATCGACTGCATTTCCATGCCTAGAATTGCTTCCCCCCCATCTCTACCTTCTGGCTTCCTTGGCTTCCTTTTAAGATTCAAACAAAATCTCATATACTTCAAGAAGCCCGTTCTGGTCCCTTTAAATGCTAATGTCTGTTCTCTATTATCTCTCCAATTTATCATACATACACATGTTTTATTTGTACATAAAGAATTATATTTTGTCTCCCCATTAAATTGTAAACTCCTTCATGTCAAACAATGTTTTTCCCTTTCTTTACATCCCCAGAACTTAACTGAACAAATGCCACATAGTAGGTACTTTATTAAGTTTTGTTTACCTGACTTGTTATCATTATTTTATGTTCTGAGTTGAAATCAAAGTAATCTCATAGCATATTTTAGATCCAAATCTTTTTACTATTTGCTAGTTGTTTCATAAAAGAAGTTATACTGTAAGCCTCCAATTTGGTGAACATGAAAAATTCTCATACTATACCTCTAATATGAGATTTTCTTTGTGTTGTCATGATATAGAACAAACACTGACATGCTGCATTCTTAAAAACATCTCAGCATAGGCAGAAGAGCAGAGCTCTCTGGAAGATAATACCAAATGGGGAAAAAAAGTTTCAACCAAAATTTACTGACAATCTTTAAGTCTAGCATCTGAGGATCAGCTTATTGTGTTTAACATGAATCATCACAAGTTTAGAAGGCAGGTTTATGAATTTTTTCAACCCTAATATCTCTCAGAATTTATCACTAAGTTGTATATGGAAAGAGTAACCACAATGACAAAAATCATGACTCCCAAAAAGCTTTAAAGTCCATATTTTCATGCTAGATATAAATGTCAGAAAGTCTAAATAGTTCTTTCTTGGAGTTTGAAGGAGAGAGGGGGATTAAGTCTTTTCATCCAACTCTGATCATTTTAAGGAAAAAAAAAAAAACACAGCAAATTACTTTACTTCCCTGGGCTTCAATTTCTTCATGTATAATATGAGGAGGGTAGACCAGATGAACTTTTTAAAATTATATTAATATCTTTTTCTTTATGTCAAATTCACTGGCAAATGTATTTCTCTTTCAGACCCTAATCAAAAAGCCATCCCTTATAACAAGAATTTTTTAAATGGGGGAAAAAAATAGATCAGCAAAACTAACCAACTTAGCAACTGAGACTGTCAAAAATATGCATTATTCTATGATCATAATTTCATCATACACACACACACACACACACACACACACACACACACACCCCATTTGCAAAGAAGAGAGCAAGTTGCATTTCCTCTTCTTTTCCTTGGGGATAAGCTTTTACCAGATGATTTTAAGGTCCTTTCTAGCTATAACATTCTGTGATTCTAATAAAAGCATATTTTGAAATCTATAAGCTACTTCCAAAAGTATCAAAAATTATGTATTTAACTCCACCTTATCACCCCTTTGCTGCCTTGCTCATTTAATATGATTCAGTAAACTGTCACCATGGAGAGACATTGTGAACTTTCAGTTAACAGAGAAAATAACAGAGGCTCAGTTTCTAGGATCTATTCTTGGCCCTGCTGCTGACTCACTATGCTTTCCATCCAAGCATCTCTCAATGTTTCTATTTGTAAATAAGATTCATCTCTTGTCCACAGGATTGAGAGATGCAGAGATGAAAACTACTATTGAACTCTGATGGAATCTCATGACTCTGTGTAGCTATATTTTATTGGTAATACCATTAATGTTAGCAAACAGAGGAAATGAAGAAACTCTTTTGCACAGAACTATGGATTAACTTTGCTTCTAAAAGACCATGGAAGTTCCATTTATTTAGTTTCTTATACAATTCTTTTACCAAGCCTCAAGAAATTGTAGTTTCACAGCATTTTTCTTGGAGCACTTAATATACAGGATGCCTTTCTTGAAATTTCATGTCATCCTATATATTTCTTTAGAATTATTTGATCATTTTGTCTTCTTAATAAGAAAGTTTGCCCACATCAGTCACATTTATTTCCCTTGTTTTGTTTTGTAAGAAGAAAAATACTTACCAGTTTATATGTTCCCTCTGGCCTTTGAATACAGTGTCTATGTATGTGTCGGGGGAGAGAGACAGACAGACAGAGGCAGAGAGAGAAGGATACACAGAAGGTGAAGAGGAACTCTGTTAGTTCATCCTGAGATCACAAAATTTTGGATTTTAAGCTAGAAAGATGGTAGGAATACCACCCTTCTTTTTACAGATAAAGAAATCTTTACACAGATAAAATGATTTGCCGAAGGTCACACGTAATAAATGTCAGAACCCAAACTTGAACCTGGTTCAAATTTCAATCTTTCCAAATTGATATTCCCTTTTTAACTATTGTAACAATTGCACATTGGCTCCCTAAAATGGTGTTAGTTGCATTATCTTCACTGTAAAGAGAATATCAGTAAGGAAATATATATGGTAAACTTGAAAAACCACTATTTAAAGATGAGTTGGGGGATAGGAATAAATTAGAGGTCTATCCTCTATCTGTAACTTTCTAGGTCTATCTTTCTATCTATATCTGTATATATATATATATATATACACACACATATGTGTATTACTATATAATTAACAGTAGTTAATGCTATATTATATTTCATAGCCCATCTCTTTACATTTGAGCAGACAACAGGAGAAGTTAATTGTCTTATAGAAGATCATGCAGATTTTAAACAGGAAGCATGGAACTAGAATCCATAACATTGCACTATACCAAATTCCATCTGTCTTTTTAATACATGAAGAAATTATGCAGAGAATTTCAATTGAGGTGGCTTGATTAAAACTTAACGTTATCAGGTTGATAAAAGCAGTGTAAGGCATAAAGCCATCTGTGCTAATCTTGTATTTCTGAAAAGGAGAGAAATTTTCAAGGGAGGTCTGAGATTTTGCTTAATTATTCTTTTTCAGCAAGTATCTGAAAGGATTGAATTGTGAGCACAGCACATGACAAAATTAATCAAATAGATAAAGAGCAAGACAGCTTGGCTTCCTGATTTGAGTTGCTCTTTTTCATTTCAGAAATTCCTGAATGTCATCATTTCATACTATTCTTTGTTACATTATTTCTGTACATTTCCTCTACTAGATTAAATACTCCATGAGGGCAGGGACAAAGTCTTATTCTTATCTGCATTTTCTAAATTACATATAGTAATATAATAAGCATTATTCAATATATATTTGTTGAATTTGGTTCGATTGAATCTTAAATATATTATTCCCACTTCTATGCAATCTTTTTGAGCAAATCATTTGAATTCTACATTCATCAATTCCCCTAACCTTAGAGATAAGCAATGAATATAAAACAGGTAAGTAAACAAAAACATACAAGATTTTGAGCTCTATTGAAAGAAAGATTCTCTGAGAATACAATGCTGCATCATCATGTTATTTTATATATACATATACATAGAGATGAGGTCTATCTTTGTGGCATTTCATAAATGACTATGACTCCAAGGATTTACTCCCTTTGCCTGAGGGAGTTTTATTGATTGACTGTTCAATCAATTTTTAGTCATGTATAACTCTTCATGACCCCACTTGAATTTTTATGTTGTTATCGTGATGATGTTTATCCTTCATTTTCAAAGAATACCAATGATATCACAAATGATATCTCAACTATCCTGTGAATTATGTCCTGAGATGCTTAGGGTCAACATTTTCCTAATTACTGACAGATTTGAGGTCAATTGGTCATCCCCAACCTGGTTTAGACAATCTGCTAAGATGCCTTACCAAGAAGCTCAAACTAATGCACTCAGGTGAAATATAGAATATTGAATTTAGGAGAAAGTTTATTATCCAGTTTGACTGAATGTATAGAGTGTATATAAGTGTGAGCAGTAGTGAAAGGGGGAAGTTGAATAAGTAGACTGGAATTAAATTTCAGATGGCTTTTCATGTCAGTTTGAGATATTGTTTTTTATTCTAGAAGTAATATGACACCCCTAGAACCTGAGCAGGAGAATTACATGATTATTTTGTCAGCTGCATAGAAAATAAAATAGGAAAAGGACTAATGTCAGGGAAGGAAAAAGGGGGAAAAAAGATTTTTACTTTTTTATTTTATTATATATTTATTTATTTAAATGAAATAGCAAATTATACATAATACCTTTGCAGTTTCATGAGCTGTCAATTTTAAAAATTATATAATGTTATGGAAATTCTTGTTTTATTTCATAAATTAAAAATAAATAAAAGGGAAAAAAGATATCTAGTGAGTGGTGATGCACATCTAAACTAGGGTCATGGCTATATGAGTAGAAAGAAGATAATAAGCCTCTATCTTGTCTTTTTCCTTTAGACCCCATAGCCTCTTTTTAGGGGATTTATAATCCACTCACATGACTTTTATTATGTCTATTCCAATAATTCCTCCAGACAGACTTATTTTTCCAAAATATCCAAATATCCCTCCTTAAATGTCTTTCTGACAAGGCCTATTTGTATAAAATAGAGAAAGAGAAGGTCAATGAATTGGGTTTGCAATTAAAAATGCTAGAAAAGGAACAAATTAAAAACCCCCAGTCAAACACTAAACTTGAAATTCTAAAAATAAAAGGTGAGATCAATAAAATTGAAAGTAAAAAAACTATTGAATTAATTAATAAAACTAAGAGTTGGTTCTATGAAAAAACCAACAAAATAGACAAACCCTTAGTAAATCTGATTAAAAAAAGGAAAGAGGAAAATCAAATTGTTAGTCTTAAAAATGAAAAAGGAGAACTCGCCACTAACGAAGAGGAAATTAGAGCAATAATTAGGAGTTACTTTGCCCAACTTTATGCCAATAAATTCGACAACTTAAATGAAATAGAAAAATACCTCCAAAAATATAGCTTGCCCAAACTAACAGAGGAAGAAGTAAATATCTTAAACAGTCCCATCTCAGAAAAAGAAATAGAACAAACTATCAATCAACTCCCTAAGAAAAAATCCCCAGGACCAGATGGATTTACATGTGAATTCTACCAAACATTTAAAGAACAATTAACTCCAATGTTATATAAACTATTTGAAAAAATAGGGATTGAAGGAGTCCTACCAAACTCCTTTTATGACACAGATATGGTACTGATACCTAAACCAGGTAGGCTGAAAACAGAGAAAGAAAATTATAGACCAATCTCTAATATTCATTAGAATATTGATGCTAAAATCTTAAATAAAATATTAGCAAAAAGATTACAGAAAATCATCCCCAGGATAATACACTATGACCAAGTAGGATTTATACCAGGAATGCAGGGCTGGTTCAATATTAGGAAAACTATTAGCATAATTGACTATATCAATAACCAAACAAACAAAAACCATATGATCATCTCAATAGATGCAGAAAAAGCATTTGATAAAATCCAACATCCATTCCTAATAAAAACACTTGAGAGCATAGGAATAAATGGACTTTTCCTTAAAATAGTCAGGAGCATATATTTAAAACCATCAGTAAGCATCATATGCAATGGGGAAAAACTGGAACCTTTCCCAGTAAGATCTGGAGTGAAGCAAGGTTGCCCACTATCACCATTATTATTTAATATCGTATTAGAAACACTAGCCTCGGCAATAAGAGTCGAGAAAGATATTAAAGGAATTAGAGTAGGCAATGAGGAAACCAAACTATCACTCTTTGCAGATGATATGATGGTATACCTAGAGAACCCCAGAGATTCTACTAAAAAGCTATTAGAAATAATTCATAATTTTAGCAAAGTAGCTGGCTACAAAATAAATCCCCATAAATCCTCAGCATTTTTATACATCACCAACAAAACCCAACAACAAGAGATACAAAGAGAAATTCCATTCAGAATAACTGTTGATACCATAAAATATTTGGGAATCTATCTACCAAAGGAAAGTCAGGAATTATATGAGCAAAATTATAAAAAAGTATCCACACAAATAAAGTCAGACTTAAATAATTGGAAAAATATTAAGTGCTCTTGGATCGGCCGAGCGAACATAATAAAGATGACAATACTCCCTAAACTAATCTATTTATTTAGTGCTATACCAATCAGACTTCCAAGAAAATATTTTATTGATCTAGAAAAAATAACAACAAAATTCATATGGAACAATAAAAAGTCGAGAATCTCAAGGGAATTAATGAAAAAAAAATCAAATGAAGGTGGCCTAGCTGTACCTGATCTAAAATTATATTATAAAGCAGCAGTCACCAAAACCATTTGGTATTGGCTAAGAAATAGATTAGTGGATCAGTGGAAAAGGTTAGGTTCACAAGACAGAATAGTCAACTATAGCAATCTAGTGTTTGACAAACCCAAAGCCCCTAACTTCTGGGAAAAGAATTCATTATTTGATAAAAACTACTGGGATAATTGGAAATTAGTATGGCAGAAATTAGGCATGGACCCACACTTAACACCATATACCAAGATAAGATCAAAATGGGTCTATGACCTAGGCATAAAGAACGAGATTATAAATAAATTAGAGGAACATAGAATAGTTTATCTCTCAGACTTGTGAAGGAGAAAGAAATTTGTGACCAAAGATGAACTAGAGACCATTACTGATCACAAAATAGAAAATTTCGATTACATCAAATTAAAAAGCCTTTGTACAAATAAAACTAATGCAAACAAGATTAGAAGGGAAGCAACAAACTGGGAAAACATTTTCACAGTTAAAGGTTCTGATAAAGGCCTCATTTCCAAAATATATAGAGAACTGACTCAAATTTATAAGAAATCAAGCCATTCTCCAATTGATAAATGGTCAAAGGATATGAACAGACAATTTTCAGAGGATGAAATTGAAACTATTACCACTCATATGAAAGTGTTCCAAATCATTATTGATCAGAGAAATGCAAATTAAGACAACTCTGAGATACCACTACACACCTGTCAGATTGGCTAAGATGACAGGAAAAAATAATGATGAATGTTGGAGGGGATGCGGGGAAAACTGGAACACTATTGCATTGTTGGTGGAGTTGTGAACGAATCCTACCATTCTGGAGAGCAATCTGGAATTATGCCCAAAAAATTATCAAATTGTGCATACCTTTGATCCAGCAGTGTTTCTATTGGGCTTATATCCCAAAGAAATACTAAAGAAGGGAAAGGGACCTGTATGTGCCAAAATGTTTGTAGCAGCCCTGTTTGTAGTGGCTAGAAACTGGAAAATGAATGGATGCCCATCAATTGGAGAATAGCTGGGTAAATTGTGGTATATGAATGTTATGGAATATTATTGTTCTGTAAGAAATGACCAGCAGGATGAATACAGAGAGGACTGGCGAGACTTACATGAACTGATGCTAAGTGAAATGAGCAGAACCAGGAGATCATTATACACTTCGACAACGATATTGTATGAGGACATATTTTGATGGAAGTGGATTTCTTTGACAAAGAGACCTGAGTTTCAATTGATAAATGACGGACAAAAGCAGCTACACCCAAAGAAAGAACACTGGGAAACGAATGTGAACTATCTGCATTTTTGTTTTTCTTCCCGGGTTATTTATACCTTCTGAATCCAATTCTCCCTATGCAACAAGAGAACTGTTCGGTTCTGCAAACATATATTGTATCTAGGATATACAGCAACATATCCAACATATAAAGGACTGCTTGCCATCTAGGGGAGGGGGTGGAGGGAGGGAGGGAAAAAAAATTGGAACAGAAACGAGTGTCAATATAAAGTAATTATTAAATAAAAATGTTTAAGAACGTCCATTCAAAATATGGTTCATTTCCCAGCTTTCTTATTTCTATTGTTATGACCTTTATCCTCCCAGTTGTCAAAGCTCAAAACCTTATAATAATTTTTATTTCTTTTTTCTCTTATCCACTACTTCTATAGCAGTGCTCTTTTATTTCTATCTCCATGATATCTTTTGTATCTGAAGTTTCTTCCTTTCCCCCATCACCCTAGTTGAGAAACACTTTACTTTTCAGATGGATTACCATAATACTTTCATTACTGTTCTCCCTGGCTCCAAACTTTTCTTTCCATTTTTCATACATCTGTCAATAAAATCCTCATAATGCACAGGTCTAACCATATTATACTTATGCTTAAAAGCCTTCAGTGGCTTCTCATTGCCTACAGAATAAAATATTAAAAACTCTTAGATTGTCATTCAAGGCTTTCCACAATCAAATATTATATGGGTATTTATAAGCCTGGGCTCCATGAGAATCTCACCTACTATGAGATCTATAAGTAGTAAGTGGTAAAGAAGAAATTAGCTAGTCTGAAAGGAAAATCAATTTATTAGTGCACTAGGGAAAACCTTGTGGGCCAAGAGTGACTTTAGCAGCTCAAGATATACATTGGATTTTTATAGTTTTTTAAATACAACTTAGAGTACACAGTCCATAAGTTATAGCCTGAGGGAAAATCGAATGAGGAAATATTCAAGCCTTGGGTTCATAAAGGTCAGATTTGTTCATGTAGGAAATGTGTTAATATTACCAAAAATACTATGTTCATAGAAAATCTCCATGATGGTTGAGAATATAACAGAATCATTTTCATCTTGTCACTAACAATAAGGAGATAAACCGCAGGTGTCTATTTCCTTGATCTCAGAGTTTATTTTACCTGGAGAGAATATATTTCCCCTAAACTCACAATACATGTTTACTATGACCTCCTCCAAACAGATTTCATTGTAATATTCCAGGCCTATTTTATTCTAACCCATTTTACCCACTCTTTCTTTTAAAACTCAGATTTGATTTCTGTTTCTCATTCTCTTTCAGCCTCTCCCCTCCTGCATTCATTTGCACTGATCTTTTGTTGGGCCATACCCCTCACTTTGTGTCTTTTGACATCCTTCTCTTTCTTCAAAACCCTCCACAAATGGCATCTCTTTCTTGAAATCTTTCCTGGCTCTCCCCCTCCCACCTTGACTCATTCACCTGCTACACCAGCTGAATGTGATCCTTGCCTCCTAGCATTTTTAATAACACTTATTCTAAAGTCTGGACCCTATTTGTTATTGACTGCTTTCTACTTTGATATTTTTTTTGCACCGTTTCTTTGCCTCAATTATACATCGCAAACTCCTTGAGTATAAGATATTATATTAGTCATACAAGCACATTACCTTGAAAATTGATACTTACTAAATTTTTTTTTAATAATTACGAAGGAATGAATTTATACTTAATAAGAAAGGGGGTGAGTTTTCCCCTTTTGGATTTCTCAATAATAACACTTATTTGCATCTTGGGAAAATTTGGATATCTCCAGCCATGGCTGTTGGTTATAACTCTATTTAATAAAAGAGGGATAAAAGAGGGATAGGAAACTGTGTTTGTTAAGATTCAGCTAAAAGAGTTAGTTGCTCTGGGCTGCTGAGTCTTGTCATCCTTCTGTAAGTCACATCTTTCTTAAATCACACTGAATTTAAAAACAAAAGTTTTCACAGGGTGTGTTCTGGTATGAAAAGTTTCCATGTGTGATTTACTTATTTTTTGACATCTGTAGAGTGATGTCCTTTTCATTGTAATTCTATACATGTCTGACTAAAATCTATGTATATGCCATTTTTCTTTGAAAAAGATCTTAAGAATAGGTAGCAATTTTAAACCTAGAAATTATAATATCTTACAGCAATTTTCTGGAGAAAAAAGGAGGTAAAATGCTAAAGAAAACTATAATGATAGTCTGGCCTTCATTATATTTTTCCTCTTTTTTTGTTGCCCCACCAAGGATTAGAATATTTAAGCTTCTAAACATAGTCCTATATGATGACATCCTCTAAAACTATTGTGAGTATCTTGTTTGTAAACCTTTAGGAAAAAAAGGGGGAAAAACCTTTGTCAGTGTGTGTTTAAATCACTTTTTTCCATAATTCAATAGTTGTCCTATTCCAAGGGGAAAAGATGATATGAAAGATAGGTGATGTTTATTTCCCAGCTGCCTGACAATTATATAATGTCATTTTCTTTCTGAGCATCTTGACTGCCATTTGATTGATTTCTCTTAAGCTTGTACTTTGATCTTTGACTCTTTGTCTTTAAATAAGAGAAATCTCAGATTATCTGTGATACTGTCATCTGGAGACTGCTGACAAGGCCAGGAAAATTCCATATTTCCAGATCTCAGGCTACTGCTGTTGAACTATTTGAGATTATCAGCAGATGATACCAAATGATACAGCATTGTCTTAATCTCTCATGAAAATGGAAAGCTCACAAAATCAAAATAAAATATATCCAATCTTTCCTGCTTCACGAGTAATAGCTAATCTGTAATAACTTGTTAATGTACAGTATTAACATAATAGCATTTTCATCGCTCTGGTAGAATTAAAGCATAGATCATACCATTAGCATAAATTGATAGACAGACAGCATCTGCCTTATGTTATGATAGTGTAACCGTGGTGGCCAGTATATCTGCTAGAATACAAAAATGGGAGTTTAAACAGACTCTTGTCATTTACAATGTTTGCGACCAAAGGCAGGTCATTTTCTATAAATATAAAATCTGCCTCCCCACTAGCATTTAAAGCTGTTTATTATCAGATGCCATCCTACCTTCTCAATCTTCTTATGCTTTACCCCTCTCCAGGCACTCTATTATTTATTGACCTACTTCCTGTTCCTAGCCCCCAACACTATCTCCTGACTCCAGTGCATAAATAAAATGTTCTCCCTTTTCACCTCTGCCTCTTCATTTCTCTTGTTCCTTCCAAGACCCAGCAAAAAATCTTACATTCTTTAGGAAACCTTTCTTAGTCATCCAGTTGCTAATTCCTTACTTTTGAGATTGCCTTCCATCGACTCAATTATATTATAGTTATTTACATTTTGTCTCCTGCATTAGAGTATAAGTACTTTGAGGGTAGTCACAATGTTTGCATTTCATTGTATTTGAAGTCTTAGTAAGGTGTTCAGAACTAGTTTTAATAAATGCCTGTGCATTGTCGTCTATAAAAATTGAGATAATAATATTTGTTTCATTCATTCCCACAGTATTAATAAAAATAACTATACTGCTTTACACATATCAAATCTTTTGGGATGCATATTTTAATTGTTATTCACTGATGTTCTACTCTTCATCACTCCATTTGGTGCATTCTTAGCAAAGATATTAGAATGGTTTTCCCTTTCCTTCTTCAGCTCATTGAACAGATGAGGAAACTGAGACAGAGTTAAGTGGCTTGACCAGGATTGTTGTTTGTTGTTTCTTTTAATTCTTGAAGAAAACCATGACATCAGGGAAGTGATATCATGACATGCAAGTGAATCCGAATGAAGTGAAGTCACCAGCTTCACTTTCTCCTTCTGAGCCCAGATCACACATCTAGTAAGTGTCTGAGCCAGATTTAAACTCAAGAAGATGAATCTTTCAAACTCCAAACCAGTAAGCTGTTTTACTTTGGAATATGTGATGTCCTATAAAGTTGTGATTTACTGACTATTATGGACTTAATTTTGTTATTTTTATTTACAAAATTGAGAGGTGAAATCTTTTGCCTCCCAAATTCAAACAATATATCAAGAATTCCAAAGATAGGCTCTCCATAAGCATAGATATCCCATTATTAAACATGAATCAATGGGGCATTATATTGAGGGTCAAGCCTTGCCCCTGAGACATTCTAGCTGGAGTTTCCATTCCCTGAAGTACTGATGAAATTATGGCTGAAAGCCAAGCAAAACAAAATAAAACCAATCTCATTCATTATGTTCAAAAGCCTTCTTAGCTCCGGGTTTAGGTAGATAGTTTATCTTAAGTATCCTCATAGTTTCTTATGTGGATCACTAAAAAATTCTTTAAAGCTACACAAAGTAGTTTGAGTAAAGCTTTTATAAAAGCACACTCTCCATAGATCATCTAAAATTAAAAATATATACTTATCAATTTTAAAACTTAGAAAACAATATTTTCTTTACCTTTTTTGCTGTGGACACAAAAATTTCTTTATCCACAAAAATTATTCCTAGATTCACTTTAGATTCTGCTCCCATCATACAAATAATCTGCACACGTAGGCACAGCAGAAAATTTCAAGTGGTCAAAAAGGCAAGGATTGACATTAGGCAAACAGAATCTTTAAAAAATAATAATAGTTTTTATTTTCAAAATACATGCAAAGATAGTTTTCAGCATTCACCCTTGCAAAATGTTATGTTCTCAATTTTTTCTCATCCCTTTTCCCCACACTCTCCCCCACACAGCAAGTAATCCAATATATGTTAAACATGTGCAATTCTTCTATACATATTTCCACAATTATGCTGCACAAGAAAAATCAGATTAAAACTGAAAAAAATGAAAAAGAAAATAAAATGCAAGCAAACAACAACAAAAGGTGAAAATACTATGTTGTGATCTACCTTCAGCCCAACAATCCTCTTTCTGGATACAGATGGCTCTCTTCATCACCAATCTATTGGAATTGGCCAGAATTACCTCATTGTTGAAAAGAACCACGTCCATCAGAATTGATCATCACATAATCTTGTTGCCATATACAGTGGTTGGTTCTACTCACTTCACATAGCATCAATTCATGTGAGTTTCTCTGGGCCTCTCTGAAATCATCCTCCTGATTGTTTTTTATGGAATAATAATATTCCATAATATTTATATAACATAACTTATTCAGCTATACCCTAATTAAGTGGCCATTCACATAGTTCCTTGCCACTACAAAAAGAGCTGCTATAAACATGTTTCCACATGTCCATCCTTTTCCCTTTTTATGATCTCTTTGGAATACAGGCTCAGTAGAGACACTGGAAAGCAATATTTTCTTTTTTTATTATAGCTTTTTATTTACAAGATATATACATGTGTAATTTTTCAGCATTGATAATTGCAAAACCTTTTATTCCAATTTTTCCCCTCTCTCACCACTCCCTCCCCCAGATGGCAGGTAGACCAATATATGGTAAATATGTTAAAGTAAATGTTAAATACAATATATGTATACATATCCATACAGTCATTCCATACAGTCATTTTGCTGTACAAGAAGAATTGGACTTTGAAATAATGTACAATTAACCTGTGAAGGAAATCAAAAATGCAAGTGGACAAAAACAGAGGGATTGGAAATGCTATGTAATGGTTTACACTCATTTCCCAGAGTTCTTTTGCTGGGTGTAGCTGGTTCTATTCATTATTAAACAAATGGAACTGATTTGGTTCATCTCATCATTGAAGAGAGTCGCATCCATCAGAATTGATCATCATATAGTATTGTTGTTGAAGTATATAATGAGCTCCTGGTCCTGCTCATTTCACTCAGCATCAGTTCATGTAAGTCTTTCCAGGCTGGAAAGCAATATTTTCTTAGAGCATTCTAATAATAGGCATTCTTTTAAAAAATTTTTTTAAATTTCTAAATATTTTTCATCAACTTTTGATTTATTTTCTCACCATTTAACAGTAACCTAAAGATCATAGACTGAAAGACAAACAATAATTTAAAGAGTAATATGACTTAATTAATTTATTTTTTTCTTTTTAGAGGCATAAGGGGAGGACTGAGTTTAATCCCATTGCTGATCACCATGGAAGCTCTGAACTTCTTCCAACTCATACCACGTAGCCCAATTGTTCCTCAATCTTGAGGGCCCATCATTTTTGGTGTTGGATTATGTATAAACACTGAATTGGTTTTAATCCTACCGTAGCTCAGAACTCTCAAGCTCAAAAGATAGACCAGTAGCAGAAATGACATTAGTATTACACTATACCTAATTATACCTTCATTTCAAGAATTATGGCCATGAGACCCAACTATAATGTGCCTGGGACTGAGCACAATTTCCAACTGTGAGCTAATCAAAAGAATGCTGACTTTGAAATCAGAGGCCCTGGGTTTTAAATCCTGCATCTAGGCTATTTAAAGAAGAGTCTTCAAAAATAGGAATCAGAAGATTCCCATAACAGACTCAATTTTGCTACTCAATATCTGTGATCTTGGGCATAGCTTTTTGACCTGATCTCTCAGCATCAATTTCTTCATCTATAAAATTAAAATAATTCATATGTAATGGGGATAAACTGGAACCATTCCCAATAAGATCAGGAGTGAAACAAGATTACCTACTATCACCATTACTATTCAATATTGTATTAGAAATGTTAGCTTTGGCAATAAGAGATGAAAAAGACATGAAAGGAATTAGAGTAGGTAATGAGGAAACCAAATTATCATTCTGATGATATGATGGTATACTTAGGGAACCCCAAAGAATCTACTAAAAAGCTATTAGAAATAATCTACAACTTTAGCAAAGTTGTGGGATACAAAATAAATCCACATAAGTCATTAGCTTTTTTATACATCACTAACAAAATCCAATAGCAAAAGACACAAAGAGACATTCCATTTAAAATAACTGCCAATAGTATAAAATATTTGGGAATCTATTTGTCAAGGGAAAGTCAGGAACTATATGAGCAAAACTATAAAACATTTTTCACACAAATAAAGTCAGATCTAAACAACTGGAAAAATATCAAGTGCTCATGGATAGGCTGAGCGAACATAATAAAGATGACAATGCTCCCTTAACTAATCTATTTATTTAGTGTTATAATCAAACTCCCAAGCAATTATTTTACTGACCTAGAAAAAATAACAAAAAATTCATCTGGAGGAACAAAAGGTCAAGACTGGCTCAGATGGCTAAGATGACAGGAAAAGATAATGATGAATGTGGAAAGGGATGTGGGAAAACTGGGACACTGATGCAGTGTTGGTGGAGTTGTGAATAGATCCAACCATTCTGGGGAGCAATTTGGAACTATGCTCAAAAAGTTATCAAACTGTGCATATCCTTTGACCCAATAGTCTACTGGGCTTATATCCCAAAGAGATCTTAAAGAAGGGGAAAGGGACCCACATATGCAAAAATGCTTGTGGCAGCCCTTTTTGTAGTGACTAGAAACTGGAAATCAAATGAATACCCATCAATTGGAGAATGGCTGAATAAATTGTGGTATATTAATGTTATGGGATATTATTGTTCTGTAAGAAATGACCAGCAGGATAATTTCAGAGAGATTTGGAGAGATGTACATGAGTTGATGCTAAGTGAAATGAGCAGAACCAGGAGATTGTTATCTCTACAACAACTAGGTTATAAGATGATCAACTCTGATGGATATGGCTCTCTTCAACAATGAGATGATTCAAACCAATTCCAGTTGTTCAGTAATGAAGAGAATCAGCTACACCCAGAGTGAGAACTATGGGAAATGAGTGTGTACCACAACATAGCATTTCTACTCTTTCTGGTATTATTAGCTTGCATTTTTGTTTTCCTTCTCAGGTTTTTTTCTTTCTTTCTAGATTGGATTTTTTTTGTGTGCAGCAAAATAACTGTATAAATATGTATACATATATTGGATTTAACATATTCAACATGTATTGGACTACCTGCCACATAGGGAAGGGGGTGGGAGAAAGAGGGGAAAAGTTGGAACACAAGGTTTTGCAAGGGTCATTGCTGAAAAATTACCCATGCATATATTTTGTAAATAAAAAACTATAATAAAAAATTAAGATAATTTATCTTTCCAGAACAGTTTCCTTTGTTGTTGTAAGAAATAGAAATTCATATAAAAATGTTTAGAAAAGCTGTTCAGCTATGCCCAAAGGGCTATAAAATCATGCATCCTCTTTGATACAGCAGTGTCTCTATATCCCAAAGAGATCATAAAAAAGGAAAAAGGCCCCACATATATAAAAATGTTTGTGGCAGTCCTTTTTGTAGTGACAAGAAACTGGAAACTGAGTGTATGCCCATCAATTGGAGAGTGGCTGAATAAATTATGGTATATGAATATAATATAATATTATTGTTCTATAAGAAACTTTCAGCAGATTTCAGAAAGGTTTGGAGAGAGATTAACTGATATTAAGTGAAATTAGTAGAACAGGATAGCAGTGTACATAGTAACAACAAGATTATACAATGATCAATTCTGATGGACATGGTTCTGATGAACAATGAGATGATTCGGACCAGTTCTAGTAGATCTGTGATGGAGAGAGCTATCTGCATCCAGAGAGAGTATTATGGGAACTGAATGTGGATCACAACATAGTATTTTCACCTTTTTGTTTTTGTTTACTTGCTTGTTTTTTTCTTTCTCTTTTTTTTCTTTTTGATCTGATTTTCCTGTGCAGCATGATAAATGTGGAAATATTTTTAGAATAATTGCACATGCTTCACCTGTATTAGATTACTTCCTGTCTAGGGGAAGAGGGAGGTGAGAAGGGAGGGAAAAAGGTTTTGTAAGGGGGAGTGATAAAAATTATCTTTTCATGTATTTTGAAAAATAAAAAGTTATTATAAAAAGAAAAGAAAAGCTGTTCAGATATAGAAATGAAAGTTGTTCCAAACATTTTTATAAGCTCTAAAATTCTTTATTTGGGCATCTAGTTGGAGTGCTGGGTTTGGACTCAAGAAGACTCATTTTCTTGAGTTCAAATCTGGCCTCAGACACTTAATAGTTATGTGACTCCAAACAAGTTACTTAATTCTGTTTGCCTCAATGTTCTTATCTGTAAAATGAGCTGGAGAAGGAGATGACAAACAATTTCACTATCTTTACCAAGAAAATGCCAAATGGGATCATAAAGAGTTGGATATCACTGACAAATGACTGTACAACAAAATTCTAAAAAATATTTTTAAAGCAGTAAACTTTTTCTCATAATTCAACAGTAAGCTAGAGAGCACAGAACAGTAATTTAAAGTATAATTTGTATTTCAGTTCTCAGCACTGACTATATAACCATGAACTAATGGTATAATCTCTATATGTTCAGTACCTTCCTCTGTGAAAGAAACATCACGTTTGCCACTTGACACACTAGGATGCTTTCTGGGATGAATTGTTTAAAAGAGTTCTAAGTATCTCTAATTATGAATGCTTCATGAATAGGAAGAAATGGGTCAAATTTAAGACTTTCCTATATAGTTTTAGTTATAGTATTGTTGTTGTCCAAAAAAATGGTTGCATAAATGTAACTAGAAAGTACATAGTAGGGATTCAGAAAAGGTTTAGTTTTGCCAAATTATGCCATTCAAGGTTAAAAAGTTCATTTAATTAAAAAAAGAAAAACACATTATTTTCCCAAGATACTAAATCCTTAAAAGATCTTTTAAAGATTTGATGGGTTTCCACTTTACTGGAAAATTAACCATCTTGTTCTTGGAATATTGGTTAGTCTGGCATCTGTGAAAGAGAAGTCACTTGATTCATTCTTATTTGGTGGTTGTAACATCAGCTTGTATCTATAGTACACATTAATTTAAAAAAGACCTACATTCATAGTGATAAATGATTTCTTATAATTCTCTTATATAATAGGTTGGGGTTGAGCTCACAGCATTATGTTAGGAAATATTTCCCTCACTTTATACCTTCCATTGTATCCTCATTCCTTAAACACAGGGGAACATTAAAAAATAGTCAATCACTAATGCATTGTTGATGGAGTTGTGAAATGATCCAAACATTTGGAGAGCAATTCAGAAGTATGCCCAAAGGGCTATAAAACTATGCATACCCTTTGATCCAGCAGTGTCTCTAGTAGGTCTATATTCCAAAGAGATCATAAAAGAAGGAAAAGGACCCACATATACAAAAATGTTTCTAGACAGCCCTTTTTGTAGTGGCAAGGAACTGGAATCTGAGTAGATGCTTCTCAGCTGGGGAACAGCTGAATAAGTTATGGTTTATGAATGTAGTGGAATATTATTGTTCTATAAGAAATGACAAGTAGGTTGATTTTGCAAAGGAGTGGAAAAACTTACACGAACTGATACTGAGTGAAGTGAGCAGAACCAAGAGAACATTGTACACAATAACAATAAGATTATATGATGCTCAACTAGGATTAACTTGGCTCTTTTCAACAATGAGGTGATTCGAGATAATTCTAGTAGACTTGTGATGGAAAGAGCCATCCACATCTAGAGAAAGAACTATAGAGATTTTTTTGTTATTTGTTTGCTTTTTTCCCTTTCTTGTGTTTTTCTCCCTTTTGATTTGATTTTTTTGCTTTTACATAGATTGACAAATACAGAAATATGTTTAGAAGAATTACACATTTAATCTGTATTGTATTGCTTGCTGTCACAGATGGGGAGTAAGGAAAAGAGGAATAAAAATTTGGAACATGAGATTTTGTAAAGATGAATGTTGAAAACTATCTTCGCATGTATTTGGAAAATTAAAATATTATTTAAAAAGTCAACCACAGGTATTTATGAGAAATAATATTAAATACAACAAATAAATTCTTTAAAATGTACTTAAGTAGAAATAAGACAGGAACAAGGAAGGATTTCCCTCTTTCTCTTCACTTGCTTGTTTTTCTCAGGGTCTTGCAGAGTACCTGGTGCATGATAAACATTTAATAGATGAGTGTTTATTAATTGATTAGACTAGATGAAGAGGGGGTCCATTCCAGTCCTCAAAATCTGTGATTCTGTGACTTGAAGGGTTACCTAGTTGAACTTCTTCCTGATGTCAGTTAAAATTAGCCCCTTTGTGAAATTATATAGGAAGAGAAAACTTATTGTCTTATGAGATAACCTCTTATTAGTTGGACAGTTATATAATTGATGTGTTAAGCTTTAAATCTCCCTCCCTGAAAGTGTGATCAAGTATTGATTTTTTTATTGTTCTTGGGAATACATAGAATGTATCTAATGCCTTTTCCATATGTTATTGTTGTTATGGATTTTCTTGGCAAAATACTAGAGTGGTTTGCCATTTCTTTCTCTAACACATTTTACAGATGAGGAAACTGAGGCAAACAGGATTGAATGGCTTGCCCAAGTCAGGAAGTGTCTGAGGCTAGATTTGAAGTCAACAAGTTGAATCTCCTTGACTCGAGGTCCAGCACTCTATGCACTGTGCTATCATATTACCCCATCAAATAGTTAAACTCAGCAGTCCTATAGCCTTCTCTCTCTTACCCTGATTCCATCATCATCTTCTCTTCTCCATTTTACTGTAACTCTTCCATTGCTCCTCCCTTGATATGATTTCCCATTACTTTACCAACTGGCTTATCCTATTCTGGACACACTGGACACACATTCCTAGAACAATAACTATTGCTAACTGGAACTAAGAATAGTCTTCCAGTTGTAATCTAATTAATGAATCTAGAACTTGTTTTGCTGTCAAAGCCCTATGTCCAAATCTTGACTTGTAGGTCTCCTTCCTGTTTGCCGTTGGGCAAATCATTATAACCCTGGCCCTGAGTTTCTTCATTTATAAATTGAAGATGAGTTAAATGATTCATCTCATCCTAGATTTATTATTTTATGAACAAGATAAGATCATCTCCCTTGCTCTGTGTACTCTACTTGAATGAATACAGTTTTATCTGTAATGAAGCAAAAGATTTTAAATTCAAGAGAGATTTTTTTTTTTATAAGTACTATATCCAAGGCACTGAGATACAGTCAACAAAAAATGTTTTGATTTCTCCTAGTACAATGCCTCAAGCATACATTTCTTCCCTCCTTTTTGGCATGAACATTTAGTTTCGGTTATATTCTCTTCCACTTACTCTTCTATAAGGCTTTTAAAAAGATATAGAAATTCACAAATTTACCAATGATGTATTTACTATTTCATCTCTTAGCACTGAATGGAAAAATAAAAGATAGCAGAGCTAATATTTTACAAGAACTCCAAAGACTCAGTTTTTATTCTGTGTGTATGTTTGAATGAATTAAGTGAATTGAGAATGACCGACAATTATGTATACAAAGTGAAAATGCAAAATAAGAAGTACTTGAATTTAACATTTTCTTCAAAGAATGAAAGATATGATATAATTCATATTTACTGTTATTTCATACAGACTCATTGACAAAGTATTTTATTTGTAATGAGTATAGAGGTTGATGTGTTTTAGTGCTATTAAACTCCTTAGGGTTTAATTTGTTTTGTTGCATGTAGATGTTAAGTAGATAATTCCCATTAGTGTAATGAGAGTTTTGTATATAAATATTTCTGTGCATGAAATTATATGTTCCTGTCAAGATATAATATATTTGCTAATGGTAAATTCTTTCTGTGTATTTACAATGAAAAGGACTTCTCTGCACAATAATACATTTGAAGACAATTTTTTTCTACAGTTTTTTCTAAATAGAAAGCTTAATTAGATTATATATATACGAGACACTAAAGTAGTTGTTTTAAAGCATGTTTTTATAAGAACTTTGTTGAAAAGAATGAGACTTTAATCCCTTGTAGATTGAAGTTTACTTCCATTTTACTCCTTTATTTTTTAAAACTCAAAACCAAAAGAATTAGAATATGAAATCCTGAATTCTATTGACATGCTCCAAAATGGGTTCCAGATAATAATAATTTGTCCTTGTTCATCACTTCCCACATAGCACTGCCATGATCTAAGTAGTTTGAATGTCACTATTACCATTTTGTAGTTGAGAAAACTGAGGCAGATGAAAATTAAATGACTTACACAGAGTTACACACTAATTAACACTTTACAATGCTCTCATTTGATCCTCATAACAATCTGGCAAGTATGTGTGATTAAATTTATCTCTATTTTAAAGTTGTAACTGAGGCAGACAGACGTTAAGTGACTTGCCTAGTATCATGTACTAATAAGGATCTCAGTATATTTTTATTTCAGATTTCTTGACTCAAGTCTTCAACTTTATCTACTAGATCATATTACTTCAGGATAAACCATTATAGGAATAGAACTGCTAATTTCAAAATCCATGTTTCTGAGTCTCCATTTAGGAGCTAAGTGGAAATCTGGGCCTGAAGTCAAGACCTGAGTTCAATTTCAGCCTAAATCAATTGCTATCTATGACTCTGGGCAGGTCACTCAACCAGTCTGCTTCAGTTTCTTCAACAATAAATTAGGGATAATATTAGTTGCTACTCCAGTGCCATTTTTGAGGATCAAATGAGGTAATATTTGAAAAGTACCTCACATAGTGCCGGACACTATTCTACAGATGATGCAAAGACTTTTTATATTATAATATTTCAGAGATCATTTAATCAAAAAGATCAATTAATTGATCAGAGGCCAATTAATTTATTGATATGGATAGTTTCTTCCCCAGTGAAGACCATATTCTCTTTATACTTAACAAGGATGTTTTCATTAGTTACAAACAAAACAACCACTGTCTGCTAGCCCTCTTTTTATTGATGAGTTTCTCATAATTTAACTAGTGTTCCATTTGTCACCAGACCATCCCCCTTTTCAAAGAGCTCTCTATGTAGACCTTAAATTTTATTAAAAACTTGAGCTTTTTCTGTTTTAATCTACTGGCTTAGCATTGAGAGCCTTGGATCCTCTCCACACTATCCTAAAGTATTGGCAAAAACCTTAGTCAAAGTTTTTCCATTGCCGCATAGATACTCTATTACTTACTCAGAAGCTGCTCCTATCACTTTTTGTCACTGATAATAAGCAAGGCTCATTGATTTATTTTTCCATCTTTTGTTTAAAATGCTAATGAAGACTTCTGAAAAGCAGATATAAAAATGGAAAACATAGAGTAAGTTAATAGACTTGTTTCCCAACCCTTCACAGTTCCACTTTGACTACAAGAAACATATTTGAAAAGGCCAGAACTCTCCATCTTGATTAGATCATTTCATTTACTGAGCAACTTCTCTGGAAACTACCTTCTCTCAGTTTTAGAAATATTTGAACCTAAACTTCCCTGGTTCTATCTAGAAATAAGCACATAAGGGACTATAAAAATGTATCGCAATAAATTAGGAGAATAAGTATATTATAGTAACAACTACAATAACATTGTAGTAGGTGATTAAAAAAAAAAAACCTAGATTATCATCTGTAATGTGCTCCTAAAAAACTTTTATATAAAGTGGACTAATCAAACTCCTTGAGCTTTAGTTTCTTCATTTATAAAACAAGAGAGCGGGATTAATTGCCTTTCAGCTGTAATATTATTTTCTTCCCTAATTTATATTCCTTCCATTCTATGGAAAGAAGAAAAGACATTTTTGATGGTCCAAATTCTTTATCAAGACAGCTTATGTATACATGTATTATTTTGATCTATTGATCAATCAATTGTTTAATCTTCTTTTCTGTTGCTGTAAAACAGTATTTCTCAAAACTTTTTTTAATGTTATAGCCTTACTTGGAAGTGTTCCATTCTTATACACTCATCTACTCCATCCAGTGAGCCTTTTTTGCATATTATAAATTAAAGTGAATAGTAATAGAGAAGTAATAGGAATAAAAAGAGCAATGAAGTATGTTTGAAGTACTGAAAGATGGAGAGGACAGGGAGGAAATAAGAAGTTTTTAAGTATCTACACTGTGCCAGGCATTGTGCTAAGCATTTTATAAACAATCTTTTTGATTCTCACAATAATTCCTTTTTATTTTGTTTTTTTAAATATTTAATATGGATTTTCCCAATTATATGTAAAAACAATTTTAATATTCTTTTTTTTTCAAATTCTGAGTTCCAGATTCTCTCTCTCTTTTTTCTCCAGTCCCTCTTCACCCTCTTGAGAAGGCAAGCGATTTGATGTAATAATGCAAAGCACATTTGCATGTAACTCATGCTGTAAAAGAAAACATAAACCAAAAAAAAGAAAAGTATGTTTCAATCTGCATTTCAACTCTACTAGTTCTTTTTCTATATAGATGGACAGCCTCTTTCATCATAAGTTCTTCAAAACTGTCTTGGAACACTGTTATGTTGAAAATAAGTAAGTTATTCACAATTGATCTTCATATAGTATAGCTGATAACTCACAATAAAGCTTGATAATTGTTATTTCACACATTATTGTGTTATTATACTCGTTTTCCAATAGTAAAAACTGAGATAAAAACTGAAAATAAATAAATTGCCCAAAGTCCAACAGCTAGTAAAAATTTGAGCTTGGATTTAAACTCGGGTCCTCATTACTCAATATCCAACACACTTTCTATTTTGCCACTTAAGTGAATGGAAAATTAGAGCAATGTTAGAACATGCAAGAGGTAGGGGGAAAAATCAGAAGTACCCTCTATCATCACCATCAAAGAGCTACTCAGGGGGTTAAAACTATACTGTAAAACCCTTTTTGGGGGCTGTCACACACATTTTAAAAATTACTATATAACATTAATAGGAAAGTTTTATGAGTCTAAGAAAACAATATGAATTTTTAAGGGAAAGTATAGTGAGGGAAATGTGTATTGGGAGCATTTGGGGCACAATCCTGTTTAAGAACATCTCTCATGTCAGCAGTAAGGTCTCATGAGTTCACATATCTTCTATATCTTTCAAAATAATAAATACTTTTGGGGGCAGAAAAGAAAAATCTAGAAAAAATTTTTTAAAGGTATTTAAAATTTACATATCTTAAATGTTACTCAGGAAGAAGGAGGGATCGTTGTGCAATCTTTCCTTTCCCCCTTTGTCCTTTATCCAAGTTACCTTGGTCCTCTAGCATATGGAACTTGACAAGATTTAGAATAATTTTGTAGAGTCCTTTGTTTAACAGAAAACATGGTCTTTGAGACCATTAGATAGGTATTGTACAGTTTAATCCATTTGTCATCAACCTTTTCTATTCATCTTAAAATTCATAAAGCATGATCTTCTAACATAACAAAATATGTACTTTGACTTTAGAAAAATTGCATCCTTATTGAAGTATTTTTCAGATGAAAAACATTCTCTGAAGTGTTTGATTGATGATATTAGTTTTCAGAAGCATAAGAGTTCCATAGCACTCCAGGTTCAGATGAGTAATTTATATTCAAATTGCAAGGAGAAAAAGTCTATTCTAGTATTACAAGTCAAACTGTATTTCTCTTTTTAAATTTTAAATTGAGAAAGGCATAGTTTTCACTTCTGGCTCTATGGAAAGATATTTTTAAAACATTCATTCGACAAATATTTCTTGAGCATCTATGCCACAAAAGATATTGTGCTAGGGGCACTATCAGGGATATAGAGATGTATCCCTTGTGGACATGGTGTTTTCCCTGAAACAGATTATCTCCTGCCAAAGGAGATAAAAACATACATAAATAATTATAGTACAAAGTCCTATACTGTACTGATATCTGAGCCTGGGTACCATTGTACAGTAGTATAAATTAGTTCATTTTCTATGCACAAGAAAATAAGAATCAGATATTCAGTTCAAAATAGGATTAAATGTATTTTGTGTCCTATATGATAAGACAAAAAATAATATAGAAAGAAGATTACTATCTTGCCATGGAAAGAGTCTTAAGCTGAAGATAAACTTTAAGCAAAATAAATTTATTAACCTAGTTTCAGCATCAAGATACAGTTATGTACTACATATTAATTGTTCTAAACTTGTGAGGAGTTCTAATTCAGTTCTACTAAATAAGTTCAGCATTTATCAGGTAAAAAGCCTATTTTATTCAAGATTGTATGCTGATGCTGGAGGACAATCAAATTTCAGATAAAGTATGGATTAATTTTCTTGTAGAACTTTCAGTCAAGTGCATAGATGTAATACATTTAGACAATTATGATGCTATGTCATACATGTACAACAAGGAGATAGAAAGTGCCCCATTAGCTCAACTTGGAAAAAAAGTTGTCACCTTCTGGGAGGTATAATGGAAGATTTCACATTGTCATAGTATTTGAATTGGGATTTAGAGAATAGAAAGCAATTCAGAAAGTAGTAATGAATAAGGAGACCATTCATAGCTTGGCAAACACTATGAAGCATTTAGATGACACAAATAGATTGTGGGACCTAAAGCCAAAAAGATCTGTGTTTATATATAGCCTCAGAGACTTAGTAGTTGTGTGATTCTAGCAAGTTAACTAACTACCTTAATTATAAAATGAAGATAATATAGCATCTTTATCCCAGGTCATTGTGAAAATCAAGTGAGATAAAAGCTAAACATGGCTGGCAGATAATTATTTGCTTGATAAATGCCCGTTTCTTTCTTTTTGTAAACAAAGACCTAAACCCTGGGAAAGCATAGGTTAATATCAGAGAATTGTGTGTAGTAGTCAATTTGGTTCAAGCCAATAATAACCTCCTAACCTGTCTCCTTGCCTCAAGTCTCTCCCCCTTTATATTCATTCTTCACATAGCTACCCAAATGTTTTTCCTTAAACAAAGGTATGTCTATAGTTATCTCTCTTTCATATACATATATGTATATATGTATACATATATGTATATATATATATATACATATATATCTTTCATAAACACCATTATTGTTGTAAAGTTTTTTTCAGTCATGTCAGATTTTTCTTGACCAATTTTGGTTTTCTTGGCAAAGAAATTGGAGTAGTTTGCCGGTTCCTTCTTCTGCTCATTTTGCAGATGAGGAAACTGAGGTAAACAGGGTCATATGACATGCCCAGGGTCACACAGTAAATGTCTGAGATAGGATTTGAACTCAGGATGAGTTTTCCTGATTAAAAGTCCAGTGTTTCTGTCAATACAAAGTTACTATTAAATAAAATAAAATTAAAAAAAAAAAATAAAAAAAAATAAAAGTCCAGTGTTCTATGTAATGTGTCGCCTATCTGCCCTTAATAAATACTACTGATCTGTTGAAGACCTTAGCTCAACAAGGCCAAGATCTCTCATTTCCTCCAGGGCCATTTCCAGTCATCCAGATTTATGTCTGGATTCAAATGGCTCATTTGGACCCAAGTGGGGCAAGTGATCTTACACAGCCTCCTTTACTTAAATCCATTTTACTTGCAAGACATGGCATCACCTCCCTGATGTCATGGTCCTTTTTGAAAAAGAAGGACAACTAATAGCAACCACCTATTTCCTCTAAGACAAATAGCAGACTCCTTTGTTGTTCTTTTAAAAGTCTTCACATTCTGCTAGTAGCTGCCTCCCCAGCTTCATTATACATTTTTGCTATCAACTCTAAGGTCCAGCCAAAATGACTTACTTTCTGTCTTTTACCCACTCAATCTTCCATCTCTGTAAATTTGCATTGGTTGAATTCTATGCTAGAAGTGCCTCCTCTCTTTCTATTTTGAATTCTTTTCTTTATTCAAGACTTTCTTCAAGGCTTAATAGAAATCCAGTAGTACAAGAAAACTTCCCTTATCTAATTGTTAATATTCCCTCCAAAAAGTACTTTTTAAAAAAAAAATCTTGTACTTATTCCATATATTTTATAATATTGTCTCTCCCCCACAAATATTAATTTTTTAAAAGTCATTGACTCTTTACAAAAACATAGTTTCAAAAAAAGATGTATAGAATAATTTTATGTCTGTGTCTATGTGTTTGTGTCTGATGACAGCCATCTGTAGGGTGGGGGGAAGGTAGGAAAAAGGAGAAAAAAATAAATGTACATGATGATTTTATTATATACTTGAAAGCAAGAGCAAGTTGTACATAGTAGATTAGTAATTCCATATATGACCATCTTTTTTTGGTACTACATTATGAAAATGCTTGTTTTATTCCACAAATATTAATATAATAACAAAAAAAGAAGACATTGATTCTTTCATTTCAGTTTTTGTATCTCTAGGGCCTAGAACAGTGCCAGACACATTTTAGGTACTTAAAAAAGCATGCTGTTTGGTTGATTAATTGATGGAAGGGAGTACTATGAGATGAAGCTAGAAATAAACAAGTACCAGTTGTAGAGGACTTCAAATAGGACATAGGTCCAATTTTACTTGGTAATTAAAAGGGAATTGTTGAACAATTTTTTATATAATGAGTAATATGATAAGATCTACACATAAAGGATAAACTTCAGGAAATGGTATGAAAGATATATTGGAACAGACAGTTTTGAGGTAGCAGGTTTTTATAGTAATCTGAGAGGATGGTAATAAAGATAAATGCTTCCATGGTAGCAGTTATAATAAAGAGGAAAGGATAAGTGAAAGAAATACTGTGGAGATAAAGTCAATAGTACTTGATAATCAATCAGATATGTGATGGGAAGTAGTGAAGTGGTCCATAAATTATAGTTCTCTTTACTATTTCTAGCTATCTACATCCAAAGGACGTTTCTCCAAAAAATAAAAATCTTATTGGCATTATCTCAGGGTTGAAATTATACTCCTATCTGCTAACCATGGTTCCTGAGACACCCTTTTAGTCCCTCTGAATCTTAATTTTATTTTTTGTAAAATGGCCATTACAATGCTTTTACTCTTCATCTCATGAAATTGTTATAAGGACCAAATGTGATAATGTATATAAAATGTTGTATAAGACTTATATAAATGACAATTAATGTCAGACATTCCAAAAGAAGCATAATGTTTGTATAAATTGACTTCCTAAAAAAATAAATTTTCACCAGGAGTGTCTTGGGGAATGCTGGAGAAACATTATATTTAAGTATTCTTCATTTCTCCCAAATGTCTATCAAAATTCCATTGTCATATAATTTGGTCTGAAAAATTTAAATAAGAGCAGCTAACTTCAAAATGATCAGGGAAGCTAGATGAGCACCAGCCCTGAAATCAGGAGAACCCGAATTTAATTCCAGTCTCAAACATTTAACACTTATTAGCTATATGATTCTGGACTAGTAACTTAACCCCAATTGCCTCTCCAAAATAAAAGTCAAAAAAAAAATATGTTTACTTACTCCATCAGCAAGCACTTATTACTTACTTAGTATGTGCCAAACATTGTGCTAACCACTGAGTATTTTAAAAAATAGTTCCTGTCAACAAGGAATTAAAATTATACTAGAAAAATTCCAAGCCAAGGAAAATTGACAGTCTTTCCAAAGTGAAAGAAAAAATATTTTTTAAAATGCCAGAGATTGAGCTATCCATCAAATAAGATTTGATGAATATGAACAGAACATCAAGCAATACATTACATCTTCAGGCACTACCAAATTGTGTTTTTACAAAGTTGATTCATCAAACATGAATAAGATGTGAACTTCTCCACAAAAGTTTATTATTGGGGCTTAAGATTAAAATCAGTCCTACTTAATGTGAAGCCTCATAAGATGCTGCATTAGAAGCAATGAATAATAAATCATGTTGTCACGGTGTAGATCTATTTCCCTCAAAGAATATAGATTAGATTGGCAGGACTGATAATAGTGTTTATACTTAGAAGGATGGAATAATTTTATATAGTCTAGGAGAGCTCCCTAATGATCTCTTCTTTAGGTAATATTACTTTCCCCACCAGGGACTGTATTTTTAGGGGCAGGTAGAGCTAAATTAATTCACTTTATCCATAAATTCTCTTTAGAGATAGGAACTTAAGATTTTTATGGATGTTAGTAATCTAAATAGTTTATAACTTAGATTCTTACAGTCACCTCAAGTTCAAAGGAATTAACTGACTTTTATGTTGAAATAGCTAAAAATGTTAGAGGCAAATTATAAAACCCAGTCTTCCTAATTGTTCATTTATACAATTGTAATATCTCTTCGTGGGAATAAAAGATGAAATAAAACAATGTTACTGCCTTCAACAAGCTTCCATTCTATTCAGGGGGTTGTTATTCAGTCATATCTCAGTCATGTTCCACTCTTCATGATCCCATTTAGGGTTTTCTTGGCAAAAATACTGGTAGTTTGCCATTTCCTTCTCCAGCTCATTTTACAGATGGGGAAACTGAGGCAAAGCTCACATAGCTAGTAAGTCAGGTCAAATTTGAACTTAAGGAAATGAACCTTGCTCTTTCCATTGCATCACTTGTCTGCCCATTTAGGGGCATGTGAGTTACATATAAATAAATAAAATACAAATTAGATTTTGATTTCTATAAAGTATCTGGGGTTGGATAGGTGGAAGAGAAGTTTCTAATCTTCCAGATTAGAAACTATTTTGTTCTCTTTGCTAAAAAAATACAAAATAAAAAAAAGTTTGATGAGTGTGTGTGTGTGTATGTGTGTGTACTGAGAGAAACAGACAACAGAGAGAGAGAGAGACAGACAGAGACAGAGAGAAAGAGAAAGAGAGAGAGAATTGGATTCAGTGTTAGATGAAGCTCATTTTGTTGGAAAATGAAACTGATTTTTAAATTAAAATTAATGCTTTTTGATTAAGGAATTAAAAAAAACCACTTTTTCAAAAATGCTATTTAGTCCTCAAAAAGCCTTAACTTTAATCTATTCCCATAGTTATAACTGTTGAACATAAGCTTTATCTATTCTGATGTGATTAGAATGATTGCTCAAAGCATAATGAAGTATGTTTTCAGAAGCTTTTTTCCAAGGACAGAAAATAAAATTATAGATGAATTAATTATTCTGTAGCTAGCATTTATATTACATTGGCTATGTGCCAGGCACTGTGCTAAGTACTTTACAGATATTATTTCATTTAATCTTCACAACAACCCTGGGAGAAAAGTGCTATTATCTTCATTTTACAGTTGAAGAAAATGAGGCAAACAGCAATTAAATGAATCCAACCTCATACAACTAATAAATGTCTATGGTTGGTCTTAAACTCAGGTCTAGCTGACTCCAGGCCCAGAAAGCTATCCATTGTAGCACCTAGCTACTCCTACTTGCTATTTTGTTCTGCTTTGTTTTCTTTGGGTTTATTTTTTTAACAGTCTTAATATTAACTAGTTTGGCCTTCACATTTGCATTTTGAGGTGGTGCACTTCTTACAGTAGGGTACACTATGTGATATTATCATTGCCTACATAAACTACAATATATTTTGATATATTAATATAAAATTATGAGTATGTTATTACTCAAAATGTATATCTTTTGTTATTCCACTTTACACATGAGAGAACTGAGGCTCAGCATGGTTAAATGATTTGTCCAGAATCACATAGTTAATGTCAAAAGTGAACTACATACCCAGTGTTTTCCTCATAACAAGTTCATTTCTTTTTCTCAATGTACAACAATGCTTCTTAGGGATATAATCTAGTTATGATGTTGCATTGACCACCCTCAGATTCCCATCTTTTTTTAAAGTTCTTGAGTTAATTTTAAGGATACAATAGATAGTTTCATTAAAATGGATTCTAAGTAGTCAGCTAAGATTTGCAACAAATAGACATTTATATTTCTTTTGAAGCTTGTTCTTATAAATAAAGTCACAGACAAACTTGAAGAGAGCAAAGCAAAAACCAATCTATTCCTTCTGTCATGGAAAGGAGATGAATAAGATTAAACCTCAAATGGAGTCTGTATACAGACTTCAGAATGTTATCTTCTGTCCTTCCATGGATGCTTCAGTGATATGATACAAATGATTTCCAAGGATCTGAAAACGTAAAGGTTGATTTGGCCTCTTGCTGCTTAGGAGATATTGTTCTTCAGATTTTGACAAATATTTGTAGTTCCATTTATTGAGCATGACGATTAAACAGGTGAAAGTGTATTAAATAATTTTTAAACGAAATTGAAAATGTTTCTTATGGAGGTATAAAGGCAAAAATATTAAATATCGGGGGAAAATTTGAATAGGCAGGATAAGAAAGAAAGAACCAATTTCCCATAACATAAATCAAATCCACAAAAAGGTATTGAGAATTGGGTATGCAAATAAAATGATGTTTAAGCACTATGAAGGATATAAAAACAATCTAAGACTTGGTGCCGCGACAAGGAGATGTCACAAGATAGTATGAATTTAGTTGTAATATAAGTTATATAGCCTGTTGTATGGGATATTAAAAAAGAAAAAAACACATAGTTTTCTAGGTTTTCAAAGAAGCATTTTCTGCTCATTTCAGACTGAGTTGTTTTAGGAAGGTCTATAGAAGGAGGACTTGAGCTGTGTCTTAAAGGTTTAGATGACCAAAGAGAAGATATTGACAGATGGAAGAGTATGAAATAAAAATCCAGTGGTGGGGAAGTGATAGGTATATTCAGAATAGCTAGGAAGATCCAAAAAAAGAACTAGACTGACCCCATAGTCATAGCATCACAAAAACAGTTGAAAAGAAAGTCCCCTTGCAAAAGATAGTGACTTAGTGGGGAAAGACCTGTCCTTGGGTCAGAAACATAGTTTCAAATCCTGAACCTGCTATATATTTACTCTGCATTTTCCTCAGCTTCAGTTTCCCTAATTGTAAATTAAGCCCTCTTGTAGGGTTGCTCTTCATTGACATAATGTAAAGGTTTTGCTATTGGGTCTCAATTTTTTTTAATCTTAGGACTCCTTTATATTCTTAAAAAAGTGTTGAGGATCCCCAAAGAACTTCTATTTATTTTAATTATATTAGAAATTATTATTATGTATTTTATTATAAAAAATAGCTTTAAACTCATGGACACCTTGAAAAGCCCCAGAATTCCCAAATCATACTTTGATCATCTAGATCAATAACTACTCAAAATTTTATTCTTCTCTAAAATATCTCTGACAATTTTTTTCAAGAAATTAGACAAAGGAAACATAAATTAGATAGCATGACATTTCTTTTTTTCTTTTCTCATTTGCTGTTGTGTCTCCTTTTGTACAATCTATGTATCCTGGAAATTCCAGTGTCTTCATTTGGTCAAGTATTGGTACATCAATCACTTAAATGTCATAATAAACTGAATTTTGGCCTTGGAGTCAGGTTTAGACCCTATCTCTTACATATTTAACTTTATTATCTTTGAACAAATAATATGCTTCAGACAACATACTAGAACCTCCCTACTAAGTCATTGAATGGATGTGATCCACCTTAGTAAATGGACTTCTATACCTAGAGTTCCCTTTCCTGAAAAATCATAAATGAATGGATCAATGAATATGCATTTAATTAATTAATTAATTACATTTTGCATTTATTTGCAAAGGTTTGTTCTAAGCTCTGAGTTTGCAAATGGAAAATATGTCTGAGTTTACAGACACATTTTTGTCAGATAATTAATTCACTTAATCAAAAAACAAACATGTATTTATTAAGCACCTACTATATGATAGAAATTCCTGAATTCTGGGCATACAATGACAAAAGTGAAATATTCCCTGCCATCAAGAAGCTTTCATTCTAATGGGAAAGTCTACATGCATGTATGTAGATATACAAAATGTAATCAATGAACAGACAGAACAAACCGGTTAGGCAGAAGAGAATGGGGTGGGATAGAAAAGATTCATGCAGAAAATATCATTTTAGCTGATTCCTAAAGGAAACCACTTTTCTGGAGTATATTTCAGGCATGAAGCAAAGTGCAAAGGCATAAAGATTAGGAATAATTCTGAGAATCAAGCCAGTAGATCACTATGGTCAGAAGAGCATGGAGAGAAATAATGTTTAAGTAGACTAAAAAAGATGAGGAGGGAACTTATTGTAGACAGCTTTTAAATATCAAACAGGGGTTGAATGTATATTTGATTGCAGAAGTATTAGGGAAATAACTATAACAAAAATAATAAAAATTATATGATTATATCAATAGATGCAGAAAAACTGATAAAAATAACCCAGTCATATTGAAAAAACTAGAAATACAAAAATCAATGGTGACTTTATTAAAATGATATGTAGTATCTATCTAAACCAGGAGCCAGCATTATCTATAATAGGGATAAACTTGAAGCCTTCCTAATAAGCTCAGAGAAAACCCAAAAAAGTCCATTATCACAACTATTATTCAATATTGTACTAAAAATAGCTGCCTACAACAATAAAACTAGAAAAAGAAATTGAAGGAACAAAAACAGTGATAAAGAAACAGAAAACTATCACTCTTTAGAAATGATATGATGGTATGTTTAGAGAACCATTAAGAATCAAGTAAAAAGCTAGTTGAAATAACAATTTTAACAAAGTTGTAAAATATACAAAATAAACCCACATAAATCACCAGCATTTCTAGATACTATCAACAAAACACAACAACAAGACATAGAAAGATAAGTTCCATTTAAAATAACTGCAGACACTATAAACTACTTGAGTCTATCTACCAAGACAAAATCAGGAAATATATGAACAGAATTACAACAACATTTTCATGTAAAGACAAGTCTAAATAACTGGAGAAATATTATTACAGAAAGCCAAAATAATTAAAATAAGAATTCAACCTAAGTTCATTTACTTATTTAATACCAACCAATAAAACTACCAAAGAATCACTTTATGACACTAGGGGAAAAAAAAGATAAATTCTAGAAGAACAACAGATTAAGAATATCAAAAGAAAGGTACTACCTCACACCTTTCAGATTGGCTGACAGGAAAAGAAAATGATAAATAAATATTGGAGGAGATGTGGGAAAACTGGTACACTAATGGTGGAGTTGTTGGTGGAATTGTGAAATGATCCAGCTATTCTAGAGAGCAATCTGAAACTATGTTCAAAGAATTGTAAAAATGTGTATACCTTTTGACCCAGCAGTGCCATTATGGGGTCTATATCCTAAGGAGATCATAGAGGGAAAAAGACCCACATATGCAATGATGTTTGTAGCAGCTGTTTATGTTAGAGCAAAAAAATTGGAAAAGCAGTGGATGCCTATCAATTGGGGAATAGCTGAATAAGCTGCAGTACATGAGGTAATGAAATATTATTGCTCTATAAAAGTTGATTATAGAAAGGCCTGGAAAGATTTATATGAACTGGTGCTGGGTGAAACACACAGAACCAGGAATGCATTGTATACAATAACAGCAAGAATTTGCAATAATCAATTATGAAAAACTTGGCTCTTCTTAGTGGTTCAGTGATCTAAAGCAATCCCAATTAGACTTTGGACCAAAAATTCCATCTGTATCTAAAAAAAAATGTAAGGAGACTGAATATAAATTAATACATGCTATGTTCACTTCTTTTCTTTGTTTTTTTTTTTTTTCAATCTCTCCAATGGTTTTTCCCTTTTGCTCTGATTTTTCTCTTCCAACATGATTCATAAAGCAATATATATTAAGAATAAATAAACTTACTACAATAAAATTTTTTTAAAAGAATATCAAGGGAATTAATGAAAAAAATGTTAAGGATTGGCCTACCAGTTCCAGATGTCAAATTATATTATAAAGCAGTAATCATCAAAATAATAGAAACAAATAGAGGATATATATTTGGTGGCAATAAAGTAAGAGCTCTCTTTTCTGACTGCTATGGATAGTCTAATATCTTAGCATACTCTTTTAGAAAATTTCTTTTGACTAGGATAGAGTATGTGAAGAATAGTATAGGTAATGTAAAATTCAAAAAATCAAAGCATTCAAAAAAACATTAACTTACGGAGTTAAAACTTTATTGGAAGGAGATTGCTATTGAAATTTAAGGTTTCAGAAATCAAGTACTTAATGGAATGTCTTAATTTTACATGTACCATAGAAAAGTTTACTGAAATGTTCTCTAGTTTTTCTTCAGTATATCCCTAGTTTATCTTTTGTGTAAACATGAGATTTCCAAATGGCATCTACCGGTATCCTGACATATATATGTGAATCTAATAGTCTAAAAAATATTGTCCCTATTTTGGAAATGAGGAAACTTGAGGATCAGGGAGAGAAAATGCAAGATCACGATAAGTATCACTCAATCTCAATTTTCCAAGTCAAACATTTCAACATTCTTTCTGCTAGAATAGGTTGCCTCTCAGATCACTATACACACCTTACTGCTTGCCCCTATTCCATCTCTTACTTGTATTCTTCAAATATGTTGAATAGAAGCAACACTGTCACATCTGAGATTTAGTTCTGGAGTTGGATAGCAAAACTCATTCATATTGATTTATAAAATGATTTATTCTAGAGAATTCAGAGTTATTTGTATAAATCTGTTCATCAACAAGGTTCCTCTATAAGGGAAAGAGAAGTTCAGGAAAGACTGAGAGTTGGAAAGAGGGGAAAGAAAATAATACATAATAATGAATTAATAAATAATAAAAAGCAATTTAAAAAGGAGAGCTGTATGTTAAGTACTCCTGCTTTTGTAATTATAGTCAGTCATTAAACATTTATTAAGCACTTTTTTTTTTTTTTTTTTTTATTCTTTAAATAACTTTTTATTGACAGAACCCATGCCAGGGTAATTTTTTACAGCATTATCCCTTGCACTCACTTCTGTTCCAATTTTTCCCCTCTCTCCCTCCACCCTCTCCCCCAGATGGCAGGCAGTCCTTTACATGTTGACTAGGTTACAGTATATCCTAGATACAATATCTGTGTGCAGAACCGAACAGTTTTCTTGTTGCACAGGGAGAATTGGATTCAGAAGGTATAAATAACCCGGGAAGAAAAACAAAAATGCAAGCAGTTTATATTCATTTCCCAGTGTTCTTTCTTTGGGTGTAGCTGCTTCTGTCCATCCTTGATCAATTGAAACTGAATTAGCTCTCTTTATTGAAGAGATCCACTTCCATCAGAATACATCCTCAAATAGTATCATTGTTGAGGTATATAATGATCTCCTGGAAAAACAAAAGATCACAGTCAAAAACAAAAGATCACAGTCTTGCCCTCAAGGGACTCATAATCTAATGTGGGAAACCAACATACAAAAATAAATTGAAAAAAGAGGTAAAGATTAATGAAGCTGGAAAAGCACATGGGAAGAGTAATAATGAGATGGCTACACTGGGTGTCGTCCTTTAATGAAGGTTTTAGAAGAGGGCTCTTCACTGTTCTTGTTTTATCTTCTCTAATCAAAAGGAAAGAGGATCTCCTGAACAGGGGATACTAAAGAGGCATGAGTTTGAGTTGATATGATCTTGCAGGATGATCAATTTCTTTTTTTTTTTTTATTGACAGAACCCATGCCAGGGTAATTTTTTACATTATCCCTTGCACTCACTTCTGTTCCGATTTTCCCCCTCTCTCCATTCCCTCCTCCAGATGGCAAGCAGTCCTATACATGTTAAATAGGTTATAGTATAGGATGATCAATTTCTATAAAGCATAATGAAACTCCAGAACAGTATATCCAGGTGGGAAATGATTAAAGGACTAGAAATATGGAGATTAATTCTCTTTTTTAGGTTACAAATTTGAAAAAACCCAAAATTATCTGAGATACTTCACATCTAAGTATGAAGCTAAGTGTAATAAAAAGAGCACTTAGAATAAGAAATTCTGGATTCAAATCTTGGCTCCCCCATTTAGTTTATGACATTGGGCAAATCATTTCTCTCATCCAAGCCTCAATATTTTATATATATAGTAAGAGGGTTGTCCTATCAGATTTTCCATTAAAGCTGGGTTTAGGTTTGGTTTGTTTGTTTGTTTGGGTTTGTTGTTGGGTTTTGTTTTGTTTTTATTTTTGTTTTGATCTTTCATTTCTTCTTAAGATTTCACCTACAGGCCTTTTTAGTTTTTTTTTTTTTTCCCAGTACTTATTTTTTAGGAAGCTTTTTATTTTCAAAATGCATGCATCGATAGTTTTCAACATTCACCCTTGCAAAATCTTGTCTTCCAAATGTTTTCCTCCTTCCCTTTCACTCATTCCTTCCCCAAAATGACAAGTAATCCAATGTATGTTAAATATGTGTAATTCTTCTAAACATATTTTCACATTTATCATGAAAAAGAAAACAAAATGCAAGCAAGCAACAATGAAAAAAAGGTAAACTTGCTATGTTGTGATCCATACTCAATCCCTACAGTCCTCTCTCTGAGTGCATATGGCTCTTTCCATCACAAGACTATTGGAACTGACCTGAAGCACCTGACTGTTGAAAAGAATCATGTCCATCAGAATTGATGATCGTATGATCTTGTTGCTATGTATAATGTTCTCCTGGTTCTATTCACTTCACTTAGCATTAGTTCATATAAGTTTCTATGCCCTTTTGAAATCATCCTGTTGATTGTTTCTTATACAACAAGAACATTCTATTAAATTCATATACCATAACTTATTCAGCCATTTCCCAACTGATGAGTATCCAGTCAGTTTTCAGTTCCTTGCCATTATAAAAAGGGCTGCTACAAATATTTTTTTACATATGGGTCCTTTTCCCTTTTTTTTCATCTTTTGGAATACAGGCCCAGTAGCAACATTGCTGGATCAAAGGGTATGCACAGTTTGATAGCTCTTTGGGCTATTAGGCCTTTCTAGTTTCACTTAAAATTCTCAAACTGAAACTTACTAAATCAATTGTGTTTTGGAAAGAAAAAAGTACTTCAGTATGTGAGTTTTGTTCAGGGTCATGATCTACTGTAGACAATAGCAGGTGAAATCTTCCATCTAATCCATTATCCAAACAGACAAATGAAAAGAAGAAAATGCATAAATCACAGACAATCTCCTGCCTCAAGCATTTAGTGACCTATTACATTGTGATTTGGCGGCCATATAAGAAAAATTAAAAGCTCTTTGGATTATTCCCAACTTCTTTATTTAACATGCTAGTATATCAGTAAACCAAGCCATTAGAAATTTTCCAGTGACCTTAATTGGATGATTATTCCAAATATTTTAGCAGATTAATAAGAATCATTCTAATGGATAATGTTTTTCAAAAAGCATGCTCAGATCAAAACTCCAAAGAAAGAATAGTGATGAAATGATGATGATTCTTATGACCTTTATTTCAGTCTCACCTTTATCCACTTGGAGATTGTGAGAATTAGACCTAGAGAATTTCTTCTTACTTGGATCATTAACTTTAGTTTATTGCTTAGCTTTAGATCATGAAGGAATAATGTATTCAAAATGCCTATAGTACCATGGTATTGTGCTAGGTATTTGAAGTCATAGACTTTCAGAGGCAGAAGGGAGATTTGAGGTCACTTAATCCTCCTCCCTCATTTTTGGAAGGCTTTTGTTAAAGGAAACTCCCAAAAGATATGATCTCTGACCTCTAAAAGTTTGCAATCAAATACAATCACTAACTGTATATGTAACCATGCTCAAATTATTTATTCTGTCTGAGTCATAGTTTTCTCATCTGTAAAATGATTCTAATATGAGTTACCTAATTCATTGGGTTATGTGGAATCATGCATGTTTTATATTTTGAATTAAATTGGAATCAGGAAGATTCATCTTCATGAGTTCAAATTCAGTATCAGGCATAATTACAATCAGTATGACCTTGAATAACTTACTTAATCCTGTTTTCCTCCATTTCCATATTTTAAAATGAACTTAAGAGAAAAAAGTTTGCAAAACATTCTAGCATCTTTGACCAAAAAGTTCCATCCAGTATCTCTGAAAGAAAACCCCAGCATGATCATGAAGAGTCATGATCAACTGAAAAAATATGTGTATAGAAATATATGTATACACAAATTATGTATTATTATACATTATATATATATTATATATAATATAATTGTATATAATTGTACATAGTAAATATTTATAGCTATAAATATATACATGTCAATATCAAATATAAATCTGCAAAGGTCTTCTGATAAAATTCAAATACTAGTCATTGACATTTAATTCAACAAACTTTTGAGTACCCACTATGTAAAAGGCTTTATGCTAAGTGTTGGGGATACACAGTCATAAATTTAATAGTTATTGCCTTCAAGGAGCTTTCTATTAATAGGCTACATTCAACCATTATTAGTTATGAGAACCTCACAAAGAATTCATTTATGTGATCTCTTTATGAAAAGCTTCTTTTAGAAGAAAATGAAATGGGACAGTTGAGAGATAAATTCTTATGAAAGCAAGTAAAGCTTTTAATCATATATGGCTAAAGTTCCATATTTGGGTAAACTTGAGTGACTAAGGGTCACTCTGAGGGTAGTATTCCAGAAGAGGAGTGAGGAACTCTGGATGGGAATTAAATAGGCCTCCTTCACAATTTTCCCATGATTATTCATATTTAAAATAGCCCAGTTCCTGCTAAGTGAACTAACATTTTTTGACTAACATTATTTGAGATTTGCAAAACACATTGCCTAAAAAACAAAAACAAAAACAAAAACAAAAACAAAAACAAAAACACACATTGTTCCTATTAATTCTCACAACTTTCTTATGTGAGGTAGGGTCTTTATTTCTTATTATCTCCATTTGATCAATGAAGAAAGTGACTGAGAGAAGTGATGTGATTTACTTGGGTAAATAAACTAGCTAATAAACAAACAATAATGTAGCTAATAAACATCTGAAAGTGAATTGAGACCTAGGTTTTTCTGACTCTAAGACCAGCATCCCAATAATTATACCATCTAGCCATTTCATCATTTCATAAGGAAATTAAAATAGAGGAATTTGCTTTGCTTCAAGTTAAAATTGCTTCCTACATGGATCCTCAGTTAGTAATACTCTTTTCTTATGAAATTTTCCTCAGCTTTTCTTTTCTTTTCCTTTTCTTTCTTTTTTTTTCATTTCAACTCTTTACTTCTCTACTTCTCTCTTCTTTTCTTCTTCTACCCGTGAAGCTCAGCAACTAACTCATCTTCAATTTAAAGCCTTACAAAACTGCTTTCAAAATTGAAGGAGTGTTGAAAAGTTAAGTGATTTGGTCATGGTAAAAGATTTATAACTTTAGCAACTGTCTAAGGAAACCTTTCTGTCACAGTAGAGAGGATCCCAGCCTTGGACTCACAAAGACTGAGATTCAGACACTTACTAATGATATGATGCAAGGCAAATCACTTAAAGTCTATATGCTTCAGTTATTTCAGTTTCCTCATCTGTAAAATAAGAATTATAATATCACCTATCTCCCAAGGTTGTTGTAAGAATCAAATGAGATAATATCTGGAAAAAACTTTGCAAACCTGAACCTATATAAATGGTAACTTTTCTTTATTATTACTGTTATTGACCATGTAAGTTTTGTTTCTGCATCTCCAGTGTATAGCAAATGGCCAGGTTCTTAATAAGTGTGTGTTGAATTAAAGTGATGTATTCTTACAGTTCTATAATTGGAGGATGAGAATATCCAGTGACAAAAGCCTCTGTATCTAAAAGATAATAATGTTCCACATTCCCATGATATTTCTCTCCTTCTGTCCACTATTAAACATGAAGACATGCATAGTGGCCCCTCTCAGGAAGAATGAGCTCAGTTTCAAGAACAGCGGGAGGCTCCAGGGAAGAGCTTATATCCAGCACTTGAAAGACATCGCTTTGAGTATTACAGGGCATACCATGGGTACTTCATGCATTTGGCAAGAGAAGCATGAGTTGAAATTGAACAATCTTAAGCTGATGCCCAAATTATGCATTAGATACCCTGTAATTTAGAGGAAGTTTCCCCCCAGGGTGCCAAATGCTCTGTTTGCCCTATAAAACTCTTAATATTAAAATAAAATAAAATAACTAAACAAACAACTTAAAATAGAACAAATCTATTGAAGTCATTATTTCCTGCCCAGATCCTCCTCCCCATTAAACAATACCTCAATGAGAAAGGAATGTTCTAGCATCAGGCACATTCTTCTCACTTTTATTCTTGTATAAGACACACAGTATGCAAAATGATAGGGTTATTTGGTAGGGCATTTTGCCCATTCCACTGTGCATTATGTAGAAGAGAAAACTAGCAATCTGAGAATGTGGGGAAAGAAAAAAAGGGGCACCTTTTATAAGAAATAACTGGGGATTTATTTTTAAGGAGTGAGCATTTCAGGAAAAATGAACTATGTGGGAACAGATTATATAAACCTGGTCTCTTAATTCAATGCACAATTCCTCTCAGTTAATAGGTATTTAAAATTCTACATATATAATGTGGCATCTCTAATTTAGTGACACAAAAGAGATTAAACTGCAAAGATGCATATTTTAATGTAACAAGCCTCTTTCAAACTGGACAGTAGGTAGATTTCCCATGGAAAAAAATGAGTTTGATAATAATAAGATAGGAAATTTCATTTTTTCCCAACTACATCATGTTGGACATGTCAAAGAAAAACACCTGCTTGAGAAAAATGAAGGTGCTTTCTGCCACCTGCCCTATTAGAGAACCACATCTGGTTCCTCAGCCGATTTTTAATGTGGGCACTAAAGAAAAGATCACTAAATGTTGTGAAAAACAAGAGAGATAAAATTTGGGGAGTGTAAACAAGGCAGTCAAATTTTTCCCTTTCGTACAGTAAGTAGAAATAAATGTGGCTACTAAATGAGAGGCATCTAACTAGATAATAATTAACCACTGTGAAGGCTATGGTTTTAATGTACTCAGCATAATAAGGTTATACCAAAGTACTCAAAGAATCTTGAACAAAACTAACGCTTTTTTGATTAACTTAGAAGATATGAAATAAAAGAATGACATGCTTCAGGCAATTGTTACTGTTGCTTTTTTCTGAGAGAACCTGTTTACATCTTTTAAATGCTAATCCAATATCTGTCAAATGTCCTCACTAAATATAGGGTGAAAATGTTTTTAGTTGAGGATAGAAAAAGCTGAACACTGGAGCTACTTAATTGATGCTGCTCAAAATTCATATTTGAGACTCCAACTAGGCCACATACAATATTTTGGAGTTACTTATAGAATGAGGCCTAAGGTTAAAAAAAAAGAATGAAAACATATTTTTCCATTTGCATAACTTCAAAAACCCTATTATAGAAACATGCTGCCAACTTTGTAGTTTTGGAATAATGTATGATATAGTCATGCATAAAGCTGAGGCCATTTGGTCATGCATATATTTAGGGATAATAATAATGTCAAGCATTATTGTTTTGTGTTGTCAAACTCAGAATGAAATGGAAAAATTAAAAATTAACATTATCTATATTTTATTATCTTTTATTTATTTCACCAGACATTTTCCAATAATATTTTAATTCAGCTTTTCCCTCACTCAGGAGTTTATTTGACATTTCTTTTGAAATGGTTAAAATGGAGATGGAGGTGGGAGCATGGAATAATCAGTCTAATGACTTCCAATCTTTCTACTCCCCCAATAGGTCACCATACTGAGTGCTGAGTATATACTAAAGTAAATATGTAATTGTCTATTCTTTTAATAGTCTTATTGCTATCTAGTGAGATAACATGTATATATCAAAGTAAATGCAAAATAAACAATAGCAATTTTGAGAGGGAGGCAGATTAGGAAGGGGCTCATATAGAATGTAGAGCTTTGAAAAAAAAAAACAAAAACCCTAGGAATTCTAAGATGTAGAGATCAGGAGGAAGAGTCTTATTAAATAAGTCACTGACTTCTGAACCCCAATTTTTTCATTGATAAAATGAAGTTTTTGGAATAAATGATCTCTAAACTCCTTTCAAATGGAATTATATAGCCATGAACTTCCATGGTAAAGATGAGAATGTAACTTTACAATGTGATCAAAGGTCAGTGTTCTGACTTTTGAATGAGAATTAAGATTCAAAATTTCCAACTGGGGTCCTCTAATACTATGCCCTTTCTCCAGTTACCTGCCACTTTGGATTCTCATGGACCCAAAATATGAAAATTTCAATGTTTTGATGGGGAAGGTCATGATCAGAAGATTATTGAAATTCTTCAGATGGAATTCAGTCAATATCATTCACTGACTGACTTCCCTATATGTTAATTACTCAAGAATCACAAATCACATAGATGTACTAGGACTTTCTAGCAACTTTCAAGAGAAATACTAGTGAAAGACTAAAAAAAGTTCAGTGCTAGAAATGAACAAATATATTTACACATACATGTATTTTCACATATATGTGATGTATATACACATATTCATGTTTATAGTATATAATTTGTATCTAAAATAATACCATGTATACATGTATGATGTCTTCCAGATGCTTGCATGGGGTATGTTTTATATGCATGAAAAATGTGACATGCATTTTATATTTATATTATATAGATTCCCTATATACAAGTATATGACATCTTCCATGTGTACATTTTATATATACATGATCCATGATAACTTCCATAAATACATTGTATTTAATATATTATATATTACAATATATACAAATATAAAGAATGTATTTGCTCTAACTCAGTTTCAATTGATCAAGGATGGACAAAAGCAGCTATACCCAAAGAAAGAACACTGGGAAATGAATGCAAACTGCTTGCATTTTTGTTTTTCTTCCCAGGTTATTTTTTACCTTCTGAATCCAATTCTTCCTGTGCAGCAAGAGAACTGTTCAGTTCTGCACACATATATTGTATCTAGGATACACTGTGACATATTTAACATGTTTAGGACTGCTTGCCATCTGGGGGAGGGGGGTGGAGAAAGGGAGGGGAAAAATCCGAACAGAAGTTAGTGCTAGGGATAATGTTGTAAAAAAATTACCCAGGCATGGGTTCTGTCAATAAAAAGTTATAAAAAAAAAAAAAAAGAATGTATTTGGTATATAGTCCATCTATAATTATATAGAATATGTTTTATATATAATGTATGTGTTATACATTCCATATGAGTATGGATATTTTCCACATATATATTCAATATAACATATTTATACCCGTATATGACATAATTCTTATATTCTGTATATACATATCTATATTTCAATTTTATATATATATATATATACATATCACATATGCACATATATCACATGAGTATGTGTGTGTATATATACAGTTATAGCACTAGGTTAGGGTACAGTTGGTATGGACAGAATGATGAGATTAAACAGTCAGGTAAAGTTGGTTTAGACTGGCTTCTTTAAGAAGTATCCTAAAAAGTTTTTTGAAATTTTCATTTGTATTATTTGTGAACCAATAGGACAGGACAAAATTTCATAAAGATGGAAGCCTAGGTCAGGGATTCAGTCTCAGAGACATGGGCAGATTTATCTGGCTTTAGCAAAGTTCAGAATCAGGGTATAATGGGAAATCAAAACAATTGGGCAGGAGAAGAGCAATTAATGAAAATCATTGAAGTCAGCAATTAGGTATATTAATGTGAAAGCAGTTATCTTCTTGAATGCCAAAAAATAGAATCTAAATGCCACTTAAGGAAGATCATTTTTACTACTCTGTGTATTATGGTGTAGATGAACAAGAGACTAGAGAGAGTGGTTAGCTAGAGAGCTATGAGACCAAATGGCCACAACATGAGCCAAGATTTTGACTAGAGTTATATAAACTCATAGAAAATGAGAGATGCAAAACATATATCAAGGGGGGAAATCATAATTCTTGGCAATAATCTAGATGCTTCATATAGGGATGCTCAACCAATGAGTAAAATAAAGACAAGTTAGCATTCATAAGTACTATTTCATTCAAAACACTTTTATGAAGCAGCTGTCTATTTGCAAGGCATTGGTGGCAAAAATTAAGGTGGGGAATGATCCTGGGGAGCCAAGCACATAATCATGAAATGATATGAAAAGGAAGAATACTTTGAAGAATCAATGGTTCGATTTTTTTTTTTTTTAAATTCTGTAGTTGCACTTCTATACCTAAAAACAAATGTGCCTAACTCCAAGCCAAACTGGCTTCAGGAAAAAAGACAATGTAGGGAGAAGGAGAAATGTATATGGACAGGTTTTAAGTCTTGGAACTAAGATGGATATAAACAGATTTCCCCATCAATTTCTCTTCATTTTCAACTGCTGATGCCTGTGTGAGTGGCTAATATAATGAAAGAATTTACCGGTATTGAATAGTGTGTCCTCTACCAGATCACAGATTAGCTTTGCCTCCCACATTCTGAGTTCAGTGGTGTGCCAGGACTTGAAACTGAAAGCTCAGAAAGATTCAGGATCAGTTAATTTTGTGTCATTGAGCCACAATAAACCTTATATAGATAATAGCTTCCTAAGTGATCCCCACTATAATCCATTTGCAACACAGCTCTTAAAATGATTTTTATGACAATGCAGATGTGATCATTTCACTTCTCAACAATTTCCAATTGTTCTCTATCACATTAAAATAGAAAATAAATTCATTTTATCATTTAAAGTTTTTCACATCCTAGATTCCATCAGATTTTCTTACCCATGGCTTCCCTTGATGCATATGATGGTCCAACTCAATTAATTTTCTTCTTGTTCTTTATATATAATAATCCATCTTTGTTGCTGTGTCACTGCACTGATTGTCCCCCATGACTGGAATAGACTACCTCCTAAAAAATAACTTTTTGTAGCCCCTAGTCTTCTTCAATGCTCAGTCCATGTTGCTTTCTCTCAGTCACTAGTACTTCTCTCTTCAAAATCATATCTTATAGATATAGATATATAGATATACACATGTGTATTTTGTTTCCCTGATAAGATTATTCATGGCTTATTAAATTCTTTGAGTATAAGAATTGTATCACTTTTATCTTTGTATCCCAAAGGACATAACATTGTCCTGGCATATTGTAGGTGCTTAATAAATGCTTGTTATTCAACCAATTTGAATGTAAACTTCTTATGGGTAGGAATTGGTTCAGTCTTTAGATTTGTTTCTGCAGCAATTAGCTCAATGCTTTAGCATATCCATTTTGAATAGCTAAGGAAACTTTTGCTATTGAGTGTTCATGGTATGGTTAAAGAAATAATGGTTATATTATCATAGGACCTAAGTTTAAAATTAAGTTTTGCCTCTAATTACTTGTGTGGTGTTGGATTAGTCATTTAACCTTTCCAGACTTCTATTCCTCAATTGTGAAACAAAGCTGTTGGACTAAATAATGTCTACAATCCCTTTAAACCCTAGATCTATGATCACTTATGTATATAAGTAAGTACTCACTTAATTCTCATTGGGGAGACAAAGCTATAGTTCTTTTATTCTCTTTGCATGACAGACTTTCTCATTTGAAAAAATAAAAAGACAAGTGTTTTGACTGGAGATATTTCCAGTGGTTGGCAGCTTATTGCCAGTGTGACTTTGAAGGCTATGAGGTAAAGGGCATCAAAAAAGAGATGAAAACATTATTCTTCTAGCTTGAATGAAAAGAAAAGGGAGAAATGCCTATAAGTTTTGAAGGACTTTAGCCTTATTCCACTCTGGACCTCAGATGGCACTTTAATTTGATGTCACTGTGATCTCAGATGGTGCTTAATCAGAGATGAAAATTAAATGATGTTCCAAAAGCCCCTGAAATAGGGTCTTATAACCAAAAGATAACTGGCAGCAAGAAATCATCACATCCAATGTCTTGCATCTCTTCCCATTTTGGTCTGAATGAAGATATAATGGAGCATAGATGTCATCTAATCCAATCGCTGCAGAAATCTTGGTCAAAAGGATGGAAATGGAAATGTAATGGAAAATCTAACAATTTAATAAATAACAACTTGTATTTATGTAGTTCTTTAAAGTTCTTAAAATATTTTAGCTAGATTGTATTTGGTTCCCACAATAAGTTAGTTTTTCATGACTTTCCATGGCCAAAACATTCATCCAATTTGGCAGTCTACTGGTGGTAAACTTCTTAAGAGCTTATCTAGACTGGTCCTCTAAATGCTGACAGAGTCTGTTACTAGGACTGTACTAAAAGTCTTTCTATGAATCCAAAGGAGACAAAAAAACAAAAGAAAAAATCGGACAAAGAATAATATAAAAGAAATATATAAATGGAAAATATGGGCTTATCTTTGTAATGAGGGATGATCAGTGATCAGCCTTTATGCTCCTTTGTTATTCTTGCAATGTCAAATAAATGAGGCAGGCTTCTCAATGCATTAGGTAAACACAATCCCTTTTAGCAAATTTATAGGAGAATATGGCACAGAAGAAAGGCAAACAATAGACAGCCATTTACAATGTCTGTATTTACAGACAATGTAAATCAATGAGGTCATATATTCATTTGGTTTATTGACCAGAATAATGTATTATGTAATTTATATTTTCAATTAAAATCTGAAATTGCAAAAAAAAAAATGTATTTGAAATGTCCCTCTGTATAAAATTCTAGTAGAAGGCAATATTTGAACAAAATGGAGCTGCACTACTGATAAAACTGACCTTGCTCAATTTTTAATCAACTTAAATATAAAAACAATTAAATCTTGAATTTTTATTTTCTAGGATTCATCATATTACAATATACATAAATAGGGCATCAGGTCTGATCTATTTTGTCAAAGTTCATCAGACCATCAGTGAAGATCAGGGATTGGTGAGATTGTGACTTTGAGTTCTGGTCAGAGTATATATGCAACTCACAGTTATTGATTCTGCCTTACTTATGATGGAAACCCAGAAAGTATCTCATTGTACAGGCTTCCTTCAAGTGAATTCTCTTTCCTTAATTATCTTGATTATCAACTTCTTGTCTTGATGATCACTTTTTTAAATTTATTTTTTTATTATAGCTTTTTATTGACAGAACATATGCATGGGTAATTTTTCAACATTGACCCTTGCAATCACTTCTGTTCCAACTTTTACTTCCTTCCTTCCACCCCCTCCCCTTGATGGCAGGCAGTCTCATACATGTTAAACATGTTTAAGTATATCTAAAATACAATATATGTGTATATATTTATATGGTTCTCTTGTTGCACAAGAAAAATATTTAGAAAGGTAAAAATAACCTGGGAAGAAAAACAAAAATGCAAAGAGTCCACACTCATTTCCCAGTGTTCTTTTGCTGGGTGTAGCTGGTTCTGTTCAGATGATCACTTTTTAATATCATATGTAGTGCATTCATGCATATTTACTTGTTTGTTGTCTCTCCCATGAACCTATGAGTGCAATGAGAGCAAGGATTATTTAACTGATAAGGAATATAGCCATATGCTTGAAAGAAAATTCAGTCTCAAGAAAAAATGTATCAATGTAGCTTTGTTCTGTGCCTGTGTCTATAGTCCTTCATTTTAAATAATGCGTTTATAATAATAATGTATTCCTACATAATACCACTCAGGTGGAAAACCTCTCATTTTTCTATCCAGCACTTCCCCTCAGTATATAAAAGAGGAAAGATTCACTCTGAATACAATGACAGCAGCAGTCTCTTAGGATTTAAGGTTAGGGTTCTGTAGGGTTGAGCTGAGGCTTGCTAAACCAAATAATATAAACCTCATCACCCAATCTAGTTATATATGGTGAGATTTCTCCCTGAAAGGCTGACTACAAGGGAGTGATACTTTCTTTTTGAATACAGCAACTTGGGGATAGAAAGTTTGTAATTCTGTGTTATTCACACAAGTTTATTCACACCAACAGATGCAGGGATCTTTTGAAATATGGTTGCTATGGAGGCTACATACTTAAAAAGTTAATTATCCCTACATTTAACCTCTTATTTTTTTATTCCATTTCCTTCATATTCTATGTTATAAATTTTTAAGTTTCACAGTAACTACAATCCAACCAGAAATTTCTCTTTCCTTTTTTTAGGATGATATGATTCAGTTTTAAATACCAAAAGGTCCCTATGCCATATATACATGTTGGCTATTTGCTCATCCCAGGTTTTTCAGAGTACCAGTATTGAGAGGCATACCACACTATTTAAAGTTCTTTTTCAGGGCATTCTTATAGATTCTTATTTACTCAACTTTGTTTTGCTTGCCTAATAGTAGTGGTTTGTGTGATTTAAAAAAAAAAAATGCTTAATAGAATTGCCAGGGGGAGGGAGGAGGCAAGGCATTTGGGGTTAAGTGACTTTTCCAGGGTCACACAGTTGTAAATGTTAAATATCTGAGATTGGATTTGAATTTCCATCCTCCTGACTTCAAGATTGCTGATCCATCCACCATCTCATCTAACTATTCCTTTAATAGATATTTTTTGGGATAGGTAGGTGGTGCAGTGGTGGTTAGAGCACCAGCTCTGAAGTCAGGAGAACTGAGTTAAAATCTGGTCTCAGACACTTAACATTTCCTAGTTTGCTTGGGCAAGGCACTCAATCCCAATTGCCTCAGCAAAAAATAAACAAATAAATAAATAAATGAAAATAAAAAAGAAAGAAAGAAAAGAAAAGAAAGATATTTTTCACTCATTTTTTCATTCATTGTTCATTTATTCTAACTTCAAGCCCATTTTCTTAATAGCATGTGCTTGTAAAAATTCCACAGTTGGCTAGGTTGGAAGGAATATGCCCAGGATACTTTTAAATTTAATCTGCATTATTAGCATTTTCTCCATTTTTAAAAATCTAAATAGTCAACAGAACAATAAATCTAACTTTGTTTTGTAGAATTTGCTAATTTTCAAAGTGTAAATTCTCTCACTAAAAACCAGATTGAGGTAGCTCTAGCATACCCCTGACTACATTATATTTTCTCTCATGAATATAACTAAATGTTTTAATAAATCAGTATTAAGTATATCTAAAAATAGTTACTTCATAGGTTTCAAATATTTGTTAGATCAAAAGTTATTAAGACAAACTTGAACATTTTCCCTCTTTTGATTTCTCAGTTGTGTAACAACTTTAAGAAATAATGTTTACAAACAGATGAATCCTTTCACTTTTAATAGACGAAACAAAATATGCTACATTTCTTAAAAGAATCTTGGTTAAAGACCATTACCAAATTAATAACTGGTAGAATTTTAGCTCTTGAAGGACAAAAAAGTTCAAGATATGCTCAATTTTGGGAACTTCCACTTGCCATCTTGGCCAGATTGCTGAACTTTTATCAACAACTTAATCCTAGAAATTCCTGTACTTGTTAATTGAGTTCTTTATCCTTTGCTATCCAACTCTAATTGTTCTCTAATGGTTCATAAACTTATTTATAACTTGTAAATCATTAAAAATTTACTCTTCTGTGATTAAAAAAAAACTATGAAAAATCCCGAGGGAAGGAAGAGTAGAGACTAGATGTTACTTTTATTCTTCCTTACAGTGTTTTATGGACTGTTTAGGAAATATGCAAATGTCATGCAAAAGAACAGAGGATATCTTGGTTCTTCTAATAGAAGAAAATAAATATCAGTGATAAAAACCCATATCCACCATCAAAGGTTTTAATTGCATCTAATTTGCATAGTGTCCATTTTGTGGCAAAAACAAGTACTAAAATCAAGGTCAGATGGAGACCAGAGATGTAAGTTCAAATCTATCAGTCTCTTTACTTCTAAAACATCAATTTCTTCATCAGTAAAAATGAAGAAGTTGGGATAGAGCAATGATTTTCAGGACGTGGTCTAGGAATCTCCTCAGGTCCCCCAGACCTTATTATGTAGTTCACAAAATTGTTTTCATAATAATGCTGACATGTTTTCATTTCTGATATGGTAAATATTACTAGTACCCCCAAAATAAAAGTTCTTTGGGATTCCCCCCAAATTTTTTTGACCATAACATAGTCCTGAGATAAGAAAGTTTGAGCAGCACTAAATTAAATCATCTCTGACACATCACTAAATTTCTATGAATTTATAAAACCTAAGTTTGCTTGTTGTACCTCAAGTAATTATCAGTCTGTGACTTTTGACAAGTCATTTAATGTTTCTAGATTTTTTTCTCTATAAATTACTTAGGTATAAATTACAAAGTTATTGTGAAGGTCAAATAATATAGCATATACTATTTCCAGAATATTTGGAATAAATATAGCCAGGATGAGATACTTTCAAATTGGTAAAACATGAAGCAGGGAGATGTTTTGAAGAAGGAAGTGGTAGGAGAAGGCAGAGATTAATTAAACACAGCACATTCTGAAAGGGAATAGTCGTAAACCAAATAATCTTCCAGAGTCAGAAGGTGGATGGTAAGGAAATGTGTGGGAAAAAAAAAGTGTAAGAATCGGTGACCATTATCTGGTTGAGGTAACAGACAGAAATGAGTTGGAATTCAAGTAAACTATTTGAATTATGGCTTACTAGTGTTGATCACATCTCTCTCTTTTACTCCCTTATTCCTTGCAAAGATGGTAGACATGCTGGAAAAATAGATAAATTAATATGAAGATATGAGTGAAGAATACACAAAATTTTAAAATAATATTTTATTTTTCCCAATTATATATAAAAATAATTTTAACATTCTTTTAAAAAAATTTAGGTTTCATTTTCTCTCTTTCTCTTCCCCTCCCCACTTCCTGAGATAATAAACAATTTGATATAAATTGTATGTGTGCAATCATGCAAAGCATATTTCTTAGTCATGTGGTGAAAAAAGACAAAAAAGAAAAACACAATGAAAATGTGAAAAATAGTGTTTTTCGTTCAAACTCTAATCAGTTATTTCTTTGGATATGGATAGAATTTGTTATTATGATGAGTTCTTTGGAGTTGTATTGTACTGTTGTATTGCTGAGGATAACTAAGTTATTCACAGTTGATCATTGTATAAGATTTTTGTTACAATATACAGTGTTCTCCTGGTTCTGGTGACTCCACTTTGTTTTAGTTAGTGTAAGTCTTTCCATATTTTTCTGAAATAATCTTGCCTGTAGAAAAAAATACATAATTAAAAATTACTTTGAAAGTAAATGCAAAGGATTCTCCCATAAAACAGGTGTGATTAAAAGATGGGATCAAAAATCCTAAAGGACTGTTCATTAATTGAGAAATGACAAACTAATTATAGAATGTGAATGGAATGGAATAACATTATATCATAAGAAATAATGCAAGGTATAGATTCAAAGAAATCCGGAAAAACTTGTGAGAATAGATCGATGCACAATTAAGTGAGAAGAATAAAAAAAAAACAATTTGTAGAAGTACAATATTATAAATTTAAACAACTATGTAAGAGCTAAGAATACAGATCAATACAATGACCAATGACAACTCCAGAAGTGTGATGATAAAGCCTGATTTCCACCTTCTGATAGAGGTGATAGAGTAAAGAATGTACAATTTGAGATGACTAATGCATGAATTTATTTTGCTTGAATATCCTTATTTGTAGCAAATTCAGAAGAGTGAGAAGGCACTTTAGAAGTAATTTAATCTGTCTCCTTAATTTTGAAGATGAGGAAACTTAGGGGCAAAGAGGAGCTTCTGCAGGTTGATAGAAGTAGTTAGTGGCATTTACATTTTTCTATGAGTACAAATGAGTACCTACTGGGGTAGGAAGTATTTTGTAAATTGATTCTGATTGAAGAAATTAACAAAATTTATTTGTTAATGAAGTAAAGAATCTATGGCCCATAAAAGTAAAGAGTCTTACCCAAAGATACATGAGTGAATTAATAGTGGAACTAGGAATAGTCACCTGATTTGCTGCTTCCCACACCAATTCTCTTCCTGCAATATTACTCACACATTTATAATTTACATTATTGGAAAATTGAAACTCCTAATCTCTGGACATATTTATTACATGCTTCTTACAATTGCTATTACTTTTAAAAATTAACTTCTCCTATCTGATTTATTTAGGAAAACAGAAGAAACCACTGATTGTAGAATTATTAATTTTTTTCAAAAGAAAATACTCTACTTTCACATAAATCTATCAGATTTTTTTATAGGCAAATTTAATTAGTTTTAGGTTCCTCAAATCCTAGCAAAACATGAAAATGAGCCATCCCTAAGGTTAATGCCTTCCTGATAGACTATCTAAAATTTTACTCAATACATAGAAAAATTAATGTCATAATATTTTCTTTTACTTAGTTAAAACTTCTTTCCTCTACTGAGTACTTATAAATTCTCTACAGAGATATCTGAGTAGATTGAGACCAAAATTGAATTTGTAAAATTGAATCTGGGAACCAAAAAAAACAAAAGACCCCTCCCCCCAAAACCCTTCACCTTATCCTAGTATAGATGAATGGATTTCTCCAATGAGAAAGCTCTTATCACAGAAAGGATGTGTAACTTATTTTCCAGTTAAATGATTCATCTAAAAAGCAACTCATTGCATTTCATAGTAAATTTCCTCAAGGTAGTCAGTCATATGTAACTCTTTGGCAATTTGAAACATACATAGTAATTTGCATATGTAATTTGGCATAATAGATGCATCCTAATCATAGGATTGATATGATCATGTCTATTTATCAACTGTGAAATAATGGCAAAGCCTATGAATAGGTTGTATTAAGATTCCCTTTAGAAAAAAATGAAACTTGTCTTGAGAGATATGTGATGAAATAGAGCTTACCACATGGTATCCCTTAACTACTGCTGAGTCAGTGGAGTGGCTCTCTTTCCCTGAATCATAATGTGTTTCCCTCCAAGTTCAGTGTTTTAAGGGAAGATTACATGCAAAAAAGTGATATTTGGTTAATGTTTTTAACAGGGTCTTTTCCAAATTGTTATGAGCCCAACCTATTTTTATTATTAATTTTCACTTTGTACTGTGCAATTGTCATAACTCTTTTATGTACAGTCATAAATGTTGTAGCAGGCATGTGATTCAGCACCATTAAATAGCTTGTAATTTACCACTGATGAAGCTAAAATTGCTAGTTCTAAAATTGAACTGCTGTGAGGGCTTCCTGTAGTTCAGTGAATTACCACCTTGAAGCTATCTTATGGCTGGCACAGGCTGTCTGGTCAGATCATGATAAATGCGTTGATTGCAGCTGTCCTGGAGACAAGCATGGTTGTGCTAGGCCTCTCGCCCAGCGTGACAGCAATTACCTGTTCTTTAGGTTTTGAATGGAAAAGGTTGAGTTGGATTGGAGATATCCAAAAGGGTGAAATTGCATAATGTGATTCAATTTTTAAAAATGCATTCATCCTTATAACTTAGAAATCAGATAGCATAAAAAAGGACTTATGCTTACTGATTAGGATGATCATTGTGAGGTATTGACCTATCAGAGAAAATTTTCCAGTACTTTCTATAGGAAATGTGAGAAATTAAACAATGAGTAGTAAATGAATTCTTGCATGATTTCATAGAGTAGGTGGTCTTAAACTTTTTTCCACTTCCAACCCATTTTTTGTCTAAGAAATTTTTACAAGACCTCAGGTATATAAGTATATAGAGTAGTTATAAAAATCAAACATTTACTGATAATAAATCATAATTTAGTGACCCCCCACATTCAGTTGCAAGATGGCATACAACCCACAGTTTAAGAAGCTGAGGCACAGAGGTTAGGAAGAACAGAGTCCTTGAGTAATGATTATCAAAATATGATTGGTAATCTGGTCTCTTATATTAGTAATGTTTATAATCATATAATAAATGTTATTTTATACTTAACAGAAATCAATAACTTGTTTATGATTGTTTACAAAATTTTAGGTGAAATATCACACAATGTGGTCAAGAAATGATTAGGCTTTGTGTCAGGTAGACCATATCTTGTCTTAAATGCATACTAATTGGGTAGCCATGGACAAGTCAATAGTTCTGTTACCCAATAGTCTGGGGTAACTCTAATTCTGTGTACAGACTAGAGTTCAATCTTTACCAGTGGAGAGACTTTTCAAAACCCTTTTCTAATCAATGTATTTAATAAATTTTACAAATGTGTTTTGAAACAAAAAAAAAAAATCTAAAAGTTGGATCTAAAAAAATTTAAAAAAAAAGTTGAGGTGTGAAGTAGCAAGGAACTCTTTATCTGTTATCAAAGGACTGGCTTAAGAACTTACAAATTATTTTTTTATCTGTTTGATGCTTGACAACACAATCATGGTTTAGTGCCACCAATGGAATCATTGATTCAAAAGTTATGACTTGGTATATAACTCTTATAATGTACTCCTCTATAAAATGATGGGATTAGACCCAGCTACCTTTGAAGTCTAATATTCCAGCTCTAACATTTAATGACATTGACAGAAAAAAAAAAAATTAGCAAAATCCCCCTACAGCAGAGACTAGATGTATATTTGGATGACAGAGGGAAAGAGATAGCTTCTAAGGTTTCATTCAATTCTAAATTCCTGTGATTCTATGAATTTAGGAAATCATAGCATTTGATATTAAGGGTGATATAAAAAATCATTGAAGCAACTCTCCCTGAAATAGTTCTTAACCATGGAGCTTTAATTACAGTTCATATTCATATAGGCATTTATACATCAAAACCTATGAACATATCAAATATGTCAAGTTCATAGTAAATTGCTTTCCATATCTAAACAACCTTTTTTATAATCATTGTATATGTTATATTTATTTTCTCTACCTTTTCAAAACAGGAAAAAATATCAGTCATTAATGACTGCAAAGATTAATGAAAAATTAATAAGCAATCTACTATTTTAGAATGTGTACTTAATGAGCTGGGAATACTAAATTAATAGTGTTATAGTTTCAGAATCAAATAAAAAATCCACAATCCATATAAGCCATCAAAGTACTATTACTATCATGAAAAAGAGAATTGTGTGAAGTCGTAGTTGTTGCTATTTCAAGTTCTGAGAGATATTTTCTTTGTTTATTCTATATATTTCCCAATAAAAACCAAGAGTTTCATGTAACCTAACCTTAGTTACTCCTTATAGTTGCTGAGATCTTTTTCTTCTTAAAATTTCGCAACAATTGGCTTCAAATATTTGGGTCCGTAAGATCTCTTTGTACCACTTATTTCTCTTTTCAAACCACAAAAATGTCCCTAAACTCATCAAAATTATTGAGAAATGTAATAGTTCATAAGTAATTAAAAAGGTGATAGTTTTAAAATATTTTAAAATAATTCATTCCTTTAGTACTCGATGATCTATGATTTTCTTGGTTAGGTTTATATTGTCACCAATATAGTGGCAGCCCTTCCATACTAAGTATAATGTTTTCCTGAGTCACCATGACCAAATATTTTATTATTCTATTCTTTATCAAAGTCAAATTCATGACTAAATGGGCATTTTTGCTAATTCTTGAAGTACAAAAACAAGGATTACATAGTTCAGAGATGTAGAGAAGCAGGTTCTTTCATTCAGTGTTGATAAAGTTACAAATTTTTAGGATTATATTTGAGAGAATAAAAATTAGAGAATAAAAGTTAGAAAAACAATGAGCACTTTTGTCCCAGTTGCAGTGATAATATTAGACTTTGAGAGTGTTGGCAAAAACCATTTAAAGGAAGTATTTATTCATATATTTCTATATCAGAATTATATGTAATTGCAAACAAAAAAAGAAGCAACTAAAATTATGATGATAGAGAAATATGTAAACATATTGTAATTTATTTATGTGATGGTATAGTATAAAATAATTAATATGGATACTTTTGTGAGAAATATAATGTAGCTTGGAAAGATCTTTCTAAAATAATGCAAAAAAGCAGAACCTCAAGAATGGACAATATATTATGATTGTATAAAGAGAAATGAATGGAAATGTATGAATTAAGACTCCTGTCTTAGGGAACAAAGGGATCAAAAATGTAATACCTGTAGTTGTTATTAAGTCATTTTTCATTTGTATCCAACTCCTTTTGGCCCTATTGGGGGTTTTCTTGGCAAAGACTAGAGTAGTTTATTTTCATTTCCTGCTCATTTTACAGATGAGGAAACTGAGGCAGACAGGGCTAAAAGACTTGCTCAGAGTCACATAGGTAATAAATGTCTGAGACACGATTTGAACTCATAAAGATGAGTCTTCCTGACTTCAGATTTCTATCCATTGTGTCACCTAGGTGCCCCAAATACCTTATAGTACCTACCTTGTTAAAGAGATAAAATGAACAAAATAGATGAGAGGGACGGAGCAGAGAGAGGGACAGAGAAAACCAACAGAGACAAAAAGAAGAAAGAGAGAGGTCCAAAGAGATAAAGATATAGAGGAACTGAGAAACAGAGAAAGTGAAAGAGAGAGAGAGTGAAAAGAGAGGGGGACGAAAGGAGGGAGAGACAGATAGAGACTGACAGAAAAAGAGAGAGAGAGAGAGAGAGAGAGAGAGAGAGAGAGAGAGAGAGGAGAGAGAGAGAGAGAGAGAGAGAGAGAGAGGGAGAAGGAGAGAGAGAGACAGAGACAGAGACAGAGACAGACAGACAGACAGAAAGAGAGAGAGAAAGAGAGAGAGAAGGAAGAAACACAGAAAGAGAAAAAGACACAGAGAGAATTTTGTGAACCTAAAAGTGCTATAAATAGGCCCATCAGCCATGGCAATAGTAGTGACACTAACAAGTATACAATTTTGCTAAAACATAGAGTTTAGGGGTGGGGAGGGGTAAGTTATTCCAAAATAAGAGAAAGAAGAGATGACCTGAAGTCTAATTGTTGAGGATTTTAGTTGCCAAAGGAATTAATTTGTATTTTATTCCCTGTACTATGCAGAGTTTTAGAAGTTTTTTGAGGTTTGGAATGGCATGTTTGGATCTTTGCACTGGTTAAAAAAAATGATTAGAGTGTTAGCGCATCTACTTGATACTTATCAACATGAAGGGAACAGGAACATCAGTAAATTGATATAATATGATATAATAATTGATGCAATTAATATTATATAAATTCATGTATTCATTGTATTCAAAAGATCTAGAATTCCTTTTTCTATTTTATATTATATACTGTCCTGTCACAAACACATGACATAATTGATGAACGATACATCCTACCTGCTGATGAATCCTACCTAGCACCTGTTTTTATCACCAGGTGAGGCTTACAGCAGGAATACCTGAACACTGCAGGCAGCACCCTATATGCTGTGTATGTGAACTATCTGTTTTTTGTGAAGATTTCCTAAATATGGAGTTTTTGTTTTAGATTATTAAGAGGGACTTGGTGTCAGATTGGATTTTGAAAACACAGTGATACGTGGTATGTGACCAAATGCATGTTTAACCTTGGTTTTCCTATTTTACATCTAACTATTATATTATATCTACCTCACAGGACTGAGGCTCAAATGAAAATAAGAAATGTTGTAAAATGCTCAGTGCTTATTTATTTAGCACTTGTATATATAAATAATTCAGTAATTCAGATTTCAGGGATACCAAGAATAAATAAGGAGTGATGATTGTCCTGAACACTAAGTAATATACAAGTTTCAGATTATATTATCTTTGATAAGCTTATCATTGATAAGCTTGGATAAGCTTATCTTTGATAAGCTTAATTACTACTACAATTTATCTAGCCTACAGGATGTCAATTCCTTCTGATATCTGTTGTTTAATTTCAGAAAAATTTATTTAGAAATATAGTTACATAAAATGTAGCAGAATCCCTTTATAAAACTGGTATAAGACTAATATCTGCCTTATAGACTAATAATGTTTTATCAGACTTGCTGAATAAACTCATTATGTTTGAGAGCATATGGATTGATTTTCATTGATTGTATTATTTAATGAATAAATGTAATGTATGCAAAACTTGAACTGTTTTTGTAGGGCTCTACTACATATAGTTTATTTTGCATAATAATAACAATTAATTATAGACTGTTAAGAGTTTTAGAAAAAAATATAATAGGGCTTTGAACAGAGAACAATCTCTGTCAATTATGATTCTAGTCATTTCATTTCTTTTTACCTTTCTTTTTCTGAGGAAAAAGAAAAAGAGTGTTCAATTAATCCAACTTAACAAATGTGGTGTTCTCTTCTTTTTCTAAAATCTGATTGTTCTCTCTGGGAGCAGGTTTTTTGGGGAGGTTTTCTGAAGGCAGCCGTAGTTTCAGTTCATATCAATAATCACCTCAAATGCAGCCAGCTGATAAAAGTTCAGTCTTTTATTGTCTCTTCCAAAATAGTCCAGTAAGCTTTCTTAGAGGCCTATCTCCCTCCTTGGTTCCAAGAGCTCTTGCAGCTTGTCTGCCAGCTTCAGCCTCCAGCTCCCTCTGAATCTTGGTTCTATTCTCCTGATTGAATTCTGGCTCTCAATCTCTTCAACTCATTCACTTCTGACTCCAGGAGCTCCTTATATATGATCTCTTAAAGGGGTGAACCCAAAGGTTGACTCCTCCTTTGAGAGAGTGGGATTGTGGGTTTCTGACTTGTGAATCTCCCAAACTTGTGAACTAATGTGTGAGCTAATGTGTGAACTCTCACAGGTGTAAACATAAGCATTGTTTCTATCAATTCTAGTGACTTAACACCTTGTAAGGATTCTAGGAAACAAATATTTATTTATTCTCTTATTTTACTTGTTTTAGCATTTGTCTATACAATGCATTTCGATAGATACTGAAAATAAGAAGATGAAATAAGGCCCTAGTGTTATACTCTGGAGCTTACAGAGGTCCTCAAACTTTTTAAATAGGGGGCCAGTTCACTGTCCCTCAGACTGTTGGAGAGCCGGACTATAATAAAAACAAAAACTTTGTTTTGTGAGTCTTTGAATAAAGAAACTTCATAGCCCTGGATGAGGGGGATAATCATCCTCAGCTGCTGCATCTGGTCCATGGCCGTAGTTTGAGGACCTCTATGACAGAAGTAACTGTAGTAAAAAGCAGAGTATCATAAAACAAAGAGATTCAAATAAGGTGACATTAGATATCCAGCAAGAGGAAATGGTTAGCAGTGTTTAAGACTGCCAAAAGGTCTTAGAGCATGAAAAATGAAAAGATGTCATTGAAAATTATAAGGCAGACATGCATGATTTTCAAGAGAGGAATTTTGATAGTTATCCCTTTCACATCATGGAGGTTAGGAACACAGCCCCTCTGTGACATGGAAAATCTGCTTAAAACTTGGGGGCTATTTTTCATACCAGAGAAGAAATTTGAATTTTTTAAATTTTTCCTTTATGAGATATTTCAGTACCTTATTGTAAAATATGGGTTTCTATCTGGGGTTTCTACAAAATTACCAAAAACTTCCCATTTAATTTTTATGCTGAAATGTAATATATTAAAACCATAATGAGGAAAGTCACAATGTGAAAGGAGTAACTGTAGAATGATAGGGAAAGAAACCAAATTGCAAAGAATTGAGTAGGTGATGCAGCAGTAAAAATGGCAAATAGCTAGGAGATAATAGTACTTTTTTGCTTGTAAGATAGGGTGGGATCATGCCTTTGAAAATCTTAGTATGATCATAAAAAATCCTATGTGAATATGAAGAGTACTTACTGTTGTTGGTTTCTGGTTATTTTGCTGGTATATAGCCTGATTCATTCACATCATCTTCCAGTTTCCATAACATGATAATAAAATATTAAGTATTTCTTCTAATTAATTTTAATTCCCAGAATGATAAAGTTTGAAAGATGAAAACTCTAAGTATAATTGAGGGAAGGAGAGAGATGTATTGAAGGTCCCAAAACAGAGCTATCACTTTTATGTTGCTCTTGTAGCAAAGGTCCTTGACATCTTCAAATGATTCCTTATACTTGGAGACTTTTTCTTATGAAATCCCCATCTGTGTTGCTCCTCTCTTGTTGGACAGCCTTGTCCAGACATTTCTTATGTGATTTAGGGAATCTCTTTACCTCTTAGCTAGTGCTGGACTGCTTTTTATAATTCAACAGATCTGTGGTCTTGTGGATTTGGGTACTTTTTTTAGTGTGGCTCACAACCTATCCTTACTTTGTACTATGATAAGACTGTTCTTTTTTTTTCCCATAGAGCCTTTTTACTAGAGTGTCTTTATTGTCAGTTTGGAGATAATAATGGAATACCAAACTGAACACACACTAAACATATATCATTTTTGTAATTTATTTGCTTATTATATTGCCAGAAATACAAAATTAAATTGTAAATAAGCCAGCACCTAAAGACTGTTCTCTTTACCACCAAATTCTAAAAAACTATTAATTGAATAGTCTTTGTTTTGAGAATTCTCTTATCATTCCACCAATCGAGAAGTAATTGCCAATGGTGTAACATAAACAGTACTAGGTACTAGGAATGCAAGCAAAAATTAATTTTTTATTTAAAGTTTATTAAAGTTTCTACGCTCAATGAATTCATTCTAATAATATATATATATGTATATGTATGTGTGTGTATATATCTTCACCACCAAGCTTTATAACTTTCTTCAGGGAACCAGTGAAGTTTGTTGAACAAAGGGTGGGACCAGTGTTTTAAGAAAATCATTTTAGGACAGCTAGATGGCTCTCGATGGGTAAAATACTGGCCCTAAAGCCAGGAGGACCTGAGTTCAAATATGTCCTCACTTTATACTTCCTAGTTCTGTGACTCTGGACAAATCACTTAATCCCAATGCCTTGTAAAAAAAAAAAAATCACTTTGTCAGTTTTGTGGAGGTTAGATTAGAATGGGTATTGAGTTGAAGCCATTAGAAATTAGCAATTAATTCTAATTAATTAGAAAAGGCAATTAAGGAATCATTGGTAATCAATTTGGAACTATGCCCAAAGGCTATAAAATTGTGCATAATCTTTTATCCATCAGCATTTCTACTAGGTCAAGATCACAAAAGAGAGGAAAAGATATGCGTGTGCAAAAAAAAAAAAAAAAAAAAATGTTTGTATCAGCCCTTTTTGTAGTGGCAAGGAACTGGAAATTGAGTGGATACCCATCAGTTGGGGAATAACTGAGTAAGTTATAGTTTATGAATGTTATGGAATATTATTGTTGTATAAGAAAGAATAAGTATAGTGCTTTCAGAAAAGCCTGGAATGAACTAATGATAAGTGAAGTGAACAGAACCAGGGGAATACTATATACAATAACAAGATTATGTGGTCAACTGTGATGGACTTGGCTCTTTTCAACAATGCAGTGATTCAAGGCAATATCTATAGGCTTGGGATGGAAAATGCTATCCACATCCAGAGAGAGAACTATGGAACCTGAATATAGATCAAAGCATAGTATTTTCACCTTTTTGTTTTTGTTTGCTTTTTTTTCTCATCGATTTTTCCTTTTGATCTGATTTTTCTTGCACATGACAAATATGTTTAAAAGAATTGCACTTATGTAATCTATATTAGATTGCTAGCTGTCTCGGGTGGAAAGGGAGGAGGGAAGGAACACAGAATCTTACAGAAAATGAATGCTGAAAACTATCTTTACATATATTGGAAAAATAAAATACTACTGAAAATAAAAGAAAAAGGAAAAAATTATTGGTAACTTTGGAAAGAGAAATTTCAATTGAAAGGTGACACCAATAGCCAGTTTGGAAGTAATATATCAAATATGGACAATTTGTTCAAGGAATTTGGACAAGAAAAGGAAGAGAGAGATAAGACAGTAGCTTGAGGGGATGGTAAGGACAAAGGAATGTTTTTAAGTCACAAACCTCAGCCTGAAAAGAAGCCTACCCTGGTGCAATACAGAGGTTTTATCTATTTGAAGGATAGGATGAATTTATTGGAGCTCAAAATAGCAAGATTCACAGAGTTCATTAGTTAGATTGTAATTTAAAAGGTGACTGTCTTATATAATTCTTAAGATCACGAGACTGATTGCCCGAGTGAAACTATACAACCCATGTGTCTTCTCTAAATGTTGGCACATTGCCTTTTTAGCATTTTAATAGCTATTCAAAATGCTAGTGATATTTATAGTCTGGCATCTCAGTATTCCTGTCTTTTTCTACAAAGATTCATCTTTAGTATAATTTCAAATTGCTTTATGGTATTGGAATATGGTATTTTTAGCAAGGCTATCCAAATCCTAGACCCTAGACAAAAAGTGGTGTTGCCAAGATGCGAGATGTGCATGACCTTAGAGTGATAGTGTGCTGAATAGATGTATGGGACAGCCAATTTCACTTAATTTCTTTAAGTATGATCTGAATTTATTGATTAATTTATTCATCCCATTTTGGAGATAGATCTCAACAAAGAAAACACATACTTCCAGACTCCATCATATATCTTTGACTTTGGACTCAAGGAGGAATATCTCTATAGATTTGTCTTAAAAGGGAATCAACTCTTAAAAGTAGGAAAACAGAAAATAAAGGATAAGAACATGTTTGAATCCCCTTCAGCTAACATTTCAAAGATCCTTTGAATAAGATTTGTATACTCTTGTATATTTTTCATGACCCCACATAGATTTTCTTGGCAGAGATACCTGAGTGATTTGTCATTTATTTTTCCAGCTTATTTTATAAATGGGGAAACTGAGGAAAACAGGGTCAAGTGACTTGCCCAGTGTCACATGAAAAGAAGATGAATCTTCCTGATTCCAAGTCTAGTGCTCTATCCACTGTGCCACCAAGCTATGCTAATTTACATAGGCTTAGCAGATTCAAATATTATTCAAATATCAGATAAAAAAATACATTGTAGATGACAAATATGCTTATCATTTTCTGTAGAGAAGACCATGGTTCTTTTGTGGCATTAAAGAACTTCCTGCTATATGGATTTTGTTCTAAAGAGTTTCTAATCACATCATTTGGCACTCCCCTGTACTATATTTGAAAAGTGGTTCTGTATTCCAGGTTTTGCTGGAGATAAATTCAATTGGTATTGTGTATTAAGCAGAAACTAGATCACCCTCAGCTTTCTGCTGGGAAGTTGTACATCTATGCCTTGTTTAACAAAACCAAAGAAAGACAACACAGAAATGAAAACATATTGATCCCTCTAAAACCATCAGCTATGAACACAGCAGGATCCGTCATAACTAATTTCAGGAAAAATAAAACTCTTCTGTCTGTTCTCTTAGTTATGAATGAAATGCAAACCTAATCAGCTAACACATTGCTGAGAAAGAGGTCATTTCACTCCCACTTTTCAATGGAAAGACCCTGCTTACCATGGCATGGACACTCAGGAAACCAAACATAATATTGAGAAATTTGTCTCTCACCATTATCACTAAATTGAATTACAAGGAAAAATGGGGGGAAAAAAGATAAAACCAAGAAAATGAAAGTACAAACAATGTAACAGACTTCTTTGAACATAATGCACTCTGCTAGTCAGAGTTCTTGTGGCTTTTGTTTTTATTATTCTTTTCTTCTGCCCTATTCTCCTTTACTTGAGAACTTATTATTCTCCCCTATAGACAATATGGGAGTAATGAAGTTTTCTATTCCTTTTGAAATAAAGCACTATAAAGACCTATCATAGACAAGGTCTCATGACAAATGTAAAGCATTACTTAATATAATTCAGAATTCTTTTTGGAAAAGTGTGGATTTAATTAATTAAATACATAAAATTACTTCATGGTTTCAAAATTTAAATTCAGTTCATCATTTAATGCAAGAATTGACTTTAGATATGCACAATGTATCACACCATGGCAGCTAGGATAGTGCTGGACTTGAAATCTTGAAGTTCAAATCCAGCCTGGACAAGTCACATAACCTCCTCCTGCCTCAGTTTCTTCAGGTACAAATTGGAGATAATAGTAGCACCTATTTTTGAGATTGTCATGATGATCCATTGAAATAATATCTATAATGCACTTAGCACAACACTTGGCACATAGACTTAGTAAATGACAGACTTCTTAAAATATTTGCTAAATGCCTGTTATTTGTAAATGTCTATATTGTGATACCATTATCTTCAATCTTTGCCTTTTGCACATCTTTCTCTTATTTGTTAGTTGTCACAATTGACCATTTTGATTGTTTCATCATAGAAAGGCATCAGAGAAGTGGATAATACCTTGAATTTTCAGTCAGGAAAACCTGCACCAAGACTTTTGGGACACCTTGTATTAATGGTAGTGTTGTTATAAGTAAATAACTTAATTTCTCCATGTCCATAGGTCATTTTATAAGACTACAAATTATTGACAAGTTTTCCAAATTGCATCACTAAAGAGAGTGTTCATGCACCAATAAAAATCATAATATCAGACCAAAAGAAAATTATTTAGAGCCTTAATGTTCTAAAAGTAAGAACAGATATCTTTTACAATCATAATAAATGATTATTATCAAATCATTTCCTGCTGTATGGCAATATTCTCTTTAACACTCTTTAGAGTAATTGTTTAAAGATATACTCCCCCTCCTATCTTCTGATTATTTAGTATAACTAAGCAAAAAAGTTTCACCTTTGAAATGGAGTTTTGTTGTTCTCTCTACCTTCTCTATATTTTCTAAAACTGAAGACAAAAGACATTTAAAAAAAAAGATAATCTGGAATTAGATTCAACTCAGATATTTATTAATCACTTACTATGTGCTGGACACTTTATTACAGATTAAAAACACAAAAAAGAATTTTTTTTTTCAAATTCCTTGTCCTCAGAGAGTTTACATTCTAATGGAAGCATACCAAAGATTTTGGAGCAGAATGCCCCTTCATTTTAGAGGTGGGAGAATTGAGGCCCAGTGGGATTAAATGATTTGCTAAATTTCACAATAGTAAGTGATAGACGTAGGATTTAAAGCTAGATTTCCTGAGTCTAAATCCAGTTCCTCTTTACACTCAGTATATTAATTCTGTGGATAATAGCACTAAAATAGCATGTTGTTATTTAGTCATTTCAATCATGTTACACTCTTTATGACCTCATTTGAGATTTTCTTTCCTTCTCCATCTTATTTTATAGATAAGGAAACTGAGGCAAATAAAGTTAAGCAATTTGCCTAGTGCCACACAGCTAGTAAGTGTCTGATATCAGATTTGAACTCAGGAAAATGAGTCTTCTCTCACTTCAGGGCCTTCACTCTATTCATTGCACTATCTAGCTGTTCCATAAAATGATAATAATAATAATAATAAAATCCACCATTCTTTACACTTAAGGGAAGAGGATAGATTCTACATCATGCCCCTTGAAGTTTTTTGTAAGCTACAGGATCAACTCATCAAAAACCAAAATTGTCTTTCATCAGTAGGTAGGTTCTTAGAAACTGCTTAATTTATCTGTTAATAGGTTTTTATACTAGAGCTGTAGTACACATTACTACACTTGAATTGCAAACTGGCCAATTTTATATTTTCAGCTTTTTACTGAATCCCTAGAGAGAATGGGAATGAGACTATTAGAGTATGATGTGAAGTGATCATTTGAAAAAATGTCTCAATGCAATCATCCCATACTTATCTAGCACTGATTGGCTTTCCCCTTTAAGGCCTGAAGGAATTAACAATGCTTTTTTAGCATTTTTTTAACAATCAGATTTTGACTATGAGATAAAGAACTTTATTTCTGAACAATAACAAAAATGTAATATATTAGAGTGGTTTTTTAATATGGAAGGACCATTTGCAATTCGTTTCTGCCTTATTGTTTCAAGAATTGCAAATTTATCTACTCAAGAACATTTTTCCTTTATGACATTTTCATCATCATAAAAATAATAACTATTTATATAGTGCTTTCTATGTGTCTAGGAATGCTTAAGTGTTTTACAATTATTATCTTATTTGGTGGTCACAAAAATCTTGGGAAATAGGTGCAAGTATTATTCCCAATTTACAGATGAAGAAATTGAAGCAAGCAATTTAAATGACTTGCTCAGGGTCACACAACTAGTAAGTATCTGGCACTAGATTTGAATTCAAATCTTTCTGACTACAAAACTAGTACTCTGTCCACTAAACTACCCAAATGAAAATTATGGTTCATTGTAAACTGTGTTTTTATTTCAGAAAGTTTTCTTTGAAATACATCTTAATTCAATTTAAATCAGACATTTATTAAGTGGCTACTATGTTTCAAATAATAGGACTGAGGGAAAGAGATAGGAAAATAAGTTTGCTCATTCATAAAAATGGGGATAATAATGTCACCTACCTCCTAGGCTTTTTCTGAATCTCAAATGAGATAATATTAGTGAACCATTTTTCAAATCTTAAAGTGCTATGTAAATTCTGTCATCTTCATCATCGTCATCATCATCATTAATGAGCACAAAGGAAAAAAAATGAAAAGCCTCCATTTTCATGGAGTAGAATGTAAGTGACTTGCCTGAGATAACAAACTAACACTGGACAAAATGCTTCCAAAAAATGTTTTTTGTTTTTGTTTTACTTTGTTGCAAAAGGCATAGGGGATAGCAAGCTAATCTTAAAATGAGAAAGACCTATATTTAAGTCCTGCCTCCAAAATAAACTGGTTTTGTGACCCTGACCAGGTTATTTAACTTTTCAGTGCTTTATGTTGAGATTATAGGTTGCAAAGAAGATGTCAATTCTCTTGGTAGAGGGAGTTTCCTCCTCCAAAATTTCAATGGACTGGTGGAATCTCAGGTTGATTATTTATTTCTATTATTAGCCATAGAATAAATAGCTTTCAGTGCGCACTAACCACAATCTAATAAAGGCTCTTCTCGAGGATATATGGCTAGCAAGAGAAGACAATTGGGAAAGGAGCTAAGAAAATGAGTCTGAAAGCCACTTTGCAGAATCATTTGGCACTTGACATTGTTTTAGGTGATGATTATCAGTGATTATGTACCTAATTTTAGCTGTTTTCATAATCTAATTGGAAAGCACTTTAGAGTCATGTCATAAAAGAGTGTATGACTGTGCTGAAATGTGCCTAAAAATAGAGATGGTCATTTTAAAATGTGCATGCAGAGTAAGAACAATGCAGACAAAGGGAAAGAAGAAAGAGAAATGGTGAAAACTGGTCCCCACACCTCCAATTACTCTACAGAAAAAAATATATATTTTGTACAATGCCACATACAGCCTATGCTCTGTGGTAGGTAATAGCCACTGTTTGATAAGTAATAGGTATATTTCTCTAATAGAGTATATTTCCAACACATTTGGACATCATTTCTCTTAAGTACATATTTCCTTTGAATATCTGGAAGTCATTTGAGAACCAGAATAAGCACAGAATTGTATAGTTGAAAGGGAGCTTACGTTCCACACAATCTTACTGCCTTTCCAAAACAGCAAGTCTTTCTACAACCTATCTGAAAAGAGAGTCATTCATCTTCTTTGCTTAAATATTCTCAGTGGCAGAGAGCTAACTACTTTGAAAATGTCAATCAATTCATAAGTGTTTTTCAAGTACCTATTATGTGCCAGGCACTGGTGATTTGAAAATATTGTGATACCACAAAATGTCATTGATGTCAAAAGTTTGCATGGATCCATGATATGGCCTCATTCTTTTTTTTTTTTTTTTTAAATAAAAGCTTGATTGCAATAAAGAATTCCATTAGATGGTATATAAATAGACTTGACTATATGAAAATGGAAATACTTTGCTGATGCCTTCTTGGACATGATTCAATATTTTTAGCACATACATGTAAATGAGATTGTTTGGTTTTTTAATTGTGGGACAATGGCTTATACTCAGAAATTGAATTTTACAATTATAGGATCATAATTGTAAAATTATAGAAAGCCCCTACTATTCTATGTAGTTGTTATATTTTTAAAAAAATAATAAAAAGGCAGCTAGATAGCAAAGTGAATAGAGGATCAACACTGGAGTCAGGAGAATCTGAATTCAAATTCAGCCTTATACATGCTAACTAGTTACCCCACTTACTAGCTGTGTGACCCTGGACAAATCACTTAACCCCAATATACACTCAAAAAATAATCATATAAAATAATTTGATTTAGAATTAGATGGGAAATTTTATAATTTTAAATGAATAAAGGACATTTTATAAATGTGGCTAATTATGACTACATTTTTATAAGAGACAATATATACAGGAGAAAATTTGAGATAACCTATATTTAATTTCCTCATCATTCACTTACTTCTTGCTTACAATATTTAGTCCCTTATACTCCATCACTCTCCCGAAACTTACTCAAAGTTTACCATTTATTGATTAAATCCTCAACTACATGTCCTTTCTTTAGTCCCATTCTCTTTATTCTCTCTGTAGGTTTTATCCCTGATGTTCACTCTATCTTGATATTCTTCCTTTCCCTAGTTTCTATAATTCTATATTCTTCTGGTTCTCTCTCTTCCTTTCTAATTGTTACTTCTCAGTCTTTTTTTTTTCCCCTGAGACATAATCCATCACTAATCCCTTAAGTGTTTTCTAAGACTATCTTGAACTCCAATATTTTCACTTTCTATATATGTTCAATTGTCTTCCCCTACCCTTTTCTCTCTGTCTCTGTCTCTGTCTTTTTGTCTCTCTGGGTCTGTCTCTGTTTCTTTGTCTCTCTGTTTCTGTCTTTGTCTCTGTCTGTGTCTGCATAGTCACTAAGCCATTATTTATTAGTTAATATGTTGAGTTGCCCATGGCATTGTTAGTAGGAATAACTTTCAGTATGGGGAACTCTTTTCACCAATACTAATCAAAGATAAGGACAAGTCTATAATTTAAGATTTTGGTGAGTTGCCTGAGGCTCAGAAGGATTAAGTGACTTGCTACTCTTTAAATATTTCTAAATCAAGGTTGCAGAATCAATATGGAGAGTCAAGATTCGATTCCAGGTTTTCCTGGATGCAAATTCTCTGCTGTCTTTCTATGATAAAAGGAATCAAAATGATCAATTGTGACAATTAACAAATATGAAAAAGATGTGCAAAACAGAAAGACTGAGAATAATGATATCATAATACAGTGATTTACAAATAATAGTTATTTAACAAATAAAGCTATGTGCCAGTTACTTTGTGACAACCTTATAAGGTAGATGCCATTATTATCCCTAATTTACACTGGAGGAAATTGAAACAGAAGGTTAAGTGACCTGCCTACTAGTAATTGTCTGAGGCTGGATTTGAACTTCCAGACTCCAGGTCCAGTGCTCTAATCAATCTTTATTTTTCTGATCTTCAAGTATAGCTTCATCTTCTGTATTTCACCTTGAATATCACCTATGTATTTCATCTTTAATATTCTGGGCACTTAAGTTTTTTGTTGGATGAAATACATTTCAGATGTTGTTATTGTTGAGAAGCAATTAAGTCAATACAAAGATTGTTGACTTTATTGAGAAACTGAGAAAATTTAATTTATGGTTTTTATGTACTTTTGGAGGATTCTTTATTTATAATGACATACACAAGAAATGAAGAGATGATTTATAATAGGTAATGAGTGGCATTGGTGTCAGTATCTCTGGATTCCCAAGTTGTTATGACATCTCTGTGACTATGGATAAGAGATTCTATAAAGCATTGCTATCTGAGTTCCCATTACCCCAAAGAGATTTTAAAAGCCTCATGATTTCACTTACTCAACTGCTTTGAGATAAAGTAAAAAAAAAAAAATCTTTGAAGAACATGGTAAAGCACCATTTCCACTTCAAATGTCTGGGAATTAACATGAATGCAATTTCTTTTGATAATGATGGGAGCTGGAGTTATGAATATTATTCTGACCTGAGAAAGCCTTTTGTCTGGTATGTTTTGTAAAGTCTAGGAAGATTTAAGAAGGAGAAAATAAAACAGGTAAACAGGATTGTTTCCCAGAGGGAAAAATATCAAACATATTTTCCAGGGTTTCTTTGTTCCCCTTAGTTCTCCTTCAATGAGTGACTTAAAATTCTCAAGGCTCAAGCTTTCCTTCTATATGATTAAGAGAATTAACTTTCCTTCAGTTACTTATTTGAAAATAACGTTTAGAGTCTTTATCTACCAGCTCAACTGAGATTGTCACCTTTTCTTTTTGCCTTTCATCTCTCCTAAATGTTCTTTCCCTTGATCTATTCTGCTCTTCTTATCTGTGGGGCCTGTCAAAACATATTACTCTCCTCAGAACAAGGACAGTTATTGGCAGGCAGGAAATAATATTTTTGAGCACCAACTGTGTGCATGCAGAGCATAGTAGGAGGCACCAGAAAGGGAAAAAAGATAGAAAAAATACAAAGATTGGCCTTCACATCAATGAAATTACAATCCATTATAGAAGATAGAACATCAACAATAACAAACATACACACATTCACATTCACAATTTGTTAAGATTATTATCAAAGCAATAGGTAAAAGGTTAATATGATACAAATTCAAGAAATATATACATATATGTATGTGTATGAATATACAAGCACATACATATGTACATATTATGTATATGTAATATATGTATATATTTATAATCTTCATAGATTAGCAATTCATAGAGATTAAGAAGGATGCTACATCTAACTCACTCATTTCTAGGGAAACTGAGAAAGAGAAATAAAGTCACTTTCTCAAAATCACATGAGGTAGCATTTGAATACAGGCTTACCTGACTACAATATTAGCACTGTACTACCTACCTGCAGAAAAGGTATAGTGCTTGATGCTGGGCATAAAAATAGAGATGCAACATAGAATTTGCTTTTAAGAAGCTTTAAGGCAAACAAAGATTTGCTCTCAGATACTTGTGGCATAAGATAAATATAAATGACAGGTCCAGAGAAAGTACCATAAAATATTTTAATAGTTTTATCTTAAAAAAAAAAAAAAAACCCATCATCAATAACTGAGGAAAACTGACTGAGCCAGAACTGAGGAGAAATTGATTCAGATTTAGATTGACTCATTAAAAAGGGAGGATTCCACTACTGAACAATCATTCCAGTGTCTCTCAACTCATGAGACAAATTAGTTATTATGAACATATGGGCAGTTTGTCCTCTCTGCTAATTCTGCATTTACAGATTTATGTGAACAGCAGGATGTTTTCCTGTGTGTTGGATACAGACTGTGTGTGTGTGTGTGTGTGTGTGTGTGTGTGTGTGTGTTAAAGACAGACAGACATAGAAAGACATAGCTTTGAACATAAATGAAGGCCACAAGATTTATTCTATGTCTTCTATGCACAGAGCACTGAAGTTATAAGAACAAAAAATTTTAAATAGTTCCTGCCCTCATGGAGGTGACATTCTACTGGGGATATGACATGTCAACAGATAAAGAAATACAAAATACCCAAAAAGAGCATTAATGCCTAGGGGAATCTGGAAATGCTTCTAGTAGAAGGTCAAGTCTGGATTTAATTTTGGAAAAAGAATCTTAAAGAGAGAGAGATGAAGAGGGAGTGCATTTCAGGAATGGGGAGAGGAGGGGGAAATGGCCTATGATTTTGCAAGAAGAGGGGAGAAGAAATGCCAGCTTTTAGGAAGCAGAGTCCAGTTTAGATAGTCATGAAGTGCAAGAAAGGAAATTATGTGAAATAAATCATGTAAAATATATGACAAGGTGAGAAGTTTATGTTTTTTATCCTGGAGGCCATTAAGAGTCATTGAAAATATTTGATCAGGGAAGTGGCATAGTCATACTTGAAAAATTCTGATGAAACTATTGGAAAAATCAATAAGCCAGACAAACACATTTCTAGCAGATTTCCTAGACTGATCATTGTAGACTCTGAAAGAAACAATGTTTATTCACAAATACACAATAGAGCTGCCTAAAATGATTTTGAGGTCTAGATATTTGTTCTTTTCTAAAATAATGTTGCTGGATATGCAAACTAGCTTGTTGCAAAACACCCTGTTTGTCTTTTTATTACAGTGTGAGATTATATTTACTTTCAGACCCACCTACAAGCTTAGAAAATGAATCTCAAAAAAGAATGTTTGATAAATATGATTATAATGTATAAAATTTAGAGCTGAGACATTAGAAGTCATACAAGCCTATGTCTTCATTTTACAAAGAAAATGAAATTCAGAAAAGGAAAAGTGATTTACCTGAGATAGTTGATGTAATATATGGCAGACCCAGAATTCAAACTCAAAATTTGTCATTCTAAATACAGTGCTTATAGTAATATACACATTAAAAAAACAAAGGAGAAGCAGCTAGGTGGTGCAGTGAATAGAGCACCACCCCTGAAGTCAGGAGGACCTGAGTTCAAATGTGGCCTCAGATGCTTAACATTTCCTAGCTGTATGACTCTGGGCAAGTCACTTATCCCCAATTGCCTCAGCAAAACAACAACAACAACAACAACAACAACAACAACAACAACAACAAAACAAGAAGGGAAATTATCTCAAATTCTGTGGCTTTTTTTATAGAGTAAACTGAGTCAGAGAGGGCTCAAGTAATTTGCTGGAGATCACACAGAGAATAAATGACAGAGTTGGAATATAAACATAGGTCTATTGATAAATTTTTATTATTCTTTGTTTCTTCCCATGCTGTTTAATAGAAATGAATTATTTAAAATGTAAAATATTTTACAACTTTTTTATCAAATTTTATTGGCACAAAAATTGCACCTATTATTTCCCTCTTTGTATTGTTTCCTTTCCCATTGTCTTGTAAATCTTAACTCCCTTCAAAGTCCAAGTGCCTCCTTTTTCTTGAGACTGATCCATATTCTTCCCTTTGAATTGCTGTTGTCTTTCCCTAGGTCCCCTCTTTCCGCCTCCCCAGACAAATATTTTATATATATATATATATATATATATTTCCTATTTGTTTGGTTTACTTGTGGATCATTGATGTTATTAAAAAATGAATTTAATATTTAACATGTATGAGACTGCCTGACATGTAGGTGAGTAGGTGGAGGGAAGGAAGGAAAAAGTTGGAACATAAGTGTTTGCAAGGGTCAATGTTGAAAAACTACCCATGCATATGTTCTATCAATAAAAAGCTATAATAATAAAAATATAAGATAAATAAACTAAAAAATGAGTTCATGTTTCAAGCAGAAGTTTAAGGTAATTAAAAGAGTTGTTGTTTTTCAGAGAAATCCAGACAACTCCTCTCCTATTTGTAGTGTCTGTCCAAGGCAAGTATATTGATGAATGAGCTCTGTAGTTTATGGATAGAATTTTGTGTCACAATTTTGAAATTATCTTTTATCTATTAATTTTCTTCTATGTGGATGGTTAGATTGTTGCATGGCTTCAAGCCATGGAATATTATAATTTCCAAAAGAAATTTAAAATGAATACCACTCAGAAGGTAATGGAGAACTTGTTTGTCCTTTGTTCTCAAAGAGGACCATGACATCAGGGAGAAGATACCATGACATGCAAATGAATTGGATTTAAGTGAGGGAAGATGTGCAAGGTCACCTGCTTTACATTCCCCTCCAGAAACATCTAGGTCCAGAGGCTAGATATAGATCAAAACAAAGGGAGATGGCCCTGCTTGAAATGGAGACCCCAGACTTTTCAAGCTAAAGTCTTGGTCTCAGTTTGACTGAGACTGCACCTATTCAGATATTAAGGCTAGGTAGCAATTGAGACAAAGAATCTCCTCTTTCATCTATTAAAAAAATATAAATAAATAAATAAACATGGGAGAGGAAGACCCTCAGAGTTTCTGGCCAAAGCAGAAATGATTTCTATTTACTTTCAATTTGAGTCAGTTAGTATCCAAACTATGACCAAATGGGGCTTGGTCTAGGACCTTTTGGTGGCCAAAAAGAATTAGATTAGTTGTGCTAGGACGCATGGTCCTTAAGAAAGAATTCTAGCCAGTAAACCCCATTTTTCTTGGGTTATCTTGGGATGATTCAGAAGTGCAAAAAAGAAAAAAAAATTATTTATAAATGAGCTAAAAGATTAATAAAATGCATCATCAAAAATGATGTCTTCTGGAGAAACAGTGGATTCAGTGGATAGAGCCCCAGTCTGGGCAAGTTACTTAACCCAGATTGTCTAGCCAAAAACAAACAACAACAAAAATTCTCATTTTGATTCCATACAACCTAGTTTATGAACTTATTGTGTGGTAATGGTCATTGCTTCCTTCTCCCTCATTCCTTCTTCCCCTTCACATTTAGTCAATCAGAGACTTGTCTTAGGAGAAGCAAAAAGGAATTTATTGTTTTCACATGAGAAAAATGCTCAATGTCAACCAAAATGACATCAGCAAAGACTTGTAAAAATGATCAGTTTTCAGCAAGTTTATCTAGATCCTAAAGTGGAATTTCCACCCACCCCCTGGCTCTTCCTCACTTTGGCTAGCTTCTAAACTTACAGGGAACTTTCCTCAGCAACAAAAGAGCTTTACACCAACAGGGAAGGGAGACTTGCAGCCTCGCTGTTCCCTTATTCTGAGTCACAAGAATAGGTGTGGTGCCAGAATGTGAATGTACTGAGGGGACAGTGAAAAGGCAGGGGCAAAGAACAAAAGATTCTTTTCAAATTTCAGGCCAAACCTTACCCCCCATCACAAAACCCAGTCCCTGCCTCTGATGAGATTTGGTGCAAGGCAGAGAGTTGTGGGAACCCCTTCTGGTAGGCACAAGTCCTTCGTAAAAGAATTTATGAACCCAAAAAGTTAGACCGGCAAAAGAAGTTTGTTGTTGAAAGTTCCTTTGCTAGAAAGGCTGACTTCCTCAGAGGCAAGGTAAAGTTCCTAGCAGAGAAATCCCCACAGGGAGGTAAAGAGGGGTGTGGTCCTGTTAGGGAAATAGGTGAGAGAGAAAGAGGGATTAATGCTGAAAAGAGATTGCCTTCTTAGCGGGCAGAGGGTCCTCGAAGGCAGCTATGCCAAGAAGAGAGAGAGAGAGATTCCTTGGCATGGCATGTCCTGCTTTTGGCCCTCTGCAAGGAAGTGCCCCAAATTTCCCCTTTTTATAATTGAAACTTTAGCTAGGGGCTGAGTGCAGTTTGAGTTGAAATAAGATCGAAACCTTTCCAAATTGAATAGAAATTTTCCAATTGAATGAATGTCCCTGGACTAATCTCCAACTCAATAGAGGTTGATAGAGATCTAGATCTCCTGCTCTGGCTAAGTAGGAGTGGTCTTGGATTCAACTAGTCCCACCAAGATAAACAGAATGAAACTACTTATCTTGGTTCCCTAGGGCAGATCTTTCTCAGGGGAGAGTTCAAGAGTTCAAGTTTCTCCCCTTCAAGGGGTTCTCAAGTATTTACCTCATGGTTCCCCCCAAGTCAACGCAGTATAGGGTTCCCCACATTACCCCTAAGGATCTTACATTCTTGGATTTCAACCCTCTAATTCAAATCCCATTTCTCCAATTTAACCTTCACAACTGTGGAAACCAAACATACGCCTTTTCATTTCTTGCATTATCATTCCACCAAAACTCTTCTCTCTAAAGTTACCAATGATTTCTTAGGTACCATATCCAATGGCCTTTTAAAAATCATTATCTCTTTGACTTCTGAAGATTTTTAATCACTTGATACTCTCTCCTCTCCCAGTTTTCAGGACACCACTTTCTCTTGGTTCTCTTCTACCTATCTGTCCACTCCTCTAACTTTCTTGCTGGATCATTTTCTAGATCATTTCCTCTAACCTTACATGTCCCTCAAGGATATATACATTGCCCTCCTCTCTTCCTCATCAACTCCTATAGATTTAAATATCATCTGTATGCTAATGATTTTCAAGTCTATCTATACTGCCCTATACTCTCTGGTGATCTCCAGTTTCATATATCCAACTGCCTTTCAGACTCTTAGAACTTTGGAACTGTTATCTCATAGACATCTTAAATTCAATTCATCCTGAACGAGATAAGGTGAGATCTTTCAAGACAGTTGTGAAAATCGAGTAAGGCTTTATCTATTTCAAAGTTTGAGTAGTTCTGAAGGACTTTAAGCATTAAGTCAAGGGCATACTTAAAGTGTCTCCTCCCTGCTATTCTCCTAAGGACATACTTAAAGTCTCCTCCCTGCTATCTTCTAAAGGACAATAAAGTCTCCTCCCTGTTATCCCCCTAAGGGCATACTTAAGCCCCCTTCTTGTTATCCTCCCTATTTCAGCCAAATATGGGCAACTATGTACTTATTGGTCAAGTTCAATTTCTTGGGTAGTTCCCGTTTAGAATGTAAGATCCTCAGCCAATAAGAATGAGGGTCAGTGGTGGGAGGGGAAATTTGCGTTAGGGATTAAAAGCATCGACCCTGCCCCCTACAGTGCTTCCTCCCTTCGATTGTCTGCTCGATGGGTGGGACTCCGATTCTCCAGAGAATGTATAATAAACTTTGCTTTGCTTCTAGAGATCTATCCAATCTTTTTATTAATGGTTTCTGACCCACACAATCCCAAAGAATTCATGTCTTTCCCCTTAACTCCTATCTATCCTATATTTCCTGTCATTGTAAACGACAACATCATTTTTACCCTCCCTCAGACTTGGAACTTAGAAGACATCCTATACTCTCACTCATCCCTCCCATATCTAAACTGTTGCCAAGTCTTGTTGATTTCACTTTTGCAACATTTTTCAACATGTATGCATCCTTCTCTCCTCTGACACTGATACCTTTCTAATAGAAGTCCCCATCACCTCAAGCCTGGATTACAATAGCCTGTTGACAGGTTTGCCTGCTCCAAGCCTCTCCTCATTCCATTCCATCCTCCATTCAACCACCAAAGTGCTTTTCCTGAAGCACAGATTTGACTGTATCACCTTCCTACTTGATAAATTCTGATTTCTTTCTCCCTCTAGGATTAAATATAAAATTATCTAGTTGACATTCAAAATCTTTCATCACTTAAATCCTTCCTACATTTCTGATCTTCTTTCATCTTATTTTTCAACATTTTATATTCATTGATCCAGTGATCCTGGCTTTCTGACTGTTCAATAAACAAGACACTCTATCTCTTGGCTCAGAGTATTTTCTCTGCTTGTCAGTCCTTGCTGGGATTTCTCTTCTTGCACCACTCAAATACTGACTTCTCTGAATTTCGTTTAAATCCCAAGTAAAATCTCATTTTCTTCAGGAAGCATTCCTCAACCCCTTGTAGTCCTAGTGCCTTCTCTTAATTATTTCCAATTTATCCTGTATATGATTTGTTTTGTTTAGATTTGTTTGCATAGTTTCTACCTCAATAGATTCTGAGCTCCTTGAGGGCAAGGACTTTCTTCATTTCTTCTTCTTCTTCTTCTTCTTCTTCTTCTTCTTCTTCTTCTTCTTCTTCTTCTTCTTCTTCTTCTTCTTCTTCTTCTTCTTCTTCTTCTAATCCCCAGTGTTTAGCACAGTGCCCAGCACAAGCTTAAAAAATGCTTATTGACCAATTGCTAGACTTAAGTACATCTGGAAAAGTAGATTTATTTCCAAATGATGAACTGAATCCTAGGAATCCTAGGAAGTTATTCGCCCAAGATTATATGGAAAGTTAATATTTTAGTGAAAACTCTAACCCAGATCTACGTGGATCTTTGTTCAGTGTCCCATCCATAAGAAATTTGAGTTTTGAGAATATTAAAATAAGTTACTTTTTTACTTTAAAGAATAAAAGGAACTAGCTTGATGCCCAGCCAAAACATGTAGTACTATGGTTGTTTAATTAAGATGACACTTCATTTATTTCTCTGCAACATTAAGTTAATCTCTTTCAATGTGGTGCATTCTAGGGGAAAGGAAAGCATGCATGCTATTGAACAGACGGTCCTCCCTATATGAAATGTCTTGGTGATAGATCTGACTTTAAAACAGAAACTGAGGAATAAAATTGAAACAAAATCAAAGCTCTTGGATGAATGGATCAAAAATAGGAAAAGGACAGAGCAACCTTGCATTTCATTTCTATCATTTGAAGCATCAGATATTGATCTGAATTTGACTGGTACTTTTCCTATGTCTTCTATTTTGAAAGGTCAGTTATGTTTAGGGTTTAAGTAATAAATAATAGCTAAACTTGAAATTTTATTGGCCAAAATAAATTAAAAAGGAATATATTCTATATTAGTCAATTATCCATGTCATTTTATATCTGTTCATATAAATAGTATTTGTCTTTAGAGATAAATGTGTTCTATTTTAGAACATTGAATGAATTCCAAGAAGAATCTGACTTTTTTTCCTTTTCATCAAACATTCATGAATTTATGTCAAGAATAGCTAAGTGGTTTAGGAGCCAATAATATCATGAGATGAGATGGCATCTAGGATTTAGGGCAAATTAATTCTTGATAAAGAAAATGCCCTGGAAAAGAATACAAAAGAAATATCTTGCAAAGATTGCTGAAACATCAGAAATACCTTACACAAAATAGAGATGTTAAACAAAGGAAAAACTATGTTAAAGCACTACAGAAAGATGTCTTTGTGCATGTGAAGATTAATATTAGGTATATGGGGAAAGCAGCATAACCAATGCTTAAGCTTCCTACAATATAGCAATAGCAAATGATTAACTTTCTCCTGAGAGTAAAAGCCCTGAAGCTAATTATACATATTTTGGACCATTTGCAAAAATGGACAAACCAATTTCATTTACTCTCATAACCCTATTTGGTATTCTTAAATTTTAGCAACTATATTTACTATCACCAACACTTAGCAACACTTTACTATCACCTTAACTTTTGCAACATCCTACTCAAAAGTTTTATACGTGATTCAAATATACTATCAGCTACCCCTGAATCCCATGACCCTTTGCCTGATTGTCAATAACATCTTGCCAAATTCCAAATCTGATCTTCTACTACCATTCTTCTGAATGTTTCTGGAGAAAGTCACACAACCATACTGACTTCACTACAAATTTATAGTATCTCACCTGAATCAGGCCCTTACTATTATATAGGAAGCTTTAGTTAATCCCTGATTTGTGTTATATCTTCCATATTGTCTACTTCACTAAGAAGTTGAAACTATTTGTCCTGAGCTTCCCCTTCTTACTGAACCACACATTCAGAATCTTCCTTTATCATCTCCTTTTTTTTTCTTCTTGAGCTTTCTTGACAAGGTTAAAACCTTCCCTTATTTGTCGATTGTATTTCCTATTCTTTCTTCTTAGAGTTTGTCTTCTTTCTTTGAAGGCTTCTGTTCCATTTCCTATAAAAATATTCAGCTATCTTCTATTCTAAAAAACAAGACACAATCTTTTCATTTGACCTTGTCATTAATTAAAACTATTGTCACATATCTCTTCTCTTTTTTCATAGCCATATTCCAGAAGGAGCTGTGTGCCCATATTATCTCCATTTCCTATGAGTCCTTTTAAATCTGACTATGATGTTGTCACTTGCTTTCTCCAAGATTACTAATTCCTTAATTGAGTGCTCTAGTATCCTTTTTTTTACCTTTCTTAACCTCAGTTTATTTTTCAACACTTTGGTGGTTATTTTAACTACCTCTTGCCCTTGAATATTTGCTTCTCTCTTAGCTGCTATCACTTTTCTTTCATTGTTTTCCTTCTACTTCTGTGACTCTTCTCTCTCATTCTTTTAAATTAAATAACCATTATTTGACTACATATTTTTCTCCTCTCTTTCTATACAGTTTTCTTATATATTCTGGCTTCCTATTGCCTCCAGAATCACATATAAAATGCTTTATCTGGTATTCAAAGTCCTTCATAATCTAACCTCTACTTTTCCAGTCTTCTTATACCTTACTCCTCAACACATACTTTTTAGCCCAGTGACAATGACCTGAATTAGACACTCCTTTTCTTGTCTTTGAGCATTTTCTATTGCTATCTCCCATGCTTGGAATGTTCTTCCACCTCTTTTCCAACTACTGACCTCCTTGGCTTCCTTTAAATCCCAGCTAAAATTCCATTTTCTACATGAAGCTTTCCCCAACTACTCTTAGTTCCAGTTTCTTAACTCTTATTTATCTCCTCTATATTATATATAATTTATATATTTATTAATTTGTATACACATTAGATTATATGCTTCATGAGGGCAGAGACTATATGTATATAGTCTCCTCCTCCTTCACTTTCTCCCTTTTTCTTCTCTTTCTCTTTACATATATATGTTCCTTTTGGGGACAAGCCCAGTCATAAAAGTTATGTGGATGATTCTGATACTCTTTCTTAAACTGAAAATAATGCCAGTGACAGAACAAATTGGTGATGCTTATTTTTTGATGATATATATTTGATGATAATATATAAATATATTATTTAGCATAAAATACAAAATCCTTAACCTGCCACTTAAATATTTTAATAATCAAACTCCCACCTATCTTTCCAATATTGTTTAATATTTTTCTTTTTCACTCACTTTCAGTTTTAATCAAAATGGCCTGTTCCCAGTTCCCAATATATAATATTTCATCTCCCATCTTCATTGCCTTTGCAGAAGGGATTCCCTATACTGGGACTGTAATTCTCATCACCACTTCTGCTTCAGAGAATCCCTAGATCTCCATAAATCATAGCCTATATGAAGTCTTTCTAGATAATCTCAATTATTATACTCTCTCCCTCTTCAAATGACTTCATATTACTTTGCTTACACTTGTGTAATATTGTATTCCCCCCACATAATAAAGTTCTTTGAGTTCAGAAATGGTTTTGATAGTCTTTTTATTGTTATAGAAGCTAAAATTAAATCTTCTGCCCTTGATAAGCCAATAAACTGGCTTTGCATTGGCATTTGATACCCAATAGGCACGACACAATATTTTTTGTTGCTTTCATGTTTGGAAAGTGCTAGATATATATTATCTCATTTGATTCTCAGTACAACTCAATACAATCTTTGAATTGAGAAACTGAGGCTTACAGAGATAAAGTGGTTTGCTCAGGGTAGTTTATGTCTAAAAATACTGTGGCAAGATGTAAGCATTTCAGATAGAACCCCAAATTCCCTTTATAATACAATAGTGAGTTGCAAAAATTTTATTTCTAAGAAGTTATCATTCTCAATGCAATTCTTTAAATAAAAGATAGAATATTGGTACTGTTTTGGTTCCTCTGCAAAATTGTACCAGACTATATTTTTATGTGTATTATATAATGAAATTACTAGATAAACAGAAGCATTATCAATTGTCAAAATGTAAATAAAACTGGATTTTTTAAAGATAGACATAGCAGTTTTAAAAATTCCTTATGCAATAGATTGTCAGTCCTATTCTACATTATAAACCAATTTGTACTGGGAAAGAATAAAATAAGCATCACCAGTTTGTTCTATCACTGGCATTATTTTCAGTTTAAGAAAGAGTATAGAATCATCCACATAACTTTTATGACTGGGCTTGTCCCCAAAAGGAACATAATGAATACTCATTGATTATGATAGTGATGAAGCATAAAATTGCTATTCTTAAATCTGATTATTATTTTCATTTATATTAATTTCCATCAGGAGAGGAAATGAAATAGAATATTTTTCCAAAAACACCTTTGGGAAATGTAATTTGATTCTTTCAAAGTCCAACATAGACATACCAAGCTGAGTTGTTATGGTTTCTCATTTTTTTAGCCTTCTTTCTTCCTTCTAAAGCCTTCATGGTGCTGCTAAATTCATCTTCTGTCATTGTAACATTGGGTAGTGAACTTTCTTCATCAAAATCCTCCCCTATTCCTTCTATTCCTTTCTAGAACAAATTTGAAATCCACACAGTAGGCTTCATAGTCTCCTATAAAACTACCATGCCTTGCCTTATTCTCCTCATCTTGTCAGTTGGAAAAAGAAAGATCTTTTCTTCCTCAGATCCTGAATAGCCCTTGGCTCATTATAACACTTAACATGTCCCATTTTTTAATCCCATATTTGATTTATTTATGGTCTTTTTATCTCTCCCACTAGCTCCATGAGAAAATGTCTTATTTAACATTGTAGCCTCTCCAATACCTAGCATGATCCCTCAATTAATTAATTCAATAAATATTTATTGAACACTTAACTATCAAACTTTAGACTTGTGCTAGACAATGTGAAATGGTATAAAATAAATGTTCAACTTCCTGCCCATGCTTGACTTTTTTCTCATAATCTCCTTTGAATCAACCACTGCTCTTGCCATCAAACAGATTAAAATCCTAGCATACTTGAAAACCCAGCTCAGAATCCAGAGTAAAATTATCTTTCTTCTTCCCACCCCTGTCTGTCACTTATACACATATCAGTCCTTAGCCAGGTACTTCAAGACCAAGTTTAAATTTAACTATTGTGATTGTTTCTTTGTACATTTTGTACAGATTTTGAATGTGTACTGGCAGGGACTGCCAGTCACCCTACATTTGTTGAATGCCCTCTATGTGGACAACTTAATATAAGTAAGCCATATAGAAAGAGTCAAAAGAAATAGCATATAAAAGCTTTCCCTTAAAAGAGATCATAATTAATAGAGAAAAGATAAGCATAAAAAGAGCATAAAAACAAATAAAACATATCAAGTGTGACCAACCAGAACTGGTAAGTTTTTGTATATACAAATATGTTGGGAGGAGACTGCAATGGAATCAAGTGACTAGATCCAACTGCAGTTTATTATAAATGATTTAAAGGAGAATGTGAGCTCTGAAATAATGAAAAGAAATAAAAACAAAAGAAACCTAATATAAGATCTCAAACTGTACTGCCAATCAGTAAAAAATTAGATATTGATTTAAAAATAGAGAGATGCATCAAAGAATAGCACAGTGCTAGGCATATAGTCAATGCTTAATAAATGCTTATGGTTCAATTGACTGATTAGGAACAGAACATATAAAAACAAATATATCCAATAAACTAGAATTCATTAAATATAAAGATCCTATTTATAGTAATAAGGACTCTCTTATAAAAACTACCAGAAAAACTGGCAGCTGAGCTGTGCAGTAGATAGAGTACTGGGCAGGAAGTCAGGAAGACTCATTTTCCTGAATTCAAATATGGCCTCATATGCTTGCTAGATTTTTGACCCTGGACAAGTCACTTAATCCATTTTGATTCAGTTTTCTCATATGCAAATGAGCTAGAGAAGGAAATGACAAACCACTCCCGTGTCTTTGCTAAGAAAATCTCAAATGGAATCAGGAAAAAATTAGACATAACTGAGAATGGTTGTTGAAGAACAACACTGAGATGACAACAATATGGAAGGAATTAGATTTATACCTACACATCAAACTTTATACACAAATAAATCCCAACAAGTATAGCAGCAAAATATATAGGGTCATCTCGTTTACAAATTAGAGAAATATGGAAAAAGTTACTTATATCTATGAATAACTGAAAAGTTCATGATGAAATAAGGAATAGAACGCATCAGGGAATAGATCATTTTGATTATGTAAAATTAAGAATAATATCTGTACAAACAAAACTAATAAAGAAAAATCTTTGCAATAAGTTTCATTTTTAAGATATATAATTAACATTTAGATTTATAATAAAATAAGCTGTTCTTTAGTTGACAAATGGAATAAGAATACACATGGGAATTTTTCAAGGGTAGTAACTCAACAAGGTTTTGGAGGAAAAGGGAGATGAATGGATTGAAGCATAGGGAAAAGGAATTCATCAAAGCTTACACAAGCAAATAAGGCATACAGATTGGCTGACAAGTTTATATCATGAATATAGAGTTCCTAAATGTGATAATAAAGAAAATTATTTTGGTAAGATGAGATCCTTTTTCCCCCTCTCCTATACTCCTGGTCTCTTCATAATTTAAATAATTTGTTTCTATAAAATGAGAATATTTTGAAATGTGAAGTTATAGTTTTTCTTTTAAATCAATGTGGAAGACAAAGCACCTAGATGATCCAAAATGTTTCAAATGCTCTCTTTTGATCCTTTTGAATCAATATTTTCTGAACATTTATGGGCCATATCCTGACAAGAGACTCTAGCAGATACAGAGATGAAAAAGTCAAAAGTACCTGCTCTGAAGAAGTTTGTAATTTTGTAAAGTAGATAAGACAAAGAGGCAACTGATAACAATGCTGCTGTTGTCCTTTGTTCTCAAAGAGGACCAATGACATCTCAAAGAGGACAAATGTGTTGACTTATGTGTGAATTGTATTTGATTGAGGCAGAGATGCACAGAGTCATCAGCTTCCCTCTTTCTTCTACTTATCAGAGTTCAACGATAATGGAAAATAGTCTTGGATGGCAGCTTTGAGAGAGCTTCAGAGATGGCAAAATGAGAATTCACAGAAAGGAGAAATCACAACTAGTTGGGAGCATTAGAAAAGCTTTAATTGTGGGAATGGCATGTGATTGGCCTTAAATGATAGCTAGGATTTTAATAGAAGTTGGAAGAGAGAAAGAGCATTCCAGGTAGAAGGGTTCAATAAGATCATGGATTAAAAAGAAGGGAAAGAATTTAGATACATTTAATCAAACATTCATTTACAAACATTAAAAATGAGACCCAGAAAGTTTAAATCACATCCAAGATTACAAGTACACATGTATCATATGATTATAACAGATATTTGAATATAGATCATCTTATTCAAGAGCTAGAAGTATTTCCTCTATCCCACATTGCTCTTCAAAACATCATGAAAATCAGTTGGAATCATCCTCTTTCCCTAGAAAGTGAGAGTATGAATCAATAATTTTAAATTACAAAGTGCATTGTATGATAATAAATTATGTTATAGATTTTGTTAAATATAATAAACTCAAGGTATTATTTAGTAGCTATAAGACCTCTGGACATTCAGATTATTTTATAAGTATATAGGCTTTTAAACATCAAACACAGTTATTAGAAACTCTTCTCAGTAAACATGTTGGCAACAAGATTGCATTAGGAAAAAATGTTGCTAGGCATTGGGTAAGTGAAATATGGCAACAGTCTGGTTCATGCACTGCCACTAATTCCACCACTTACACAAGAACAATAAAAAGACATCAATAAACAACCAATTCATCATTGGTTTAATGCTAAGAGACCATGGATATTTGAATTATTGCAGCTTTGTGTTCAATTACCTATTTCCTGACATAATCTAAATAATTGCTGAGATGAGAATGCTAACTAGAGAATGAAGATATGTTTAAATCCACAAAATTTCTGAATTCAAAAAGACCTCAAAAATCTCCAGTGTAACCTGTACTGATCAGCAATACCCTCTACATTATCCTCTACAAGTCACCATCCAACATAATCTTGAAAATCTCTATGGATGGGAAAAATCATTGCTTACTAGAGCAAACTAGGCATAGTGGTAGATAAGCAGCTAGATGGAGCAGTGGATAAAGCACTGCTCCTGAAGTCAGAAGAATCTGAGTTCAAATTCAGCCTCAAAAATTTAACATTTCCTAGATGTGTGACCCTGGGCAAATTGCAATTGCCTGACACCCCCTCCCCCCTCAAAAAAAAAAATGAATCAAGAAGACTTATTTTCCTAAATTTAAATCTGTCCTCAGAATCCTACTATCTATGTTACCCTGGCCAAGTCACTAAACTCAGTTTACCTCAGTTTCCTCATCTGTAAAATGAGTTAGAAAAAGAAAGTAACCTACGTAGAAAAGGAAATGCCAAACTACTTCAGTAACCTATTTAGAAAAGGAAATGGCAACTCCAGTAACTTTGCCAGGCTCTGGTACTACTGGTTCTAAGTCAAGTGACCTATTTAAACATATGGTTGGAAACGGTATACCAAGATATAGAGGGCTTTAGATGCCAGGTCCTCAGCTGGTTTGTTTAACTCAACTAAGATTTCCAAGGGACAGCTATGTGGTACAATAGATGGAGCACTGGTCCTATAGTAAGGAAAACCAGAGTTCAAATCTGGCCTCAGTCACTTACTAGCTGGGCAAATCCCTTAATCCTAATTGTGTTTAAAAAAAAAAAAAAAAAAAAGAATTTTGAGTGGCTGGTTATTTCAAGGAACTCATGTGCCATAAAGGATATCAAGCAAAACTCAGAACTAGGAAAAACTTTGTTCAAATAGACAAAATCATAGTTTCTCAGTCTTTTAGACCAGTAATATTAAACTCACATTCAAAGGGAGTCCAGTAAGGAGAAGGATCCAGGAGGCTAGGAAGACAGTATTTTCTTCTTAGAATATTGCCTATGGTCAGACTTGTGATGGAAAGAGACATCTGCATCCAGAGAGAGAACTATGGGGATTGAATGTGGATCACAACATAGTATTTTCATTTTTGTTGTTGTTCGCTTGCTTGTCTTTTTCTTTTTCATTTTTCCCCTTTTTGAGCTGATTTTTTTTTGTGCAATATGATAAATGTGGAAGTATGTTTAGAAGAATGTATGTTTAATTTATATTGGATTATTTGCTGTCAAGGGGAGAGGGTATGTTGGGAGAAGGAAATAAAATATGGAACACAAGGCTTTGCAAAGGTATATGTCGAAAACTATCTTTGCATATATTTTGAAAAATAAAAAGTTATTATTGTTTTAAAATGAATATTGCCTATTGTCTAAAAAGGTGTAATTAAGCCCAAGGAACATTATATACAGACCTTAATGAATATCTGCTGACCTGAAGTAAAGGTTGAGGTCAGTAAGTCAGGAATTTGCTGAACATCTATATTGGCTTCGGTTTTAAACATATGGAGTACTGAAGAGATGCCATGGTTTTTTATTACCATCTCCAAGAAGAAAGATGAGAAGGCCGAATCTAGTATCTCTCTTATCATAGTATCTTACTTTTCTGAAATTACTGACTTGACCTATAGTCTTGCTGGACAAGTAAATGCACATAATAGTCTGCCCCTGAGTATCATAATTGCCCAATTATAACTCCTACCTCAGTGGCAGCTAGCTGCCATACATGAGAGAGTACTGAGCAGATTGTTCATTTATTTGGCAAAGAGTGGGATTTTTAATTCAAGTGTTCAGTGAATATATCACTATATCAAGTGATGATGGATCTGTGTGAATAAGATAAACAAAAGAAGTATGTTTAAAAATTTTAATTTTTATGTATTTATCTTTAACATTCATTTTTTTAAAACATCAAGTTCCAAATTCTCTTCTTCCATCCCAGTTTCCCTCATCCATCGAAAAGGCAAGCAATATGATATCAATTATACATGTTAAGTTATGCAAAACATTTTCATATTAACCATGTTGCAGAAGAAAACATACACAAATCAAGAAAAATAAAGACAATTTTTTAAAAAGTATGCTTCATACTTCACTCAAAAGTTATCAGTTTTCTCTCTGAAGGTAGATAGCATCATGAGTCCTTTGGAATTTTTTTTGGATCATTGCCTGAATTAGATTAATAAGTTTAGAATAGCTAATTGATCATCATTACATTGAGGGCTATATTCAGTCATCTGAATCTATTTTTTCCCCACTGGATTCAGATGGTTCTAGAGCAGAAGTTGGGGCTGGTGACCTTGAACAGTCCTCTCTCCCTTAAATCCAAATCAGCATTTTATGATGTGACTTCTTTGATATCATGGTCCATTTAGAGAATGAAGGACAAAAAACAATGGAATCAGGAATATTTGAAACTTTTATTTGACCCTATGCAATGTACTTATCTCTTAGACTCAACTTTCTCAACTATCAAATGGGAATAATAACACCCCATCTCAGACTCAATCATGTCCTATGTCAATAATGAGGACCAAGAAAGCTCCATCAGTTATGGACCAGAACTTGAAACAAGATGCTAGGTCACTGGAATTGATAGAAACAATGTTTATGTACTTGATTCACACCTTTGGAGTTCACACCTTTGGGAGAGTTCACACATTAGCTCGCACATTAGAGTTCATACCTCTCACACCTTTAGAGTTTACACCTTTAAGAGATCATATATAAGGAGCTCCCACAAGCCAACTAGAGACTTTGGGAGATTCACAAGTCTAACCTACAATTCCACTCTCAGAGGAGGAGTAAAGATTCATTCCATATTCCACTTTTCAGCTGGCTGGAGGCTTTGGATTCAGAGTTGAGCTAGAGGCAGAAGCTGGAAGAGCTAAAAGACTAGCAACAAGAGCTCTTGGTTCCAAGGAGAGAGATAGAACTTTAAGAAAACTAAATGGCCTATTTTGAAGGAGACAATAAAGGATTTGGATTTTAACTCCTGGCTACATTTGAGGTGATTATTACACTGAACTGAAACAAAAGCTGCCTCCAGAAGCCCCCCCAAGAAACCTGCACCCAGAGAACCATTATATTTTAGAGAAGAGAACACTACATCTTCGGTCTGTAGTATCCTCTTCTGCATCTTGTTCCCTTTTTTCCCAACCTGCATCACTTGAATGATTCAATGTTGTTCTTCTTCCCTTAACACTCCAAAACAATAGTAAAACCTAAATTTATTCTGATCACTTTGGCCTTGCAATGTTCAATTTTGGCATCTGCATGTTTGCTTACTTTTCATTCTTCAATTTTCACTCTTCTTCTCACTCAAGATGTAGAACAAGCAAAATGTCTTCTTTTTTTTACTTAATAGTATTTTGGTTTTTTCTATTTACATGTAAAGATAGTTTTCAACATTCATTTTTCTTAGATTATGAATTCCAAATTTTACTTCCTCCCACCCTCTCTTCCTTCACTTCTTCCCAAAATGACAAGCAAGCCGATATAGGCTGTACATGTACCATCACATTAAACATATTTTCACTTTAGTCATGTTATGAAGGAAAAATCAGAAGGAAACCATAAGAAATAAAAAACAATAAACAAAAGTGAAAATAGTATGTTTCAATCTGCATTCACATTCCTTAGTTCTTTCACTATATGTTGATAGCATTTTCCATTATGAGTTTTTTGGAATTGTCTTGGATCACTGTATTACTGAGAAGAGTTAAGCCTATTAAAATTTATCAATGCACAATGTTGCTGTTACTCTGTACAGTGTTCAAGAAAATTGTCTTCTTCTAAGACATGAATAGTCTCACTATTCCATAAGTTCCCTCACAGGCATTGAAGATCTTGCTCATCCCCCAAGAAAATCCTGGTCTCCAAGTCTCCTACAAAGACATCTAAGAGAGCAAACTAAAATGAGAATATAAGAGGAAATGCTTCTAAAGATCTGACATTCACCTATTCAACCTATTAGTGCGATGAGAAGAAAGGAATTAGAAGAGGGAATCAGTAAGAAGAAAACTAGGAATGTAAATTAAAGGCTTGAAAATTGAGGGGTGAAGAGAACTTTTTTAAGAAATGAGTTCAAGGTGTAAGAGGGAATCTTGACTGATTATAAATTAAATGTACTCTTCCTTCCCTTCCTGATTCTTTCATGGACTTAGAGCAAAATCTTCAAGCAGCCCCTTAAATACTTAATTTATCTGAATATAAACCGTTGTTGTTGTTGTTGTTGTTGTTGTTGTTGTTGTTTTTAATCTTATCCAATTCTTCATGACCCCATGTGAGATCTTCTTCACAAAGATACTAGAATAGTTTACCAGTTCCTTCTAGATAAGGAACTGAGGCAATCAGGGTTTAATGACTTGCCCAGGGTCACATAGCAATTAAGTCTTGAAAGATAGGTTTGAACTCAGGAAGCAGGAGTTTTTTTTGTTTTTTTTTTTTTTGTGGCCAACCACTTTATTCATACCTTTGCAGAGGGATTTGAAGAACTTGATGATGTGGTATTTGCAAAGTGATTTGACCTCTTGGCATGAAAAGTTATATAAATAAAAATTTTGATTATTATTGCTTTTCCCCCCTCTGCCTCAGTATTGCTAAAAACAGATGTTCCTTGGGATGGAAGCAAATGACTAATGGAATTAGGAGTAAAAATGATTAAAGTGCAAAAAAGAAATTAGAACAATTATTAAAACAGAGATGTCTCCAAAGACATATGGCCCACATCCCAGAAACAGATAATGATAGAGAGTACCAATGCTGGCAATACCAATATCAGCAACAAAAAGAACATATCAAAAAATCCCCATGATGAAAAAACTTTAATTCCCCAGAGAAAACTTGACACATTCCAGAACTGAAAATAACTTTCTCTGATATCTTAAATTTAAAAGGAATAACAAAAAAAGAGAAAAAAAAAAGCTCCTTAAAACATTTATATTCAAAAGTCTCACAGTTAGACTCCTGAAAAAAGATTTTTGAGTTTTCTGATTTTAGTTAAAGGGAATATATACATAAACATACATACACACACACACACACACACACACACACACACACACACATATATATCATGGCTTTTAGAGCTTAGAGCATAATACACATGTATTATGTTATTCTTATTCCAAGTCCCCTCCTTTTCCACTCATAAGACCATGCTCTCTCAACTTTGTTTTTAACAAAATAAGCTTGGTCTGAATCTGGTTACCTTGCATGACATGATTTATGACCATAGATCATTTCTGTGAATAAGGTAAATTATCTTAATGACTTTGGAATCTTTATCAGGAACATTTACCACAGCAGTCAAGCTAACACAGTCTATCAATCTGTAAATGTTGACAAATTAAATGACAGAGTTTCTCTTTGCTCCAAAATGTTGCCTGCTATGGAAATAATTTCATGCTGTTTGAAATTATTTTTAAAAACAAAAAACTCAAAGGCAAATCATGAGTTGGGATGTAGATTTAACTAAATAGAAGTGGTGTGACTTAGTGAAAATATTTTTCAGAGGATTTAAGTCAGGGGATTTAAGTTTGAATACTTGTGTGATCCCAGGTTGGTTACTCAACCACTTAGTCTTTTTTTCTACACACTTGTAAAAGAGGTACAGCAATCATTGAACTATCTACCTCACAAGACTGTACTGATTAAAGTTCTCTGTAAATCTGAAGGCACACTAACAAGAATAGCATGGGAAAATAAAATTATTCTGGACAAGTTATTGGCAGGAAAAAGAGGAACATGTGATACTATTGGAAGTAGTTTCAGTCCTACTATAGCCCTGTCAGAAGAATTACCAGAGAATTCAGGGTTTAATTATCCATCAGATGTAAGGAGATCTGCACAGGAATGAACAGACTTTTATGAAATGGGGTGAAAAAAGTATTAGCCAAATTTGAGGGGTTAGAAAAGGATGTGGAAATCAAATTATTAAAAAAAAAAAAAGAAAGAAAGAAAATGAAAGGAAAAAGAGGTAAATCATAAAAAAATGGAAGAACATTTACTTGTTATTCACAGTTATGAAAATTAAATTAGAGAAATGAAACTTAAATTAGAAAAGTGAAACCCATCAGTACATCAAAGAATAATCAAGAGTGGATGTTAGTTATTTTCCCCGCTCCTTGGGGGGCAGGGACTGAGTTTTATAATTGGGGTAATAGCCTGAGATTTGAAAAAAATCTTTGGTTCTATGTCCCTCACCTTCCATTATTATCTTCACCCTTCTAGAATGTGAACTCCTTGAGGGCAGGGACTGGCTATGTAATGATAGGTAGAGATTTATGTTATGTCATGTCACTTCTGTAACACCCAATTAATGAAGAATCAGGGGAAGGATTTGTGCTTTAAGATAGGAAATAAAATGCTGCATTTGGAGTTTTAAAAGTGTGTCTACTAACCAAGGCACCCATTCTTGCAAGAATGTAAAATAAATCTTTCCTACAATCAAAAAAAAAATCTGAAGGTACATTATAAAGTATGAGTTGTTACTGTATATATCAGATTATTAGTGGGATAAAATGAAAGCTTTCCCACAAGAAGTTTCCCAACCTTGTGATCTCTAAAAGAGGCTGTCTGGGATTATGAGACACTAGCACAAGAGACAGATTGCTACCTCAAATATTAGGAAAAATAATAGAATCAGAAGATGGGGTTCCCTACAAAATCTCACATATAGTAAATGACAGAGACCAAATTCATATATAGGTCATCTTCAGTGAAATTCAGAGTCATTTTCACTTATAATGCCAGAGAAACTGAGCAAGATAGAGATTAGAGAATATTTGATAATTTATTAAATGGGAGAGATATACTGGGACCAAATGGATCCATGGTTTGATCCCAGGGCTGAATGAAACTATCGTCTCCAAGAATCCAGCAGCCAATGAGAGTTCTCAATGACCTATATACACATGTGGCTCAGACTCAGGGGGTAGACTGAGGTGGGGGTGGAATCAGGGTGCTGAGAGAGGGAACAGGACTCTGACAGGGTGAGGTGAGCCTCCTAAGATGAGATGACATAATCAGGGGGAGGCACCCCGGACATGGGGAGAGGCATCTTGATAAGATGGTATCCGACATTCCAATAGCTTGAGATGGGGAAAGGCATTCTGATATTCTAAAACAAAGATCTTTTATCCTTATCAAATATTCTGATAAAGAGGGAGGGGAGGTTTTGCAGGACTGAGAAGCAGGGAAACTGAGTCAGGATTGGGTCAGGATAATTATGGAAACTGAGAACTGTGGCATAACACACTGTATTCTGCTGCTTCCATTTTGCAAATGGAATGTTGGGAATTTGTATTATTCATATATACACATATGCATACATATACACAAAATTTGTTTTTTTCCAAATTTATTTTATTTAAAGAAACAAAACAACAAAAAAGAAAAAAACAGAAAAGGAATACAAAACAAAATGAAATGAAACAAAAGAGAACATTGTCATATGCCCAGCAGAACATCAGGGAGGATTCAAAATATATAACAACAAATACCAAGTGCAAGAAAGAATTTATTAGTAGAAGAAATTATATTTAGGAGTGTCCATCTTTTCTTTACTTCCTTATAAATTGTTCTTTTGTTGTCTATTTAACCCATTCCCCTTGTAAACAGGTTTTCAGAATTATGAGTCCTCCTCCTCCCTCTAATGCCTCTATATCTATTTTTCCTCTGCACCTCATTTGTATGACATAAATATTATTTTTATCTTAACTCTGCTCCACTCTTTCTTTTGGACTGCCATATTGTTGATGTCAATCATAAAAATATGCTATAAATTTCCCATGTAAAAAAAATAAACAATTTATCCATGTTGAGTTTCTTGAAATTAATCTTTGATATTGACTATTACATCTTAAATTTTCTATTAAATTTGGGTTTGGCTGATGGAAAGTCCTGAAAATCTGTAAGTTAATTGTATGTCCATTTTTTTTTTCTCATTCAATATTGTAAAAAATGTTGCTGGATATAATATTTTTGGTTGCAAGCCTAATTCTTTTGATTGTCAATAAATATGATCCCAGGACCTGCAGTCTTTTATTGTAGCAGCTGATAATTGTACAATTATAATTGTAGTTCTACTGTATTTGAGTTAATTTTTTTGTTGTTGTTTCTTGCAAAAATCTGGGATTTCAAAATTTGACAATAACATTTCTATGTGTTCTCCACAAAGGATCTCATTGAAGTGGTGATCAGTGGATTTTTTTTTTTTTTTTTTTTTTTTTGCTTAGGCAATTGGGGTTAAGTGACTTGCCTAGGGTCAAGTGTTAAATGTTTGAGACCAGATTTTAACTCAGGTCCTCCTGACTTCAGGGTGGTGGTCTATCCATTACTCCACCTAGCTGCCCCAATCAGTGGGTTTTTTTTTCTATTTCTACTTTCTCCTCAGATTTTATTGTTGAGGTTGAGAAGGGGGACCCCAAAAGTCCCAGACTGGTGTCTCAAAAGAATTTGCAAGCTTGAACCCATCTCCTAGTCAAGGAGCAAAGTTTATTAAAAACAATGTGATGCTATTACTGAGTGGACTGAATTCTAAGAGAATCCAATAAAGAGACTGAAGCATGATTATACACTTACACAGCTTTCAATCATAGATATGCTAATTCTTTGATTTAGGAGTAAGACTAGGAAGTAATCTCCAGATGAATTAAGGGTGGTCTTCAAATAAATTGGGTGTGCTCAGTTTCCTGAGGCAGATTCCAAAGCCAGAAGAACAAGGACTCAATAGAACAGAAGTCAGGGGACGCCAAAATCACATTACATCATATCACTCTAGGACAATTTTCTTGGATTATTTCTTGATTGTTATGTCAAGGTCCTTTTTTTTTTTTTTTTTTTTTTGGTCACAAATTTCAGCACACACAAACTTTATGAGGGAATGGTAAGAAGAGGAAGGGCAAAAGCTACCCGATCTTGACAATTTTGTCTAGTTATCTTGGTAAATTACTCAGTCTTCACTAATCAGTATGAGTTCAACTTTGATTCAAAACTTTGCCTCTTGTCACATTATCTCAGTGCTATATGAAACCTGAAAAGCTGGAAAAAGCAGTCATCTAGTATTTAACTTATTCTGTGACCTCACTTGATTTACTTCATTTCGCCACAATACAATGCTTATTTTTAAAATGTGTAGTTAAACTAAATAATCTCTGAACTCCTTTCTAACTCTAATACTCTATGGGAATGGAAGGCCATGTATTAAGATTGGCAAGACTACTATATTTGGAGCAAGAAAAGCTGATTTCAGGTCATTTACTGTCTTTTTACTCTCTGCCATTTACTAGATGTTTGACCTTGGCTAAGTCCCCTTTACCTCTCTGTGTCTCTGTTCCTCAATTAAAAAAATTAGAATGTGGTCTCTTAATAGCCCTTCAAGTTCTAAATGTAATCCAGAAAAGTACTGCAAGAGTATTCCAAAGTACTTGTGAGAGTACAGAGGATAAAGAAGGTACTTCTATTTGAAGAGTTCATAGAGGAGATGGCATCTCAGCTATACCTTGAAAGATATTTTGGATTTCAACAATCATAATGGGAAAGGGCATTTCATATGGAAAGAACAGTGTAAACACAAGCAGGGAGGTGGTAAAGACCAGGACACAGTAAACAAATTACAATCTAGTTTGAATAAAAGATACAGTATATTACAAAGAAAACATGCTTCAATCTGTGTTCTTCTAGACTACTTCTAAACTTTATCTCCCTGGAAATAGAATGTCTTGTCTCAAGTCCTTGGGTTCTATAATGGATCAGTGTTCCAATTGCAATTTAGAAGTTTAGAAGACTACTGATTAAAGCATGTTTTCTTCTCTCTTCTTGTCTCTCCTCTTCCCTTCCTTTTCTTTTTTCCTCCCTCCAATCCTTCTTTCTTTTCTGAAGCCTGATATAGGAATGTGTTTTACTTGATTAAATGTATTTGCAGGAAGGTGTTATTGCTGTTGAGTTTCTGGGGTTTTGTGGGGTGATTTTTTGCATTCTCAATTTGTGCAGAATTGGGAGGTGAGAGAGAATATGGACCTAGAAATTGAATTAAACAAAATTGAATTAAAAAAAAAGAAAAAATGGAGATTATATTGGAAAGATGTATTTTGGCCAAATCAACAAATAATTTATGTGAATTTTTTTTTTTAATAGGCAACAGGGAGATGTTAGTATAGAGCTTAGTATAGAAAGCAACAGATTCAGAATCATACATCAGGAAGGTAATCTGGGCAACATGTTTTTGATGGTTTATACTTTAATAAAGTACTAAGTGTTGTTTATTATTAGTAAACATCCTTACCTGAAAGATATGAATGATAATTCATATCTTATGTTTTCATTCATAACACATTTGATTATTTTGATGTTGGAACCTTTACAAATTGTTAAGTCATTAGAATTGATAGAGACAATAATTATCTAATTTAGTATGATTGATCTGATCTTACAAGGAGATATTATGGGCCAGAAGAAACAAGGTACTAAGTAGAACTAATCGATACAATGCTTGTGTTCACACTTTTACTCATTGGAGTTCACAAGTATGGGAGATTCACAAAGTTAACTATGTAACTTTGTGAAGTCACACCTCCCTTGAAGCTCTTAGGGCCAGAGAGCACTATGGGAGAAACCCATAATCCCTCTCTCTCACATCCCACAATCCCTCTCTCTGGAAGGAGCATAAATAGAGCTTCAATGGGCCAGTCAAAAAAGTTTTTCAGAGTGAAGAAGCTATGAGTCGGGAGTGGAGCTGAATTAAATTGGCGAGGAGCACGCTGGGACAGACGCAGAGCACTCTGGGAGATTGAGAACCAGAAGCCCTTTCTCAGAGGCAAGAGATTCATTCCATTTTCCACTTGGCTGTCTGGAGTCTGAAGGACAAACCTTTGGATTTGGAGACATTGGGAGGGAGCTCTTGGAACCAAGCAGAGAGATAGGCCTCTAAGCTAACCGGGCTATATGGGAGATAATAAAAGATCTGAACTTTTATCACCTAAAAGTTTTGATTTGAGGTAATTATTGATCTGAACTGATACTAAGGCTGCCTCCAGAAAACCTCCCCAGAGAGAACCATCTTATATTATTATTATAAAGAAAAACAAGAACTCCACAATTTTACATTGTTTATGATCAAATGCACATAAATGAATTCTTTCCCTGTCCAAACTTCCTCATGTTAGAAAAAAGAAGAAAAAGAAACCCTGAAATCTTAAGCTAATAAGATTAGACCTGTGCTATCTTTGAGGGTGAGTGGGTCATAGGATAGAAGATAAATAAAATGATGCATTCATGTGAGTGAATTTCAAAAAAGCATCCCCCAAATAGTCTTCTTCCCCTGGAAGGCCTTTCCTCTTTGATCTTAAAAACCTTTTATTTGTAGTTCCATGAAGAACTAGTTTATAGGCAAGGTTTCAGGAATCAGTGACTGCAACACTAAGATTTGGTGATATTAAGAATAATCTTTATGAGGGTTTTTCTCCATTAAAAGGGCACAAAAATACTTTTTTCTTTTTTTAATTTTCTTTTTATTATGACTTGACAAACCTCAATAAACATTACCATATCAATCTAGCAAAAACAGAAAAAAAGGATTGTATTTGAAATTGTAAGATTCTATTTATATACAGATTTTTTAAAAAAATGTACATTAAATTTAACACATTTGACCAAAACTGCTCTGCATTACTATATCTTTTGAATTTCCCTTCTACCCTGTTCTGAGTTCAGTTTAGATATTTCACTGATGCTATTTCTTTGTTTCTTCTTTTTTTCTTTATCATCTTTTTCATTATTATTATCACCAGCTATTCACTCCCCTACTTCCAAATAAAGCCATTCCTTATAGCAAATAAATGTAATCAAGAAACATTTTAAAAACTGGCTGTTCTCTGTACTATGTGTATATTAAAGAATTCTTTTCTAGAATTGAGGAAATTTCTCCCCAAAAGCCATGTGCAATTGTTTTCTCTTCCATTGTACCCACCTATTGATAATTTGATTATATTGCAGAGTAGCTGCTAAATGTTAGTCTGAGAGCAGAAGTAACAGATACTTAGCACAAAAGCAATGTGCCTGAGGCCTTTCAAATTATGGCATGTATTAGAAATGGCAATGTATAGATCTGTGCCTCACTAATCCCCACGTCAGCCTTGAAGCTCGGGATCCCTGGGGATTCATAGTCCTAACATCAAACATTTGTTACCTACACAATTCATTTTGAAACTTGTTTTTAAAAAACACTTGTCAAACAAAATGACAAGAAGTGCCGCTTTGTTTAGCTGCCAAAAGAGCCATTTGACCTCTCATAATTCAGCCACAAGTAAAATTGTACTGCTCTCTGTAATTCCCATCCTAACTATCATGCCCTCAATTTTGCCCCAGAAAACTTGAGAATTCACAGTTGTATTTGAAAAAATCTTAAAATATAAAATATTTTATTAGTGGAAACAGATGCAAGATAAGACCCAATAAGAATTTGATGTGGAAATTTATTATTGAAATGCAAGAGGAGTTGCAAGGATCTGAGCAGTTTTTTAATGGAGGGAGCATCTAGTTTATAAGGAGCAAGAACCATGAAGGGGAGGGTGTTATCACTATAAACAATAGTTCTACAGAAGCAAAAGACCAGCTGTTAGTTCCTTATTTGAGGATTCTCAGAATGCCCTAAGGCGTTAATGCTGCCCAAGACTGTCTTGGAATTTACAAAGCAACAATCCCTTGAGACCTAAGAGAAGGGGGACTTTCTGCCTTGGGGCCAACAGATGTGCCTGCAGGGGAATTGGGCAAGGGATATTGAGTTTATATTTATCCATTGTGTTTGCATGAAAAATAAAGACCTATCAGGGATTTTTTGCTTTGGGCCAAGAGGATGTCTCCTGTTGTCCTTGAGGACAATTAAGTCATAAAAAAGTGAAATAGCAGTTTTCCTTTCAGGCCCCAGGGATTTTACTATGCTTTATATAAATTTCCAGGTTTGGGCAAAGGTTAGTTTAAATGTTGGAGAGGCACTTCAATATAAATGTTACTTTTTCATACATTAAAATAAAGATATTCATTCATGTCTTTGAAAGAATTTAAAACTAAGGGGAGATGTGTCCCTACATTGAGGGGTGACTGAATAATGATATATAAATAGAATGAAATATTATTGTGCTGAAATAATAATGAAAGGGATAATTTTGGGGAAACCTCAGAAGAGTGATTTCATGTATGGTATTTCTTCTCTTCCTCCTCATATATGGCAATATTCATTTTATGCAATATTTGCTAAATTCAGAATAAAAAAAAAATCATTTTTTGAAGTCTTTCTAGTAGATGTTCAAACTTTGCTTTTTCAAGGGGGAAAACAAGTGAAATTTGCTGGCTCACTATAAATAAATAAATAGACTCAGTAGTTGTTAAGATTTTATGATTTAGATGCAAATTAAACGTGTCTTTGACCCTTTTTATCTTACATCTTATCTTTCTCTTTTCTTTACTTCCATGTTCCTCAAACTTTTTCCTGCCTCTACATATACATTCATTTTGTCTTTAACTATCTGTAATCTGGCTTTGGTCTCTGCCACTTATTGAAGTTATGTTCTTGCAGGTAAATGATACACTTTTAAAGAGATCCAAGGATCTCTTCTCAACTTGATCTTTCTTTTTTTGTTTTTTGTTTTCTGTGGTATTTGATAATATTGATCATCTCTTCCAAATAGAATCTCTTTCTTCCTTGTTTACCATGACAATGCACTCTTTCTATATCTCTGGTAACTCCAGCTCTGAAATCCTTGCTGAATTCTTTTACTTTGGATCCTCCATTTATGTATGGCAACCAAGATTCCATACTTAATCTTCTTTTCTTTTAATCACTTCTTTAGTGAGTTCAACCTCTCCTATGGTTTAAAATGTTACATCCTTCTTAATTTCTATTCTCCAAACCAAATCTCTAGCCCAACCTGTGGGATTTGCATAAAAAGACTTTCTGCTTTTTCTCCTTTTCTTCCTCCTCTTGTTCCTTTTTTTCTCCTCCTCCTCCTTCTCCTTTTTTTCTTCTTGTGCTTGTTCTTGTTCTCCTCCTTCTTCTTGTTCTTCTCCTCCTTTTCTTCCTCCTCTTCCTCCTCCTCCTTTCTTTTTTCTCTTCTTCTTCTTCTTGTTTTTCTCCTTTTTCTTTCTACTTCTTCTTCTGCTTCTGCTTCTTCTGTTTCTTTTGCTGCTTCTACTTCTTCACCAACATTTATGTAGAAGCTTATGCTTTACACAATTGAACTTGCTCCCCCATTCACCCATCTCATTCCCACTTATAATTCTATCATTTAGTTACCAGACTAAAAACATTAATGTCATATTTTCATCTTCCCTCTTCTTCATGACCTAAATGTATATTATCAAATCCAATTATATTTATTCCTTTGAATATGTCTCAGATTTTTACATTTCTTTGTATTCCCATTGTCATTATCATGGTCTAAGTCCTCAGTAATTCAGCCACATTCCCAGAGGATACATTTTATTACCCTAAGTCCTTTAATAGTTTGTAACTCAAGTTCATTCAAACTTTTGGTTCTAGCAGGAAAGCATAACTATACATTATTTTTATATTCAGAATATATATTTTAGACAGCTCTCAGGACCGAAGGAATTGAATTTATGTCTAGGATCAGCTGCTTTCACTGAGCATTTCCTTTTCATGTACTGTTTTCAGTTTCTCTAAACCTTCTGATTTGTCCTGCATAGTTACTGTCAATTGCTCCTATAGTTTTTATATGTCAGCTTTTTCATAATCATATACTTCATGTCCTTTATCTGCTCCCAGCAGATACAAATCCTCAATTCTTCCCCATTACTTTAATGGGAGTGAACATTCATTCTCAAGGATATTTAACTAAGTCAGGATTGGAGAGCTAACCTTCTCAATCATTCAGTAGAAAAACATATCCTAAGTATTTATTCTCTGGGTATAGCCATCCTTGAAAATGTAATGCTTTAGCTACTGTATGTTCATATTATCTCATCTAATTTTCAAAACAACCCTGTAAGTATCATTATCCTCAACTATATAGTTGAAGAAACAAATCATAAATTTATCCAAAGTTTCTTGGGTGACAGATATGTCATTCACACAGTTTTTCTGACCACTAGTAAGACACCAAGAGATGTAATCCTTTGCAAAGAAAAGGCTTATGGCATTATTTGTTCTAGGAGAAAACCTAAGTGGAATATTATGATTAGCAGTATGATATTGGAAGGAAACAAGTCAAGGTCATATTTTTCTAAGACTCTTTATATTGGAAAAGAGCATCTTGAAATATATGAACTTTTGAAAATCAGATATATATGAAAATGTGAACATTTTCTATTTTTCAATATCAACCAATCCTTTGTACTTCTCATTGATAACTTACCAAAGATTTTGTTGCTTCGCCCATTTGGTGTCTGCTCTGGCCTGGTGCTTGCTTACTCTTTTTTGCTATTCAAATAAGGGTGAAATCTCCTAACCAATTACTGTCAGTTTATAATCACAGCCTTTTAAACAGCTGTCAGCCTGTAGACCATCTGGAAATCCAAAGTAGAAGATCTTCTTGCCATATTGGGTGACACCCTATTTCAGAAACACTTAAAAGGGTAACTTTCCTTTCTGAAGAGGAAATTTCAACACTTTTAAGATAAACATCATGTATAGTAGCTAAAATGATTTACCTGTAATGTCTGTAGTTTAATTCCAAGTTCTAATTCCAAGTTCAAAAGGGTGATTTCAGAAATTGGCTCATAAAATTCAGCCTGTCATATATTGTCAAAGCACAAGTGTTTTCTGCATATTCATTATTGTTCATGTTTTAGACATCTTCCTTCCAGTGGGACTAATTACTTAATAATATAAAAATGTTAAGTGTTTATTGTTTTCCAAGCACTTTCCAGTTTCTTTAATCATTGTGACAGCTTTAGAATAATGTGATCTTATTTACACTGACTTTTAAATTAAAATATTTGGGCACAGAAAAAAAAAGCCATTACTTCAGGTTTTGAATCAGTATTTAGAAGTTCATGAATCCTTCTCAGATGACTAATCTTCCTTCTTGGGAAAAGATAAGAAAAAACAACAAGAATAACAATATAAAAATGTACTCCAAACTAGAAATAAGAAAGAAATGCTAATATCATTATATTGGATTTGATTCAACACCACATTGAAAGTATTAAGTTTGCTATTGTTGATGATAATTTCTATTAATAATACAAATATATTTTGTAACTATTATTGATAATTAAAATAATAATAACATAAGAATTTACTGTGAAACCAGGAGGATGTAGGAAAAAGTTTGGCAATCAAAGTAACTAGGTCCTTCTGGGTAGAAAGCAGCAATGGTAAAGGGTTTCCTTTCCCCAATATATTAGTGTTGTAATGCCAGAGAAACTGAGGCTAGATAGAGGGTAGAGAATTTTTAATATTTTATTTGGACTTCTGAGAGGGAGAGATTTTCTGGGACCAAAGGATCCATTTTGTCTCAAAGCATTCAGCAGCAGCAGCATCAAATGTGAGATTCCAATGGCTTTTATATCCGTAGCTCTAATCAATCAAGGTAGATAAAGGCAGGGGCGAAGTCAGAACACTGACAATGGGAATTTCCAAGAAGGGACCATCAATCTGGTTCTGACAGGTTGGCGGTAGGACCATAAATTCTGATAAATTGGGAGTAGTTAGTTAGAGACAGAAAGTCTGGAACTTAGAGATAGAGGATGCCAATTAGGTATCTGAGATAGGACATATGGAGTTTTATCTTTTGGAATGTCAGAATGGCCAGATCTCTACAGCCCTAATTATTAGTCCTAATGAACAGGAAAGGGGGTTGCAACCAGGGGGATTGAGGCAGAACAATTCAAGGAAGGCAGGACAATTTAGGGAAACTAAGGCAGCACAATAAAAAGAAACTGTGGCACAATAGTGTGTTTTTAGTCCCATTGATTTGGATATTTTCTCCAACAATCCAGAATGTGTTCTAATCATACTATCCTAATCTATGTTCATATCCTCCCATAAAAGTGACCCAGGGGATCCACTCAATATAGTAAGCTTCTTCTTCAGTTTCTCAGGATCTTAATAATAATAGTGATGCACTCAAACTGTTCGCCTGTTATCTCTGACTCTTTCCACTGACTCTTTCCAGCATACATTTCTTTCATCACATAAATTACCCCTGTTCTGCAGAATTCCTCATTAGTTATATTATAGCTTTCTAACATAAAACATTTCTCTAGCATTTCCCTCTATTATTTTTCAAGTCTTCAGAGATGTTTTGTACCATATCATGCAGCCATACAACAATGGGAAATTCACAACCACCAATAACTCTCTCTTGGTCAAGTATCCCTTCTTCCTACACAGAACCCACATCCTACTAACAAGGTTTAAGGAGGAGAATGGCTTTAGTCAATAGCTCTTCATGAACTTTTTGTACTATGTACTCTGCATTCTATTAATATATAAACAATGTCCTTGGAGACCTGCTAATGCAATAAGTGAAAATGAGCTTTGGAGCAATTATCTGGAAACCTGCCAAGCAATTCAGTCTGCCATTACCGGCATAAACTTGGACCAAACAACCTTCTTCTCTGGATTTCCATTACCTCATTTATAAAATGTGGATGTTGGTGATCTTTGTGGTTCCTTTTTAGTTTTAATATATTTCAATTATATGATTCTGTGTGATGATCTTCTCACCACTCGGATCTGTAGTAACAATTTTAAGATGCATTTTGTTGATGCAGTGGCTGGAGTGTTAGACCTGGAGAGGGAAGTTGTGTGTTTAAATTCAACTATAGACACTTACTGATCTTGGGCAAATCATTTGATATCTGTTTTGGTTTCCTCTTCTGTAAAATGAAGATAATAAAAACACCTATATCTTAGGTTTCTTGTGAAAATGAAATGAATATTTAAAAATCGGTATACATCTTAATGTGCTATATAAATAATAGTTGCTTTTATATTTCTCTTTGATTTCTGTACTTCCTCTATCTCAAATAGACTTGTGCTTGTTTCACACAAATAAGCTGAGATTTTTAAAAATGTCATGATTTGGCAAATTATGAAAAATTCCATAGTATATTGGGTGAGAGAAATATTCACTGTAGCACAATTATGAATAGACTCTATTAAACTTTTCTGAATGAAATCTAATCTAACTCTTCCTGGAATTGTATGAAAACAAATGCCATGTGTTTATATTCTCTGCATGAATTATAAATAGGATGTTAAAAATAACATAAATGAGCTATAAGTCTTGAGAAGTGAGGCAGATAACACTTAAGTTTAATGTACATTTTATTGTGTGTTGTTGATAGATACTTTAAAATGTTGTAACTCTCTTTACCTCCTCTTGTTAAGGATCCCAGCATGTTCATTTTAAACACCTGTTCTCTAAGGTTTATAATTCAATTGTTAAGAAAAAGCTCTGGGGTACAGATTAACTGTTAGGAGCTCCTCCTGGATCCCATTTTTAACTTGAAAACAAGCAGGTTGTCACTTGGAAATCTAATGTGTTTTTATCAAATTTCATTTTTAACACAGCAAAAACTGCAAAAAAAAAAAAAAAAAAAAAAAAAAAAAAAAAAAGGATATAAACAAACCAATGCTTTAAGAAGTTTGAAACTAAAAAAAAAAAAAAAAAAACTTGTAAAATTTTAAAATTAACCTTGACAACCTCAAAACACTAACAGGTGGAAATGTTTCTTAATAAAATCAAAAGATTGTAATTTTTAAGTTTGGAAAACAGCAGTTATACTAAACTTTTAAATAACTTTTGTGACCACTTTTTTGTGATATTTGGAATAGGAATAGTTCAAATATGGCAAAAATTGTTGGGGATAGGTCAATGGTTCAGACATTCAAAGATTTCCATAAAAGTACTGGAATATAATGAATTGAGCTATATTATCCTATCCTTGGATCAAGTACTATGGAAAATAGGAAATTCATTCATTTTCATTGAATTGGAACTATCATCTCAGTGAGAATATAGAAACAATTTTATATAATATACATTTCTTGATCTCTGACAATTCTAAGGTCATAAGGTAATAAAGTATATTTTATTTCATCTGAAGCATGTGAAAAAAACAGTTAAAACTTTATTTTTTTGAAAAATGGACCAAATTATTTTAATGAAGGCAAAAACCCTTAGTTACTTGGAACTATGGAAGAAAATTTATGCCCAATATGTTGTCATGACCAGAATTATTTTGCATGTTCACAACATAACCATTTAAATAAGCATTTATTAAGTGTCTAATGCATGAATGGTGTTAATTATAATTAAACTTCACTATAAAGTTACAAATCCTCTACATCATTCAGCCACAATAATGACATTGCCCTTAGATGATGTAGTATAATCTAACATTTTTTTTCAAAAATAACTCATAGGATTAACCAGATTATGCTTATATAACTTTAATTTAGGATTCTTAGAGGATAACTTCTTCTAAGAATTTCCCAAACTGTGCTTTGGGAAAATAGATATATACATATATCAAGGCCAAATGTCTGGATTATTGAAATAGCATGTTATTATTCAAGCTTCATTTTCTCCTTCCAAATCATCCTTCATACTACATATATGTAGTACAGATAATACAGATATATTATGCATATATCTATGCAGGTGATTCACCTATTCAAAAAACCTCATTGCTTACTGAGTAAAATTAAAATTCCTTTACCTAGCATTCAAGGCCTGCTATAATCTACTAATACCATACCTTTCTTGCTATATCTCATGTATTCTATAATCCGATACTTTGTTATCCATCCCACAACAATTCCTTGCTTCCATGTTTGCTTAGAAATCTCCTTATGCTTTTTTAGTATAATATTAAATATAATAAGATTTATTTTTACATGAGCACTTGAATTCTGAATGATCTGTACATATGAACAGTTTGTATTCCCTTGCCAATTGAGCTATTTGTAGAGAATGGTAAGTGAACCCCCTCTCCCAACCAATACACATCTTCATGTTGTACTTTTTAAATAATATTTTATTTTCCCCAATTATACATTAAGAGAATTTTAAATATTTTTAAAAAGTTTTGAGTTCCAAATTCTATCCTTCATTCTCTCCTCCCTGCCCTCCCCACTCTCCTTGAGATGGTAAACATTATCTGATATAGATTATATAGCCATGTAAAACAAAGTAAATTTGCACAAGATTTGAATTTTTTAAAAAAAGAATGAAAAAAGAAAGCAAAAATATAGTATGCTTCAGTCTGTATGTGGGTAAATAGCATGCTTTATCATGACTCTTTTGGGATTATGTTGTACGCCTTATATTTTAAATTTCTTCCTCCATTCCTTTATTCTATGATTTTTCTCCATTATTGTTTTATCTTCAGCATTTCAATGAATTAATAAACAAGCTTTCAAGTAGGAACCTGCAATGTTTCAGATGCTGTGCAATATACAGAGGACACAGCTACACAAATAAAATAATTTCCTCCCTCAAAAAGTTTACTTCTATCAGGGGAGACAATATTTGTGCGTAGAAATATAAAATGTAAACAGAATGAACATAAATAAGGATCTGTTAGTAATAAATTGTGAAGGACTTTGAAACATCAAATGGAAGAATTTTTAGTTGTTCCTGGAGTTTGCTTTTTAGGAAAGTTATATAAGTAGACCTGTGCTTTAGGGAAGAAGAAAAAAACATTTTTCTCAGCTCTGTGGACAATGAATAGGAAAGAGGGGGACTTGGGACAGTGAAATCAATCAAGAAGTTATTGCAGTTGGCTAGGTAAGAAGCGATAAAAGAAAGCTCAGTCTAGAGTCTTGACAATGTGAGCAGGGGAAAAAATGGGAAATGCAAGAGATAGCTTTAAAGTAAAAAATTAAGAGTAAGAGATTAATTGGCTACACAAAATAAGAATAGAGCATCAAGGATAACTGAATTTTCAAATTCTTGTAACTAGAAGGATGGTGATGCCCTCAGTAGACACAGAGGAATTTAGAAGAGAGCTGGATTTTAGAGAAAAGATAAACTTTGTTTGGACTTAATGGATTTTGGTATTTCTATATTTAATCCATTAAGATTGATATGCATGTCTGGGAGTCAACCTTTCCTCTCAAAGTTGTATTTTGCATATATCATGTAAAATTACATTTTTCTTTCTTTTTAAAATTGTATTTATTTTTTTCTGAATTTAAGAAATAAAACAAGCATTTCTATAACAGTAGAATAGAAAAAAAGATGATTGCATATGAAACTGCAGGTCTATTATGTAAAATTTACTATTTTTAAATGTATAATAATCATGTAACTTTCTTTGTTTCTTCTCTCTTCCTCATCCCTGTTCTTAAAGATGGTTACAAATAGGTACACACACACACACACACACACACACACGCACACACACACACACACACACACACCATACACACACACAATACATCCTTATATATAGCACAAATATTTCTATATGTAAAACAATTCCATGCATATTTCTAAAAGTTCTTTCTCTAAAAAAAAATTATTATTTGTGTATCATATTCTTCAGGTAAAAACATAAACTCTATGAAGGCAGAGATCATCTAAATTTTGTATCTCTCCCCAGCTAGTACTTCCTAGAACAATGTAATGTATACAAGTAGTGTTAGAGAAGGTATTTAACAAATGAACCTAAATGTATCTGCAGGGTCACATCAAACCCTAGAAAAGTAAATTAAATAATTTTAACAAAAAACCTGGAAAATCTCTTGCTTCTTCATAAAAAATAAAAAAAAAAAAAAAAAAAAAAAAAAAAACATAAATAAAACCAAAAACTTAGTTAGTTAGAAAATTAACTGGATTATTTGCTCCTTGGTAAATGGCAATATATTTTATGCCTTTTCAATGAATCAGTTGTAAGTCAATCAAATAGATTGATATTGCCTATAAAAATGATGACTGTTTGCAAAATTGTTTTATCAACACATTTGAAAATTAGACACAGTCAGTTGACAGCTTCAACAAGCTCCTGGTTTCCTTCACCACATATGCATAATCAAGTTCCTTTACATGATAAATGTGGCAGGTCCAGAAAGAACATTCAGTGTGTGTTTTATAGTTAAAGACAAAACATCAGGTAAGGATTGAAACAGAAACACAGTTTTCAAGAACAAGATGAGTTTAATATATATGATCCAATAGTCAACCATGTTGTCATGATTAAATGAGCATAAATTAAGCACTGCTGGTCACCTCCAGTTCTTGTTCCTGGTTTGTGATATTCCATGCAAACACAAAACGGGGGGCAGAGATTTGATACTGCCCTGATAGGCATAGAACTAAGTGGAGAACTGCAGTTTTTTGACTTGTTCAATTTAAAGTCAGAAAAGTACTATACTTCTTGGGGGAAATGGAAGATACTTTAAAAGTTTGCCTTTTATTTAGAATGAGGTATTAATGTTGCTAAACTATGTATAAAGTATCACCTTTTAAGCCTAAGCCCCCAAAAGATCAAAGTTAGAGGAAAATAAGAAGTGGATACATGTTTATATGTATACCTATACATATATACATACATATATGGGGATATGTGGAGATATATCTATATATGCAAAAACATTAGTAATAGAGAAATGAAAACTAAAAGCACATTCATCAACTCAGGAAAAGCTGATCAAATTATGAATATAACAGAATACTATTGTGATGTTAGAAATTATGAAGGGGACATTCTCAGAGACACCTGGGAAGAACAGTATGAATTGATGCAAACTAAAGTTAGAAAAAATAGAACAATTTATACTAGAACATCAATAATGTAAAAATGAATAATTATGAAAAACTTAAGAACTCTGATCAACTATGATTCCAAAGAATCTATGATAAAAAATACTAGTCACATTACAACATAAATTATTATAGATTAATATGCAGAATGAGACACATTGTGGCTGTTCTGCAAATTCTTGTTTGATTATATTCATTTATTACATGGATTTTATACTTCTTCCCAAAGGGTCCAAAGAAATGACTTGATATAAAACAAAATAATAATAAAAGACAAAAACCAACCAAACAACAACAACAACAAAAAACTTTATCTTATTTAGCAGGGAAGAACTTTGGTTTCATCTTTTTTTTCTAATTTACATACTACTGAAGCGGTATGTTGACATGATAAATGGTAAATATATATTTAATGATAGGCTGAAAAGTCTATTAAAAATTAAATGGTATCTATTTAGATGGTTGCCATACAGAATGTGGATTGATCCAGTTTGAATAAAATAAGATGAAATGCAAACTTCATTATCTGTTCCCATTTATAATAGATATATCATATCTAGTTCCCATATTACTGCATCATTTAGAATGTGAGCTCCTTGAAGAACAGACAATATCTAGTACTTAATTACTTATAAATGCCTGTTGCTAACTGACAACTCCTATCCCCAGCACTATACTCCTCTCTTTAGACAAGTCAACTTACTTATTATCTCCCTGATTTGATCATGGGCCTCTCTTTGGGGCAGCTAGGTGTCATAATGGGTTCCAGATCTGGAGTCAGGAAAACTTGAATTCAAATCTAACTTCAGACACTCTTACTAGCTGTGTGACCCCGAGCAGGTCACTTAATACTATTTGCCTCAGCTTCTTCATATATAAAAATGACCTGGAGAAGGAAATGACTAACCACTCCAGGATCTTTGTTGAGAAAACTCCAAATGGGGTTTGAAGAGTCAGAAAGAACTGAAAAAAGAAACACATAATGCACAATTTTTCATTTATTCAGTCAATATTTATTTAATGCAAGCTTCTTACGGCCAAATCTAGTTACTAGATTTCAGACTCTCTCTTTCACGCTATCTGCCTTCTATCACTCAAGATGACAAATAACTATATGCCAGGCAGTATGTGTCCACTGGTATACTCAATACAGAACATGTATAACATTACTGCATGTTATAAAAGCTCAATGGAATTGGGAGAGTACTCATGACAGAGATGATCATAGTGGACACTGAAGGATAGATAGATTTTCAACAGACAAAAAATTAGAAGGAAGAGGTAACTACATATAAAACCATGAAGTTGAGAAAATATAAGATGTGTTTAGGGGACAATAAATAGAATAGCTTAGTTGCCATCATTTAGGTAAGAGATCACAAAGATAATAAAGGTGATGAAGGATCTTAATTTTCTGTGCATAGAATATAGAATTAGTATTCATCCTTTGTTATCTATGGTCTGTTCTGTAAATGTCCATGTGAGAATTGCTTATATACTAGTTGACCCAATGCAGTTTCTGATGTTTTAAACAAAGAGATAGAGAATTATCTTCATTAGGATAGGTTAAGTACAGAATTAGTTGAATTCAACAGCAAGATTTCTTAGTATTCCTATAGTTTTATGATTTTATGTTTCCCCCTACACCCCCATTTCAGCTGAAGAACTTAAGGCTATTAAAAACCAAAACTATTTAATGTTAAAAATAAGATAAGATCAGAACTTATTAATTTTTTCTTGTAGTTGACTAAAAATACTACAATGGGAAAATAAAGTCAATTACATTTTAGACATGAAGGAGTTGGATAATTAGGGGTAAAAGCAGGATTGAAATTCATGGTTCATGGACATTAAATGAATTATATTCACTCAGAGTCTTGTAAATATCAATAGTCCACCAAAACCATGACCAAATTTCAAAGAAATTATGTTGGTTCTTTCTTGAACTGATATTGGAAAGAATATTCATTCTTTCTGAGACAAAATGCTTAAAGTAAAAGAATATTAAGAGCTGATGGGATCCCAGGATTTAAAACAGGTTCGAACTCTAAAGATCATTGAGTCCAACCTATGAACTTTACAGATGAGAACACTATGAGAAATCCCATAGTCATGAAATAAAATTCCCTAAGGACACAGAGATGATCCAGTTATCTTTCCACTATGCAGATATCATTAAGATGGATGTTTATCCTTGTGTTTTTGTTTTGTTTTAGAAGCTGTGTATTTTTAGCATTTCCATGTTGCTAATGTTTAGTCAATTAGTCACATCTAACTCTTCATGACTCTAATTGGGATTTTCCTGGAAAAGATACAAGAATGCTTTGCCATTTCCTTCTCTAAGTTATATTACAGATGAGGAAAGTAAGGCAAACAGGGTTAAGTGGCTTGCCCAGGGTCACACAACTAGTAAGTGACTGAAACTGTGTTTAAGCTCGTCTCCCTAATTCTGGGCCAGATGATGTTTCTCCATTGAGATAGATAGTTAACCTTTGTTATTTCCATAGGGATTCTCATTCTATAGGCATTGATTAAGCACTTACTTAGTATATATCCCAGATATTTTGGGGAATTGGGGGGAAAGAAAGAAAGAAAACACTGGGTAGTCAAAGAAAAGTAGAATAATAGTCTCTACTCTCAAGGAGCTCACATTACAAGGTGAGAGGCCACACGCATATTTTATATATAGAGATGTGGTGTTTTTCTTCTTTAAAATATAATGGTTCTCTCTGGGAGCAGATTTCTTGGGGAGGTTTTTTGGAGGCAGCCTTAGTTTCAGTTAAAAGTAATAATCACCCAAATGCATCCAGGTATTAAAAGTTCAGATCTTTTATCACTTCCTCCAAAATAGCCTGGTTAGTTTTTCTTAAAAGGCCTCTCTCTCCCCTTGGTTCTAAGAGCTCTTACAGCTTTGTCCTTTGCTTCTACTTCTGCTTTCTTCAGCCTCCAGCCATCACTAAGGTGAAAGTTGGAATGAATCTCTCTTGCCTCCAAGAGAGGGCTTATGGGCTTCCTCCCAGAGTGCTCCTTTCCAACCCCTGGCAATGTTCTGAAGTAACTAATTAACCCGAAGCTAAGAGCCTCTTTATATATGATCTCCCAAAGGTTGACTCCTCCTTCTAGAGGCAGGGATTAAGGGAGATATGAATTCAGATATCTCATACTAAACCCTGAAGTCTCCCAAATGTGTAAACTCCAATGAGTACTTAAATACATTAGTGAGCTAGAAGATTTGCTAAGTACCATGCTAAATTAGCACTTTGTAAGGATTCCAACATATAGATGTGTGTATATATATGTGTGTGTATGTATATATGTATAAAATAAGCAAAAAAAAAAATTAGAGGAAAGGCAAAGAGGGAGAGGTTATTCAGGGGGAAAGCAAATTTCCTAAGGCAAAGTTTCTTAAATTGTGGGTCATGATCTCATATGGGGTTGTATAATTGAATGTGGAGGCCAAGAAATTGTGATTTATTATCATTAAATGTTTGGTTTGTAGGCCTATTTTATATGCCTATATATTCAGGATCACATAAAAATTTCTTAGGCAAAAAGGAGTTGTGGGTGGAAAAAATTTAAGAAGTCCTATCTTGGGAAATTTGAGTTGAGTCGAAGGAATTCCAGGAACAAAGGAATCAGAAATAAGGAGAGGGCACTCTAGGATTAAAAAGAGTCTATTCAAATTCAAGGAATTAGAAGGTAGAGTATCATATGTGAGGATTGATATCACTTAATAATAATGTATCTAGAGGATAGTAAAGAAAACTTGAAAAGTAAGAATTACTAGAGATTGGAGGAGAGAAGAAAACAATGAGAACAATTACTCTCAGATAGAAAAAGAGAGCGGAGTAATGACAGCACTTAATATTCAGTTACATAAATTTGTAATGGACCCGGGCTATATGGTTGCAAAACTTCCTCCAGTTTGTTCAGCAATGTCAGAGAAGAGGAGGTTTATAGTAGATAAATTTATGGCATGAATCTATAAAAATCTATAAAAAAATCTATAAAAAGATTTGTCATTCCCTTCTACTTTCTCCTACCTTGGTATCTGTGACCCAAATGTTCAAGCCATTTCATCTATTCCTTCCCCTGAGATATGACTCTCTCTTTATGTACTTCTTGGGCTCTTTTCTTCCAGAGGAACATCTTCTCCTTCAAACTTAGACTCTGAAACATAGGAAAGTAAGCAACCAGATAACATTTCCCAATGGCAATCAACCAGTCACATTGTCTGCCAGCCAAAATACTTTACTCATTGCTTAGAGCAAAGGTCCTAGATTAAATCTTCTCCTCTGCTCTGGGAAATTATAAAAATATGAATCAATAATTCTTTTTTGTTCACTATGAGCTCCTAGCCAGCAGGTCACTGCAAAATTTACCACAGTTGTAAAATCTATTTCTTTTTCTTCCTCTCTTCTATATTTGAGTAATGAAACACATCAATCAGCAATGCAATAGTTAACCATATTTACCTCAAAGCTGACTTTAATGATAAGAGGAATAGGAAGGTAAATAAGCTCTAAGGAAAAAAGAAAAAAAACTTTCAAAATCAACAGAGAGGAAAGGGAAGAAGGAACGTGAAAAATCACCAGCCTTGGTTCTGCCTTAAGTTAAGCAGATCTGTCCAAATATGCCTAATGTTTCCCAAGTCCATTGTAAATGATCTTATCCTCCCAGATTATCTCCCTCCTTCATAGTGATGTAATTTGTGGTCTTTGTTCTCCCAGTCTATTCCACTGGTTAATGAGCCTAGACTCTGGGTACTTCCCCCACCATTTCCATTGTAGCTGCCTATTGCTGTAGCTTTTCACCTCTCAAGCCTTTTTACTTACTCTCACTCCTCCTGATACCAAAATACTTGTTTCCTTCCCAGTTATTCACCTGCCTCCCTATTTTTGAGACTTGAAGGGTCTGAATTGTTGGTCAAAGGGTCAGGATATCACCTGAAAGCATGTAGGAGAGAAATGCTGGATATTTCTTTCCAGTATTTGAACATTCCTCTCCAGTATCCAACAGGATGTTGTACAATTAAGAAAATGTGCATATAACATGTGTGCAGACAATTAAGGTTACAAAGAAAAAGAAAAGTGCCAAGTTTTGGCACTAATGATCAATAAAAGCATAAGACCCCATAAATTTATAGCTCAGGTGATATATCATCAAGTTAGTCTATTTCCTGTACCTACTCTAACACTAGTTCCCTTTGCCAATAATATTATAATCTAGACCTTTTTCTTGAAGCTAAATGCTCTATCTTAGAACCAATTTAATCCTCATATAGTGAAAATAAATGTTGATGCAGGATAATAAATCACCCTAAATAACTATTTGCAAATATGCATTTTGAGTATAGACAAGATACCATTGTAATTCTTGTTTTAACCCTTAGTACTATAGTGAGTATTTTTCACATATATACACATCAAGGGTAGTTTCAAGTCTTATGCTCTAATGCAAGGTCCTATGTTTAAAAACTTTTTAGGATTATTTTCTTTTTAAAATGAAATCTAATTTTGATCATTTCAATGTATGCATTGCATACATCATTTTATTTGTTTTGCTTAATTTTTGATTTGTTCCAGTCAATTCTTCAAGTGAAATAATTTCGAAGAGAACACTTATATTTATATGAATATAAATTTAATCACGGGAGCTGGATTTTACTGCATGGTTGACTGAATTTATATAGAACAGATAATAAATCAAGAAAGTGCTACATTGGTTAAAATATGCATCCAAAGATATAAATTTGCTAAAATATTACTTAATAATTCATGTTTATATGATTTTAAATGGCTTTATATGCTAGTTCAAATTCAACAAATATTTATTAAGTGCTTATGCAACTAGGCAACATAGTGAATATAGCTTTGAAGCTAGAAACTTGAATTCAAATTCTGCCTCAGACATTTACTATTTGTGTGATCCTGGTCAAATCACTTTATCTCAGTGTACCTCAGTTTCCTCATCTATACATCAAGAATAATAATAACACCTACTTCACAGGGTCTTTATAAAGGTAAGATGTTATTTTATATAACTTTCCAAAACTTAACAAGCTATATAAATGCTAGCTTATTTTATTATTATTGTGCTAGGTTCTGAAAATACAAAGGTGAATATGAGGCATATGGTGATCCCAGAGAAGATGGCAACATGTTAAAAAAAAAAAAAAAAAAAGCAAAAGAATAGGAGAATGAGAGGGCATAAGCTAGGGAAGCTAGTAAGGATATATTTGGAGAGGAGTAAAATGAGTGAATGTAAGGAAGGATGATTCAAAATGCTATTAGAAACTTCAGAAGGAAGAAATAACTTTCTTTTGGAGGTCAGAAATGAGTACCAGAAGAATTCATAGGGGAGATATCATTGCATTAATTAGTACTGACAAGAAGCAAGGGATTCAACAACAGATTTAAAGTACAGAAACTTGTCTAAGAATGAAGAAGACAAATTTTCCTCCCCAGTTTCTTCAGTCTTTCTTCCTATGGTAGAATTATCACCATCCTGCTGGTCCTACTTTTCAATTTCCTCCCTAAAAGTGGTTGACAAAAATAAAACACAGAACAACAATTGTGGCTTGGGCAGAGCATAGGATATTGAAAGCTTCACAGTTCAACCTATGGGAATTATTTTTCTTTTCAGAGTACCTAGAATTGCATTGATATTCTTGGCTTTCATATCATCATGTTGATATGTTTATTGTAATTGTAATGCTCATATTATAATACAAAAACTGGGAAACATTTGATTTTTAAAGATTTTTGAAATATATTTTTTGAACACACCACTCATTCTTGGGCATAGCCCCTCCTACACATACTCATTGATCATTTCCTTAAAATAAGGAAATATAATAAAACCCAGTTAATCAAGTATGAGTGTATCTGAGAGTGTTTATAATCTTTAGCAACTATAATCCCCTCCCCTCTACTAAAAGTCCAGAAGTATGTATCAAAATATGTTCCTTATTTGATGAATACTCAACGTCTCCCTTTATTTTAGTGTTCTTTTCATTTCCATTAATTGTAAATTCATTGTAAATGAATTGTAAAATTCATATTATTTTATTGGATTTGAATATTTCCCTCTGAAACAACTCATACAAATCTATCGGCTTCCAGATTGCTTTCAAACATTTCTCCTGCAAATTAAAAAAATAATAATCATAAGTCTTTATTTACATTTATCCAGTCAAATTTCCCTTTATTCAATTTGGCCCAGTATTCCAACCTTTCCAAATATTTTTGACTTCTGACTTTCTCATTCAATATCTTAGTTATTCTTCCTGGTTTTGTGTCATCTACAAATTTGATAAGCATGACATCTTTTCCTTTACTGAAGCCATTGATAAAAATGTGAAGCAGAAAATGGCTAGGCACAGAAGCAGAAGTATTCTGCTAGACAATATATTTGAATATATTGCTTTTATTAAGACTTTAGTTTAATATTTGTTATTTTAGGTTTCTTTTATTTTTTACAATTATGCCATCCTCATACTTCTTCCATTATATTAACAGGTCCTATCACATTACTATAAAGCAATGAATATAATTATTTTGTGGAGTTGCTCATGCTACTTCATATTCAAAATTGCCATTCCTTTCTTTTTAAAAAAATGATCTTTTTCTTAGTTCGTACATGCATAAGAAGCTGATGAAGGAGAAAAGGGAAGAAATTTTGCTTTCTTCATAGATGTTTTTGAGTATAAAAGGCAATCTTTTCTGTACTAAATTATAATCTCATGTAAAGAATGCTTAAGCAGCATCTGCATCACTATATTATATTTGCATGAGATAAAAATATTTTGTGATACTAGTGCATGATGGATCATCAACAAGTTTTCAAGGTCAAAATCACCAGCTTATGAACAACCATATTTATAATGAGTTTTTTTAGATAATGGGATCCAGAACTAAAACTGGAAGAAAGTTTAGCAATCTAATTCAACCTCCTCCTTTTACATGTGAAGAAACAGATGCCAGAGAGCTGACATGACATGCCATTATTACACAGGTAGCCATGGTCAAGTCTGACAGTCTTCCTGATCTAAGTCCTATAGTCTTTGCACTGCACCATATTGCCTTGTTGGGGTGATAGAGGGTGTCATTTCAGCCCAGAGCTTGAAAAATGTTCTTTGAGATGCTTCATGCCTACTGACTTGGCCTGTTAATGCTGGGAACCATGTTGAGCAGCATTCTTGAAACCATTGGAAGTATTGCTCTTTTTTTTGCCACATGTTAGATTTCCACTGTTGAATACTAAGGTAGTCAGGGCAGCTAAACTATGGGGGGGCCAGCAAGCAGTAACTGTAGACAATAGAACCAAGAATTATACCAGCATTCCTCCCACTCTGAGTTTGTCAGTAGGCAGCAGATGAAAGCAAGACAAGGCTGAATTTGTGAGTGAGTTATAGATAAGTCTAGGAAATTCTGCAGATGCTCTAAGACAATTTATTAGTGAAGGAAAAAGAAGTGGGGACTAGATTAGATTTCTTCCCTAAAGAATAGTTCAGTGCAACTGCGAAGGCCTCTTGTTCCTGTATGGCTTTCCCTGTGAGTCTCTTAGGCACAGAGAAGATCAAAAGATTGGGCAGTGATGAATTCAAAGCATAAGGTAAGTGAAAGCTGACAACAACTAATGAGATGCTCCTTATTTTTCTCCCCTGCATTTCTTGCAGTTCCCCTCTTACGATTTCAGAAACTACAGGAACCTAGCAGAAAGAAAAAGCAGAACCTTGAAACTAGAAACCACAGATATTACAGATAGAAAGGGACAATTCTACCATTTCTATGTTCCTTTTGTACCAAGGACAAAATTTTCACATTGAAACAACATTATAAATGAAAATTATGTTTCCAAAGAGTCTATTCAACACATAATGAATCTGAAATAATATGCATTTGCAATGTAAAATGATAGAAAATAATACCACTGTAAATCCATGGAAAAGGTTCTCATTGACTGACCCAGGAAACTATCTATCACTTGTAATAATAAATGTAAGAGAATGAGCTCTGGGTTCCACAAATCTGGATGACAGGAAGATTCCTAGAATATATCAATTTATAAAACAAGTAATTTCTGTAACATATTATTTTGCTGTCCTTCATAAATTCAAGTCATCAGGTCTAGGAAAAATATATCCTAGGATATTGTATCAATTGGCAAATGTGATTGCTGAATTTTGAAAGATGAGGGAGGATATATATCAAAAACCTGCTGGTTTTCAAGGAAGAGAAAAGAAGAGAGTCCCTCAGACTTTATCAATGAGTTTTAGTTTGATTCCTGGTAAAATTCTAGAGGCTTTACTAAAAAAAAATGAATATTGCAAACATTGTGATTACAAAGAGACAAGTTGGTTTCAATGAGCAAGGTAATGCTGGACTTAAGCTTTTTTTTTCTTTTAATAAAGATACTAAGATGGCCATTCAGAATGATACATATGTAATGAACCTAAATTATATTAGCAAAGCATTTGATAAAATTTGTCATGTTATTTTATGTGGATACAATATAGAAACACATACTCGATGATAAAATTAGATGGATTAGGAGTTTGTTGAAAGGATAGACAAAAAACATAGTTATTAATGGCTTAATATCAGCTCGGGGTGTTGTGTCACAGTTCCCTTTTATTGTTCTATCTTAGTTTCCCTAATTGTCTTGCTTCAGTTTCCCTAAATTGTTCTGCCTCAGTTTCCTTGAATTGTTCTGCCTCAGTTCCTTGAATTGTTCTGCCTCAATTCCCGGGTTGCCACACCACCCCTTCCTCCTAAGTTTAATCCAGATAAGGAGAAAGACCTTTTATCTTAGATATCATGACTCCAGACCTTCCCAATTTATCAGAATGTCTGATGCCTCCTCTCCATTCTGTTACTGTTCTTCTTAATCCCAATTTATCAGAATTTATGATCCTACTCCCCACCCTGTCAGAACTGGATTGATGGTCCATTCCCACTCTCAGTGCTTGGACTCTGCCCCTGCTTCGGTCTATCCTGATAGCTTATATATATGTGTATATATATTTTATGGGAACCTCAGATGGATGCTTTGAGACATAAGTCCTGGGGGCAACATGCCCCCAGCACAATCTCTCCCTCTCAAATAAAATATTAAAATCTCTCTAATCTCTTTCTTGCCTCAATTTCTCTGGCATTGCAGGGGAAGATTTATAGTCACTCCAGTGACATGGGATTCTGTATTTGTCTCTGTTTTCTGTGTCATTTTTATTGAAACAAAGGCATAGGTGATGTGTTTATGAATTATAAAGATAAGATATATAAGAAAGTTATCACATTAGATGATAAATAAATTTCATCTTATTAAATCAAATAGGATAATATTAAATAAGAAGGATGGGACTCAAAAATGAATCTTAAAAGAAAAATAAGGGAAGTATGAGATCACATTTTGTCAAAAAAAATCAGAAAATTTTCAATAGATTGCAAACTTATTAATGAATAATATTCTGCCAGTGAATGAAAAGAAAAAGAAAAATTAATAAAGACATTAGCTACATTAAGAAGGCACAGTATTCAGAATAAGGGAAGTGAAAGACCCACTGTTCTTTGCTATGTTTCAGCTACATTTGGAGCTGACTAGAGTTCTCAGCACCAAATGAAGGATATTGGAGAGCATACAGAGGGGGACTGCTAGGATAGTGAAGAGTCTTTAATCTTTAACATATAAGGATAATTTGAAGTAATTAGACATGGTTAGCTGGAGAAACAAAAACTCCTGGGATTTGATATCTATCTTCAAGTATTTAAAGGATAATTGGTGTGGATTTGTTCTATTTAGCCCCTTACTATAGAACCATGAGCAATTAGTAGAAGTTTCAGAGATGCAAGGGTAGACTTGACACTAAAAGAAACTTCCAAACAATTTGAGCTGCCCAAAAATGAAATGAGATGATGGCTTCAAGAGATAGTAGATTTTCTTTTTTTTGGAAGTCTTCAAGCAGAGACTTCATCTTCATTTGCTGAATATTTTGGAATGGAGATTTCTTTCATATGTAAAATTGATAACTGCTGAGATCTTTTCCAACTCTTAAATTCTATGAATATTTGTCTTTATATCATCTTTGCTTATAACTTTCTCCCTTTTCTTTGTACTCCCTCTCCAAAGAAAGGAGGGAAATATTCAAAAAAGAAGAAATATAAGAAGCATTAATGAGCTACAAGTGAAACCATCAGCTTCTATACAAATTTACCCCCCTCTTTTCCTTCCATCTTAGAGATTTCAATTGCTGGTCATTGTCCCCTTTCTCTCTCCATTTAATCTTCTCTTGATAGATATCCTCCAAACCCCCCCAAAGTTAAAGTTAATTTTATTTGCAGCTATTTCATCTCTTGGTCTATTCTGTTTAAACTCCTCGTTTCTCTCTCCCAGTAAACATCCATTTTTTTCTGTTATTTTAGTATATTCTTTTTAAAAAGTGTGTGTGTGTGTGTGTGTGTGTGTGTGTGTGTGTGTGTGTGTGTTTGTGGGGGAAAGATTCAACTTGCCTTTGTCTGGTTCAGATAAGAGTGAATTTTATGTGATGCCTGTTACTTTGCCCCCTTTCTCCCTGTTTGTATGTTCTTCTTCTCACACAATACAATTATGAGAAATGAATCAAATTCTATCATCTTCCTCCTCATTTTTTCCCAAGAATATTCCTCTTTCTCTTTACTTTCCTCTGTTAAGATCATAAAAATACAACAAAATATCCCTACGCCTTCTACTTGTCTTAGTTAATTTCCTCTTTCAACTCCTGAAATTTCATTATGATTTTGAAGAGACACTTGTTCTTCTGTCCCTGATAGATTATAAAGATTGAAACATCTTTTAATTCCTTCTAATAATTAAAATGTCTTCATCTCTCTATGTTTTTCAACTTTTTTGTTTGATTTTGAAGTTTCTACTCAACCGTTTTAAGAAAATAACATACACAATTCGACAATATAAAAATAACTACAATAGAAAAAATAACTACACATAAAAGGAAAATCAAAAATGGATGTTGTGAAGTTATTAAGAAGCATAGATATTAGAGCTATTAGAGGAACCTCCCAATCACCCTTTCATGGAGATGATGGATCCATGAGTGCTGCAAATTGAATATGTGTTTGGATTTTTTCCACATTTCAATAATTTGTGATGATTTTTCCTCTTCTTTTTTGTTCTGTATTTGTTATATGGGAGGTTTCTCAAAGAGGGAGAAGAAAAAGGGAAAACTATAGGCATAGAAAACTATGAAGAAATATATAGGAATCTACGGGGGGAAAGCATGATAATATAAAAAATAAAATTCCTCAACAGAAACTTATTTCAAATATCTCTATTTAGCTTTGGTATTTTAATAGAGAATACTTTGAAATTTTATTTCAGATATATTTTTCCCTTGTAGGAATATATTCAGTTTTATAGTATAAGTTATTCTTGATTGTAAACTTTTATCATTTGCCTTTTGAAAAATTGTATCCTTGATTTTCTCCTTTTGGAAATAATTGCTGCTTGTAATCCCTGTGGTTCCTTGGTACTTGAACTTTTTCTTTCTGGCTACTGAAAGTATTTTTTTTTTCCTTTAACTAATAAATCCTATAGGGATATGTTTTTTGTGGTTTTACTATTCCTTGCAAATTTTATACATTACTTGCAATTATTATTTTGTATGTTATATGAGGTAAAAAATAGATTTCTTTTTTCATTTTAACTTTGCTTTCTGGTTTAAATAGATTCAGGCAACTTTAATTATTTTATTTTTAATACTCAAATATCTAAGTGATTTTGTTTCACTGTGGTTTTTATGGAGTCTGATGATTCATGAAGTTTTATTTTTCTTTCATCCATTTCCAAGTCAAATGTATTTGATACAGCTATTTTTCTTCTTTTAAAATTTTCAAAAGTATTTTATTTTTCCAAATACATGTAAAGATAGTTTTTGAACATTCATTTTGGTAAAACTTTGTGTTCCAATTTTTTCCTCCCTGACCACCTCCTCCCCAAGACAGCAAGCAATCTGATATAGATTAAATATGTGCAATTATTTTAAACATATTTCCATATTTCTCATGTGGTATCAGAAAAATCGGACCAAAAGAAAAAAGAGAGAAATAAAAATAAAAGGTGAAAATACCATACATGAACCTATATTCAGTCCCAATAGTACTCTCTCTGGATGTGGATGGCATTTCCACTCCAAGTCTCTTGGAATTACTTTAATCACTGCTATTTTTAAATAATAGTTTTGTATTTTCAAAATATATGCAAAAATAGTTTCCAATATTCACCCTTGAAAAAGCTTGTGTTCCAATATTTTTCTCCACCCTTTCCCCTGGACAGCAAGTAATCCAACATATGTTAAACATATGCAATTCTTAAGACTATTTCCAGAATTACCATGCTGCACAAGAAAAATCAGATCAAAAAGAAAAACAAATGAGAAAGGAAACAAAAAGGAAGCAAATAACAACCAAAAGGGGTGCAAATACTATGTTGTGATCGACATTTCGTCTCCGTAGTTCTCTTTATGGACGGTTCTCTCCCTCACAAATTTATTGGAATTAGTTTGAATCACCTCACTGTTGAAAAGAGCCACACCTATCAGAATTGATGATCACATAATCTTGTTGCTGTGTACAATGTTCTCTTGCTTCTGCTCATTTCACTTAACATCATTTCATACAAATCTCTCCAGGCCTTTCTGAAATCATCCTGCTGATTGTTTCGTATAGAACTGTTGTGTCCTGCTTTCTAGAGCCCCCAAGTTGGGGTGACAAAACGTACATTACTTTCTAGAGCCCCCACACTGGGAAAATTAAATGTACCACCCTAGTGGAAAAGTGATGAGGGGGGACTCCTGAGGATGGTGGGAAAATAGAATTCATTTATTTCAAGGACTTTTCCCTATAACAAAAACAACACTGCTCACGTGGGACCATATAAACAACTTAGGGTTCCCTTTGGGCTAAAGGGTCTTATACCTCACCCAGAGTTTCTCTACTGACTGTGACCCTCTACATAGAACAATAATATTCTATAACATTCATATACCATAATTTATTCAGCCATCCTCCAACTTAAGGGCATCCTTTCAGTTTCCAGTTCCTTACTACTACAAAAAAGGTTATTACAAGCATTTTTACATATGTGGGCTCCTTTTTTTTATTGTCTCCTTGGGATACAGGTCTAGTAGAGGTACTGCTGGTTCAATTTGTTAACCCTTTGGGCATAGTTCCAAATTGCTCTCAAGAATGGTTGCATAAGTTCACAACTCCATCGATAATATATTAGTGTCTCAGTTTTCCCACATCCCCTCCAACAGTTATCATTATCTTTTCCTGTCATTGTAGCCAATCTGAGAGGTATGTGGTGATAGCTCAGAGTTGTCTTAATTTGCATTTATCTAATCAATAGTGATTAAGAGCACTTTCTTATGACTAGAAATGATTTTAATTTCTTCATCTGAAAATTGTCTTCATAATTTGAATTAATTCTCTATATAATTTAGAAATAAGACCTTTATTTGAACTCTTGATTGTTAAAAAAAAAAAAAAAAATCCTAGTTTTCTGCCTCCCTTCTAATCTTGTCTTCATTGGTTTTATTTGTACAAAAATTTTTTAACTTAATATCAAAATTATCCATTTTGCATTCCATAATGTACTCTCATTCTTCTTTGGCCATAATTTTTTCCTTCTTCACAGTTCTGAAAAGTAGACTATCCTTTGCTCTTCTACTTTTCTTGTAGTCTCACTCTTTATGTCAAAATCATGAACCCATTTCAATCTTATCTTGGTATAGAGTGTTGGGTTATTGTCAATGCCCAGTTTCTGCCATACTGCCAAATCCCAGCTATTTTTGTCAAATAGTGAGTTCTTATCCCCAAAGCTGGGGTCTTTGGGTTTATCAAACATTAGATTATTATAGTCATTGACTACTGTATCTTGTGAATCTAACCTATCCCGACTCTATTTCTTAGCCAGTATCAAAGAATTTTGATGACTGCTGCTTTATAATATAGTTTTAGGTCTGTTACAGTTAGGCCACCCTCATTTGCACTTTTTTCCTTAATTCTCTTGAAATTTTTGATATTTTGTTCTTCCAGATAAAGTTTGTTATTATTTTTTTCTATCTCTGTAATTTCTTGGCAGTTTAACTGTATGAATAAGTTGATTAATTTAGGTAGAATTGTCATTTTTATTATATTATCTTGGCCTACCCATGAACAGTTGATATTTTTCCATTAGATTAGATTTGAGCTTATTTGTGTGGAAAGTGTTTTGTAATGGTATTCATATTTTGTCTTGGAAAGTAGACTCCCAAATATTTTATGTTATCTATAGTTATTTTAAGTAGATTTTTTTTGTAGCTCTTGCTGTTGGATTTTGTTGGTAACAATATAGAACTGCTGATGATTTATGTAGATTTATTTTATAACCTGCAACTTTAGTAAAGTTGTTCATTGTTTCTAATAGTTTTTCAGTTGATTATCTAGGATTCTATAAGTATATCATCACATCATCTGCAAAGAATGATAATTTTGTTTCCTCATTGTTTACTCTTATTTCTTTAATTTCGTTTTCTTCTCTTATTGATAATGCTAATATTTCTAGTACAATAATGAATAGTAATGGTGCTATTGGGCAACCTTGTTTCACTTCTGATTTCATTGGGAATGCTTTTAGTGTATCCCCATTACATATGATGCTTGCTGATGGTTTTAAATAGATGCTACTGATCATTTTAAGCAAAACTCCATTATTCCTGTGCTTTTTAATGTTCTTAATAGGAATGGGTATTGGATTTAGTCAAAGGAAGAGCTATTTTTCAATCTTTTGATTTGGTCCTAATATTTTCTGCTGTCTTTTGGAGTCTTTGAGTTATTTATTGCATTCTAAGACAAAGTCATACCACTTCTTAGATATTATTTTCAACATTCCATTCCAAGTTAATTATCCTCCTGATTCTTTTCTCCAGATATATTATTTTATTTGTTTTTTTTATCTTTTCCTTTATTTTTTCTAGTTATTCTGTAGTTTTTTCTCCCTGAGGCAATTGGGGTCAAATGACTTGCCCAGGGTCACACAGCTAGCTAAGTGTCTGAGGCCAGATTTAAACTCAAGTCCTCCTGACTTCAGGGCTGGTGCTCTATCCATTGCACAGTCTAGCTGTCCCTACTCTGTAGATCTTGAGATCAAACTATTGTTTTCTTTGAAGCTCAGTTTACATTTTTTGTGAAATTATCCTTTTCTTCACTATGTACTTCTGAGGTAATCTCTTCACCACTCTACTCACATATCTAGCTTCAGTTCCTGATATGGGACTTTGGCCCAGAACTAAGGTCTGGCACATACCACATTCTTGAATGGAATGGTCCAGCACTGTTTAGTCTCAACTTCAATTAGCTAGGTTCTTGTTACAAGAATACCTACTCTGCTATATCTACATTGAGTGCTGGCAGGTTTCAGGACCTGCTTGAATTGTCTGTATTAATAACACTGCTGTCTTTAGGGATCTCTGTAGTGTCTCATTTTACATTACTGCCCTTCTGGACTTTAGGGACATCTTAGTCATAGTGCTTCCTCCTCCTGGCTCCATATTCAGGATCAAAATGGACTTCTGTGGTTTTCTGATCCTCTGTAACAAGGCTTCCCTCACTAAGCAGTCTAGACTTGTTGCCTCCTGGACAGACTATCACAGGCTTCTGAGCCCTCTGTAGCCTGCTTTGTATCCTATATCCCCATATCCTGTATTCTGATATTGTGTCCAGTCATAGGGGTGAAAGGTTTTAGAAAGCCTCCAATATATAGTCTTGTGCATAAGTTGGTTTCTCTGACTGAAGGATTCTATGGATCTATGGCTGTCTTTGCTTATTTGAATTTCTTTATTCTTATTAAGTCTGGCACTATTTTTAGAATTGTACTGCAGTAGGTATGGAGGAACTTGAATCCCCTATGAACTTTCACAGTGATATCTTAACTGAAAACCCACTAATAAAGGGTGTGTGTTTTAAAGATAAATGAAAGTTAGTAATATATGAAGCCAGCCAAGAAATAATCAGTAGACAGAAAGATTTTGAGGGGAAGAGAAAAAAATGGAAAGAGGGAAAGGAAAGATGATAGCAAATTGTTAGAAAAAAATGGGAGGGGAAAGAATTAAGGATAGTCATGGAGAATCCTATATATGTGGCTATCAAGAAGGACCACTTCAAAACCTCTGTGAGTTTCAGTTTTTTTATTTGTAAAATGAAGGGACTAAACTAGATGACCCTTTCTGGCTCTATAACTACAATCCTACTTTACTATAATTCTCTTTTGTTTCATATTTTGTCAGGTTTTTTTTTTTCCCCACATTTTAATTACTGGCCTTTACAGGGTGGAGAATTTTATACTTATGAAATAAATTAAGATTTCAGGCGGCATCTTTTATAAATTTGACTTCACAGTGCTGACTGATGCTCTCACACAATACCAGTCACACAGGAGGCACAATCAATATTTAAATTGAATTTAGTTGAATTAAAACCAAATTTGCAGTATTCTTATTAGAGAATTATCTGGACTTTCACTGAGAAAGTTATAAAAATAATTTTTCCTTCAACCTAATCATCCCACAACTCTGAATATACCAGTGTTATACAAAATTAAAAAGAAAAAACTGTCTGCATGAAAAAAAATTTAGAGATATATTATTTGCAATAAGAAAACACTGGAAATTAGACTGAATGGTGCTGAGAGTGGCCAATTCGGCTGCTATCTCTCCTTATTAGAAGATCATTGGAATGCATGTAAGAATGATAAATGTCAGGAATCTAAATGTATATATAATAACATACAGAATAATGTGAAGCATAGAAAGCAGGATTAGGGCAATGTATATAATGCCTTATAATGTGTTAAAGAGGGAAAAAATTCATGAAACCAAAAATGAAATAGCAAATAAAGAGAGACTAAATAGACTATTATTATTTCTATGTAGAAATTATTTTAGTGGAAAATTTTAAACATGTTTAATGTTCATAAAAATATTTAGAAAGAAAAAAAGTGTTATTAATTGGCTATTAGAAACTATTCAGTGTTTGAAAATTCATATTAATTTATGAATTTTGAAAGTTAGAAAGACCTAAAATTCATTAAAAACAATCTAATTTAACAAAAAACAATAGGGACCTAAATATGTTGAATGTTGCCTGTTATCTTCCTCATTGGATTATGAGCTCATTCTGAGAAGGGACTATTTTTGGTCTTTCTTTTTATCTCTAGTGCTTTGTAAAGTGCCTAGAATATAATATGTATTTAACAAATGTTTACTTGCTGACTGATTTGTAAAATATCAGTCAATTAATTGGTGGTAGAACTAGTATTAGAGGAGAGATCTCCTAATACTTGATCTTATCACTTTTTCTATTGACACCATGTTTTAATATTTGATATTATGAATATAATAATATATTAAAATATATTTTTAGAGAATTTAAAGCCATCTATACTCTTTACCTTTAATAAAGGTATTTTTTGAAATCTGGCAGAAGTAATTTCCTAATGCATTTCCCACATTCCTAGGAAGAAGCTTTGTTACCCCAATAGAAAATGATACATTGCCCCATACCTCATGTGATGTATTAATTAGCTCTCAGGATCCTAGATTAATAACTTCATATTGAATAGTCAATAATTACTTTTGGAATCCAATTGTTAAGTTTTGAATATGTCCATCTAGACCATCATTTAGCCCCTAAGTTTTCTTTTTTTTTTTTTTTAATTTTATTTTATTTAATAATAACTTTGTATTGACAGAATCCATGCCAGGATAATTTTTTTTACAACATTATCCCTTGCACTCGCTTATGTTTCGTTTTTCCCCTCCCTCCCTCCACCCCCCCTCCAAGATGGCAAGCAGTCTTATATATGTTAAATATGTTGCAGTATATCCTAGATACAATACATATTTGCAGAACCGAACAGTTCTCCTGTTGCACAGGGAGAATTGGATTCAGAAGGTAAAAATAACTCGGGAAGAAAATCAAAAATGCAAATAGTTCACATTCATTTCCCAGTGTTTCTTCTTTGGGTGTAGCTGTTTCTGTCCATCATTTATCCATTGAAACTCAGTTAGGTCTCTTTGTCATAGAAATCCACTTCCATCAGAATACATCCTCATACAATATCGTTGTCGAAGTGTATAATGATCTCCTGGTTCTGCTCATCTCACTTAGCATCAGTCCATGTAGGTCTCTCCAAGCCTCTCTGTATTCATCCTGCTGGTCATTCCTTACAGAGCAATAATATTCCATAACATTCATATACCACAATTTACCCAGCCATTCTCCAATTGATGGGCATCCATTCAATTTCCAGCTTCTAGCCACTACAAACAGGGCTGCTACAAACATTTTGGCACATACAGGTCCCTTTCCCTTTTTTAGTATCTCTTTGGGGTATAAGCCCAATAGAAACACTGCTGGATCAAAGGGTATGCATAGTTTCATAACTTTTTGTAGCCCCTAAGTTTTCATGAGAAACGTGAAGATAGGGACATGAGAGACAATCTCCCCAAAGGACTAGTCTTGTGCTTATATGAGGCCTCCACTGGAAGGATTTAGGTCTCAGAAATATGACAATCATGTTTTTGTGGATTTCTCTTTGTGGAAAAAAAGAGGAATTATTGTCTAGATTTATATTGATCACTTTCATTTGGACACAATTGGATCAATTCAATTGAACAAACTGTTAAGCATCCGTGTATGTGAAATCTGTGGTATGCGTAACATTGGACACAAAATTTAAAGAAGGTATAAACTATGTTACCTACATAAATAGCTATGCATAATAAGAGTTTAAAAGAAAATAACATATAATAAAATCATAAAAAATGTGCAAAGTACTTTGTGGATGGTTAAAGGGGAAAAGTCATTCCTGATACTGTGTTGATATAGGAAGGCCTCACAAAAAAAGTTTTGTTTGAATTTTGCTTTTGAGAATGAATTCATTCATTGTGAGGAAGAAAAAGCATTTAAGGCATTGGATTTTGAGCAGAAGCATGTAAGTAGTAAAGTGTAGTGCTAGTCCAGGAGATGGTGGATGTTGAGTTCAGTGTCAGATACTTAAAGCTAAAGAATATTAAGAGACAAGAGTGCAAAGATTGATTTATGTCAGATTATGTTTTCATAACCAGAGTGCATTATAACTACCTGATTAGGGAAAAGAAAAATACGAACACCCACCAGAGACATCTGGGATTATTTGGCAATTTTATTTATTATGGAGTTTTTTAAGCAAGATAAAGTTTTACATGCATCTATTTCCTTTATTTGCATACTTAATTTGTTTAATACTACTAAACTTTTCCAAGTTAATTTAATTACCAAAAATTAGGAAATAGATGTTGTCTCTCTTTTTAAAATATCTGTTTTGGCTGTTGTGTTTTGTGTTAAAATGAGTTGGGATCCTTATATCTCTTCCATATTATAATTAAACTAAATTTTCTGTTTATGGTTGGAGGTTTTATTTGGTGACATCTTGCTGAAATGTTATTCACTGTTTCCTGCACACACTTTGTAATCTTTGTAATGAAATTCAGGCTTCCTCCAGATCTGTATTGTTATTCTCTACTTTTCATGTAAATTATATTTGAAAGAACTCGGTCTTACCCCAATTGTGATTAAGGAAGGCTTAAAAAGTGGGGAAGTGGGAAGGTTTGTTTACTTGTTTTTTTAATGTGAGCCTCATTAGGAGAAGGACTTTTTTTTAGCTTTTTAAAAAAAGTTATTTATACATTAAGGTTCTCAATTAAAGACTTAAAGAAAAACAAGAAAAGAAAAAAGATTTTTTAAAAAGGAAAATAATCTATGATATAGTTCTGTATACAGGAGAGAAGGAGAAAACAGGCTATATGAAGGGGAAAAGATACATGTGCATGCACACACACACACACACACACACACACACATAATGAAGAGAAGGGAGCCTGAGTATCCAGGGCCAGAGTTCTTGGGTAGTTACCTATTTTATGTAGGTTTTCAGTGTGTACTTTTTAAAGATTATGAAATCAATAGCAGCTATGTTGAATGGATTGTCAATGTTGGATTCTTCTGGCAGTCTGTAGAGAAATAGTTAGATAGTTCTGATGTTATACAGGCCTAACTAGTTGTATTTGAGAATGTCCAAATAAATATTGCCTTGAGTATCCACACCAGGTTGGTAGCAACTGATCGTAATTTAGAATGATTACATAATGTCCATGACTCAGAAGGAACTGTTTAGTTTTCTAAATGGACATTCCTTTTTTTGTAGTTGTTGTGTTATATCATATGGTATTCTGATTTTGGAAAATCTTTTAAATAAGTGGATAGAATTTAATTGAACCTGCATGCTTATATTTAAGTAGTTGTAATATGTTGTAATGTATGTACATTACATACATATACATAATTAATAATAATTACATTGTTATTGTAATGTAATACAATAATAATAGCTGTGATTACCTTAGAAAGTCTTACAAATTTGTGTAAAATACTAGTTACAGAAATTGTTATTCTTAAGGAATTGATGGGATTTATATGATGGGGATTTATATGATTTCTATATCTATTGCTTCCAAAGGCTTAGGTTATGTATCAAAGCAGTATCTTTGCTTTCTATAACATCTATAACATCTATAACATCACTGGAGAATTCTTTCCTTGCTTACTTTTGCATATTAGAACAAATTCTGTTGTCCCTTCTTTGGATATGCAAAGTCCAGAAATTATATTTGCCTCTATTTGCATTAGGCAGATTCCTGGGGGTTTGGGGTCACCAACTTTATCATATACTTACTTTTAACTTTTAACTTTTAACTAGGGGGGCTTTGGGGGATCATGGAGAAATTAATGAAAGTGATTAAAAGAATAAAAAAAAGATACTCTAAGAGGGGAAAATTAAAGAAACTAAGATTGCTTTATAAGTTGAAGAAAAAGAAAAGGGTCTGCAGAGTTCTAGGAAGGAGCTGCTGGACTCCATTGTTCTTCATGTCCACAACAGTATGGTAAAAAAAAAAAAAAAAGAGCTTAAATCAATACAGTAGACCTTTGAAAATCATAATATCATGTAGCTAGACATAGAAGATGTGCTAGAGACTTATGATGTATTTGAAGTTCAGCATCAAATGATAAAATTGATGTTCAGGTACCAAATGATGAAATTTAGGAAAGTAGTAGGCACCAAATGTTGGAGTTTGGCACCAAATGTTGGGATTCAGTCATGGGAAGAATTCTTTGCTAAAGGGACATTTATTTAAAAGATGTTGCAGACAATATGAAGAGATACAATAGATACCAGTATTGGTAAATAGGAAATAGATTTGAGAGAGCATATAACAATTAACAATGGAAAGAACAAATTCATTGTGGAACTCATAATTAACTAGGAGACACGAAATATTCCAGGGATGGGAATTTGCCCTTAACTGGCAGGTTAAATCCAAGGAGAATTTAGCACCCTAAAATAATTAGTTAGCTATAAGGAGAAAGGCACCATGAAGCAAAATGCCATGGCAAGCTAATCCAAAAGGGATTCACAAAGATCTTTTGGGCTATGGAAAGATTTATAGAGGATATTAAACCTCAAGTGTTTGGCATCATAACTTAACTTTCTGATTGGATACAGTAAAGTAGAGTTACCCAAAACCTCCAGAGGATGTAGAACTGCAAAACTGAGCTGATTCCCATCAGTGTCTCTCCCTGCTTGCCTCAGGAAGTAATATCAGTACTTCAGGTTTTTCTCTGCCAATCCCCACCTAGTTACCAAGGACCTCATCACCATCATCACTCTCCATATTTTAAAGATGAAGAAACTGAGATTCAAGGAAGGTGTGACTTCCCCAAAGTCATGGAAGTAGTAAAACACAAAGGTGAGATTTGAACCTAAGTGGGTCTGGCTCCACAACCATTGTTGTTTCTATTATTTCAAACTGTTTTTCCTATGGATTAAAGAAAAGATATCAAGTATCACAACAATTCAACATGGACATGAGCTTCTGGAGCGGAGTTCTATGTAGAATCTTCATCTCTTGAAAGGAGACTACATAGGACAGCAGAAAACGGAATGGGATGACAGGACATGAAAAGAAAAGAAAAGAGAAGAAAATACAAGAGAAGATAGGAGAGATTAGGAAAGGAAATGTCAGAAAGACATTTATGTCATGTTATGTTATGTTATGTTATGACAGAAGAGGAGAGTGTTTTCAATATTTTAGGAAGAGAAAACTATTGCCCTGTATTCAGATCAGGGAGCCCCAAGCAGTAGATCATTCACAAAATTTTTATTGTTAGAAGGGACTTTAAACTTCATTTACTCCAGTCCTCTAATTTTACAGATAAAAATTCATTCACAGATCTCAGTTTTTTCCTGCTATATTTCCCACTTGGTTGCATTGTCATGGCCCTTGTTTTCTTTTCTTGGTTTCGTAATAGAGAAAGGATATCACTTGGCAGCTAAATACATTTATAATTACTCAATATTCTTCCTTACTATCTTCTGCAGTTGCTTCAAAGATATAGGTTAAAGTAAAGGACTGGCTTCCCTATTTTAAACGTAAATCTGCTTAAAGACAGTGGACTAAACAAGATGACCTCCTGAAGTCCCTAAATTAGGGTCCTATAGTGTTTATGAAAGTATCACCATATACTTTACAAAATGCTTCTATAGCAACTGAGAATGACAAAGGTCTCCTGGAGAAACATGTAACTGAACAACCATTTTTTTTTTTTTCTAATAAGTGCTTTTCTTGAAGATATCACGAATTGGGAATGCAATACTTTCCAAGATAGTTCATTTTTCTTTTAGAAAGCTCATAAGTTTTCTTTGGGCAGCTAGATGATGTGGTGAATAGAACCAGTGTCTGGGAACCAGAAAGATGCATCTCCCTAAGTTCAAATCTGGCTTCAGAGACTTACTACCTCTGTGACTCTAGGCAAGTCATTTTATCCTGTTTGCCTCAGTTTCCTCATCTGTAAAAATGATCTGTAGAAAGAAATGGCAAACCTCTCTAATATCATTGCCAAGAAAAACCCAAATGGGGTCACAGAGTTGGACACAAATGATTTCAAGAGCAATTTTTTTTAGGACAACTAGGTAGAGCAGTAAAACTAGTGCTGGGCCTGAAGTCAGAAAGTCTCACTTTCCTTAGTTCAAATCTAACCTCAGACATCTACTAGTTGTGTGACTCTATTAAGTCTCTTAACTCTCTTTGCCTCAGTTTCTTCATCTATAAAATGAAGTGAAGAAGGAAATGGCAAACCAAAACCTCTGTCTAGAAAACCCCACATGGGGTCAGAAATAGTCAGAAATGACTGAACAACAACAAAGTGTTTCATATTTCAAGTATAAATTTGCTTCTTTGCAGGCTCTATACATTACCCGCTAGGACCAAGTAGAAGAACTCTAATTCTCTTTGAGAAGACAGCTCTTCAAATGCTTGAAGATAACTATAGTATCTTCCCTAATTCTTCTCCAAAGGAAACCTTTGCTATGATCCCACAAAAATGTACCTCGGGGCCCTTATACTTATGTAAATTTACCAGCATTTATCAGCATTCATAGTACCAAATTATAATCAGTTTTGAAAAGTATTTAAAAGAGGCACTAAGAATCATTCATTTCTCTTTTTCAAGCATAATTATCTCTTCAAACTGCCAATGTTCTAACAGCAAAGGGGCCCAGTCAGGGTATTTCTGGGTATATTTGCTACAGGAGAGCTCCTTGCAGAATTCTTCTTGGAGTCCTATTATCTAAATTTAAGTAATTGGTTATGGATAATATGTACTTGTATGCCTCTGATGATTGTGACTTTGAGCTGTTTCTGTGTATTGTTCTTATTCTTGGAACACTAGCCATCTAGAATGCATACCTCTGCTTTACTATGCATAGTTACTTTCAGTCTGTTCCTGGAGCAAACTTCAGGTGGGCATTGGGAGGTATAAAAGCTAATACATGTGTTTATGCCAAAGTTTTACATCAGTGATTTGCCATAGGCTTTCTAAAGTACCTGGCTAGTATATAATTAGTCATAGTTATTAAAACTTGATTTGGGATTGAAGGAGCAGGGGACAAAGATTTAGTGTTCCCTAGAGAAGGTTCATAAAAGCTATAATTTGTTTTCATAGGTGGGCATTTCAATTAAGATTAAGGTACATGAGACATATGGTTAGGTGGGTTTTCCAACATTTTCAAATATGATATAAGGGACTTAATTTTTTAAAATCCAAAAATGCTCATAAGGAAGTAGTTAAAATATTAGCATCCATTTGTTGAGAAGATATATGATGATAAATGCCTATTATGAATTCAGAAATGCTTTTAAATACATTAATATTTTATAAATCACAAAACATCCATATATATTTCAAAAATAGTTATCTATTATTGTGTATATACATGTGTATATGTTTATATACATATAAAGAATATTTATTTATATCTATATGTATTTACACATAGATATAAATATAGATTCTTTATTCGGTGTCCAGAAGATGTGTTTGTTTATTTATTTCAATTTCATGAATACATATTTTGTTAGCACTAAGTAGAGACAACCTGACATAGTACAGATTCAAATGTAAAAGACTTGGGTTCAGATATCACTATTGACATATTCTAGTTATGTGACCCTGGTCAAGTTAGTTAACTTCCTAATTCTCTGAACAATTCTCTCAAATTATAAATTGCAGAGAAGGTGCTGATTCACAATGCTATACAGTTACCTAACAGTTTTTTATACCCTAGCTTCTTAACTGTAGTTTGCAACCTCATTTAAGATCTCATAGCTGAATTTGGGGGTTATGAAATTATAATTTATTATCAGTAAATGTTTGATTTGTATACATGTTTATATATCTACATACCTGGAGTCACATAAAAATTTCTCAGGAGAAAAGAAGTCTCAAGGAGGAAAAGTTTAAAAAGCCCTGTTTTATGGCAACAAAATCAGAAAGACATTCCTTTTCCCTAAGTAAAAATCAACATGATAATGCTTGCTTGCACATCAATTTGTGGGTTGCTTTTACAGAATTCCCAGGGGTCTTTGATCTTTGGGAATAATCACCCGCCTTGGTATGGTCCTGAGGAAAGTTCATGGATGTTGGGATTCCAATTTAGTTTTGCTTTAAAGTAACATAATGGAATGGAATTTACTAGTACCCAAGGCCCTTTTCCTATGATTCTATATTGCTAGATTTTTTTCCTCCACGAAAATACCCAAAAGATATATAATTACAACATTGTTTGTTTGGTTTGCAGCCACAGAACCAAGGCTTCAGGCTGGCCACCTCCCTCAGGAACCTGGAGCTTGAACCAGGTGCCACCTTATGGATGGGAGATGACGTCAAACAGAGATGGAAGAGACTACTTCATCGAGTAAGTTGACTAAATATATAGTAAAAATTTGATTAACTGAATCTTTGTTACCTAGTGCAATATTGAACATTCTGTTGTTAGAATGATAACAAGAGAAATTCATATCATGAACTTAATTTAAAAATAACACAAACACATCTGCACAATTTACAAACTTTGATACCTCACTACTTACATTACAATCTTAGAATCCATGTGAAAATACTCAGAGAGACTGAAAAGTATTCAGACATCAAAGGAGAGCATTATGTTCATGCTACTCTATTTTAGTAATATCATAAAAGTATACTGACTCAATTTACAAATACTCCCAAAAAATAATTGACCTAGAATGTGCAGAGATGTCAAACTCACTGACATGCAAAGTACTAAACCAGACTAAAATGTAATTGGGAAAAGTTTAACAAAGTAAATAGCAATATTATACAACATAGATAATGTTAATTTTTTCTAAGTCAATATGGGTTTGATAATGATATGTTCCTATTTAAGTTTGACACTGCTACTTTAATGAAAATGTAGCTGACCAAAATAATTCTATTTGCTGAGCATTCCAGATAATTAAAGTTTAATTTCCTGTCCTATGTCACCCCAACTACTAGTTTTTCCTTCCCTAAAAATTAGCTTTTCAGAGACTTAAGGCATAGCATTTGATTGCTCATTGATTATTGACTGACCATTGCTTGAGCAATTAAGTACTATGCTCCAATTCTTTTGACATGGTATTGAATAAGTTCTATTTATCATATATGTGCCTTCTTTATCATCCCCAAATAGGAAAATGGATAAAATAGAAATATCTCATTTTGAATCATCATTTGTTCCTAATTCAGACCTAAATGAAACGTGCTTAATTTTATTCAGATGCAGAAACAGATTTGAAATGAGAGTGCTCATGATTTTAATAACATGAGAGATACTTGTATTCTGTACTCTAGTAGGGTGATTGTTTCTTGTGCTTCTCTGGAACATATGGAAACTTATGGACTAAATGATATTCTAGTGGGGTTTATACAAAACTGGCTAAATGGCTGAATTCAAAAAGCAATCACTGTTAAATATGAAACTTTGATCCAGGACCCTATCAGCTGAGAAAGGAGCTCCTTAGTGTAGTTCCCCCAGAGATTTTCATTTGTCCCTGACTTTTAACATTTTTTACCAGTCACTTGCTTAAGGCACAGATGGCATGCTTACAAAATTTGCATATGACATAAAGGTGGGAGTGCATGACAGAGTCAAGATCTGAAATTGTCTTGACAGGGTAGAATCTAATAAGAAGAAATTGAAGAGGAATAGATAGAAATTCTTATTGCAGCTTTAAAGCATCATTTTTATAAGATAGGAGAAAATAATAGACTATTTGGAAAAAACATCCAGTGGGTATAGTGGATTGAGAGCCATAGAATCAGCAGTTTGATAGGATAGCCACAAATATGAATGCAAGTCTCAGCCATGTAAAGAAAGGTATGGTGTCCATGTTAAGGAAGGTAATTTTTCCTTATTCTATCCTAGTCAATCATACATCTGTAGTATGGACAATTCTGGAATAAATGCAGAGCAGAATAACAAATAATCAAGTATCTTAAAATCATGTTATGTCAGGCATATTGAAGATAAGTCTCAGGAAGGACATGATAATAGCCTTTTAATTTTAAAGGGCTATTATTTGGAAGAGGGAAAAGGTATATTCTTCTTTGTACCAGAGTACAGAATGGAATTAAAAACAGTAAGGAGACATTTCAAAGAAACAGATTTAATCTAATTTAATCATATCTAAAGGAATTGTATATTTCATTAAGAAAATTTTCTAACAATTAGAGATATTCAAAAGCATAACTCAAGAAAAGGCTGGATGACCTCTATTCAATGATTATAGAAGCTCTGAATGGTCCTAGTAAAACTGAGATGGTTAAATACTTTAGCTTAAAAAAGCCAAAGTATCCCATTTCATTGAGGGCCTAACTCTAGTCATTCTGATCTATATCTGGCCACTGAACCAAGAAGGCTCTGGAGGGCAAAGTGAGGCAGGCAACCTTGCACAGCCTTCCCTCACTCAAATCCAATTTATTTGTATGTCATGGTATCACCTCCTTGATGTCATGGTCATCTTTGAGAACAAAGGAAAAACAACAACCTTGGGACAATTTATAATGAGATAGTTTGTGTGGGTTAGGTTTGGCTAGATGGTCTCTGAGATAATTTCTAACTCAAAGACTCTGTGGCTCATGGATTTGTGTAGAACTCCCAGTACAGTTGCGTATTCCTGCTTATCTCCTCCAAGGGTAGTAGATGATTCCTTTGGGAACAAATTGCATCCCAAAATTTAAATCATTAAAGGAGTGTATAATTTTGTTCGATAGCTCTGAATCTGGAATGAATGCATTCTTCCAGCTTGTCCAAAGTAGAAAGAAAATAGGTCAATTATCATATTGTGCCATTTATTTTATAATAAAGGCTCTAATTCACTTAACTTTCTTTCCCAGTGCCATCACCATCAAGATGGCCTTGATTCTTCAGCTCAAAATATAAAACTTTTAAGTGGAAAAAGGACAGATTTGCTGGAATGAATGCAAGTTTAAAAATAAATTGATAATGAGTATTTTGAAGATGTTTATCAGATCTGTTAGTTTAAAATCAATGTTTGTATTTACAGGATTGGACTTTTGGTCTGTAACTCATCCAGTCTGGATATTTTTTGATCAATAAGTAGAAATCCAAACAGAAACAAATTGATTTGAGGTCACAAGTCTGAGGTCATCTTCATCTATGCATGTTTCTCCTCATCTTGTTGACATTTTAAAAGGTTTGTTCTTGTGTTGATTTAACATTGATGCTGTGACTCAGAGAAACCAAAGCACAACCTAATGGACAGACCTGCAATGTTTTAACAAACTAAACTGTCTAAAAGAACTTTCTCATTTGCATCTCACCTCAAAAGCTTTTGAAATTTCTTAGTGTCAAGGAGCCTCCATTTTGAATAAACTCCTCAAACCTCTCTCTGGCTGTGTTCCTACTCTCTCATTAATTAATTTAATAAATAATGGTCATCATCTCAGTCTTCTTTTGCCTACTGAGCACTGTTAGTCACAGTCAAAAGAGATCTTCTAATTACCTGCACATCCATGAAGCTATCATATGCTGGCTGACTGAATTACATTCAATAGTCTTAGAAATTAAAGGGGCATTTTGAAAGTTAATCTGTGATTAGTAATTGGCATCTTAATTAATTTTGCACTCCTGTATAATTCCTTTTGAAAGCATAGAGATCTTTTATTTTTTGATTTTGTCATTACTTTAACAAACTATGGGTATGGATGTGATTATGTCTCAATGAAATAGGAAGCTGAAGAATAGAAAAGAATCTCCATTTCAAAATTAGAGTCTGATGGCTAAATAATGAGATACCATAATCAAAAGAACATTGATAAAAAGTCCAGAGAAGAACAATTAGAATAATGACAGTCTTGATGCTGTATGAGAATCAATTCAAGAAAGTGAGTACATTAGGTCTTAAGAAGAGAAGATTTGGAAGAGTCAGGAGAGATGATAACTGCTTTCAAGTAGCTGAAGGGCTATCAGTGAGTCAATAATAAGCATTTATTGAATGCCCACCATGTTCTAGTACTAGACAATAGGAATAGAAAACCCAAAAATATTTTTAAAAAGGAAATAGTTTCTTCTCTGAAAGAGTTTATATTTTATCTGGGCATCAGATTCATTCTGACTCACTGTAGTTAGTAGAACTAGCAGTGGTAGTTGGAGACAGAGTTTCTTTTTTTTTTTTTTTTTTCTTTTTTTTTTTTTTTGCTGAGGCATTTGGAGTTAAGTGACTTGTCCAGGGTCACACAGGAGTTCTTTTACTTTTAACAAAGGTTGGGATACAGACTGTGTAGAAGGGATTTTTTTTTTTTTTTTTTTTTTTATGTAGAGGGTAGAATGAATGAGTTGTGGAGTCTCTTCCAACTCTTGGATTCAATGATAATACCTTTCCTTCAAAATATGATTCTGAAAGACTCAAAACTTGTGAAAAGTTGCCCAATTGCCCATAGCAGAAAGAGCATTGAGTTTGAAAGACCTGAGTTCAAATCTAACTTCAAATACTTACTAGCTATGTAAACTTGGGTAAGTCACTTAACCTCTATCTGCCTCACTTTTCCCAATTCTAAAATGAGAATAATAGAAGTTATCTCCCAGAATGGTTATGTCGGTTGAATTATATTACATGTGTGTGTATGTTTTAGAAGAATTCATTTTTAAACTTAAAATGAATCGATTTCATATTATGTTTAGTTGAGAGACAATGGGAAATGGAAATGGATCAGAAGAAAAAGGAGAGAAAAGATGGATCTATTCATAGTTTAAAAACCTGAAGACCATCCTCTACCTCCTTTTAAACAATTCATGGAATAATAAATTTAAATTGGAAGCTACCTCAGAGGTCTGTGGATCCAACACTTTCATTTTTTTTTTTTTTAATAAGAAAAATAAAGCCTGGATAAGTGATTTGCCCAGGGCCACATAAGAGAATAAAAGCTTGAATTTGAAACCAGGCTCTCTGATTCCACATCTATTGTTTTTCCCACTATTAAAAGTAAATTAGAGTTATTAGATTGTTTGCTGTCTTTGGGAAGGGGAATGGAGATAGGGAGACAGAAAAAAATTGAAAACAAGGTTTTGCAAAGATATTCACCTAGTTTGGAAACTATCTTTGCATGTATTTGGAAAAATGAAATACCATTAAAATTAAATATAGTAAAGATTTCATTTTTTAAATAACATAACTTTTAAGACAAAATAATATAGTTCAGTTTATAGGAAGAAAAATCTATACATGAGCTTGGAGTGAGATGGAAGAGTTGTATTTACCATCAGACTAGCTTGATGTATTATTCTTTTGTTTTGCTGAATTTTGGAGTTTTTTCCTTTTAAAATATTTCTTAAAAGAGAAGACTTGCTTGAAACAGGAGGGCTAAAAGAAGACCATAGCCAAAATTAAATTACATGTAAAACAAAAACAAAAGATATCTATTTTTTAAACTTTTTAAAAAGACAAGATAGATAGAGAAAGTGATAGTAAGGTACTAAAAATAGATTGTGTGATTTTAAAGTAACAAAGTTAGCTAATTTATCCTCGATCTTTTTTTCTTTCTAAGCATTATTATTACATAACTCAAAAATGGTGTCATTGAGTCAGGTACACATCCCTGCTCTTTTGTAGAGAACTCCCTAGTGGTAAATTATATTGAGAAATTATATTTCCTTGGTATATATTAATTCTTAATTCTGGTCAGTAAATAACAAGATATTGGTATAAGGGATTCGAGTTTTCTCATTAGTGTTAACATTGCCCAAATTGATTAAGATTTAGCCATTACCACCTAACAAAGTAGCCAATATAAAATGTATTTTGCATATTTAGATCTGAATGAGCACATCTGAAAAACTAGAATGCATATTTATGTGTGGATGTATGCATATTACTAGCTTCTGCAAAGTACCAAGAAGAAAATGAGCTACCAGACTATATGGAAATTTATAATTATGAAATTTAGAAATCACAAAGACCTAACTTTAATCATTAGATTGTGAACTCTTTGATAATAGAGCTATCTTTGGCCTTTTCCTTGGTATTACTAGAATTTAGCACAGTGCCTGGCACATAAGCAGGCTTAATAAATTTATATTAACTAAATATTTGTCCAGTTAATTCCCCTGTCAATCTTCATAATATGCTTCCATCTGCTTTAATAGAATTATATATTTCCCTTCAACAGTCTTTGATGGGATTTGAGACTTAGAGCTTGAAGTGATCTTAGGAGGCTTCAGATATGACTTTCTCTTTTCACAGATTAGGAAACTGAGGCTGAGAGACTTTTCCTGGGTCACATAGTAAGCATCAAAGACAGGATTTGAACCTATGTCTTTTTGCCTTCATGCCCTGTGGCATATTCATTATATTATGTTATTTGGGGTTTGTTTGTTTGTTTGGAGGGAGGGAGTATTTCTTATAAATGCTCAAACACTAAAAGATCCAAAAAGATTAAATGTGCTAACTTTTCTTTCCAAAGAATAAAAGTAGTAAAGGAATACACTAAGAATTTCTATTTATGCTTTGATGGGAGGAGGGAATTTCTGGCAGATAGCTTGGTCTATTACATAGGTTAGAGGGGTTTCTAACCACAGAATTAAGTAATGAAATTATGTTGAAGAAGGAGCAATTCACCTCATTTTGTATTGTTTGATTAAGGATCCTTAAATAAAACCTATTACTTCCTAGTGTTCACAATGAATTCTTGCATAAAGCACAGATAATGTGCTAGTTGCAAGAGCAAAAACTGCCTTTTAGTTAAATGGGTTCCTTGCAATCCCATACATCCATTCAAGTGGAAGAGACATTATAATTTTGAAATTGGAGGAACAAAGAAAACGCGATAGCATCCTTACATGAAATGAAAGGTAATTAGGTAGTGTCAATGCAAATGCTTCCCAGCCTGAATGTTCGAGATGTTTATTCCCTTCACTAAACCAAATTTGGTTCCTTTCAAAACTGACAACATACCTATCAGCTGAGTTAATAATGGCAGCTCCCTGCTGGAAGGTAACCGTTTGCAAAACTGATAGAAGAGATTTTAATGCAAAAGCTAACAAGTGACACTATCATTTCCCTTCTACCTTGGTAGATTGAAGAATGACCTGAGCTATGTAAACTTCCTCAAATGCCAGGATTGAATCAGTCAACTTCATTTTCCCCAAATACTTGATCTTAAAACTTTGCTGATTTGCTCAGATGCCATCAATTCCAGAAAGAATCTCCTGAGACATTTTGCTTGTTTCTCTAATGGACCCCAGGGATGGCGATCATCTGACACTACTAAAATGCACCTGATTGCAAAAAAAACAAACAGCTGAACTGAGTACACATTCAGTCCCAACAATAGACAGCACGATTAATTTCTCAACGTAGCTGGGCTATTTTCTTTTTTGTTATTAGGTAGCCTCTGGAGGTGTACATGGTGTGGGTCATAAGAACCACTCCAAAACACAATGTCTGCTGACCTGTGAAGAGCAAAATCACTTGCCAAGCCAGGTTTTCTTAGCAGACTGTAATTGACATATTACCTTGGGGCTATTGGACCCTTTGACTCCTTTGAGCAATTTTTGAAACACTCATTTCTATGCTGAGCCAACCCTTGTAGAGAGCAATTCTGATCATAGCCTGTGGCACTAGCAGGGTGAAAAACTGCGCTTAGAACCAACTAGGCATCTTGGCTGATGGTCCCAACCAAATGGACTGGCCTGAGAGAACACAGAACACTTTAGTAGTAAGTGTCTTTCTTTTGCTATCTTCCCTACTGAATGAGACAAGGGAAGGGGAAAAGGGTGATAGAGGGCAAGGATAGATTCCTTACTATGCTAATTGAAGTCCATGCATGCTGTAGAACAGGAGTTCTTAACTAGAGAAAAGTAAACTTGTTTGTTTTTTTCTTAACATTTCAATATTCAAAATGTCATTTTATTTAATATATTGATAAATATAATTGGTTTTCTTTACAATCATATTCATTTTATGCATTTAAAAATGTTATTTTATGGAAATATGCTCAGAAAAATTGCACATATTTTTCTTATATCAGATTCCTTGTTGTCTTGGGGAAAAGAGAGGGGGGTAAAGAGAAGAAAAATTTGGAACACAAGGTTTGGCAAAGGTGAATGTTGAAAATTATCTTTGCATGTATTTGGAAAAAGAAAAAACTATTAAAAAAAAAGTCAAAAAAAAAAAAAACATTCTAAATGCAAATACAAATTGCCTGAGGACTCAGTGGTTAGGAAATTGGTTAAGAAAATATGCTAGAGAAGGTGCAAGTTCATACACATTGTTCATTACATGAGCCTGATAGAGAACTCTTCTTCTTAATATTAATTTTGTTCTCATTAAATATTTCAAGCTTGCCAGAAATTCCAATAGATTCTGTATGGAAAATGCCATCTGCATCCAAAGAGAACTATGGAGACTGAATGTGAATTGAAGCATAGTATTTTCACCTTTTTGTGGTTGTTTGCTTTGTTTTTTTCCTTTCTCATGATTTTTTTCCCTTTTTGATCTGATTTTTTTTTTGTACAACATGACAAATATAGAAATACATTAAAAAGAATTGCACTTATGCCATAGGAAGAAGGGAAGAAGGAAGAAAAATTTGCAACACAAAATTTTAAAAAATAAAAATTGAAAACTATCTTTACATGTATTTGGAAAAATAAAATACTACTTTAAAAAATCCTGCCAGAATAGTCCTTGTTTTAATACTTTACAGTCTTAATAATGACTACAACTTGGTAGTCAGGCTTGACTTAATTACAAGTCATATATACAAATCCATAAAAGTTCTTACAGTACTACAGTACTATCATGTGCTTTCCCAGATTTGATAAAACTCTTATCACATGTAAATCACTCAATGTAGTTCCTAACCAAGTATCATGCATACTCCATGCTAACTATTCATGTCAGTCAGCTACTGAAAGACTTTCATCCTTCTTGTTTTAATTATACACAATAGATTAAATAAATGTTGACATTAGAAGCAGAAGCCCCAATATCTACCTCTTGTATGTTCAAAAGGACCCAGTATCCACACCCTTCTTTTCTGTAAGACTTTTTTTTAAATTTCAATGTCTGAAAACCTTATTATTCTTTGTACCCTTAGCCTCACTACTTCATGCAGCAAAAGGAAGCTACCTAAGACCGAAGACTGCTCTGTATTTTTTATGTTTCAATAGCAAGTATGGTCAAAACATTTATCACCTAAAGGTTCACTTCTTGGTAATAAGCCTCTAGTAGTCTGGGAAAAAGCCATTTATGTAGTTCTCTGAGATCTTTAAGCAGCAGAATACTAGTAAATATTTAACAACTGGTTCTCTGAGAGAGAGAAAAAAAAGTAGCCTGACACACTTCTAAATTTATTCTATTTTACTAACACTTTCTCTATCACTTTAGGTCTGGATAATCAACAAAACAATGAATCAGGAGTTTAGCAATCAGTTCTAGGATTAAAGCTAATTCCAGCAAACTTCTATAAAACTCTGAGCAATAAACTACCTAGGTTCTTGGACTCCTGAGGACAAGCATAGAGTTTTACACTTTCTTTTGCCAGCACTTAGTACAGCGTCAGTCATATGTAGTACCACATATAGCACATAATTAATAAATGTTTCATTATAGCTTTGTTGAGGCAGTTAGGTGGGGAAGACCAGCCTCAGGAATATAATAATCCTGAGCAAATCATTAAACCTCTATTTCAGTTTCCTCAATTGTGAAATAATACTACCTTCACAGGATTACTGTGAAGATCAAATGAAATCATATTTATAAAGTACCCAAACACATAAACAAGGCTTTGTAAATGCTTATTTCTTTCCCCTTATTAACTAACCAACTGGATGGATAGCCTGATAACACTGCCAGATATCTTTTTTAAAAATCCTATATTTATGAGCTCTACGAGGACAGGAATTGCACATCAATCAACAAGCATTTATTTAAAGTTCCTACTGTGTACCAGGCACTGGGTTAAACACTGAGGATACAAAGGGGGTCATGAGAATTTGGGGAAGGAGTGAGACAATTTGGGAAAGCCATTGAGTTAAGTGAGATATGAGTCAATTAGGGAAATGAAAAAAATGCTGCAATTAGAACCCAGTTGAAGTCATATAATATCAATTGTAGCAGACCCAGTCAACAATGCTTCATGATTTTCTATAGTTTCATTCAACAGCAGGTGCAGAGGAGTGATAGCAATGGATTATGGAAGTAATCCACAGCTGGAGCTTGACATGGAATGATCAGTGATCAGTGTTTGGCTGAGAGGGGACAATACAGAATTGAAAGATTCACCAAGCGATCAAAATAAGGAATGGAGATTTTAGTCAGTGCAGGGGTGATGGCTTATGAAAGAGCTGAACTGTTAATGGTCATAGTGAGGATGAAATCCAGAGTTTGAAACTGCAAGACTAACTGACATTAGAGGCAGAAAAGCAATACTTTCACCTCAGAAAGACATTGCTTTTCTTTAGAAAATACTTTTCCCTTTTTTGCAACACTGAGTTATGCAGACATGTAGAGAAGCAAGATCTAACACATCCCTATACCTCTCTATGACTAGTGATGAGAATCTGACATGAGCTTCATTTGTTTTATACAAAATGCAGCCTCTTTTGGAGCTATTCACTCCCTTTCTTCTATGATTTAAAAAGTGCTGTATTCAGATTCTAACAATCTCTCACATTGTTCCAGCCCTTTGGCCTATTTATTTTACCAGTGCCCTTGGTCATCCTTGCTCTCCAATGACCAAGTCTGTAATAAGGGACCTCAGGAATACACTTGATTTATTGTTTTGTTGATTAAGTAGAAATTAGAAAGTTATGAAGAACATGTCAAAATGTAAATTAAATGTAAAAAGTATATTGTATTAATATACACATATATATGTTGTTGTTCAATTGTTTCAATTGTATCCCACTCTTTGTGACTTTGTGACCATTTGGGGTATTCTTAGCAAAGATACTAAAATAGTTTTCCATTACCTTTTACATTTTTACATTTTTAAAAATCAATCAATAATTGATTAACTTGGTTTATTTGTCTATTTATCTTCAATATACATTGTTTTCTGAATCGTTTTGGGAAAAAAAAACAGAACAAAAGGGAGAGAGAAAAAAAACAGAAAAAAGAAATGAAGATAGCATGTGTTGATTTACATTCAATCTCCATAGTTCAAAAAGAATCTGGATGCAGATGGTATTTTCTATACAAAGTTTATTGGGATTGCCTTGGATCACTGAAGCGCAGAGAAGAACCAAGTCTTTCACAGTTGATAATTTTATATTCTTGCTGTTATTGTGAACAGTGTATTCCTGATTCTGTTTGTTTTACTCAGCATCAATTCATGTAAGTCTTTCCAAGCCTTTCTAAAATCAGCTTGTTCATCATTTTTTATAAAACAATACCATTCCATTAACTTCATATGCCACATTTGATCAGCTATTCTCCAATTGATAGACATCTACAATTTATCAACTGGGGAATGACTTTGTATTCTTATAAATTTTACACAATCCTTTATATATTTTAGAAATGAGACCTTTACCAGAAACACTGGTTATAAAAAAACAAAAAAAAACAAAAAAAACAAAAAACTTTCCCAGCTATGTACTTTCCTTTTAATCTTGTTTCTGTTGGTTTTCTTTGTGCAAAACCTTTTTAATTTAATGTAATCAAAGTAGTCCATTTTGCCTTTCACAATGTTCTCTAGTTCTTTAGTCATAAATTTCTCCCTTCTCCAAAGATTTGATAGGTAAATTATCCCTTGCTCACCTAATTTGCTTATGTCCAAATCCTGTACTCATTTTGAACTTATCAAAATAAGTATGAGGTGTGAAATGTAGGTCTATGTTGAGTTTATGACATATTATTTTCCAGTTTTCCTAGCAGTTTTGTTAAATAGCGAGTTCTCCTTCCAGAACCTGGAGTTAGGGGGGTGTGTGTGTGGCGGGGGTTATCAAATACTAGATTACTATAAGCATTGATTATTGAGTCATGTGTATCTAATCTATTCACTGATCCATCATTCTATTTCTTAGCCAGTATCAAATGGTTTTGATGACTGTGCTTTATAGCATAGTTTTAAGTCTCGTACTGCTAAGCCACCATCTTTTGTGTTTTTTTTTTTTTGCATTAATTTTCTCAACCTTTTGTTCTTCCAGATGAATTTTGTTATTTTTTCTAATTCTATAAAATAATTTTTTTGGCAATTTGATTGATATGGTACTGAAAAGGTAGACCAATTTAGGCAGAATTGTCATTTTTATTATATTAGCTTGGCTTACCTATGAGCAATTGATTTTTTTCAATTGTTTAGATCTGACTTTATTTTGTGTAAGAAGTGTTTTATAATTTTACTCATATAGTTCATGGGTTTGTCTTGGCAGGTAGACACCCAAATATTTTATTTTATTTACACTTATTCAAAACGAAATTTCTCTATCCCTTGCTGCTGGGTTTTGTCAGTAATATACTGAAATGCTGATGATTTGTGTGGGTTTATTTTATATCCTTCAACTTTGCTAATGCTATTGTTTTGAGTAGGTTTTTGGATGATTTGCTAGGATTTTCTAAGTATATCATATTATCTGCAAAAAAGTGATAGTTTTAGTTCCCCATTACCTATTGTAATTCCTTTAGTTTTTTTTCCTTATTGCTAAAATAAAAAATTTTAATATAATGCTGAATAACAGTGGTGATAAAGGGCATCTTTCTTTCACCCTGATTTTATTGAGAATGCATCCAGCTTCTCTCCATTATAAAATATGCTTGCAGTTGATTTTAGATATATTGTTTATTATTTTAAGGCAAGCTCCCGTTATCCCTATGCTTTCTAATGTATTTTAATAGGAATGGGTGCTGTATTTTGTCAAAAGCTTTTTCTATATCTATTGAGATTATCATGAGATTGCTGTTCATTTTATTATTGATTTGGTTGATTATGGTAATAGTTTTCCTGACATTGAACCAGCATTACATTCCTGATATAAATCCTACCTGGTAATAGTGTGTTGTCCTGCTGATAAGTTGCTGCAATCTCGTTGCTAATATTTTATTTAACTTTTTGCATCAATTATTCATTAGGGAGATTGATCTGTAATTTTCTTTCATTGTTTTGTCTCTTGCTATTAGGTATCAATCCATATGTGTCATAGTAGGAATTTGATAGGACTCCTTTACCTCTTTTCCCACAGTTTCCATAGTATTGGAATTAATTGTTATTAAAATATTTACTAGAATTCACTTGTAAATCCATCTGGCCCTGGAGATTTTTTCTCTTTCTTTTTATTCATTCATTCATTTATCTAACTACCTATTTACCTATCTATCTATTTATTAAAGCTTTTTATTTATAAAACATATACATGGGTAATTTTTTTTTAACATTAACCCTTTCAGAACTTTCTGTTTCAAATTTTTTCCTCCTTCCCTCTACCCCCTCCCCAGATGGCAGGTAGTGCAATACATGTTAAATATGTTAAAATATATTTGAAATCCAATATATATATATATATATATATATATATATATACATATTTATTCAGTTATCTTGCTGCATAAGAAAAATTGGATCTAGAAAGAAAAAAAAAACTGAGAAAGAAAACAAAATGCAAGCAAACATCAACAGAAAGTGTGAAAGTACTATGTTGTGGTCCACACTCAGTTCCCACAGGCCTCTCTTTGGATGTATATAACTTTCTTCATCACTGAACAATTGGAACTGGTTTGAATCATCTCATTGTTGAAGAGAGCTATGTCCATCAGAAGTAATCATCATATAATCCTGTTGTCATGTATAATGATCTCCTGGCCCTGCTCATTTCACTTAGCATCAGTTCATGTAAGTCTCTCCAGGTCTCTCTGAAATCATCCTGTTAGTCATTTCTTACAGAACAATAATATTCCATAATATTCATATAACATCATTTATTCGGCCATTCTCCAGATGATGGGCATTCATTGTTTCCTGTTTCTTGCTACTACAAAAAGGGCTGCCACAAACATTTTTGCACATATGGAAGGCTTTCCATCCTTTAAGATCTCTTTGGGATATAAGCCCAGTAGAAACACTGCTGGGTCAAAGAGTATGCACAGTTTTATTACTCTTTGAGCATAGTTCTAAATTGCTCTCCAGAATGATTGGATTCATTCACAGTTCCAATCCACAGTGATTGGATCACATTCACTGATACAACAATGTATCAGTGTCCCAGTTTTCCCACATCCCCTCTAACATTCATCATTATCTCTTCCTCTCATCTTAGCCAATCTGAAAGGTATGTAATGGTATCTCAGAGTTATCTTAATTTGCATTTCTCTGATCAATAATGATTTGGAGCACTTTTTCATATAACTAGAAATAATTTCAATGTCTGAAAATTGTCCATATCCTTTGACCATTTATCAATTAGAGAATGGCTTGAATACTTATAAATTTGAGTTAATTCTTTATATATTTTAGAAATGAGGCTTTTATCAAAACCTGAGTGTGAAAATGTTTTCCCAGTTTATTGCTTCCCTTCTAATCTTCTCTGCATTAGTTTTGTTTCTACAAAAACTTTTTAACTTAATATAATCAAAATTATCTATTTTGTGATCACTAATAGTTCTTCTTTGGTAACAAATTCCTTCTTCCTCCACAGATCTGAGAGGTAAACTATTCTATGTTCTTCTAATTTGTCTATAATATCATTCTTTATGTCTAAATCATGAACCCATTTTGACCTTCTCTTGGTATGCCATGTTAAGTGTGGGTCAGTGCCTAGTTTTTGCCATACTAGTTTCCAATTTTCCCAGCAATTTGTGTCAAATAGTGAGTTCTTATCCTTAAAGCTGGGGTCTTTGGGCTTGTCAAACACTAGATTATTATAGTCATTATTTTGTCTATTTGTCTATTTTGACTATTTTGTCCTGTGAACCTAATCTATTGAACTGATCAATTACTCTGTTTCTTAGCCAGTACCAAATGGTTTTGATGACGGCTGCTTTAAAATATAGTTTTAGATCTAGTACAGCTAGGCCACCTTCATTTGCTTTTTTTTTTTTTTTTTTTCATTAATTCCCTTAAAATTTTTGATCTTTTGTTCTTCCAGATTAATTTTTTTTGTTATTTTTTCTATGTCAGTAAAATAGTTCTTGACAGTTTGATTGATATAGCATTAAATAAATAGATTAGTTTAGGTAGAATTGTCATCTTTATTATATTCATTCAACCTATCCAAGAGCACTTGATATTTTTCTAATTGTTTAGATCTGACTTCATTTGTGTGGAAAGTGTTTTGTAGTTTTGCTCATACAGTTCCTGACTTTCCCTTGGCAGATAGATTTCCAAATATTTTATACTATCAACAGCTATTTTAAATGGAATTTCTCTTTGTATTTCTTGCTGTTATATTTTAATAGTGATGTATAAAAATGCTGATGATTTACATGGATTTATTTTGTATCCTGCAACTTTTGCAAAAGTTGGGGATTATTTCTAATATAGTTTTAGTTGATTCTCTAGGGGAGATTTTTTTCCTTAGGAAATTCATTGATGGCTTGTTCAATTTCTTTTTTTCTAAAGTGAGACTAAGTAGTTCATTCATCCATAGAAGTTAGATTGTTAGATTTTCTGCCATACAAGTGAGCAAAATAGCTCCTAATTATTGCTTTAATTTCTTTGTTATTGATGGTAGGTTCACTCTTTTTATTTTTGACCTGGTGATTTGTTTTTTTTTCTTTTTTTTCTAATCAAATTAAATAGAATTTATCCATTTTGTTGCTTTTTTTTTTTTTTTTATAAAACCAACTCAATTTATTAATCAGTTCAATAGTTTTCTTAGTTTCAATTTTATTCTCTTCTTTATGTCTCAGAATTTCTAATTTGGTATTTAATTAGGGGTTTAAATTTGTGTTTTTCCCCTAGCTTTTGTAGTTGTATGTCCAATTCATTGATCTCCTCTCTATTTTATTCTTGTAGCTATTTAGAAATATAAAATTTCCTCTAAGAACTACTTTAGCTGCATCCCATAGGTTTTAGTATGTTGTCTCATTATTGTCATTTTCTTATATGAAATTATGGATCGCTTCTGTGATTTGTTGTTTGGCCCACTCATTCTTTAGAATTTAGAATCTAATAAATTAGAATTAGTTGATTTCCAATTGGTTCTTAGTCTATCTTTCCTTAGCTCCTTTTTGAATACAATTTTTATTGCATTATTGTCTGAAAGGGAAGCATTTACTATTTCTGCCTTTCTACATTTGATTGTGAGGTTCTTATGCTATAATACATTTTTTTTTGTCAATTTTTGTGTAGGTGCCATGAACTGCCAAAAAAAGGAAAAAAGAAAAAAGAAAAGGTGTATCCCTTTGTGTTTATATTCAGAATTATTGATATATATCATATCAATAGGATACTATTAACCTCCCTAGTTTCTTTCTTGTTTATTTTTTGGTTAAATTTGTCTGATTCTGAGAGGGAAAGATTGAGGTCCCTCACTAATATAGTTTTGCTGTCTATTTCTTTCTATAATTGACTTAATATCTCCTCTAAGAATTTGCATGCTCTACTACTTGGTGCATATACATTTAATATTCTTACTATTTCATTGTTTATGGTACCCTTTATCAAGATATACTTTCTCCTTCCTTATCTCTTTTAATTAGATATATTTTTACTTTTTTATCTGAGATGAGAATTGCTATCCCTGTTTTTATTTTACTTCAGCTGAAATATAATAAATGCTGTTCTAGCTTTTTACCTTTACTCTATATGTGTCTCTCTGTGTCAGATGAGTTTCTTGTGAATGATATATTGTAAGAGTCTGTTTTTTTTTTTTTTAATCTACTCTTTTATTTGCTTCCATTTTATAGGAAAGTTCATCCCATTCACATTCACAGTTATGGTTGCCACTCTGTATTTTCCTCCATCTTATTTTCTCTCCTGTATATACTTTTGTTCTCTCCTTTTTTTTTTTTGATCCAACCTATGCACTACCTTATCTTCTCCTTTCTCTTATCTTTTTTCCTAGTGTTTCTGCCCTCCCTTCTATCCAGCCCTTCCTTTTTCTTCATCTTTGTTCTCCTATAAAAGTTTAAATAAAAGTTTTATGGAAAGATTAACCTTTAAATTATATATATTTTCTCCTGTATACCTTTTTATGCTTCTCTAGATTCCAGCATTTGAAGACTAAAATTTCTGTTTAGTTCTAGTATTTTCAGTAGAAATGATTGAAAGTCTCTTGCTTCACTGAAGATCCATCACCTCCCCTGAAAGATGATTCTCAGTCTCTCTGAGTAGTTAATTCTTGGTTGTAACCCCAGGTCCTTTGCCTTCCAGAATATGATATTCCAAGCCCTCCAGTTCTTTATTGTAGAAGCTGTCAGATTCTGGATAATCCTTTCTGTTGCTCAGATGTTTGAATTACTTTTTTTTCTGGTGGCTTGCAGTATTTTTCTCTGAGATTATAACTCTGGAGTTTTGCAACAATGTTCTTTGGGGTTTTCCTTGTGGGATCTCTTTCCAAAGGTGATCGATGTGATTCAATGACTATTGCCCCCTCTGTTTCTGGAATATTGGGGCAGTTTTCTCTGATGATATCTTGAAGAATGCTATCTGTAGAAGGATTGAACTCTGGAAAAGTATACTTGAAACAAGGTGTTAACTCAATGGAATTGATGAAATAAAGGTTCTCTAGTTCACATATATACTTAGTAGTTAGTATGGTGATGTAATGGTTTTCTAGTTCACACATACTCATTATACTATAATAATATAATTGTAATAGAGTATTTAAACTGGGGATAAAGTCAGACTCAGAGGGAGACTGGTTAGACTGGCAGACTGGCAGACTGCTTGAGGAGACTGGGTCAGACTGAGACTGGGTCAGACTATGACAGACACAGACTGTGTAAGAGACAATAAAGACTTTGGATTATATTCTTGTCCATTCTTGTGCTGTCTATCCTGCTGAGATCAAGGCTCTTCTGGAAGACCTCCAGAAAGCTAGCCCAAACATTACAGATATCCAGTCTCTTTTATTGTTCATGACCTTAAAGTAGACTAATAATTTTTAAATTATATTTTCTGGATCTATTTTTCATGTCAGTTGTTTTTTCAAATGAAATATTTTATATTTCCTTCCATTTTTTCATTCTTTTTAGTTTATTTGACTGATTGTCTCATAGAATCATTAAACTTCCATTTTCCCCATTCTAGTTTTTAATATGTTATTTTCTTCAGTTAGCTTTTCTATCTCTTTTTCCATTTGGTTAATTCTACATTTGAAGGTATTCTTTTCTTCAGTGGATTTTTTTTTTTTTTTTTTTTTTTGCATTTGGCCAATTGTATTTTTTAAGGAATTGTCTACCTTTTCAAAGTTGTTGACTCTTGAATATCTCTTGTTTCCTTTTTCATTTTTCTTCAACCTCTCTCATATGCCTTTTAAAACCTTTTATGAGGACTTCCAAGAAGCTTCTTTGGGCTTGAGACCAATTCATATCACTCTTTGAGATTTCTTCTGTGGACATCTTGTCCTTGTCTGAGTTAGTGCTTTGGTTTTCCCTATCACATTAGTATCTTTCTATGGTCAAGGTTCTTTTCTGGTTTTTGTTCATTTTCTTTCCTTTTCTTTTGCTATTTCATCTTTTTTAATTCTTAAGGTAGAGCTCTGCTCCTGGGGTAAAGGGGATGTTGTCCCAAGTGTCCTGTGCAGCTCTGAGCCTTGGCTTTGAGCACAGGGGCACTCTGTTTTTTTACAAGGGGTAGCCTTATCTGCTCTTTTCAGGAAACATTCTGGTTTCCAAGAATTTCCCTTTTGGGTTGGGACTGGAGACAGCCTTATTGGTTTGCTCTGCCACTGAGCCAGAAGCAAGCTCTCAGTTCTTTCTCTGCTATGATTTAAGACCTTGTCACTGGCTTTCCCAGACTCTGTCTGAGCTAGGCTGAACACCTCTTTCACCCCAGTGAAACTGATCTTTCTTGAATTTTTCCAATCTATCTTGAACTGAAGAATGGTTTCATTATGTCAGACTCACTTCAGAAACTTAGTTTCATGTGGTTTTCAAAGAAAATTGGAAGAGCTCAAGCATCTTCCTGTCTTCACTCTGCCATTTTGACTCCATCCCAGAAATCAGGACCTATTGCTTTTAATATTATTGGTATGTCTTTCTCTTCTGTGAAAAGATCTTCACTTTGTGCCAAAGTGGCTGCAACTAACCGGATCAGCCATGGTTCCATAGTGTTGTATCACTAAATACTACTAGCTGGGACAAACCCTTTGTGCACTTAGCTGATCTGAATTTTATAATGTTAGTACTCTGTTGTCAAACTCACCTGAAATTTTTCCCAACTCAGTAGAAGTGATCAGCTTTTGTATTCTGGTATCTTGGGATTAAAGAATACAGATTCATTCCTACATTGTAGTCATACTTCTGTAGATAGGAGATAAATATAGAGCCACTTAAAATTACTGTCAAAGAAGTATCACCAGATTATTGACTAATTAGTTAATTAGTTATTTAATTACATGAGCAGTAAATAACATAAGAATTCTAAGAAAAGAGATAACACTTCAGTCTGGAAGGATGTAGGAAGGCCTTATGAGAGAAATGAATTAGAACTAAGTTTTGAAGGTTGGCAAGTACATAGATAAAATTGAAACATTTTTTCACATTTTAGAATTTTCTTTTTCCCAAACTTTGTGTAGCTGCATTCAGTCTTGAAGGATTGTTGATTATGTCTCTGAAACATCTGCCTCCCTCTTTTCATTTCTTTCTGCCTCTATCTTAGTAAAACCCTCATAACTACTTACCTGGACAGTCAGATGATGCAATAGATGGAGTGTTGGACTTGGAAACAAGAAGATTACCTGAGTTCAAATCTGACCTTAAATACCTGTTACTTATGTGACAGTGGTCAAGTCACTTAACTTTTTTCTGCCTCAGAATGTTGATCATAATAGCATGTACCTGGCCATCTATACCAGACCTAAAACTATATATAAAGCAGTGGTCATCAAAACCTTTTGGTACTGGCTAAGAAACTTGATCAGTGAATAGGTTAGGCTCACAAGACACAGTAGTCAATGACTATAGTAATCTAGTGTTTGATAAACCCAAAGACTCCAGCTTCTGGGATAAGAACTCACTATTTGACAAAAATTCCTGGGAAAATTGGGAAATATTATGACAGAAACTAGGCACTGACCAATACCCTAAAGGTCGAAATAGGTTCATGACTTAGACATAAAGAGTGATATTCTAAGCAAATTAGGAAAACAAGGGAGTCTATCTCTCAGATCTGTGAAGAAGGAAGAAATATATGTCCAAAGAAGAACTAAAGAACATTATGAAATCCAAAATGAATCATTTTGATTATATTAAATTACATTAAATTTAAAAGGTTTTGTATAAAATTAGAAGGGAAGCAGAAAACTGGGGGAAAAATTTATATTGAAGGATTCTGATAAAAGCCTTATTTCTAAAATATATAATTATTTCAAATGTATAAGAATATAAGCAATTCTCCGATTGATAAGTGGTCAAAGGATATGAACAGACAATTTTCAGATGAAGAAATTAAAACCATTTCTAGTCATATGAAAAAATGCTCTAAATATAAATAAATTAATTAGAGAAATGCAAATTAAGTCAACTCTGAGGTTCCACTCTACACCTCTTAGTTTGGCTAAGATGACAGGAAAAGATAATGATAAATGTTGAAGTGGGGAAAACTGGGACACCAATACCTTGCTGATGGAAGAGTGAACTGATCCAACCATTCTGAAGAGCAATTTGGAACCATGCCCAAAAGGCTATCAAACTATGCATCCCTTTGATCTAGTAGTGTCTCTACTGGGTCTGTATCCAAAAGAGATCATAAAAATGGAAAAGGACCCAAATGTGCAAAAATATTTGTAGCAACACTTTTTGTAGTGTCAAGGGACTAGTGGATGCCTACCAACTGGGGAATGGCTGAATAAATTATGATATATGAATGCTATGGAATATTATTGTTCTATAAAATATGACCAGCAGTATGATTTCAAAAAGGCCTAGAGAGACTTAAATGAATTAATTCTAAGTGTAGTGATCTAAGCATATACAGCCACAACATTATGTGGTAATCAATTCTGATGGACATGGCTCTTTAATAATGAAGTGATTTAAGCCAATTCCAGTAGACTTGTGATGGAGAGAGTATCCAAAGAGAGGACTATGGAGACTGAATATAGATCATAACAAATTACATTCATAATTTTTGTTGTTGTTTGCTTGTTTTTTCTCATTTTTGATCTGATTTTTCTTGTACAATATGACAAATGGGGAAATGTATATAGTAGAATTGCACATGTTTAAAGTATATTGATTACTTGATTCTAGGGGAAGTGATGGAGAGAAGGGAGGGAGAAAAATTTGGAACACAAGGTGTTGCAAGGTTGAATGTTAAAAACTATCTGCATATATTTTGGAAATAAAAAGCTATTATTTAAAAGAAAAACAAAAATAATAGCATCTACAACCTGACATTTGAGGATGGATTAAATGAGATAAAATATAAAAAGCACTTAGCACAGTGCTTGGTACACAGTAAGTACTTAATAAAAGCTTATCCCCTTTCCTTCCCCTTGCCCTTCTTCTCAACAGGTCTTCTCACCTACATATTCTTTCCTTTCTGATCTACCCACTTCATATTACTGTAATAATAGACTTTTTACATTTAGAGATTAAGAGTTTAATTAAGAGATTAATATTCCTTAACTTTAAGTGAAGAGATGGTCAAATAGTAAGATTATAGTTTCTCTAAAGATTAACTTTCCCAGAAGGCAATCTGCATACTATAACTAGAATGGGAATTCATTTTACTTTGATTCTCCTTTGAGATCCTCTCATTCCAGATAATTTGCGCTTTAAGCATCACTAGTCCATTAATCTTCGTGACACCCCATAAATGGGCATTTGCCACATATTTTACATATGAAAGAAACTGGAGCAAGGAATAAATATCAAAGTGGTTTGCCCAAGGTTTCATGAGTCATCTAAAGGGCCAAAAATAGAACCCAGTACCATTTTGTCCTCATGATTGGCTATAATCACTCTAATGTGCCTTAGGGGAGGATAAACCTCTTATGCAGCTATGACTTTATGTGCCCTAGTTGAGGGCTGCCCTTGGGAACAGCACCTATCAAGTTCCATAAGGGAAGTATCACATTTAATATGGACATATGACGTCATTCTTTCCCCCTCTTCTCTTTCATGCTGGTTGCTGTTACAAAGGAGGAGTATGACCACTAGTCTGGTATCAGAACTTGATGTCTGATCATAGGGTTTGTACCTGATCTTGAAAGCTCCAGGGCTTGAAAGCTCCAGGAAATGAAGGCATAAGACACAGGGTACCAATAGGCAGCTCAACCCTACCTAAAGTACATGCAAGTAATTACTGAGAAGCTAAAAATGGAATTATATAGCAACTCATACTAATAATCAACTTAGAAATAAGGAACTATTTTTACAAAAAGGGACTATGTGTGTTTTGGTAGAGTCTGCTTATTTTCCTTGTGGGATTCTATAATGCTATGGTGCAGACTTCTTAACTTTTCTCAGGATGAGGAACTATTTTCTTCTTCATCTAAATCAAAGTATTGCAGTTTAAAGAATAATGGATTTGAAATTAAAGGACCTGAGTTCTATTACCTATAATCTTTGTGATTTTGGGTAAGTGATATCATCTCTCTGGCCCTTCATTTCTTCATCTTGTAAAATGAAGGAGTTGGACTAGATTTTTAGAATCCATTTCCCCCTGAAAGTCTTTGTCTCTAATCCTCATACTAGAAAAGTTGAAAGTATTTATTGCAAGTGGGGCTGTGACAGGATAGGGCCCAAAGTTACTGATAAGATCTCCCTACCTGAGAACCAAAAAAGGTGGATAATGGCTAGAGACTCAAGTCCTATAACCTACAAAATCCATGACATGGAGATGCCTTCTGTAATGTAAAGCAGGTGGGGTTGTTGGTGATCACTGCTTCTGGTGCTTAGTCTTGTGCTTAATTTTTAACTCTTTTTTATCTGGTGAAAGTTAGATGCCCTTCTTTATTGCTTGTGTTCTACACCACAGATCAATAGCCACATAGAAGAAAAAAGCTATTCCTTTCTCCTGTTTACATTATGACTATTTTCCTGTCACTGGAACACCATATAGTATAGTGGGAAAAGGCAATGGACCTGAACTGTAGTCTCATGATGACCAGTTCTGTACTATGTGAGCTTAAACAAGTCATATATCTGAGTCTCAGTTTTCTTAGTTATAAAATAAAAGAATAGAACTACTTTATCTCAATGGTCCATTGAAGCTTTGCATGTGTAACCTATGCATGTATCTGATCAAATGATGAGTTGTGTAGATATTGACTTTGAAAAGTGCAGTAGAGTACCAGACCTGGACTCATCTTCCAAAGTTCAAATCTGGCCTCAGATACTTGCTAGCTAGGTAACCAGCTGTGTGATTAGCTTTTCAATTGTAAAATTGAGCTAGAGAAAGAAATGACAAACCGCCAAGAAAATCCCAAATTGGGTCACACAGAATCTTCCAATATGACTGAAACAACTAAACAACAACTCATTCGAAATCTCCAGTGTCTTGGGTGCTTTGAAGTTTTTTACCTATTTACACAGAATTTAAATAAACTTATATTTTTATTTTAAAAAAATATGGACCAAACTGTTATGTTAAATGATCACAATCTTATAATAATTTCAAACTAATAATCTCTTTGAAATGAGTCTTTTCCCATCGCTAGGCCTGAAAGTTGGAAGCTTTGTATTTTCATCTATATGCTTTCTTATATTGGCTTCTTGTGTGAGTTTTTTTTTTTTTTGTTAACTCAATTAACCATTCCATCTTGTTCCCACATATACTGCTGCTCTAGAAACTTTGGGAGTGAAAATTTTATGGAAATATGAGCATTTCTACAGAGAAAAGATCATTGATGAATCCACAAATCCCTACAGTGCACAACTTTTTTTTTCAACAAATAAAAATTGACCATATTAGTACTAAAGCTTCCAAACTTGTCTCTCTATCTTCAGAAATTCCTTCTATTCTCTTCTACTCATTTTTAAGGATGTTTCATTGGTTCATTTTTCTTTGTTCCTTTCTATTTGGCATTATCTTTTTATTCTTTCTCTCCCCCTGTCTCTCTGTCTCTGTTTCTCTATCTTACTCTGTCTCTCTGTGTGTCTCTTTTTCTCCTTTTCATTCTCTATCTACTAATCCCTTCCTTGCTGCTTACAAACATACATATATTTGTTCCATCTTCCTAACTTGATACCATAACCCATATCTTTATTTTTCCCTCTTTCCTGTGCTCTTTAAGCATCTCTGCAAGATGCCTCCATTTCCTCTCTTCTCATCCACTTCTATACCTATTGTAGTCTGTCTTTAATTTTCATCATTCAAATGAAACTTTTAAAAATTACCAGTGAGTGTTCAATTGTCACATATAATGGCCTTTTCTCAATGCTCTCTCTTCAGAACATACTACTGTTCACCTACTTCTACTGTATAATTACTCTTCAGCTCTCTCCCTCTCTCTCTTGGTTCTTCTTCTGCCTGTTTCACTGTTCCTTCTCAAACCTCTTCCTATATCTTCAGAATCCTTGCCATGCCCTAGCTAAGGTGTGCTCAAGTTTCTACCCTGGGTGCCTCTTCTCTTTTCTCTATGAAATTTATTTAATCAGCACATATAAGTTCAAGTATCATTTCTAGGCAGATGTTGTCTTGATCTTTAATAGGCAGACCTAATCTCTCTTCTCAATTATCATGTCTTTTGAACATTTCAAATTAAATGTCATATCAAGTTCTCATACTTACCATGTCCAAAACAGAAATTATTACCTTTTCCCTCAAACCCTCCCCTTTTCTAAAAGTTCCTGGGAAAAACCCAGTCTCAAAGGTTCCAAACTTCAGTGTCATTCAAATCAATGCAATAATCCTCAATAATTACAGACATCAGTTATTATATTACTCAAATGACCTCTCATGGGTTATATATGTACTATTGTTTATCTTTAAACAGACCTCAAAGTTCTATTTTTAATAGTTTTATATATTTTTCACAATATTTTTTTTCTTTCTTTCCTGGCAGAAATTCTCTTGCATTATAATTACTTCTAACAGCTCCTTCACAGGGACCGATCCCTCTCCACCTTTCTAATTTATTCCTTCTAATCTCTGATGAGTTGGAAAAATAGATTACTGAAAACGATTGCCAAATTGTTAGCTTGTGAATAAAGCAAAGTAGACTGTTGGGGAATGTGAATTTTAGTGGAAAGGTGACTTTAATATAAATGAAGTACCTGAGATTTAGTGACTATAGAGTATATGGCACCAATTTCAGTCCCTCAAAGACCCTTGTTGTCTGATTCTTAGTATTTGCTTATATTTCAGAGAGTTGAATTTGTGGTATAAATGACCTCTGGGGAATTGAAGTGTATATCACTTTTTTATTGCATGGGGGAAAGCACAGCTGTTTACACATTTCAAGAGGATAATTAAAAAGCAATGAATCCAAGCAAATTAAAGTAAAGTAGAAACAGTGAGTCCTATACAATATGGGACATGCATAGGTTTAGTGACTGTTACTGTTTGATATGTATCTTATAATTCGGGTCAGGAAAAGATTTTGAACATGGTGAACATTGTCATTGGCACATATTCTCCTCATTTCAAACTCATCCCCTGCTCTGACTTCCAGTTGGCACTTTATCATCTTGATCAAAATCTGCTTTTAGGAAAACATCTAATATGCTTATTCATACTAAGGCCTAAATTAAAAGAGTATTAAAACTCTCTAGAGTATTTATACTTTAATTAAAAATCTTAAGCCCAAAACATGAATTGCTAGTGATAAATATACAGGTAGTAAGGCACTGACAGAAAAACATAATATGGTTATAGGATCGTGAGTATAGTATGTTCTATATTATAATATATATAATGTATACAGGTATATTTCTGCATATGTGTATATGTACATATAAACATACACACATATTTGAATGTGTGTGTATATACATATATACATATGTGTATATATATATATATATATATATATATATATATATATATATATATATATAGTAGAAAGAGAAGGAGAGGGAGAAAGAGGGGTAGAGAGAGAGAGGGAAGGAGGGGGAAGGAAAGAAAGAGAGAAAGAAAGAAAGAGAGAGAAAGAGATAGAGAGAGAGAGAAAGAAAGAGAGAGAGAGAGAGAGAGAGAGAGAGAGAGAGAGAGAGAGAAACACAGTGGATAGAGCAACAGGCCTAGAGTCAGAAGGACCCAAGTTCAAATCTAACCTCAAACACAAACTAGCTGAGTCATCTTGGACAAGCAACTTAACTCTGTTTGCCTCAGTTTCCTTATCTGTAAAAAAAATGAGCTGGATAAGGAAATGGCAAACTACTTTAGTATTTTTACCAAGAAAACCCCAAATGGAATCATGTAGTCAGAAATGACTGAAAACTACTGAACAATAACATTTATGGGTTCATATATTTACATACATATACATAAATATATATACATGTATATACATCTTCCTATATAATCAATGCAATATTAGTTGATTGACAGTTCTTGGAGTTATTTTATGTATCATTCTTCTCATAGGCAAGATCTTACTTTTAAGGCTGAAGAAGATAAATGAGATTAACTGTTCTGTTTTAGATTTTCACTTTTTAAAAAAGTTTTAAGTAATAATGTTTGTTCTTGAAATTCCAAGCAATCTGAAAAATGTACAGAATCACAAAATAGGAATACTTTCAGTCATGTTTGTTCCATATGTCCTTTCACAATTTCTTTGATTTTTTTTTTAACACCACTTATTAGCACTGCCACATTGTTCATAATTTATTTCAACTTCTTGGGGTAATTGCTGACTGTAGCAGAATCCATAATAAGGAATCCTAAAGGGATGTTATTGTCAGTAACATTCATCACACATCTATCTGTACATTATTTTCCTTCTGTCCTTTAATGCCAACATTTATAGCATATTCTCTAAATCCTTCTTCTGCCTGAATAGCAGCCATCTGGTGGTCATCTGAGCATTGAAAATGTCTGTGACAGCACCATGCAAAGAATAATTCATGAAATACTTTTCTCCTTAAGAAATAATTTATGGGTGATAACTGAATGGAATTGAAATGCTAAGAGAAACTGTCTTATCAGAATATAGACAGTGTCTCCCATTAAGCAGAGAAGACTTTTGAGAATTTATAATACATTTTCATCCTTATACATCAGTGTATATGCCATCGAGGAATGGCTTGGTGGATGTACTTGTTAAATTATGCTTGTCTGTAAAAATTCAATTGTAATTGTTGTTCTCCAACATAATTCCCAGGATTCTCACTCTTAGATTTACAAATAGAAAATGTGTATTTAAAGTTGTCTTCTGTTTACCCCTCTGTACAGGGACCCTTCAAATGCTACATCCAATCAACTTCATCACTTATTGTGCAATGAGGTTTAGATAACTAGGGGAAAAAACAAAATAAGCTCCAAAGCAAAGTCTGAATGACTTTGATGAAATGCCCATGCTGAAAGATGCTGATTTTAGATGGTAAACTTATAAATGAGCTATGAATTATATGGGTTATATTATCTTGGACAGCACTATACAATTGAGGGTGACTAATTAAACCTATCACTGACTTTTTTTCCCCTTGGGTGATCAGAGATTATGAGTCCTATTGGATCCTTTTGGAGTCCTTGTTTATAAATCTCATTTTTAGGATTATCTGTCACCAATATTCCACTCCTTTAGCCTCCTAATTCACCTCTAATCTCTTCTATTATTCTATAGGATTTTTGTTTGTCCTGGGACATTACCCTTTTTGATTTTATATCTTTCCAACCTAAAAAACAGATTTTATCCATTACTCATAGAACAATTACAGTATCTTTTTTTTTTTTTTAATTTGAGCTCTTCTTTACTTGGTTTAGAAAAAGTCTTTCAGTCTGTTCATCTAAGAATTTATGAGATAAATACATGATTATGTTCCATGACCTGGAATTGAAACATCCATATTGATTTTTCTGTTTGCATTTAGATTCTCTTCTCTCCCAATATCCTGTGCATTTTGTGGGACAGTCTTGCCTTTACAGAATTCACAATCTATTGAGGGGATGATATTTATACATGGATGGAAATAATATAAATTAGAATATGAGGAGATAAGAAAAGTACAACATACTGTGACATTCAAACCTAAGAGAACCTTGCACAAATTTCAGTCACTAGGTATTTGTTGGGCATATACTACATATCCAGCATAGCATTAGAGCCTGTGTAGAATACAGAATAAACCAAAAACCTAGGAGAGTTTTTAGTGTCTAGGCAGAAAAAATTACCTTACACAGGAATCAGAGAATACTGGAAACAGTGATATGGATATAATTGGGATTTGACCATTGCCAGTGATCATTGCCAACTAAGATAGCTTTACCTAGAAAGTGTCTGACTAGTGGTGGATTCAAAAGGTCATATTCTCAAGAGCAAAAACATTATGAAAGTCTCCCTCTATTTTTTACATAGAAAAAAAATCAATGAACCTGTTTTAATAATAGCTAACATCTATTTAGTGCTTCTAAGTTTTAATTTTTTTACCAATATACTCTCATTTTATCCTTATAATAAGCCACCTTGGAAGATGGGTACTATTATTATTCTCAGATACTTACAGATATTTACAGATGTAAAAACTAAAGCAGCTAGAATACTTTCCTGTTATCACCCAACTAAATCTGAATTAGAACTCAGAACTTCCTGAATCCAGGTCCAGTACTCTATCTACAATACTTACTAGCTACCTCCATCATATGGCCCAAACTACACAGTATCTGATGGCACAAAAAAAGATAGCAGTTCTATTAAGTGAAAGAGCTCCAGATTAATTCCTTTTCCAGTGACTTTTCACTTTCTACTCATTTCCAAGAAATATTTTTAAAGCACAAATTTAGGCTATGAGCTGATAATAACTCAAAAAAGGAGAAAGGGATATGATGGAATGAACAGTGATTTAGGGGCTGAAGAGATCTTAGAGTGTACTTAGGACTAATGGGATCAGTTGTTTCAGCTAACTTAACACCATGTAAGCAGTACCTTGCTTATTTATGTCTGTGAAGACCAAACCATATATATACACTATTCAGTGACCTCTTTGATTAGTCTGCCTCAAACAAGGTCCTAGGAAGTCAATCCTGGCCACTAGTACTTCTTTGTCACCTATATTTTATCTAATTAGGGTGGAATGACCAATTTCCTTCTTCAAGAACACTTGAACAAAAATGACTCCCTTCACTTATCCATTATAACCTCATCATTAACTTTCCATTCCTACCTCTCTTTCAGTGATTCATGCATGTTATTACAGGTCATATGGCTCTGAATTCTCCTGACTGTTGAATATCAAGGTTTCTATCGTTCATTTGAACTTCCAACATCATCATAATAATTAGCATTGTTGTGTCCCTAGTTTCTTTTTTTTCCCAACTACCTTCCATATATCTCTGGCCCTGTTTCTAACTCATAGGTTGCTTTATATTATTATTCTCTCTCTTCCCTGGTGCTACTAATGCCTTAAAATTTAATTATTATCTGTAGATACCTATAGCATGCCATTTATTTTCCTTTTCATCAGCCATTTAATGAAACTGTCAAATCTGAACTTTGCTCTGCTCCTTTCAGCTTAGATTCTGCCATCTCTTCTCAGTAGAATGCCTTCTGTCATTATTGTCATGCTTTAAAGAATCATTCATAGATTCTTAAATAATTATGCTAAAATAATTAAGACAATGCTAAAGTAGATCCTTATTGAATTGATTATGGAGCATTATTCTGCATTTCTGAGAGGTCAGTGACAAAAATTAAAACAGACTTTCATATCTTGGACTCCTCATTTTAAGCCAGGAATTCTCATACAGCAATTCCCTGAGCTTCAAAGATACATGGATAAATATCAAGAGTCCAAAAATGCAACTTTATTTTCATTAATGCCTAACTGAAATTGAATATTTCCTTCAATTATTTAAAGCCTGTGGCTTCACCAGACTATCAAAGGGCCCACAACACAAAAAAAGGTCATGTTAGAAAAAATAGCAATTTTTTTTCTTTGTCATTTTTTGGACTTTAGATACAAGTTTAGCAAGATGACCAAGAGGCTAGCATGGTGTTCCAAAACCTAGCACAGAGACTATTAAATACTTGTCAATTGATTGCTTAATCTCTTTTTATTGAGTAAAGATTTTAGTTTGTAGCTTGTGTTTGAGTGATAAGAGCAACAAAATCAGGGATTTAGGTTCAAAGATCAGCACAACCAAGTACAAACTGTGTGACCATTAGAGGTCATTTAATCTCCCTCAAACTCAATTCTACTATTATATAATATTAGGGTAAATCATCCCTTTCATTCCCTGAAACTGGCAGGCCCCAGGACAAAAAAATTTCTTGTCCTTGTAGAACCTTAGGAAGGAATGAGAGAGTATGTTTACTACATTCTATTGTTTGCTAATGATCTTAGCTCCTAGGTGAGATGAACAGAACCATAAGAGCATTGTACACACTAACAACAAGATTATGTGATGATCAACTATGATGGACTTGCCTCTTCTCAACAATGTGGTGATGCAAGGCAATTTTAATAGATTTGTGATGAAAAGAGCCTTCTACATCCAGAGAGAGAACTATGGACATTGAATGTGGATCAAAGCATAGTATTTTCACTTCTTATTTGTGTGTTTTTTCTCATGGTTTTTTCCCCTTTTGCTCTGATTTTTTTTTGTACATCATGACAGATTGTTCTCTTAGGGATGGTAAGGTAGGGAGGGAGAAAAAGTTATATCATCTATCATCTTGGTTCCTGTTTGTTGTTTATGAGCAAGTCAAATAGCCATATCAACTTTCACTGTAGCAACTGGACCCTCACTGCTTCACAGTACCTTCACTCTTCCCTAATTTGTAATCCATTATATTTTCTTCAGAACCACTGTTACATTTTTTTTGTATCTGAATAATAGGACCTATGCTTAATCTTAAGCCAAAAACTTATTAATTTGTTGACAAAAACCAAAGATATCTTTAGCAAGCTTTCTTTGTTCTTATTTCATACTTCAAAACTCTTCTCCATAGTCTCTCATTCTGAGGAAAGTGATCTTCCTTTAGAAAATCTTTAAGAATAAATGTTGAAAACTAATTTTTCATGGCTTTGGGAAAATAAAATACTATTTAAAAAAAAAAAAAGAAATTATCAATGCAGACAGCTAAGCCGTTTTCATCCAGCAGCATTCTGTTTGAGTTGAGTTATTTAAACATGTAACCATGTGACCTTGGACAGGTAACTTAAACTCATTTTTTTTTTTTTCTTTATAAAATGGCTAAAATCTCTTGTACCTAATGGAGTTCTTTGGAAAATAAATTGCCATGGGACAGCTAGATGACACAATGAATAAAGCACCAGTCCTGGCATCAGGAGGACCTGAGAAATCTTTCAAATGACACCTAAACATAAACTGTTGTTATTCATCCTTTTTATATCAAAAAAAATTTTTTTAAACAAAACAAAGCATAAAAAAGAGTAATACCATTACAAATGATAAAGCAATTAAAGAGACTACAAAGTATTAGAATATATAATAGTTTAAAATTGTACTAAGACTTTTGAAACAGCCTGTTTACTTGAATGTGGTAGGAGTGGGGATATAATAAATTAACAAATAATTTTAGATAGGTAGTCAAATAGACAAATAAGTTGATTTTTTTTAAAGATTAAAGCATTTCCTGTAAAGAAAAAAAGCCTAAATAACCTAAGTCCTTGATATTTTTTCATTAAGAGATGGAAATGCCCCCAGTTTTCCACATGTTTCTTCCACAATTCTCATAATCAAATGAAGGTAATTATAGAATGGATAATTAATTGTAAGAGCCAAATGAAGTAATCAATGGATAAATTGCTTTTCAAACATGAAACCACTATATAAATTCTTAATTATTATTGTCACCGTGACAATATGGTGATATTATCATCTGTTCCAAATTCAACAAATATTTATTAAGTTCCAATTCTCTAAGTTCCTGTCACTAGGCTCTGGGGAAACAAAGATGAATAAGACATTGTTGTTGCCTTTAAGAAAACTATAGTGTAACAGAGAAGATAAAATGAAAATACAAGTATCTATAATAAAAGGTGAAGTTTGAAAATGCAATATTGGAAGAATGACATTCAATGTCTCCTTAGAGGATAAAAAGAGCACTTCTGTCTGAAAGAACACTGTACTCTATACTAAGGCATATTTCAAAATTTGCTTGAGTCTTTTGAAAATCATAATAAGTAATATCATATACCACATAGAGATATATTTGGCATCTACTTTTTAGTGACTAAATCAAAGTTGCTAACATATGTTATGATTTACACATACACATACATATGTTGTATAATGTAAAATTTGTTTGCTAGAATGAAGAGTAGGCATATGGAATTTAAAACCATCATATGTTTCCCTCTCCTTGCATGATTATGTCATGACCAAAATGGAAAATGTATCTTCTTAGTATATCATTTGGATCAATTGTCATTGCTTACAGTATGTGTGATGGTCATTCTTATCAGTTACATGCACTGTATTGTAATGACATTAGACAAGAAATTTGGGTTTTAAAAACCAACTTTACAATGCAAGATAGGGGCAACATCACTAATATATACATATAAGATATACCAAAAATCTTTAATAACTTGAAACTAGACTTTAATAGTTTTTAAATGAAATAAGATTTTTAAAACATCCTGTATATGTAAATATTTATACACATGTTTATATATATTTATGTAATATATTTGCATAAATATTATATACATTATGTTACAATGTGTGATATATTTATTGCATAATATTATAATATGTTATATTACATATATTTATATTCTGAAAAATATCTGTAAGACTTAGTTTAATTTGAGTAAATAGTGTGAAGTGGCAGAAAGAAAGCTTTATATAACCTTGGGATCCATTAAGGAATTCATAGCTATAGTAATAGTATAACTATTTGAGTAACTCAAATAGAAACATACCTGCTGGCCACATATTGACTTAGAAAACCACAAACTCACATACTTAAGTTGTTTTTTATTTATTTTGTTAAACATTTCTCAATTACATTTTAACCTGGTTCTTTTGAAATTAGGAATTTTTGTGACTTCGAAATTGACAGCTCTGAGCTAAAAGAAATAGGAGGTTGACAGTCTTGCCATATTCTTTCCATCTTGATCTAGCTAAAATAATTATAGATAATTCCATACTTCTAAATGCCATCTTTTAGGACACAGTTTAAGGCAGCTAGGATGATGAAGGACCACAAGCTCATTACCTATGGAAACCAGTAGATGCATAGCCTAGACAAGAGAAAATTTGGGGGAATAAAAAGCTTCATTGAGATATTTAAAAGGTTTTCTTATAGAAGAGATTTGTTCTATATAGTTGAGGGATAGAACTAGGAACAATGTGTGAAATTTCTCAAGAGGTAGATTTAGATATTTCTAAAGAAATATTTCCTAAAGTTATTCTTCAGTCATTTTTCAGTCATGTCTGATTGTTCATGCCCCACTTGGGGTTTTCTTGGCAAAGATATGGGGATTGTTTGGTACTTTCTTCCCAACTCACTTTGCAGATGAGAAAACTGAGGCAAATAGGGTTAAATGACCTACCCAGCCAAGGCAATACAACTAGCTAGTAAATGTCTGAGACCAGATTTGAACTCTGAAAAATGTCTTCCCAACTTCAGGCCTGAAGTTGTCTTTGGAAAAGACAAAATTTGAACTTCTTTTTTCACAATAGTGATTAAAATGTGTCATATAGCATTACAACAGTACTATATCCTAAAAAATTCATTAAAAGACATTTTTCTTTGTGTGGACTAAAACTACTTTCAATTTCACATCCTACAGAACTTTTTAAGGCTAAATTTTTTATCTCATTATACCATTGGATGTATAATTATTTCAAGGAGGTTATTCCTTCCATTTGTAAAAATCACAACTTTTAATCCTTTTCAATTATTGTCCATATTAACCCATAGATGTTCTATGGAAGCCTACTTCTGGGTGTTTTATATTTAATGGGTATCAGTGTCCATCATACTATCTAGATCCTAAAAAAGAAATATTTCCAAAACAGAATAGACTATTATAGAAATGTGTAGATTACTCATCCTTGGTGATCTTAAGGCAAAAATTATATGACTTTGAAGATGGTCATTGAACAGAAACTTAAAAACAAATATATTAGTATGCAATACATATTTTTAACAATTGATCTCGAGAGAGGATACATTGATGAGAGGCCTAGATTTCTAATCAGAACACTTGATTTCAGTTCTGACTCCACCATTTACTATTTGTCTTAATCTAGGAAAATCACCAAATTTCCTTGAACTTTAAGTTCTCTCGTATGCAAAAGAAGATAATGATATTTTTTTCTTTCTACTTTTAGGGTTGGTTATGTGAATAAATTGTGACATTGTATTCATAATAAATAAGCACAAAGAATAAGCAAGTTGCTATTGTAAAAATCATGAAAATTAATTACATTTTAATATTTTGATGAAATATATAATTTGGATAATAATTAGAGAAAAGAAATAGGCATTTTCATTTTCATATTGGTTAAAACAAATAGAAATAATATAAGTATAACAGTACATATATCACTGATAGGCACTGCAGATAGATAATGATTCAAGATCAAATTTATAACAGAAAAAAAAACATTTTGGAAGCTGTGTATTATTCCAACAGTCTAAAACTGTTCCCTAGTAAAATTAAAAAAAAAAAAAAAAACATTTAAACAAATACTTTCATATTGATAGTATCTAATTATTGGTCTCAGAATACCATAATCTCCAGATAATCAAAATTTGCAGGTGACTTTTAAGGGAACAATGATACTTCAGAGCAGGTATAAGTAGGCTGCAGAATATTTTCAAATATAACTTATGTGTAGGAAGTAGTATGAGGAATATTATCCATGAGATGAGAAAAGAAGATGGAACAAGCATGAGGCAAGAATGAGTCATAAAAGATGGATAGCCTCAAAGTTACACTGATACCCATTAAATATAAAACACCAGAAGTAGGCTTCCATAGAACATCTATGGGTTAATATGGACAATAATTGAAAAGGATTAAAAGTTGTGATTTTTACAAATGGAAGGAATAACCTCCTTGAAATAATTATACATCCAATGGTATAATGAGATAAAAAATTTAGCCTTAAAAAGTTCTGTAGGATGTGAAATTGAAAGTAATTTTAGTCCACACAAAGAAAAATGTCTTTTAATGAATTTTTTAGGATATAGTACTGTTGTAATGCTATATGACACATTTTAATCACTATTGTGAAAAAAGAAGTTCAAATTTTGTCTTTTCCAAAATGTATTTATTGCTTTATCTTGGGTACATTATTATCCATAATTATTAAATCATTTTATTTTTAAGTAGGAGAAATAGAAATCTCAGGGTTCTTCTTCTACCTAATTAATTGAATTAATATGAATATTGACAAATGAAATAATTTTTAATATTAATATTCTTTAATGCTTTAATTGTTATCAGGAGCTATTAAGCATAGAAATTGTGACTCCATTCTCTGGAATTCTCAATTTCTAAAAATCCAGGAAGATTTGCATCTTCTGATTGGGAGTGAGGAAAGCATATGAATTTAAAAATAAACTTTTGCTGAAACTTTCAAAGATCATTACACTTGACTTATTATAACCACATACCATTTCATTATTTATTTGACCTCCTCTAAATGCCTTGTTTTGTATCTGTAAGTAACCAAAAAGCCTATCCTGATTAAGGGTTCTTTCCATGTTAGGCACCTTTCCCTATATTTCTCTTATTTCATTCTAAAGATGTATCAACAATTATCCCAAGATATTGGGACAAACCATCCCTCTTTATGAGTTCTGCCCTTCCTAAAACTCATTGAATAAAGGAGGAAAACTGGAACCAGATGCAAATCTGTGGTGTTCCCAGTCATATTACAGGATCAGAGAATAAATGAGATTAGGCAAGGCAAATATCAGGTAAGTCTTGACCAGAGTAGCCTTTTGTTGGAATTAATGGATGAAAGTGGAATATAGATATGTTCAGAAAAGACATAAATTAGGGAAGAGGTGGATTTCTGAAGTTCAAAAAAAAAAAAAAAAGAAAAAAATCAATACAGGCAAAAACAAATGAGCAAATAATGAGAAGAAAGATTTGATTCCAGTGTGAGAAAAAAGGGAAGAAGAAGGAGAAGGAGGAGGAGGTGGAGGAGGTGGAGGAAGAGGAGGAATAGGAAGAGGAGGAAGAAGAGGAGGAGGAGGAGGAGAAGGAATAGGAAGAGGAAGAGGAGGAGGAGGAATAGGAAGAGGAAGAGGAGGAAGAGGAGGAGGAATAGGAAGAGGAGGAAGAAGAGGAGGAGGAGGAGGAGAAGCAGGAGGAGGAGGAGGAGGAGGAGGAGCAGGAGGAGGAAGAGGAGGAGGAAGAGGAGGAGGAGGAAGAGGAATAGGAAGAGGAAGAGGAGGAGGAGAATAGGAAGAGGAAGAGGAGGAGGAGAATAGGAAGAGGAAGAGGAGGAAGAGGAGGAGGAATAGGAAGAGGAAGAGGAGGAGGAGGAGCAGAAGGAAGAGGAGGAGGAGCAGGAGGAAGAGGAGGAGGAACAGGAGGAGGAGGAGGAAGAGGAGGAGGAGGAGGAGGAGGAGAAGCAGGAGGAGGAGGAAGAGGAGGATGATAAAGAGAGAGAGCAAGTGATAGATAGAGACAGAGACAGAGAGAGACAGAGAAACATACAGAGAAACAGAGAAAGAGATAGAGATATACAAACAAATGTCAGTTATTACTCTCCATTAACTCTTTAGCGAGAGAAATTTCTCTAAAAGAATGAGGTCTAAGATCTTTTATCATCAGAATTGTAAATCTATTTTATCTGTCTCCCTTTTTTCACATAATTTTCACAGCTGTGCTTAGTTTCTAGGGATTGAAAGAACAACTTTTGGTTTCTAAATTATATGGGAGGAAAATATCTTCTAGTCTGACTTGTGGATATATTTCTATTTCTTAAGAAGTCTGAAAGGTTAGTGCTCATTGGCACCCCTCTATCTCTCCTGGAGAAATAAAAATATTTCAGTCCAGGGCAAAGTTTTTAATCAAACTTCTTTTTAATTTTAGAGAAAATGTCCACTTTGTTTAGTCCTTTATGAGCAACAGATTCCCATCATTTATATTTCCTAGTTTTCTTGCTCTACTAATAATGTGAAAAGAGAGCTTAGTGATATAATTTGAATGAATACTTGAATTAATGTGACCTAATTTTTTGTTAAATTGTATTACTTTCATTCCAGACCTTAGAATCACAGAATGTCAAAATAGAAAAGAAATCTAGCAGTCATCCAGTCCAAATCCTTGATATTTTATGGATAAAGAAAATGAATCTAGTTTATCTTGGTTAAAAGATTCTCCTTTTTCATTTATTCATTAATTTCTGAGACTATCATAATTCTATACATATATTTATATGCATTTGTTGATTAGTTCTTTTTATTTGCATGATTATTAAGAATAGCATTATGTATATAGATATCCAGCCAATGAATAAGGAAGACATTATTTCAGACCCCACAAGTACATATGGATGATCTCTATTCTCTCAATTGATAAGTTGCAGACCATTTGCTGTTATGCACTGGTAGAGAATTTCTCATTAGGAATTCCTCCAAACCAAAAAAAAAAAATCTTAGCTCCCTAGGGATGTAATTAATTTTACTCTTCAACTTGGTCAACATTTGCAGTTTCATCCAAAGACTGAACAGAAAGTACATATTGTGCTGTGCAGCAAGTACAGATTATCCAAGTCCATTTCAATGTTTAACTATTAGTTTTCATTAACCTTGATATGGGTCATATATCAGAAAGTAAAAGCTTCCATTTTTAAGTCAATCTAATATGGTGCCCATAATTCTTGGATGTTATATAATTTTTATAACTCTATACTATGCAACTGTCATAATTGTTACTCATGCTTAATGTTGTTTTAGGCACAAAAATTATTCTGTTATTCTTTCTAACTGAATAGCAATTTTTTTTTTTTTTAGAGGCAGAGTATGGAGGGCTTTCTTTTTTCTTTTTTTTCTTTTGAAAAAAATTTCTTTACAACATTATCCCTTGAACTCACTTCTGTTCCGACTTTTTCCCTTCCTTCCTCCACCCCCTCCCCCAGATGGTAAGCAGTCCTATATATGTTAAATATGTCACAGTATATCCTAGATATAATATATGTGTGTAGAACCGAACAGTTCTCTTGTTGCACAGGATTCAGAAGATAAAAATAACCTGGGAAGAAAAACAAAAATGCAAACAGTTTACATTCATTTCCCAGTGACTGAACAGGAATGTTACCAGTAATCAGAATATAGATGAGGCTTGATGGTCATTCCAATTCTTTTCCAATCTGCAAAATATTTCTGTTTCAAATAAACTAATTATGTTGTAGGGCTGCTCAACTAATTTAACCTCTGGAATTAGGGATTAAGCATTCTAGCACAAATATCTGCTGACCAAGCAAAGATTACTTAAAGATTTGTGTCTTTTTAGTAACAGACAATTGAATTCACATTTTTTATCTCCATTTATTGCTAAGTAAGTAAATTGAAAGACTAAAATCCAAGTAATACAGTATGGGACTCTGAGATTTTTCCAACAAGGGAAGTAATTAGTTAGAATTGCAATTTGTACAATGATATAAAGATATAGTTTGGTGATATTAATTCAAATGAAAGATATTAATCCATAATTAAGAACAGTAGAAATAAATAGAATATAAAGTCTGTAGAAGTAGTTGTAAAGTTAGATGCTGTTTAAGATAAGAAAAACTTGGTCAAGGAAAAAAAAATCATTTGCTTGAACCTATCTTTGATAGAAAGATGATAGAAACATCTTTGATGTTTCTAAGATGTTAATGTCCTCTTTGAAGAGTTTTACTCCTAGAACAAATCTTAAAATAAAACTAAGCAATGCTACCTGATTTTTTCCCCTTATTGGCAGAACAATTTATTTTAGAATCAGTGAGGTTCATTGCTGTTGAACAGTACTGAATAGCATGTCATAGTGCTGTATTTGTAGCAGCAACTCTGAAAGCAGACAATTTTCCAACCCATTTATTAAAGTGTATTCAATTTCCAAGTCAAATGAAATAGCAAAGAAATTGTTCCATATACAAAGCCTTGTATTAAGCAAAATGGGATTTTATATTCTACCCTCCCTCTTTTTTCTGATCCTTACTTTCTTGAAGCATTAGAATTCAACAAAATTGGTTAGGAAATGAACAGAGAAGAAAACTGAGTATGTTGTATTTATATTTGATATTTTATTGTCCTTGAGAATCTCTTTTTGATACTATGACTTTCCAAAGAATGAATATCCAATAGAAACACAGTGGAAAAGGTTTTTTTTTGACTAAGATAGAGTTGAGATCTGGATTAGAATCTTACTTTTGATATTTGCTAGTCATGTGACAAGTCAGATTCAGTAAACATTTATTAATTACCTACTATGTTCCTGGAATTGTACTAAGTCCTGGTAATACAAATGAGAAAATAAATACAGTCTCTGCCCTAAAAGAGTTCTCAAACTAATGAATAAAAACATAACAAAAGGAATTTTAAAGAGGGAGCCCACTAGTGGGTATCCAGCATGTAGTTTTATGGAGTTGAAACCACATAGAGCTACTGATGGAAAATTCCAAAAGTTCAGTGCATTTATTAAAAAAAAAATTGGGGGAGAAATTTATGAATCTATTCCTCATCCCTCCAATTAGATGCAGTTGAGAGAGTTAACAAAGTGTTAAATATCAAAAACCCTGTCAAATAGTATAGTGTTGAGACAGGGAAGTCATGATGATGTTCCATGGTGTTGAAACCAAACAGAGCTGTGATGGAGAATAAAGAGTTACATTTCTATTACAAATCAGTGACCTTTCTGAGTCTCTCACCTGTGAAATGCAAATGCTGAAATAGTCAAACGAATCCATATTGACTTAGGTATTCCTTCCAACTCAGACATGTCTTTCCACTATTATATATATTCACTATATGGTGTCCATCCAACATGGTAGACTTTTTTACTTTCTACTGACAGAAGAAAATTTGTGGACTTCTTCCTAAGTCTCTATTAAACTCTTCTTGGTCTCCCAATCTTCAGTTCACAGTCATAATGAATGAGCATTTAATCAAGAAGTATTCATTAAATGTCTATTATGTACCAGGTATTGGTTATACAAAGACAAAAGTGAAACAGTTTGCTGCCCTCAAAGAATTTCTATTCTAGCAAGAAGAGACGATATATGTGTAGTCTGTCACCTGCTCAGTACATGCAAAATTCAAGGCAATTTTGTCCCAGGTAAGAACTTCTATAATTCATTATTGCAAAAACTAAAAGATATTGAGAATAGTCAGGAAGATTATATTTTTTAAAAACAAAAGAAAAGACATATCTTGCATCTAATTTTGTTTTAGCAAATCCATGAAAAGCTCCAAGAATTGTATGCTTTTCAGTTCAAAGCATGCCCTGAGGAAGTGATCAGTGATCAATATTTGCCAAATGTTGTCTGTTATAGCACTATATGTCAGTTCTTTTAAAAAGCCAGTTTGCTTTTAGTAGAGTATGGTGGAGGTACATTTTGTTTTGCTAGAAAGAAGGAAGAACATAGAAAATGTCTTCCAGGGGAAAAAAAGCAACACTAGTTAGCATATAGTGTTTGATTTGAATGAAAACATTAAAATAGACTGCAATTGAAAGAGGGAAAGCTTAGTAAATCAATGAAATATTCTCTTGGCATCATCTTCTGAGTTTTACAACATTGACTGGATAAGGATGAGGATGAGTCAATTAAGTCCATTAGGATTTGCAATTTTTAGGATCTCAACTTTTTGCCCATTCACCTCCAGAAAATAATTGCTATCCTCAGAAATGTTATTTTGGTATTCAAATTCAGAATCTCATGGAAATGTATTCTGTGACTTAAGAAACCCTTTGGTAATTAAGCTTTTTTTCTCTTCTACTAGTGACTTTGAAAATGTATGAATTTTTTTGGAGATAAAAATGCTACTATATTATTTTGCTTTCTATGCATTATTAGGTCATAATTTATATGACCATGGCCTTGTATCTATGTGCAAAGTCACTTCAATTGATGTAATGGTGAACCGATTCTAAAAATCAAAATTGAGGGAGTTTAAATTTTTGTTGTGGTTGTTATTTTAATTTTACACATTTGACAAGGTTAAAAAAACCAGCAAGTAACCTTTTTTATGACCCTTTATCTATGATGCAGTCCTGTGAGGGATACAAACTGTAAGAGTATATCCTAGGAAGTCCATTGGGGTACAAATAAGTAACTTACCAAGAATAGCATAGCAAATGACTCCAGAATCTAGCTTTAGTGACTAAATTTAGCACACAATCCACTATATCATTCTGCCCTCTAATAGCTAATGGTGTAGTCTGATCTCTCCAAGTTAGACAATTTTATTTTAGCCTCTTCATTCAATAAGCAAACTGAGGAAGAAGTTTTTGTAATTTGTTTTGATTTGATCAGTCAATAATCAATAGAGACCCTATTTGCTTCAGTTTTGTTACTATAAAATGAACTAGAGAAGGAAATGGTAAACCTCTCCAGTATCTTTGCCAAGAAAACTCCAAAGAGATCCTGAAAAGATAAACATAACTGAAGCACAAAATTCCTCTTTTACAGATGAAGAAACTGAAGTTCAAAGTGACCTACCAAAGTTCACACAGGGAATAGGGATTTGAATCTGTCATTTAAACCCAGGTGTAATTAGAAGTCCAATACTCTGTTTACTGAAATCACTATTAATAGCATATATATTTTTTATTAATAGAGAATCCCCAAATCTCCAAATTTGAAAGGAGTCTAGATACCTTCTAGGCCAAACAATATATATTTTTTTTTAATTTCCTGTCAATCAGATCCTGGGAAACAGTGGGTCATTAAAGTTTTGGAGAGTTCTCAATTTTAAGAAGTTTTCTCTTACATCAAAAGTAAAATTTGCCATTGTGCAATTTCTTCTGCTGCTTCTATATCTGCTCTCATAGTTCAAGCAGAAAATGTTCATTTTTGCTTTTACATGACAATCTTTCAGGTAATTGAAAAGTTTTCTCTTTTACCCCTTCCCACTATCTTCTCTTTTTCAGGCTAACTGCCCTAATTTTCTACAATTCATCCCCAACTTAGCTGATGTTGAAACTTTTCACTATTGTGATTGCCCTTCCCTAGATCTTCTGCTTATTAATGTCCTTACTAAACTATACTCACATCTGAACAATGTACCACAAATCTGATCTTACCAGGACAAAGTTCCCTCCCTAGCACTGTATTCTTTGCCTTTCTTAAAGCATTCTAATATATTTGGCAATTAAATCAATTTCAAGACAATTACATTAAACAATAAATTCACTCAATGGAAATTGGTTACATTTAACATTTTTCATCTCAAAACTGAGGCAAAAACACCTACTATTAATATTATGACATGACTATTATTTCTTTAACACGTCAAAAGGTTAGTGATTTCAGTTATGTTAGTATTTCTCCAAGCAACATGGTTCATAATTCTTTCATACCTTAATAGGTGGTTTCATAAGTTTCTTTAGCCAAAAAAATTTACCACCCAGTAGCCAACATTATGATAATAGGCAGCTAGCTAGAGAAATGGATAGGGCAAGAAGAAATTCATTCAAATCCAACCTCAGATGCTTCTTAGCTGAATGACCCTGGCAGGACAATAAATATCATTCTGCCTCAGTTTTCACATTTGTAAAGAGAGGATAATAATAGCAACTACATCATAAGGTTTTGGGAAAGGTCAAATGAGATATTATTTATTCTTTGCAAACTTTAAATTTCTATATCAGTACTAGCTATTGTGTATGTTTTCAAACCTAATCAGTCTGATCTTTGATGCATAGTCTCTGTCTTGATTCATTTATACTCAAAGACATTTCATCGTGGCAAAATCTATCAAATTATCCTCCATTGATCTAGCTGTTAAGAACCCTTTGTTACCTCCATATAATGAGATTTGGAAGGAAGATATTAGTGGATCATTAGCCATACTACTGCCTAAATGTTTAATATCTGTGTAATTTATGTTCTGGTTAAAAACAAGTTATTTCATAATAGGTAAATAATGGTAGGACACCTTGATGATTCAGAGGAAAGAGAGCTGGATCTAGAGTCAGGAAGACTCATTTCCTGAGTTCACTTCTGGCCTCACCACTTGCTAACAGTGTAATCCTGAGCAAGTCACTTAACCCAGTTTGCTTCAGTTCTTCATCTGTAAAATGAGCAGAAGGAAAGGGCAAACCACTTCAGTGTATTTTTCAAGAAAACGAAACAGTGGTTCTTCTTATTTTATGTATGATAGACTCCTTTGGAAGGGTGGTACACTCAGTGGATCCCTTCTCAGAATAATGATCTTAAAGACACAATTATGAAGATCACCAAAGAAACCAATTATATTGAAATATAGTTATCAAAAAAATTATAAAACAAATGCACAAAGATCAGGTCAAGAACTCCTGATATAACCAGTGAGATGGGACAGTGGATTTTAAATCAGATAAGGTCGAATCTTGCCTTACACTTATTAATTGTGTGACTTTGCTAAAACATTCTCTTTGAACCTCACTTTTTTCAACGGTAAAATAGAAAGGTTAAACTAGATAATCTCAAAGATTCCTTTCATCTCTAAGTTTGTGATCCTATAGAAACCTTCCCTCTTTTATTCATAATGATTTCTATAGAACTCAATGAAATCAAATGAGGAAAAGAAGAAATCACTTCTAGGTAATTTAAAGAAAGAGCTCAGGAAAAAATTAGCTGTCAGTGAAATACTGTAAGTTTATATGCCAAAAAATGAATGAAACATATTATGTAATAGCCCAGAAAGTCTTTAATTGATAATTTTATTCCACTTTGATGCTCCCAGGGGTGTATTTTCACACAACAGTAAGTGTTAATGAGAAGAGATTGTTTTTCAGATACAAAAACTGGGGCCTGCTTTAGGGACAGTGGAAATATTATATGGGATCATTTGAAAAACATGATCATTTAAAAAAATTTCTGGAGCTCACAGGACGAGGTGAATGGTCAAAAACTAAAGTTTTCTTCACTGACAGCATTTGATGCATAGAAAATAATGTATCTTTACTTCTCTGAAAAACAAGCCTCCTTCTTTCTGATACTGTGTCTAGGCTGTTGTCCAATCTCTTGGATCAGTTAACAAGTCAATGTTGGCTAAGGAGGTAAGGATGGTGATTTCATTCATTTTGCTAGCAATGAAACTTTTATAAGGAGAGAAAGAAGCTGATAAAATATGAACCAGATTAATCAAATTTGTTTACAATCATGGCTTACCATAATTACCCAAATATCCCAGTTTAAGGAGAAAATATATATGTAAAATGTTCAAATGTATGTATGTGGGCAGCTAGGTGGTGCAGTGGATAAAGCACCAGGCCTGGAGACAAGGAAAACTCAACTCCCTAAGTTCAAATAAAGCTTCAACTGCTTACTGTGTGACCCTGAGCAGGTCACTTAACCCTATTTGCCTCAGTTCCTTCATTTGTAAAATGAGAAGGAAATGGCAAATCTCTCCAGTATTTCTGTCAAGAAAACTCCAAATAGAGTCATGAAAAGCCAGGCAAAACTGAAATGATTGAACAACACATGTATTACATGTGGATGTGAATCTATATGCATATATATATGCATATAGATAGACAAGGAGAGAGCGAGAATACTTCTAAAATATTTCTTTACTCAATAGTGATCTAGAACCACTGATGCTTTTTATTATCTGCATTATTACCTTCTAGCCCAGATGATGCCTGAGGGATAAGAACTTGTTGGTTCTATGATTTCATTTTTATAGAGAATTCCCTAAAGAAATGAGATTCCCTACCAAAGCAGGTTGGTAGCTCTTTGCTAAGAAATTGAGAATTACCTAGAGCAGTGAAGTCAAAGTCAGAAGGAGAATTGGGGAGATTAATCCATTGATAAGAATCCCTGCTGAATACACATTAATTAAGTTTTAAAATGTAGTGGTTTTTTGTTATGTTTTATTGTATTTTTATTTATTTTGTATTTATAGATTATAAAATAGTATGTATATAATGCTATATGCCAGGCACTATGCTAAGTGTTTTATAAATATCTCAATTAAATCCTCAAAACCTCCTGGGAGATAGATTTCATTATTATTCCCACTTTACAGTTAAAAAAACCCAGGCAAATAGCAGCTGACATGTCCAAGATATATATATATATATATATATATATATATATGGAGAGAGAGAGAGAGAGAGAGAGAGAGAGAGAGAGAGAGAGAGAGAGAGAGAGAGAGAGAGAGAAGTAGAATGTTGTAATAATTGGACCTGGAACTCAAATCTTAACTCTGCTCTTTAAATTAAGGCTTTAGTTGTCATTTACTCCTCTGGGCCTTAGTTTCCTTATCTGTAAAATGAGATGTTAAAATTAGATATTCCCTTAGGCCCACCGAGATCTAAATCTGTGGTCCCATATCCTTTCACAAAGTGAAAACAACTTTGTGAAGTAAGTAGAGTTTGGAAATATGATCAAACCCATAGTGTAGAAGGAGGAAAGTGAAACATAGAAAGGTTTTATTGCTTTTTTTCCTGCAATGCTATCTGAATTCATAGTAAGGCTGTGTTTTAATTTTTTGATCTTTTTTTCTTCAGACCAAATTGTATCAAGGGAATAAATGATATGTTCATTGGTAGTGTTATGCCCATAATTTTTGTTTTTCCAAAAAGGAATAAAAATCAATTTTAGATTTTCTAGATACCAGTGATAGAAAACCAATTTCTTAGGACTTAGATAGTCTGAAAATATTGCCATTGCATTTTCAAGTATAATGTATTTCATATTGATCACAGTAATACCAATAATAATACTAGTTTGTTTTTATATCATGCTTTAAGATTTTTAAGGGGCTTTTTAAAATATTTTATTCTCACAACCTTGGGAGGTAGATATTATTATTATTTTCATTTTAAAGATGAGAAAATTGATGCAGAGCTTACATGACTTACTCAAGTCACAGCTAAGGCTGTATTTGAACTGAGGTTTTCCTTATTTGAAGTCCAATGTTTTATCTTGTAGACAGAAGCCCACAGCCAGCTCCAGAACTACAAGACAAGAGCTTCTAAGAGTTATAAGACTTAACTATTGACAGAGAAAATTTATCCCATAATGTGCATTCCATTTCATATCCTATTTAAATAATAAAATAAGTCAAGGGAGGATATAGTTTTCTATCTTGTTAAAATATGACTGATGCATGACTTATATTCTTGCATAGGATTAGAATCCTTATTTATTTAAACCCCACAGTAAAAACATCAGAAAGTATAACTTCATGGCAGAAAATCTTTCAAAAACATATGTCAGCTTCTTTGGCCTTCAGCATGCTCTCCTATAAAATGATGAGGTTGAACTTAATGATGTCTGCCCCTGAAGGAGTTTGGAATTGTTCTACACAAACTAGCTAATGGTTCTAACAACAGTTTATCATGATCTTTCTAATGCACCTTGAATCTTAACTTGGCATCAAAAAGCCTCTGGACAATTTTCCTCTCAATCCTTCACTCCTGCTTACTTCCCCATCCCCAGATATGAAGAGCCCCTTTCCTGAATCAGCCTTCAGATCTTGTTGAAAGGGATCTTTGTTTATCATATTATTACCATAATCCTTCTTTGGGAAAAAGGAAAAGATTGTATCTTTTCCCCCCCAGCTCATTAATAAAGCTATTTTTCTCATTGGGAGGTATTATTTTTCCTCAGCTAACTCTATCTCTTTCATTCAAAACAAACCAAAAAAAAAAAAAAAATAGCAGAAAGACAAAGTGTTGCTACTCTTTTAGCTTGCTAGGTAATTCATAAATACCTATATTCTCCTGGAGGAAGATTCTCTATCTTTTAATTGCTCTTTTTGCCCTCCTTACACTGAACAGAATAAAATCTTTGTTTGTTTGTTTGTTTGTTTGTTTGTTTCTTTCTTTTTTTCTTTTTCTTTCTTTCTTTCTTTCTTTCTTTCTTTCTTTCTTTCTTTCTTTCTTTCTTTTTCTCTTCCTTCTTTTCTTCCTTTTTTCCTTCCTTCCTTCCTTTCTTTCCTTCCTTCCTTCTTTCTTTTTTCCTTCCTTCCTTCCTTTCTTTTTCTTTCTTTCTTTCTTTCTTTCTTTCTTTTTTCTTTCTTTCTTTTCTTTCTTTCTTTCTTTCTTTCTTTCTTCCTTCCTTCCTTCCTTCCTTCCTTCCTTCCTTCCTTCCTTCCTTCCTTCCTTCCTTCTTCCTTCCTTCCTTTCTTTCTTTTTTCTTTCTTTCTTTCTTTCTTTCTTTCTTTCTTTCTTTCTTTCTTTCTTTCTTTCTTTCTTTCTCATTTCTCTTTCTACCAACCTCCTGTCTTACCTCCCAAAAGAAAAGAAAAACAAAATCCTTGGGAAAATAATAGTTAAGCAAAACGAATTTCCATATTGGCTAACTCCAAAAATACATGTCTTCTTCTGCATATTCATTCCATCACTTCTCTATAAAGAAGTGTTTCATGTTTCATCTTGGATCCTCTGAAATTGTAGTTGATCATTGTATTGATCACAGTTAAGTCTTAAAATAGTTTGCTTTTATCATTTCTCCCTGCATTATAATGTTCCATTACATTCATATACCATAATTTGTTCAGCCCAATTGATGACCACCCCCTTAGTTTCCAAGTTTTTTTTTTGAAGAAAAAACTGCTATGAATATTTTTGGCATGCATAGTATGTTTTTCCTCTTTCTTTAATCTCCTTGGGGTATAGATCTAATAGCCTTCATTTTTTAATCTTTATTCAAAAACTTGATAGGTATTTGTAGTACTGTTTGACATCAAAACTACCTCCTATTAAAAGAAGAATATTTTTTAAGATAGAACTTTAACAGTATAAAATAGCAATCAAAAAAAGATTTGAACTTGATCCAGACTTGGATTTGATTTGAGATCTTCCAAATAAAACTCTACCCATGGTTTTTAAGAGTCTTGGTTGACCCTTTTTCACTCTTGCCATGCTTGGCCATCATCCTTATTGACTTAAGACAATTTCTGATGGCTTTTAAAATCCTTGGATATTTTATGCTCATAGTTTCTTAAATTCTTCAATTCCTGTAATCTTGATTTGTTCTTTCTTCCATAGTCACACTTTAGGATTTTTTTTAATGTATTCATTTATTTAAAACTTAAAGACAAAATAAGAAAAAAAAAAAACAAAATAGAAAAACAAAGACAAAAACAAAACAAAGGGGAAAAAAGTTGACGTGTACCTAAAAACATTGGAGAGGATTCAAAATATACAACAGCAAGTTTCTGTTTCAAGAAAACATATATAATAGAAGACATTGTATTGATAACTCTTCATCTTTTCTTTGCTTGTAGGGATTTTTGTTGTTGTTGTTGTTTGCTATGCATGTTTTTACTTTATTCTTTTTCTCCCTTTCCTGTCTCCCAACCTTCCCCAAACAGATTATAGTTAAGCATGGATACACACCCACTCACCCCCCAACACACATCCAATTATATGTGTGTGTGTGTGTGTGTATGCCTACATACATATTATACACATATGCACACACCTATATACAAATATACATGTTCATATGAACACACATCTAAATAATATTAATATGGCTGACATATAATGTTGTTTTCTTTCTTGATTCTCTTTTTAAAGTTTGACTTTGAGATTAGTGATTACTATCTTTTTTTTTCTGATAAATTCTACTCCTGACCATTGTTATTATATTTGTATATATCTCTTATTTCCTATTCCTGCTAATTCCTACTTTACTTCTACCTGTTAACTTGCCCTGCTATTACTTAAACTTCTCATTGCCCACTGCCCCCATGGGTTCCTTTCTTATCTTCTCCCTCACACTTTCCCTTCCTCCTTATCCCATCTTTGCTTAACCTACATACTTATTCCACTCCCATTGATTTATGCACCTTCTATACCCACCTTATCTTATTCCATCACCCCTCATTTCTTTAAAGATTTTGGAGGGTGCTCTTGGTATATGTGTGTGTGTGTGTGTGTGTGTGTATGTATGTGAGTAGATTTTCAGAATTACCAAACTTCTTCCTCCACTTAATTTCTCTGTGTTGGTCCTTGCTATCACACCTCATTCATATAGCATAATTACTATTTTTTCCTGGTTAGGATCACATCATATTTAGCTATACCCCAGTCTTTCTTTTGGACTATCCAATTACTAATGTGGATTTCAGAGATGTGGTTTATATTTCCATGTTTAAAACATAAATAACTTGTCTTTATTGAGTCTTTTGAAATTAGTCTTTGATGCTGCCTTTTATATGCCAAATTTTCTATTGAGTTCAAGTTTGTTTGAGATAAAATCCTGAAAATCTGACAGTTCATTAAATATCCATTTTTATTAAATATTATACTTAATTTTGCTGATATAATATTTTTGGCCAAAACCCTAAGCTCTTTTTATTGTTAATATATAGTATTCCAGTACCTTCAATTTTTAATTGTAGGCTCTGAAAAAAAAGTTTATGCGATTGTTATTTTAACTTCAGCATATTTAAATTATTGTTGTTGATTGTAAACTTTTATCTTTGATCTGGGGGCTTCAAAATTTAACAATGATGTTCCTGTATGTTTTTTCATTGGATCATTTTGATGTGGTGATCAATCAATGGATTTTTTTCGACTTCTACTTTTTCCTCTTGTTCTATCACTTCAGAATAATTGATTATTTCTTGTATTATGATTAAAGTTCTTTTTTTTTGGTCTTAGCTTTCAAGCAGTCCAATTATTCTTAAATTTTTTCTTCTTGATATATTCTCCAGATCAGTTGTTTTTCCTTATGTTTCACTTCTTCTTTTTTTCATTCTTTATATTTTGTTTTGTTTTTTCTTGACCTCTTATACATTCAGTGACTTCCCTGTGCCCAATTCTAATTTTCAAAGAGTTATTTTCATCTTTAATACTTGGCATCCCCTTTTCTAGTTGCTTAACTTTTTTCATAATCTTTTTGTTTTTCTTGGATGGTTTTTATTTTAGTGTAGTTTTTAATGTCAATAACTCTCATTTGATTTTAAAGTTTTTTGAGTTCTATAAATTCTTTCTGGTCAGGGAACTATTAGACATAAATCTTTGTGAATAAACATAAATAAAAAGAAGCTCTTTTTATTTTAGTGTCCTCCTCTGAAGATGTACCCTGATCTTCCCTATTTTCATAGTAAGTTTTTACAGTTAGGTTCTTTCTTCTTTGCCTTTTTTTTCTAATGAAAATTATTAGTGAAAGCACCTCTAATCTTGAGGTGGGGGGATGCTATCTCAGGCTTCACTTCAGCTCTCTCCTCTGACCAGGAATCTCAAATCATAAGCATTTCTCCTGCAGATACCCACAGCCAGTAGTGTTCCTTTTACACTGCTTCTGCACTTGCTGGCTGTGCTGCTTCCTTCTCATCCAGGGTTGTGTTTCTGCCACACAGCTGGGTCTGGAGTTTCTAATCAGCCTAGGTTCCCTCAGTCTTATTTGATTCAGACCCCAGATTCCCAGGAGGAGGTCTTTTACCTCCTAGGAAGTCCAGGAAGTAAAATTTCCTGTGATTATGACTGAGGGTTCAATTGGTGTTTCCAAAGAACTAGTCTGGAGGTATTCACACTTCACACTGGTTCAACCCTAAAGAAATGAAGAATGAATTTGGTTTTCAATTTGCTTGTTTTCAAATACCTGCCACTTAATAACCTGCATCCAAAACTAAATTGTGAGGTCCCAATTATTTCACCACCCACCCAAGGTGACTTTTATATATAAAACTACTGTGATCTCTCTTTTCTGCACAATGAATAATTTGGGGTTCTACCATGCTTATCTGTAAAATTGTGAAATTAAGGCTATATATATAATCTCTATGAAAATATTTTATTAACTTTCCTGAGTAAGTCTACATTAGGTTACTCATTGGTTTGTGTTGCTATATGGCAGCAGTTTTGTGATTTATTATTTTAAATGACAAACAGGTGGAACTTTGAATAACTATTTAAGCAACCATTAGCTACAACCTACAGCATTGTTGCTATTGAATAAGCATAAGATAAATTATAGGGTTTGTCTCTCTTCTCCCCTGCTTACTTCCCCAGTTATGTCATACATCAGCATTCTTTTTATCTTGATTAAATATATCTTAGTAATCAGATATTACAGCATCAAATAGTAACTCTGTCCCGTAATTGTAGATGATAAATGGCAAGTGGACTCTGTATTTGGCAACAATCAAAGTATGTTCTGATTCACCTAAAGTTCTCAGTTGGAGGCATGTGGTCTTTTTTTTATTTTTCACTCTTCCAATGAATTTATTCTTTACTATCTCAGTTTAAATATTTTTTCTGTAGTTATGGAAGATGATAAATGTGGGGTTCTGAATTTTTGTTGATGAATTGAATACATATTTCCTAAGAAGCTAAAATCATGACAAATTAGTAGATAACTAAAGTTCCCATTTGCCTCAAGAAGAGGTGGGGGCTTTTTAATTGTTGGGTTTTGGGGGAGGATGTAGGGTTATATGTAACTCTTAATGATTTTATCATTCTTAAAAAGGTTGACTTTTGTTGTTTTTTTTGTTTGTTTGTTTGCATTTCATTTGTTTTTAAAAGCTAAGGGATTTTTATTTGGAATAGCAGTAAACAAATGGGATTGAGTTTTCACTTCAAGAGTAATGGAACAAAGCTTGTAAACAGTTGAGGTTTTTTTTTTCAAGCTGAAAACATTGAATCTTCATTTAAGATTCACTATTTTTAATCAGAGAATTGTCGACTTTTTTTGGCTCCACAAATAACAAATAATTTTCTTGCCTTTCTTCAGCTTCTGATAATTTCCTAAAAGACACCTTTGAAGGTGGCATAATTATTTTCCCATTTAATAAAATGGAGTGAATGCTGCCTTTAAAAAAAAGACATGACAGCATTTTAAAAGAATCATACTAAAGACAAAAAGTTTTTTTTCCCCAAGTTGCCTAACAGGAGGGTGCCTATTAGTTCATTTTCTCCTTGACAACATAAAAAATTCTTTAAATATGACACCATATGATGTTTACAGATTAAGAAAAAATATTTAAAGTCAGTTGTTTAATAAAAACTGATCTTCTATTTGAGAAGCTATGTCTAGGTAGACTTCAAAGTGGATGGTGTTAAAAGCAATTTAATTCTTGGACTATTTAGTCACAGAGGTACTTTAACTTCACTTAATAAAAGAGGTAAAAAAAAAAAAAGCAATAATAATCCTTCCTGATCCCATGTCACTGGATAATTCCAAAAGCAATTAAAAGACTCTTCAAGCTTTTACTTATATTTTGAAACTCTGAGGAGAGAAATGCTGTTTCTTAGTCTCAGTTTGAGGTTGCAAAATTTTTTCATTTATTTCACATAAATATCAGCCAAAGTTTACCTTCTCCATCTCTAGTTTCCTTCAAATCCCAGTTAAAATCCCAGATTCTACAATCCTCTCCTGGTCTCCTTTAATGCTGGTCTTCCTGCTGTGTCTTAAAGTATCTTGTATATACATATACATATACACACATGTATTCATGAACACATATATGTAAAAAACTGTACATGCTGTTTTTCTGGTGTCTCCTTCATTAGATTTTCTCTGTATCCTTAGAATTTATCATAGTGTCTAGAAAATAGTAGACTTATTATAATTGTGCAACTATAAATCCTTATTGATTTGATTTATGTTTTACTGAAGAGAGAAAATAGCATATATTTTATATCTATAGATATATGTTAGAGATGTGTATATATGTGTGTGATATGCATATGGAAAATATCTTTGTACTTAAGCAAAATTGTCATTTGTATGACTTTAGAAATGGCTTGTGTTCCAAAAAGCCCATTTTGTAGGATAGTTATTTCAAATTTGGAGTATATCTTCCCATATATACTACCAGATACTAAAATGAATATGTGACCTCACTAATTTAGAAGTTCCTTCCAGAGATGGAGTTTACTACTTCTTTATGCTAGCCTATCCTCTATGATTCTTGTCTATATCCTCCCATATGGTCCATTAAACATTCTGGAGTCCTTTCTTGTTTTTTTCATGTATCTGATAGTTAGCCTTCTTTCTCTTCCTGTCATACATTTCATTCTCATTATCTTTTACTCCTGTTTTTTAATGTTTATCATGGTTTATGTGCCTTAGCCTGCTCACACATATCATGTAGCCTTTTATTTATCTTTGTTGGATATTCATTTTAAATTCTTCAGATACTTATTTTCAGATACTTGCAATGGTAGCAATATCAGAAGAATATTGATATTAAAAAGATGGGCCTTTATTTCCAGAGGAACCTTGAAGTCATTAATGGAATTCTATAGTTTTCTAGATAAAAACCTAAGACACTCTCATCCTGCTATTCAGTCTAGTTGTACATAATGATGGATAAACTTTACAGGTTACCTATCCAATACACAATCTTGGTTATAGATTTTCTTCACCCATTTGGTCTTTAGGATATGCATTGTCATGCCAAATTTTGAACATAAATCTCTTCTAAGAGGTTTTTCAATGTACTCAGGCTCATTTCAACCAGAACAATGTCATCTGCAAACAGAATCATTTATAAGGTGTCACTATCCATGAGGAATATTTCTCCATCTTAAATTCAGGCTTAGATATCTTCCATCTATATCTTCCATCTCAATAGCAAACACCTTTACAATTCTTATTGCTTTATGTTACAGCAAATGTTTCTATCAGAGGTTTATTTCAGTTGTTATGTCTTTCAAGGAATTTTGAATGATTTTCAATATGTAATACACATTAGATCAAATCCTTACAAGGTGTTAAGTCACTAGTATTGATAGAAACAATGCTTAAGTTAACGCCTTTGAGAGTTCACACATTAGCTCACACATTAGTTCACAGGTTTGGGAGATTTCAGGGTTCAGTATGAGATATCCAAATTCACACCTCCTATAATCCCACTCTCAGAGGAGGAGTCAACCTTTGAGTTTACACCTCTAAAAGAGCATAAAAACAGCTGAGCTCAGTCAGGAGAGTTCAGTTGAAAAGATTGAAAGGGGAGCATCAGTTGGAGATTGAGAAGCCACGAGTCAGAGTTGAGCTAGAGGCAGAAGCTGGAAGAGCTAAAAGAAGCTGCCAAGAGCTCTTGGAACCAAGCAGAGAGATAGGACTCTAAGAAAGCTAACTGGGCCCAAGGAAAGAGATAAGACTTGGAAGGAGAAAATAAAAGTTTGGATTTTATCAGCTGGCTGCATTTGAAGTGATTATTACTTGGAACTGAAAACTAAGGCTGCCTCCAGAAAATCTCCCCAAGAAACCTGCTCCCAGAGAACTATTATATTATAGAAAAGAAGAAGAGTACCACAAATATGGATATAAGACATAGTGAAAAAAATCTTTTAGATAGTATTTTGCTCTATTGAATTAAATTTATTTTCATGATATTCAGATTATAAGCTTAATGGGATTTTATATTCCTTTATAATTTAAATCTATTGTAAAATGGTAAAGATGTGGTCCTTTATCAAATATTACTAACAAAATCCATTGCTACTAAATAGTCCAATTGGAGATATCTTTAATTTGTATAAACATGATTTATATTTTGTATAGAAAGGTGAGTGGATGTATGTTTTCTAGATTTTTTTTTTTTTTGGCATTAAGATTCAAGAAATTTCCAAATCTTTAATATTTCCCTTCCCTTCATATACATTAAATATCAATTCCTGAGCACTCACAATTGTGTATTCTTCAGCCTACATTTCCTTTATATTCAGTAGGTTCAATCTGATTGTTTTTTGCCATGTGTTTTCTCTTTCTCACCATTTCTATCTTCTCGTCATTGATTGACTACCATGATTTTAGGATCCAAGTACTGGTTCCATTGTTCTTGATAGTGAAAATATTGTATTATTAATCTTTACAAATCTTTTTTCCACTTTTCTTCTTGATTGCCAAGAAGGAAGGAGATGGTTTGACTTTTGTTGTTGCTGGAGTTGTTGCGGTGTTTTATGCTGCTGATTTTTGTTCTTAAATGCTCCTGGGATGAATTGTTGGGTTTTGAACTCCTGCCAAGCTTTCCTTTAACTTATTTATCCTCCACTTCTTCTCTCTCCTTAATAGAAGCATTGTTTGTAATTGTCTATTACCCTTTTTTATAAGATTTTACAGATCATTTCATAACCTATAGCAATGTTAACTCTTATTACCATTTCTTTCTGCTTTATAAAGTAAATAAAATATTTGTTAACAAAGATGTTTTTTGGACTCTTTTGGTCTTATTGTATCAGAAGATTTATAACAAACTTCTGCAAGAAGTTAGAATTTGAATCAATATCATTTCTATTATCTATTTCCTGTTTTCATTACTAATTTTTTCTTTAAATAGTTTTGGATTTAGTTGTTTCAACTACGTACCACATAATTTTCTCATTATATCTTCCTGTTTTATAATAATACTTAACTTTGCCCTGAAAGGTAGATGGTCTGACTATATATAAATAATTGATTCAGGGATAATCACTAGGATAACCACCATATAAATAACAAGTTTTCTAGTCTGTTAAAAATATAACTATTTGGTTTTTTTGTGTGATATTGTTGCCAATGCATATAAAATATTTTCTCAAAAGAAAATGTTTATGCTTTGAAAGCATGAGCTTTCTGTATGATATTTGTCTTTCCCTTCCTGCCTCTGCTTCTGATTTTCCAAACTTTGCCACCATGTTTTTGTTATTATCTTATCCTGCAACTTTAATGTCTGGGACCTCCTCACTTTGGAACAACTATCCACCCTATGGATTTTGCACCCTAGAATATCATCCTTCTCCTACTGGTGAATTTTTCTCAAGGTTTCCATTTGGGGCCAAAGATTCAGGATATAAAACTTTCCATTCTCCCTTGATTTTACTGCTGATTTCCCCACATTCAACACCATATTTCTGAACAGAGACATTTTACATATATATATATACTGTTAAGGACTGTACTATTAAGGACTGTTAGAGAGTCTCCAGAACTTGTCTTTTTGAGTTATCATATTTTGGTTCCACATGCTTGTTCATTGCTCTAGTAATAAACATATTTCTCACAAAAGTTTCATGAAGTTATGATTATCTGTTGAACACAAACAACTATACACACTTTTCAGCTCCATTTTATGCTTTGTCTTGGAGATAATCAAATATCCCATGAAATTATCTTCTTTGACTCCTTTGAATATATAATAAAACCAGCTCCTTTCTATTTCTCTACAAAGAATACATATAGGCCATCCTTCCTAAACTTGGTTGAAACTTCCTCTTTTTATTTCATTTCTGGAAAACACATCAAGATTTATATTCTTCTCCCTTGGGAGTATGTAAAACTTGTTAGACACTAGATAAGAATCTCACATTTAGAGAAACTATAGTCAAATTAAAGTTTATGAACCATCTAACACCAGCAATTTTTAGCTTTCTCTGCCTTTTTTTTAAAAATCCTTCCTTTACTGTCACTTCAGAAGCAGAAGGGGCCTCATAAGATTAAAGGTCATATTGCTTAATTGTGTTTTGTTTTATGAGTTTTCATGGACAAAAAAAAAAAAATTACCAAATGACTAGTCCACTGATAATGAGCCTTTTTGTACTTTGCTGCATTAGTTATCAAAAATCATACTTGGTTTGTTACCAAGAATATATTTTCCTATGCAAAAAAATTGATTAATTGAATTTTGTGGAAAGGTTTTTAACCTTTTATGTAGCTAAACTGAGAGCTAATTTTGGAATCAAGAGGATATCAAGTACCTAAAAGGGAAGAATACAATAAGAACTCCGCTCTCTTTCTTGGGAATAGACTGACTCTAAGCCAGCGTTTTGAATCAGGAATCTATGAACTTGTTATATATATATGTAAATGTATATGCATGTTTTCTGTATGTACTGTGTATATGCATTGTATACATACATGTATATATACACATATATTTGCATATATTTTAATAACTATATTTAAATATAATTATTTTCCTTCCTAAACCAATGTATCCTCTTTCATGTATTTAAAGATATTATTCAGAGAAAGAGTTCATAAGCTTCACCAGACCACCAAAGAGATCAATAAACAAAGAAGAGTTGAAAATCCTTTTTGTAAATAAATGTTTTAAATATATATTTTTAGGCTGAGGCAATTGGGGTTAAGTGACTTGCCTATAGTCACACATCTAGTAATTACTAAGTGTCTGAGACTGGATTTGAACTCAGGACAGCTTTCTATCCACTGAGCCATCTAGCTGCCTCTAAATGTTTTAAATACTAACCTTGCTATACACTGCAACTCCCAGGTCTTTCTTACAAATTTGATAATGCCATAAATGATTTAATAAATCAGAGGTATTTTAAAATTTAAACAATATTTAGAATTCAGAATGGAAAATGGTGTTCTCCTGCTTTCATTAAAGTCCACCAACCTCTCAGTTTTCTAATTTGCTAAATGGAAACATTGAGCAAATCAATGAATTCATGAATTCTATTCTCTTTGTCCCTCGCCAATTCACTTTATAGCCTCGGAATTAGTAATAGGATTTTATACTTTATAAGACTTGCCTACAAAAACTTAAAACTTTAATAAAGAGAGTATGGTCCAGTGAAAAGAGCTGTAGAACTGGGATTAGAGATCTTCATTTTTTTGAGGCAATTGGGGTACAGTGACTTTCTCAGGGTCACACAATTAGTGTCTAAGGCTGAATTTAAACTCAGATTTTCCTCACTTCAGGGCCAGTACTCTAAACACTATCCACTAGTGGTCTTCATTTTAAATCCAACTTCTGTCATCTGTCATTTAATATACATGTGACCTTTAGTCTTCATTTTTGCAAAATGAGAGAATGGTTTCTAAGGTTCCTTCTAATTGTAAATCTATATATGATCCACTGAAATTTCCCAGTGGTGACCAATTGCTGCCATTTTATTAAAGATGAGAGTTGAATTCAGAAGGGTCAGTTTTTCCCAGGACAGATATCTAAATGATGACATACCAAAAAACTGGAGCAAAGGACATCTGAGTCCAGACTCAGGTTGGTCAAAATTTGCTTGCTTTGCATTGATTTGCTTTCTCCCTGAGAAAATAAATGTTTTGATTTTAGATCCCGTATGAATTGTAAATGGACAGGACCCTAAAAGCAAAGTTCATTAATATTATGAATTAAACAAGTTCAGAATGAAAAAGAAATTTCTAAGGTCAAAAGATTCCAACTAATGGATCCTTATTTTTCAGTGCTTGATCAAGAATATTTGATATGCCTTTGTATTTGCTAAGATGCTATGTCTATGTTTTTGGGCAATGTATTTAAACTGTGCCAGCCACTACTGAGATGCTTGAGGCACACAGCCTGTGTTTGTGTAGCAAGAATCATGTTGGTCCCCGAAGACACTGCACTCACCCTCAGGCATGAGATGTGGCCAAATCAGGCAAAAGAAAAAGAGCATTGACAAGCTTGCAGAATGAATGCTAATAGCCACTGCAAAGAACGGAATGTCAGCAAAACCCAGTGCTTTCCAGGGGAGCAGCAGATAGCCAAGAGTCTGAGATTACTACAAGGAAGCTGATTATTTTGTACTCTGATGGTCATAGCTTATTTTTCTAAGAGCCACAGTGATTCATTACTTAAGTTTCCCTAAAGCATTTTGAAATCATCTCTATCAAGTATCTAAGAAAACTAAAAGGAACTCCATTTTTCTGAATTGTATACCATATATGATATACATATATATATATATATGTATATATATATATATATATATATATATATATGCACACATGCATATAGATGGATTCTATATTCACAAACTCTAGTGTTACAGTCTTAGACATGCTTGTAGATGCAAGGGGAAATATTTTCCTCATTCCTAGACAAATTTCTAGACAGTCTTTCTCCAAGAAATCTTAGCTGAGGACTTTCTACCTTATTTCACCCCTGAGTTCAAACCAAGTTTCAGACACTTCCTAGCTGTGTTACTTTGGTCAAGTCACTTAATTCTGTTTGCCTCAGTTTCCTCATCTATACAATGGAGAAGAAAATGGCAAACTAATATATTTGTCAAGAAAGCCTCAAATGAGGTCACAAAGAGTGAGAAAGACTTTCTTGTTAGCTACGCCACAGGGCATTTTCTACTATAATGGGAACTGAAAGAGGAAAGGGGCATTATAGAGAACAATTTTCTTTGGCAAAAGATTATTGGCATCACTGAGCAGAAAGTTAGAAGAACATATGTAGAAGCAAAGCTGTTGCTACCTGGCAATATATGTGTGTGTGTGTGTGTATGCATGTGTGTGTATTTATATTTATATAGTTATATATAAATGCATATATTAATATATACATATATTTATGTATAAATTCATATATGCAAACACATATATATATGTATGTATATAAAACTATAAGAGGAACAATCTGTTGGGACACTGTCTCTGAGAGGAGAATGGCTTTAACAAGGTTGATTTCATTTTATTGGACCTCAACTAGTAGTTATATTTTGTTTGTTTTTTTTTCCACTGCCCTACAGCTTTCTATTGAGTTTTTAAAAGTTGTATATGTGGTTCCATACAGTGAGTTTCCCAGATTTTTTAGGGTGGTGATGGTGGTGATCAGTCATGTCCAACTCTTCATGACCCCATTTGGGGTTTTCTTGGTTTGCCATTTCCTTCTTCAATTCCAGATGAGGAAACTGAGGCAAACAGAGTGAAGTTTCTTGCCTGGAGTCACACAGCTATTATTTGAGGTTATATTTGAGCTCAGATGATTCTTTCTGATTCCAAGCCCAGGACTCAATGCATTATGGTTTGAACTTGGGAAGTAGGAAATCTAGTGATTCTCTTCTTAAACATCTGATAGTCTCCTTTGCTGACTTAACATCAATATCACTACTTCCAAGTATAGGAGTATCCTAAGACTCATATCTTAGCTCTTTTTGTCAGTTTTCTCCAAATCTAACTCTTGGCTTCCTTCAAGTCTTACCCAAACCTGTATCTTCTACAAATAATTTTAACTGGTGGCTAGAACAGAGCATTGGGTTTGGAGTCAGGAGACCTAAGTTCAAATCCATCCTCAAACTCTTTCCAGCTGATCCTGAACAAGTCACTTAACCTCTATCAATTTCAGGTTTCCCAATTATAAAATGGAGAAATAATAGTACCTACCTCCCAGAATTATTATGAGGATCAAATGAGGACAATTGTAAAGTGCTTAGCACAATGCCTATATTAATGTTAGCTATTGTTATCATTGTCCTGGTTGGTTCTTTTGTTGTTGAATCATTTCAGTCATGTCCAATTCTTTATGACCTCATTTGAGGTTTTCTTGGCAAGATACTGCAGTGGTTTGCCATCTTCTCCAGCTCATTCTATAAATGAGGAAACTGAGGCAATTATGGTTAAGTGACTTGACCAGGGTCAGACAACTAGGAAGTATCTGAAACTTGATTTGAACTCAGGTTCTCTTAATTCCAAGGTTGGTGCTCAGTACTACCTAGCTGCCCTGATTATCTTTCTTTTATTGAGATATTATATTATATTATGTTATAATATAGTATATATTATATAGCATTATATATAATATGACATATATTATTATATTATATATGTGCATGAGCACACATAAATTTTTATAGATATATGTATGTATGTGTGTATAGTTTATACATAGTTATTTGCATATTGTTTTCTTCCATTAGACTGTGAGAATAGGTACTGAATTTGAAGGTGATACTTTCTTAGTATCTCCAGTGTTTATTTAACACAATTTCTAGCACATAGTATGTATGTGTTGTTGATTGAAAATACCATACTTTTATTTTAAAAAAAGAAATTCAATCATGTGAAATAATAAAATTGTATTTGACTCTAAAGGAGAGAAATGATAAGGCACCTACCTAAATGACATGTTTGCTAATTAAGGGAGTAGGAGGAGTGTGGGACTTAATTTCTCACATTTTCTTCCAGAAATGCCATTGATACTTTCTAAAATGATATTCCAAAATTGAGAAAATAGGCATATCAATTAGGAATATTGACATGTTTGTAATAATCTTTCTTGGTGGTGATATTGTTCCAGCTCAGCTCTCTCCTTCTTCCTCTCTTGTCAGTGTTTTTCATTTCTTGAGAGAAGTAGACATTCTATTGCATTTGGAATCAATAATCTAAATTCACTTCTCAGTTCTGGCACTTCGTTGTATCTTTTGTCACATCTTGTATCTCAATTTCTTTGCCTGTGAAATAATGATGCAAGATTAGCATGACTATGAAATGACTGAGTTAGATTAAGAGACCTCTAAGGTGTCTTCTAGCTGTATATCTGTAATCAGGGGATTTCATATTCTCTGACCTCTTGAAAAGGTTACAAACCTCAAATGTTATTTGATTATCTTTCCTTTTCTTGCATCCTGATTTTGCCATGAATCCCTCTAGAGGTATTCCTGAATTACACAGAATGATGCCTGAGAATCCAGGTTCTGTGTATTGTAAGCAACAGCATGCCTATACAGACTTTGGATTTAGTGAAAAGAGAATTTTGCATTGAGCTCATTTCATATTGTATGTTAGAGGTTGGTCTTGTCATTTTTATTCACCATGTGCAATAATTGGTTACCATGGCTTAGTTGGAGCATAAAATTTTGGGGTGATGTAATCATAAACTCTTGAATTAGTTGGATTCTATCAGCAGGAACACATCTTATTGTGTAGACTATATCAGAGCTGCTGGGTAATGTTGATTCCCAAACACTCAGGCATAAATACAATACTCTGTTATATCTTTTTATTTAAAAAATTAAAACCTTTTTGGATAGAAACAATTTTTGATTATTTGAAAACTGGCTATCTAGCTTTATAGTCTCCTTTAGGCTTTTCTAAAAATATAATTATCTTTTTTATTTTGTATATTTTAATTACTTGTATTTATTGTCTCTCCCTATTGAATATAAACTTCTTGACAGCAATATCAACAGCTCAATAAAACATAGCTGAATAAAAGTTTTTTGCTCTGAGTCTAAACTGTTCCAATCAATTTGTGAATGAATGCAAATTCACCTAAATCAATTAGTCATAAGCATTTATTAATCACCTACTATGTATCTATACATAGTATAGGTACTATGAAAAGCATTGGCTATACAAAACAAATTTTTGTTCTAGAAGAGCTCACCATTTAATGAGGGAGTTAACAAGCAAACAAATTTATGTAAATAACATGCAAATATGTCAGATAAATAGGAAATAATTTAAAAAAGAAAAGCATGAGAATTATTATATTTAGCCTGTCTCAAACCATCCCTTCCCACCTATGATAAACGAAATTCCCTATATTGTAGCCATCATCCTAACCTCTCTCTCTCTTTCCCTCATTTATAAACTTGGATTCTGCCCTTGTGATATGGAACTCTGATAGATAGCCTACCATTTCCAAACTAATCCTCTTTTAAAAAAATATGTCCTAGGGGCAGCTAGTAGGTGTAGTGGATAGAACACCAACCCTGAAGTCAGGAGGACCTGCCTTCAAATGGCCTCAGACACTTAACACTTCCTATCTGTGTGACCCTGGACAAGTCATTAACCCCAATAGCCTCAGGGGAAAAATAAAAAATAAAAACATATATCCCCAACTTTTTTCAGTTCTATCCAGGTATCTTGCCATCTACCTTGATGCTACTTCAACATTCTGCTTAATAAATATCTGTTGAATTGAATTTCTTTAAAAGCTATTCTCTAAATTAAGTTCTTTAATTCAGAATAAATGTGTAGATATATAAACACACCTATATATTTATATATTATATATATAGTTATATTTGTTTATGTATATATGTATAAATCCTATATGGGAATACAGTGAAAATCACTGAAGAAAGGAAGACTTGAAATTCCCTTGGAGTTTCACTGATTTAAAATAGGAAGATTGTGAATTAGAAAAATTTAAAGACATTCAAATAGACATATAAGTAGTACATGTATTGTAGTGCATTGTAGATACCAAAATATAAACTGAGATAACATCTTCCATTAAGGAAAGACCTTCCACATTTCATGAAGTTTTCTTCCTTAAAAATATGTAATACAAAAAATTAATTAAAATATGACTTAATACCTCCAAGTAGACTTTTTACCAGACAAGCTTTAATTAATAGATAAGGACTATTTATAATTGACTAGTTAATTATTTGTTTACAAATGAGTTTTGGTGAAGGGCTATAGGTTTTTTTTTTCCTCCTTGGTGAGTTAAACATCCCTTCTCCAAATCTTGTTTCATCATCAATTTGTTTAATAAATTTTGATAAATAAGCACAGAAGTAAAGGTCAGTATCATTTCACATTCAAATCATCACAAATTCTGAACACAAAAATAAACTAGTTGTTTCTAAAACAATATAGTTCTTGGTCATGTTCTTCCTTTCTAGTCTTAATTCTGGAGTTGTCTATAACAGTAAATTACTTTATGTGTATGTGATATTTGTATATGTTTGTATGTGATGTTTGTGTGTTTTGGGTGTATATGTTTGTATTTTGGAAAAGATTCACAGCATGGAAAAGTTCATATGTAACTCAGGTAACCTCATATGCTTTTATAAATATACACATTTGTGAATGCATAACCATTTTGTAATCATTTAATGAAGTTATGCAATTTACCTCACTATATTCTTCCTTGATCGTTTCCCCCCATACCCTAAGAAAAACTATTTCCCATATTATCCAAATGCCATTTATTCCTATAATATGCAAATTTTTTTCAATTAAATTTCCATATATGAAATTTATAAATTCCCAAAGTTCCCAAAAAAAAATCCTAAAGAATTCTACATTTTGTACTAAACAATAGCCTTGCTGTTTATATATGCACATGAAAATTTGAAGTTGAGGAGACAAAGAAGAAGTGAAGAGAAAAGGAATGTACAAATCTCTTGGATGTGTTTGCTATGTAGGCAGCTGATTTTCCCATTTTCACTCTAAATTTACTTCCCAGAAACAGATTCCTAAGAATCCATAGACTTCTTCATTATAAAATATGTTTCTGTGTACCAGCTTACCTGTTTAGTAGTTCTGTCCTATTTAGAAACAAATTCTGTTCTTAGTTCCAAGGCTTGAACTTTGACATGACCACCCCTGCCTTAAATACTTGGTCACCACTGCTTCTGACACCAGTGCTTTTAATCAAATTTTGATTCCACTATCATAATACACCACTCATTTTAAAACTTAGAAAAGTGGAACATTCTTAGCTAGCTTCCCTTATCCCTCTATTCTGTCTAACAATATCACTCTTAGATTTTTTTTCCTCAGGTGACACTTTTATTCTCATATTATTCCTCTGCTCCAAAACATTGGCTCACTGTTTCTTTTTTTAAAAGCCTTTTATTTTCAAAACATATATATAGTTTTCAACATTCATCCCTGCAAAATCCTATGTTCCAAATTTTTTCTCCCTCCTTTTCCCCTAACCCCCTCTTCTAGATCGCAAGCAATCCAATATAAATTTAACATATGCAATTCTTCTATACATATTTCCACAATTATCATGCTGCATAAGAAAAGTCAGATCAAAAAAGGAAAAAAGAAAAAAAAATATGCAAGCAAACAACAACAAAAGAAGTGAAAATACTACTTTGTGATCCATGCTCAGGCCCCCAAATCCTCTGTCTGGATGCAGATGGCACTCTTCATCACAAAGCCATTGAAACTAGCCTGAATCATCTTGCTGTTGAAAAGGGACTCACTATTTCTTACTATATCAAATCTAAGTTCCTTTTCCTGGTTTCAAGGTCTGCCATTTCTGTGGCATCCTTATTTCCTATCACTAATCTCAATATCTCTTTTGTTTTAATCAGAATAATGACCTTTTTTCAATATGAAAGCATTATGTACCATAAAGATACGGTTGAACCAATTTCTGAATACCTGAAGTAGACAAAGTACTTGAAATCAGAAAGACCTGTGTTTAAATCCCACATTAATCACTTATTACTTGTGTAATTCTGGGTAAGTCACTTGGGTGTTCTGATTTTTATTTTTTCCACATTTGTAAAATAATAACACTTATTTCAAAAGGTTTTTGTGAAGGTTCAAAAGACAAAATACTTAAAGCTTTCTAAACCTTATAGTAATATATAATTATTAGCTCTTCTTATCATTATTCTGTCTATTCAAATCCTATGCATCTTTCAAGACTCCATTAAGTCATACCTCTTCTTTACTGTATATTCTCAATCTTTTTACTGTCCTTCCACTCTCAAGTACCACAGCACTCTTAATCCAGACCAAATGATTCAGTTATTGTGCATACTTCTCTTTTTTAAATTTTTATTTTGTTTCATTAACTACATGTTAAGTGCCTTAGGAGGAAGAATCACAGCTCATCTTGATTCTCTAACTCTTTCCACACCTAGAATAATACTGAATGCAGATAGCTGCTCAGTGAATGTTTGTTGATTGATTAATGACCCAATGTTAAATTGTTCCCCCAAAATTGTGATCTGTGATCTCTATGATCTATATAATCCTAGATCTATTAATCTATGTTTGTTGCATTAAACGTGCTAAAGAATTATTCTTTATCTCCATTGCCTAGTGTAGTTTTCCCCCATTCAGACAGCATTTGATAAATATATGTTGAATGAATAAATGAATGAATATCTTTTTTAATGAATTGCTAATGTTTATTCCATGCCTTGCCATCTGGCATACAGATATTGAGTGAATTTCTGACAATATATTTCCTTGCTTAAGCAAGTTTTTATTGTCTGTTGTTACTACTATCAGGATCAATAACATAAGCTGATTCTTAAATCATTTTTGTCCTAAATTAATAGTCACTGCTTAATTGTCAAACATATAGCATTTTGAAGTTCTAGAATATTCTTTGCAATATATCAGTCACCAGGACAATCATTTTGCAAGTTAATATTCTTATCTTTTAGAATTTATCAAATTCTTGAAAGCATCTTATTTGTGAGAGGTCCCACTCACATTTTTGTAATTAATGTTGAGGTTTAAAAAAAATGTTAATAACTTTGGAGAGAGTAGTTTAAGTTGAATTGTGAGATCAAAAGCTACACTGTAGAGAATTAAAAAGAGTGGGAGGAAAGGATGTATAGGGACCCACTGTAGACTTCCTTCAAGAACTTTTTCAACAAATGATATGAGAAACATGGGAAGATAACCCAGAGAGATAAATGGATCAAGTAATGGTTTTCTGAGAACGGGGGATAACATGGTCTTATTTGTGGACAGCAGGGAAACAGCCAGTAGGCAGAAAAAGATTGAAGATAAGTGAGCATGGGGATGATAGAGGAGGCAATCTGCTAGGAAAGACATGCATTTTGAGGGGCTTGTCTTGGCAAATAGGCTCAGTGGGTAGGACAGTGAGAGGGACTGATGAATGATGCTTCCCACCTCTTGACAGAAAAATGAACTAAAGGAGCAGAAAGAGACATACTTTTTCTGACATTTCTAACATGTGGATTCATTTTGTATGTCTATTTTGTGGTGGTTCAAGGGAAGGTTTTGGGAGAGTGAATAATCAACAGTTAAGAGAGACAGTAGCAATAGTGATACCAAGAAAAGAAATAAAACTACATCAATGTAGCAATGTTTACATGCAAATAAAACAAAAGAAAGAATCTCAAGAGTAGAACAGACTTGAAACTGTTCTGTTGACTTTATTATATATAAATATCATTTTAGAGATATACATACTTATGTAAGCATATATTAGCTATTTTTAAGATAGATTAGTTTTTGCATATTAGGATTGCATATACAATCCATTTTTATGTTTTTTTTTTCTGAATAAGAAATAACATATTATTTATTGTATTTCAACTTCAAAATGACAAAAAATAGAAATTAAAAATGGGGGAAAGAATATAAATTCTCTGAAGACAGGAACTATTCTTTTTTGCTTTTTCATATTCTAATTCAGTAAATTTTTTTGGAATTTAATTAAGATGATATGAATATATAAATTAGTTTGGTAAAAGTATCATTTTTGTTTTAATGACCCTGTCTACCCATGAACAATTACTATTTCTTCAATTATTTAAATCTGATTTTATTTGTATAAAAAGTTAGATATGTGTTTGCATGTATGTACATGTATATATATATGCATAAGCACAAATATATACATATATGTGTGTGTATATATATATATATATGCATATATATATATATAAATGTTGTTTATATAATTTCTGAATTTGTTTTGGCAAGTATATTCCCAGGTATTTTATACTATCTAAAGTTATTTAAAATGAGATATCACTTATTATTGCTTAGCATAGTTGGTATATAGTAACATTAATAAATATTTGTTGAATGATTGATATCATCTGTGCTGTCTACCTGTCACAGATTAAAAGTATATTAGATTTGCATGACATTATATAGTTAGTAAAATACTTTATATTTTAAATATAAACAAATTAATGTATAAATTAACAAATAAATTAAAAAGTATTTATGGTGCATTCCCTATATGCTATGATCAGTACAAAATTGAAGAGACTCCTTGCTCTCAAGAAAGTTAAATTCCCAAAGAGAGAAATTATACATTTGGAGAGAGGTGGTCAAGAAGGAAAACATTGCTTTGAAAAGTTATAGAGATGGTAAATTAAGCTGGTAAATTAAGCCATAATAGGTTGAAATATCTTTTCCAGTGACAATGAAAGAGTTGATTTTCACTATGGTCCAAAACTGAAAAGAGAAGTTGGGGCAGAAATTACAGAGGTAATGTGGCTATCAAGAAGATAGTTAGAGAATGAAGTGAAGTATTACTAGAGTCAGGCTTCTACATAGTGGGTTACCTAAGGCACCAAAAGTTTTTCATTTGCTTTTCATAAAAATCATGTGAGACAGATGCCAGGTAGGGCTTGTATTATCATTTCCATTTTACAAATAAAGAAATTAAAACTGAGAGAAGTCCCATCTATTCATTTTACTGTCCTCTGTTTATACTATCTGAGATCTGCAAATTTAAAATCATCTCCACTCCAAAGGTGCATATGGACTGTTTGTGCTCAAGAAGGTACAGCCTTCTAACCTCATATTGCCTGATCAGCCACAGTAAGACACTGATCTCAATATTTTGGTTCTCTCTGAGAACAAAGGACAGACCATTCGGCTCTGTCTCATGACCACATCCTTGGAACTTAATCAGTCACTTCATTTATTTATGTTACCATAATACTAATACAATCTTAGAGCAGTTATGGTAACCTAAAAAATTAATTCTTCTCTTAAAGTACCCAGCTTTTACAATATTTTTGACATTTTCTTTGATCTTATATGAAAAGTATATTAGGGATGGCTTACTGCAGCTAATTTAACATATAATATGTGAATTTGATTTTTAAAAATCCTTTGCACTATTTAGGACATAGAATAAATGTTTTTTCTCTTTGTAGCTTAGTCATAATTTATCCCTTAGATTACTTCCTGGAAAGACATCTGTAAAACAAAATGTTACATATTATGATGCATTTTTGCATTAGCATTGATTATAATTTCATACATGCCAACTCACAAAGTAAAAAAGCTTACATATACAGGAAAATTCTCCCTCAATTGAAAGTTGTAGCAGATACTTTAGAGTCTGATACTGGCAGAAGACTTAAATTTGTGAGTACTAAATTAGCGGGTTATACCATACAGGTGTCTGCTCTAAATTTAGCATGAATATGGTGAACACACTAAATTGGGGTGCACTAGATTTCATAGGCTTAGGTTGCAAACAGAGGAAAGGAGAGGAAAAGAGAGAATTAGGAGAGAAGAGAAGAAAGAATATATTCTCTAAAAATACAAAAGTTCTCTGCAAAGAGCATTTTGACTTTGTTAGTATATATGCTCTGTTCATATCATTCTACCATTAAATGCCTGTTAGAGAAGACAGCCTTGTGGATGATCAATTTATTGAATCTTTGCTTTCATAAAAGCACAAATGTATGGTAATATATCAGCTAATTCCACTTTATTCAGAGCCAATGACACTATGAAACTAATCAATAAGATTGAGTTATTATCCAAAAGATAAGTAGTGCAAGAATATAAGCAAATAGTTTTTAAAAGAGAAAACCTAAAAAGTGTTCAAAATTGGTAATAATCAGAAAAATATAAACTAAAATAGTGCCAGTATATGACTTCACATCCATCAAATTAACAATGACAATAAAAGATAGGTAAATCTAGCACTGGCAATGAGGAAAATAGAAATAATCCCTGCTGGTGGAAATGTGAATGAACAAATATGGTGACCACCTTTTAGTCAATCAATCAACAGCTATATGCCTTGTGCTAAATTCTGGGGATACAAAAAAAAAAAAAAAAAAGACAAAAAGCAGCCCCTCCCCTCAAGGACCTCATGGTTTTGGAAAACATCTTCAAATTATTTAATAAAAGTCGCTAAATGTTTTATATCCTTTGACTCTTTGTTCCTTCTTTTAAGTTTATATCCCAAGGTTTTTATGCATAAGAAAGGTATGTATGTATGTGTGTGTGTGCATGAAACTATTGAGGGTTATTTTTAAAAGGAAACAATCGTAAATAAACTATACTTAATGACTGGTAAATATCTGACAAATTGTGGTCCAGTTAAACCCCAATTAGTACAAATAATGAATCCTCTTCAATGGTCTCATTATTCAGATTCTCACTTAATATTTATTAGGATGGAACCAATTATTATATTTTACATATAATTATAATTTAAAATAGTGTGACTTTTAATACATGAAACCACTTCAGAGAATTCATTATTTATATTAATTGGGACCTGGCTATGTAGGAATATGATGTACTATATAACAGATGGAATGACAATATGAAGAATTCAAAGAAGTACAGAAAAGTTTGCATAAGTGATGCACAATGAACAAAAAGCCAAGAGAGTGCTATGCACAATTACTCTATATATTTATATAAATGAAGACAAGTTCAAATGGCAACAGAATTTAGATTTTTAAAAATCTAAAAAGTTCTCACTTATTGTTCAGGATTATTCAATTTTTTGTGACCCCATTTGGGGTTTTCTTGGCAACTAGAGTAACTTTCCATTTCCATCTCTAGCTCATTTTACAGATGAGGAAATTGAGGCAAACAGCATTAAGGGACTTACTTGCTGAGGATCACATAGCTAGGAAATGTCTGAGATCATATTTGAACAAAGGTCTTCTACCCTCCAGGTCCAATGCTCTATCCATTGCCCCACTTAGCTGACCCAAACAATATTAATACTCACTTGTAAATATCTGTCTTATCTTTTAATAAAAACAAAATTACTAATATTTAAGATTGCTTATTCTATCGGTCATAATCACTCTTTTATGCTTTTATAAGAGATTGTAACCCTAGAGTAATGAAATTGGGAATGTGCTGGGCATATTTTTATTGAAACAATTCTGTCAGTAATTTTGAAATGATTCTATGACAGCTATATGGTTAAGTAGCTCCATTACATATACTCTTGTCTAAGAACTGATGAAATTTACCAATTCTAAAAACCACATAGAAAAACTTTGCTAAGCAGAGTTTAAGACTAGTAGTGACTTTTATCAAACTGTACTCATTTATCAAAAAACTTGTAAAATCAAAATTGTATTATCTCTTTCAAAAAATTACTCACCTAAAGGATTTCATTATCAGTAGCTAGGTGGCACAATATATATTATATTATATATGTATATATATATACATATATATATAATATATTTTATATTTGTACATACTGTACTCTCAGGAAGACTTGAGACCAAATCTGGCCTCAGACATTTATTAGTTGTGTGATCCTTGACAAGTCACTTAACCTCAGTTTTCTCATCTGTAAAAATGGGGGTAATTTATGTGTTATAAGGCTCTTATGAATATAAGATAATATTTTAATATGCTTTGTAAGCCATAAAGTAATTTATAAATATTATATATCATTATTATCATTAATTATTATCAGTTCAAAAGCCATTAGTCACAGCTTGGATTAATAGTCCAATGAAATATTCCAGAATTCACTAAAGCATTCTTGAAGTTATATTTGTGAAGGAGAATAATCTCAAAGATGCATATTTTTAAGATACACATAAAAATAAGTCATTGAGTTTAAATTAACTATGTGAAACCAAAATTGTTCTAAGTAAATATGTATTCAGTGATATAGCTATGTATATATCAAATAAGATTCAGGTTTATACTTTTGTCTGTAACAGAAACCATGTAACTTAGACATGGATAGCCTATATAACATATTCAGAATAAGCATCATCATCTCAACAAAACTGTAATTAATCTTTTGTTGGGAATATGAAAATATTAGTCTTGGAATTATAGCTATTTATTACATATCAGATATTTGAAGTCTAGGACTGTGATTCTTTTGGGATTCAAAATGAAAGCTATTTTCTCTGATCAATGTAGACTTGCCCACTCCAATCTTGTTGGGTAGCAATTTAATCTCATACAATTTGTCATTTTCCCACCACCACCATCATAGGTTTATTACACAAATAAAAAAAATAATAATTGAGAAATCATTTGTAACTATTTAAAACAAATTAATAGGTGATAAAATACAGAATAGTTAAGAGTTTTTTGCACCTAAGAGTAAGTCAGTTCAACCTGGGAGAGAACATTCTTCACAGTCTCTGAGGGTAAAGGCTGTGGAATCAAAGGAAATGATGAGGTGCTGGCTTTTTCTGACATTCCTATAGCTCTATGGGAGTCTCTCATTGGTGAATCATTCAAGTTCTATATTGCCTCTCTTCCTCTGTTTTTCTCTTTCTCCACATTTCTCTTCCAGAGGTCTCTCAGCTTATCAGGAGTCCCATTTTCTTAAAGGTATGCAATATCTTGGGGCTTTTCTTCAGGTATTATCAAATCTATCTAGAGGTAAGACAAGATACAGGAACAGGATACAGGAATACAGGATACAGGAACAGGAGGGAGAGATTGGATTTCTCAGTGGGTAACATTTCAATACATTTTCCTTGAAAATAAGCTTTTATAAGGAAAAGATGCTATTGTAGAGAATCTTAAGAACTAGAAGGTAACTTTGAGGTCATCCAACACAATTTTCAAAAAAGTCAATCCAGCTCACTAATCTTCTCATTTCCAAGTCAATAATACCTGTGGTATAAATTTGAAACAAAATGTATTGCCTAGGAATACTAGAAAAGTTGACAAACTAATCATATTGTGAGGAAAAAAAGGGAGACAAGAGATGTACCATATTAATCTATTGGTATCCCTTGAGGTAATAAAGAACAAGAAGGTCTTGGACACATTGAATAGTTCCTCAAAATCAGGAATTGTTGGCTTGAGACACTTAGACAGAATCAATGGATAGATTTCAGAGGGTCCCCAAACTTTGATAGGAAAAATTACATCTTCATTTTCATTTACCTTCAATTGAAATTTAGCATTTCCTTCATTTCCTTTTGTAGATAACAAAACTTTATTCTGAGGTTTCCATAAGTTTTATAAGACTGATGAGGTCCAAAAAGTTATCAAACTGTGCATACCCTTTGATCCAGCAGTGTTACTACTGGGCTTATATCCCAAAGAGATCTTAAAGAAGGGAAAGGGACCTGTATGTGCAAGAATGTTTGTAGCAGCCCTCTTTGTAGGGGCCAGAAACTGGAAACTGAGTGGATGCCCATCAACTGAAGAATGGCTGAATAAATTGTGGTTATATGAATATTATGGAATATTATTGTTCGGTAAGAAATAACCAACAGGATGATTTCAGAAAGGCCTGGAAAGACTTACATGAACTGATGCTGAGTGAAATGAGCAGGGCCAGGAGATCATTATATACTTCAACAACAATACTATATGATCAATTCTGATGGACCTGGCCTTCTTCAGCAATGAGATATGAACCAAATCAGTTCCAATAGAGCAGTAATGAACTGAACCAGCTACACCCAGCGAAAGAACTCTGGGAGATGACTGAGAACCATTACATAGAATTCCCAATCCCTATATTTTTGCCTGCCTGCATTTTGGATTTCCTTCACAGGCTAATTGTACAATATTTCAGAGTCCGATTCTTTTTGTACAGCAAAATAATGGTTTGGACATGTATACTTATTTTGTATTTAATTTATACTTTAAGATATTTAATATGTATTGGTCATCCTGCCATCTAGGGGTGGGTATGGGGGGAAGGAGGGGAAAAATTGGAACAAAAGGTTTGGCAATTGTCAATGCTGAAAAATTACCCATGCATATAACTTATAAATAAAAAGCTATTAAAATTTAAAAAAAATAAAAATAAAAACAACAACAACAACAACAAAAAGACTGACAAGGTCCATAACATGAAGATAATAAACCTCTGATCTACTAGAATACATAGTTAAGAATCTCAAAGGATGAGATAGTAGGGAAAGCTTTTGCTCTTTTTTTTTTTTTTTTTTTTTTTTGATGGAAAGATGCCCATTTCAGCAAATCCATTGTCTCAGGGTTTTTTTTTTGTTTTTGTTTTTGTTTTTGTTTTTTTTTTGCTGAGGCAATTGGAGTTAATTGACTTGCCCAGGTTCTAGATTTGAACTCAGGTCCTCCTGACTTCAGGGTTGGTGCTTTAGGCACCACCTAACTGCCCCATGTCTCAGACTTTTCAAGTACCTAATTGTTTAAAAAGTTCTTTTTTATATTGAGCTAAAATATTTTCTTTTAACTTTTACTCACTTGACCTAGTTCTCTTCTCTATAGCAGCACAAGAAATCTAGCCTTTCTTCCACCTGACAACCTTTGAAATATTAGATGACAATTATCATGTACCTGCTAAGCCCTGACTTTTCAAGCTAAACTTTCACAGGCTCTTTAACTCTTGCTTATCGGGTATGATTTTTAGGTCTTTCACTATCTTAGCACACACTCATGATTTTCTAACAGGATTTTAAGAGCTAGTGCTTTTGAAGTGCTTTGTCTCCATTTGATTGCATGTTGTAAATCACTTTTTAATTGTTGATCTGATTTACTGGTAGCAATTAACATTTTAAAAACTTTATTCACTCAGTTTTATATTCACACCTACGGCATATGCTAATTTGCTTTCAATTTTTTTTCTATTGTAAAACATAAAGTTTTTAGACAATCTACACATTTTAATTTTATTGTTGGCCCTTTAAATATGAGATCATTGTCCTCTGACAAGAAGAATTAAACTCTATCTATGTGGTTTACAAAAGCAGAAATCACTGCTACATGGAAGGATGGATTGTATATTCTCTGTTTAAAGGCAAATAAAAGAAGTGATAGATTAAGCTGGGTCCTGGCTTCTCCTGTCTTGTCTCTCTATATTTGCTTTCATGATGATTTCATCAACTTCCATGAGGTCAGATTTCATTTCTATGCAGATGACTCTCAAATCTTTAAATTTACCAAAAAGCTATCCCCTTCATTCAGGTTTCATATTATTAGCTTCCTGCTGGATTTCTCCATCTGGATGTTAGTTAGACATCTCAAATTTAACATCTCCAAAATGATAGCTTTTGTATTTCCTTAGAAACTCCATATTTTATCATTTCTATTAATGTCACCACCACACTTTCAGTCACTCAAGTCTGTAGCCATCATTAACTCTTTCCTCTCCCTTGTCTGATTATTCAAACAGTTGTCAAATCTCTCTTTTCTAACTTTTCAGAATTTCTTACAACTATCTCTTTCACTTGTGGTCATTGTCACAGTTCATACCCCATTACCTTTTGCAAAGATTATTGCAGCACTTTCCACATCAGTCTTCCTGCCTCAAGCATACAAATACACACACACACACACACACACACACACACACTCTGCAAGATTTGGCAAATAGTTGTTGAATTGATATTCTTAAAATACAGAGCCATCATTTCAAAAAGTTAGTGTAACTTGTTTCTAAGATAAAAATTTTGCCTCTACATATCTTTACAATTTGATTCTATATTATTCTCCTTTATATACTCTCCAACCTAATCAAAATAATGTATTAATGGTTCCCTATACATAAAATCCTGCTCCTGTGCCTTTACAGAGATTGTACCTCATCTTTTGAATTAATTAAAATTCTAGTTAACTTCAAAACATAGCTCAGATGCTATTTCTTCCACATGACTTCCACTAATTTTTCCCATTCTTCTCTCCCCTTTTTCTTCTTTTCCCTATACAATTATATTTCTTTTGCTAGGTAAATTATTTTTGGCTGTAAGCCCATATCCTTTGCCTTCTGGAATGTTATAGTCCATTTTCTCTGTTCTTTTATTGTGGTACATGCTAAATAGTGTCTGGTCCTGATGGGGGGAACCCTGAAACTGTCCTGACTTTAGGGGGAAGAAATTCTCCTTGAACTCTTGAGAAACACTCCTCTGGGAGAGCCCTCCTCAGGGAATCAAGATAAAGTAGTTTCATTATGTTATTATGGTGGGACTAGCTGCACCCTCTATTGAGTTGAGTCCAGGACCACTCCTCCTTAGCTCAAACTTAAGTGGTCTCATTTAGCTGGAAATCTGGACTCGATGTTTCTGTTGAGTAGCTGGCTGCATCCTCTATTGAGCTGAAAATTAGTCCAGGACCACTCCTATTTAGTTCGAACTTTAGTGATCTCATTCAATTGAAAATCTAGGCCTGGGGGCTGTGACAACATTGAAGTAATTTCATTCAATGACATTCTCTTCTCAGTGATAAACCTTTTGTTATCTCTCTACCAGGATTTCTCTGCTAGGACCTTTATCTCTCTAAGAGGGCTTTGTCACTCAGAAGTCAGTCTTCCTAGCAAAAGCTGGCTTCTGTAGTGTCAACAATAAACTTTCTTTTTTCCAATCTAATATTTTGGGTTCATGAATTCTTTCACATTGGACCTGCACTGAACAAAAAGGGGTTCCTACTACTCTCTGCATTGCCACTAAACGAATCATTTGGTTCCCTAAGCGGGAATTTGGTTCCTCAGTACTTATTATTATTTCTTATTGGTTACTTACAGTATTTTTTCTTTGACTAAAAGGTTTAGATTCTGACTGTAATATTCCTGGGAGTTTTTATCTTGTGATTTCTTTTGGGATATATTCTTTCTATTTCTACTAAGATGTCTAGACAATTTTCTTTTAAAATTTCTTTAAACAGAAGGATTAGCCGATTCTTTTTGTACAGCAAAATAACAGTTTGGACATGTAAACTTATTTTGTATTTAATGTATACTTTAATATATTTAACACGTACTGGTCATCCTACCATGTAGGGGAGAAGGTGGGGGGAAGGAGGGGAAAAATTGGAACAAAAGGTTTGGCAATTGTCAATGCTGTAAAATTACCCACGAATATAACTTGTAAATAAAAAAATTATACTAAATAAATAAATAAACAAACAAACAAACATAAGGACTAGGCTCTTTCTGTTCCTAGCATTCAGATAATCCTATGATTCTTATTTTTTTTTTTTCCTCCTCGTTTTGTTTTCCAAGTCAGGGGTTTTTGCTTTGAAGATACCTTTCATTTTCTTATTTATTTTTCAGTCTTTTGACTTTGTTTTAATATTTCTTTAATATTGCTAATATTTCGTAGTGTCATTGGCTTCTCTTTGCCCTATTCTAATTTTCAAGGCATTTGTTGCTTAGAGAAGGTATTGTACGTCTTGTTCCACACTCTTAATTCCCTTTCCAATCCTTTTATAGATTTCATTTCTGTTCCCCTTTTTTCTTCAGCACTGTCATTTCAATAACAAAAACATTTAACTCCTTTTTAAACTCTTGCTTCACCATGTCCAGGAATTCTAGTTAAGTTTTCCACAAGCTGTGCTTTTCTCTGAGAGTTTGCTTATAGATATTTTGGAATCATCCTCTTCTAGGTCTGTGTTTTGGGCTTAGCTACCATCATAGCTCTTTGTAATGGAATTCTTTTGTTGTTATTTTGTTGTTGTTGTTTGTTTTGTTTTGTTTTCTCACTGTTCCAGCTTACTTTGTGACTTTGTACTTAATATAAAGACTGAACTCTATTGCTTTTTTGGAGAGAAGGTCCTTCCTTTCTTCCTTCCTTCATTTCCTCCTCCCTTCTCTTTCTTCCCTCTGTCCATGTAGGGTATCATACCCTTACCTACAAATGCTCTTAAAAGCAATTTTTTCTTCTTTTGAGCCTCTGAATCCTTCCAAGATATCTCAGTTTACTGGCTAGATTTCTTTCTTAAGGACCATGCCTTATAGCAAAACCAATCTGATTTTCTTTAGTCACCAATAGATCCTAGGCTAAGCCCTATTTGGTCATTATTTAGGTCCTGATTGACTAGATTTAATGTAAATAGCCATCCTTTCTGCTTTGGCCAGAAACCCCAAGGGTTTTGCACACTCAGATTGATTAACTAATTAATTGATTGATTGATTGATTGATTAAGATTTCTTTTTGGACTAGGTAAATAGGAAATTCTTTTTTTTTTTTTTAATTAAAGCTTTTTATTTTCAAAATGTATACATGGATAATTTTCCACATTCACCCCTATAAAACCTTGTGTTCTAATTTTTCCCTCCCTTCCCCCACCTCTCCCAATCAGCAAGTGATCTAATGTATGTTACAAATGTGGTACACCAGAAAAATCATATCAAAAAGGAATAAAAGGATGAGAAAGAAAACAAAATGCAAGCAAACAACAACAAAAAGAGTGAAAATATTATGTTGTGATCCATACTCTGTTCCCACTGCCCTCTCTCTGGGTGCAAATCACTTTTTTCATCACAAGACCATTGGAATTGGTCTGAATCACTTCATTAATGATGAGAGCCATGTCCATTAGAACTGATCATCATATAATCTTCCTGTTGCCTTATATAATGATCTCCTAGTTCTGCTCATTTCATTTAACATCAGTTTCTACAAGTCTCTCCAGGCCTCTCTGAAATCATCCTGCTGATCGTTTCTTATAGAACAATAATATTCTATAACATTCATATATCATAATTTATTCAGCCGTTCTCTAAATGATGGGCATCCTTTCAGTTTCCAGTTTTTTGCCACTACAAAAAAAGGCTGCCACAAACATTTTTGCACATCTGGTTCCCTTTCCCTCCTTAAGATCTCTTTTAGATACAAGCCCAGTAGAAACACTGCTGGATCAAAAAGTATGCAGTTTGATAACCCTTTGGGCATAGTTCCAAATTACTCTCCAGAATGGTTGAATCAGTTCACAACTCCACCAACAATGTATTAGTGTCTGCACCAGAGTCGCTCCTCTCCAGTCCAGCTGAACTCTCCTCTGCGACCAGCCAGCCAAGTGGAAAATGTATTCTGGAATAGCTCTCTCTCCTCATTGGCCTTATATGTGAATCTTCTGAGAGAATGGGATTATGGGTTTTTTCCCATAGTGCTCTCTGGCCCAAAGAGCTTTAAGGGAGGTGTGAACACAAAGGTGTAAACACAAGCATTGTACTAATTAGTTCTACTTAGTACCTTGTTTCAGGTTCTGGCCAAAATCTTCTTGTAAGATTAGATCAACTCTAATTAGTTAGCAGTTTGTAAGGATTCCAACATCTAAATATCAATAGGAAATTTCAAATTGGATATTCTATAGAGCATCTCAAACTTAACAAACAGAATTGTCTGTCTTCCCCCCCTCCAGAAAATACCACAATTCTACTTATTTCCACCTTATTTCTACAGTGAATACTATCATCCTTCCACTCATGTAGCTTAATAACCTCATACATCCTTGACTTCTCATTCTTGTTCACCCCACATATCTAATTAGTCACCAAACTTGAAATTTCTACTGCTACACTACCTCTTATCTAAGACTGTTTCTCAGTACTCACAACAGCTGACTCATTTAGGGCCTCCCTATCACTGCTTCAGGTCACTCCCTACACAGCTACTAATGTGGTTTTCCTAAACTGAATGTCTTTCCTCTACTCAATAAACTCCATTGATTCTCTGTTGCCATTAGGTAAAACACAAACTCCTCTGTTCATTATTTAAATCCCTTCTTAACTTTCTGATTTTGTTATACATTACTAGACTTCTCTCACTCTTTGTTTCAGCCAATCTGGCCTTGCTATTCCTCACATGTAATACTACATCTCCGTGTGTTACCCCATGCCCGGAATGCACTACCTACTCACCTGTACTTCATAGTACCTCTTGTCTTTTCATAACTCAGCTCAAATACTATCTTCAACATGAAACCTTTCTTGCTTCCCAAAGATGCTCAACTCTGAAAAATTACCTTATTTTTTACTATATATAGGCATATAGATGTATGAAATATGAAATAATATGTGTATATAATTATAACATATATCATATGTATATATGAATTAACTATATTGTGCATGTGTGTGTATTAAATATATGTGTATATGTTGTCTCCCTAAAAATAAATTAAGCTCCTTCAAGTCAAGGACTGCTTCATTTTTTTTTTTTGTCTTACTTTATTGCTTAAACCTGTGATTGTTAATTGATCCAATGAACTTCTACCAATAAGACAAGAGAGATGTATTCAACAAGGTTGTGTTCATAATTAATATGAATGATGTAATGTAGAAAATCTCAATGGGGCTTCTGTATAGAGCCTTCAATAGAAACTGGCCTACTAATTCATATGGGAAAGTCCAAATGTATATAATGTGTAGTGCCTAGATGACAACACACATTTAAATGGACAGTGCAGAACACATAATAATTCAGAACATGTAACTTGGTTAGGCTCTGGAGATATTTGTACCCAAGGATAATAAGTTGAATCACATTTCAGAAACCATATCATCTCCCAACAATCAGAAGCTATTTCCTGCTGCCAAAACCCATTTATCTGACATCAACTTTCTTCTGGTGATACTATACATGTCATGAATAGCCAAAAAAAAGAGATGGACTAACAATAATAAGGGACAACAGATGGTTAGCTTACATATTTCACAATTATAGTTCCCAGAGAATGAAAGAGACCACCAGGATTTTGGACAGATACTCTATGGAGGACTTTGGCAATGATGACGACAAGAAGTGCAAGGGATGAGAAAGTGTGGATAGGTTGGGATGTGCAATGATTGAGGAATCATCTGCACCAGTGACATCAGGTATGCATAAAAGAACATTTTTAATTTTTAAAATCACATGTCATATCCTTTATTAGAGCAATCCTGTTTTCAAGGAACTAAGCAGTAATATACCATCTCTAGCTAAGATACCTTATCTATTCTATATTCTGTTCCCAAGTGATTATTGTGATCCCACCGGCAATTTTCACCATAATCAATCTATCCAAGTAGTGATAACTATAGATTCTTTTAAAGAAGGCTTGAGTATCAGATAGAAGTATCTTTGTCTTTCTTTTTAATCTCCTTAGTAAGAATTGCTATCCAGATTAACACTTTTCCAAGGGATTTCCTGAGCAGTTTCAGTGAGAGAACTGTGTTCATAGAATTTGAGTCTTCAAATTATCAAGCAGAACAAGCAGGCACAGGCTGTATCTGGGACTTGTTTGCTCATTTATATACAAAAGTATGGAGATGAATAGCTAATTTTGCTGCATAGAATTGCCTGCTTGGAATCATAAGCACATTTTATAACTCCTGATCAACATATTATTGCAATTTTTTTTCACTGACAGGTAGGATTAATTGTTCCTTTCTTCCGTTTATAGCTACTCCCTACCCACTACCACTCCCCAATCTATTTTAAGGAAGAGTGTATGTGTAGAATAATTTATATACTTTTATTTTGACCAACAGAGCTTTCATTTCTTTTTTTTTAAAGACTTAAGGACTTTTATACTCTTCTTATCAGTTCCATAAAATCTATAATATAGAGTTATCTTTTCTTAGTTTAGGGAAATTGGGAAATAAAGGATAATATTTGAGAGAATCATAGTCCTAAAATGGTAAAATAAAATAAAATAAAATAAAAATCCTTAAGAAGTTCCACACTTAAATGTTTTATATTTTCTTACTTTGTTGGGATAAAAAATGAACAGATTTCATTACATTACCACTTGTCTTTTACTACGAGTGGTAGACTTGTGGAATATGGCAAATGCTATCAGTTATGATCAATGTGTCAGATTATTTAACTTTACTTTTTTATACAAAGGACAGTTCTACTGGTGTGGGAGCAACATGGGGAAATGACAATAAAGTAAAAAAAAATCAATAGAATTTTCTTTAAATTTAATGCACAAACTCTGTCACTACTGTTTATGATATATAACAGAATATAATTTTTGAGATAACAGTGTTGATAAGGATATGAATGTATTATTTATAAGAAATATGTTATTATCATATGAATAGGCAAATCAAAGCACAATAGCCCAAGTCACAAGTAATCATAGCCACAATGTGCTACTTAAGTGGATTTATATCATATATAAAAATAATTTAAGTTATTTTTATGGATTATACAAGTGAGTGGATTTAAAACCAAGAGTTTCATTTGAAAATTATTTTTTTTTTGGCTCTGTGGTTTATTTAGTTAAACTATCGTGTTCTCTCTTTTTTCTAACTATAAATGGTAACAGCCTATTGTGTAGAAAGTATTCTGAAATATTCCAGATATTGCTTGACAATTATCAGATGATTTTAGAACTCTCAAAATAGATCTGTTATATACCAGAATACATATACATGTTTATATTTCTTTATATGCTTTTTAAAAAACTAGAATAAGGAATAAAATCATTTTCTTTGAGATCAAGACTATTTTCAAAATTTTGAGCATACAGTGTTAGCTTAGTATTAAATTTTATATTGGAGATTTCATTTTTTGGATTGAAATGTCACTGTCGATTTAAATAAGCAATCAGCAAGTATTTGTGAGGCATATACTCTATGCTAATACTGTTCTGGGCTCTGGACATAATTAAGAAGCTTTACATCCTATTAGATGACATATATAATTATAAACATATTAAAAAATGAAAAGTTATTTGGAGGCAAAGAGTTCCTACAACTGAGTTCATCAGAAAATCCTTCATGTAGAAGATGGCATTTGAGCAAAATTTGGAAGGAACCAGGAATTCAAAGAGATAAAAATGGAGAAAAAAAATCCTAGTCATGGGGGACAGCAAATATAAAGGAACAGTGACAGGAAATGCAGCACCATTTGTGAAGAACATCAGTAAGTCCAATCTATCTGGACCATAAAATGAGGGAAACAGAAAAGACAGAGAGACAGAGACAACCACACAGAGAATAGATAGATAGATAGATAGATAGATGGACAGGTGGATAGATGATTGATGATTGATGGATAGACTTGTATATATACAGGTATTATATATGTGTGTATAGATATAATCAAATATAAATAAATCAAAACTAGAAAGTTATGTTTTAGCCAGGTTGGAAAAGGTTTTAAAAGCAAGAGCCACCCATTTATTAAAGAAATCCATAATTGTGGTAAATTCTACATATTTTCTGACTCAATGTATTGATCAATTTTTCTAATTTTTCCTCTTCTTCCTCTTTATTATTTTTAAAAGATGGATCTTACTGATAGAAATTCCACTGTTATAAAAATAATCAATAAAACATTATTTTTAAAGCCAAACTGGAATTTATATTTGATTCTAATGGCAATAGAAAACCAATGGAGTTTATTGAGTAGGACATGTCAGACTTGATTTTTTTTCATGATATCTTTATTATTATTATTATTATTATTATTATATCTTTTTATTTACAAAATGTATCCATGGGTAATTTTTCAACACTGATCCTTGCAAAACCTTCTGTTCCAACTTTTTACCTCCTTCCCTCCATCCCCTACCCTTAGATGGCAGGTACAGACTTGATTTTTAAAAATGTTATTCTAGTAGGTTTATAACAGATGGATTAGTATGGGAGACATGGAGTCAGTGAGACTAATTAGAAAGCTATTGCAACAATTTAAGCAAGAAGTGTTGACCTGGAATGATGTGAACAGAGAAAAGAGAATGGGCAAAATATTTGTGATCTCTTTTAACAAGTTTTCTCTCCATTAGTGTTATTAACAACTTGAAACTCAGCCATGTTTGTGATACATCCATCTCCTCCATAAAATTGCCCCAGTAGTTCTATCCAATGTTATTTCTTCAAATTCTCTTAACAACATGAAGATACTTATAGAATAAAAGGCATTCCATTGGTTACCTTGTGTCCTTACTACATGACCAGACTGTAATTCTGTCATATACTTCTTTGGTTATATCCTTTACACATCTATCTAATTTGTTGTTTGATGTGTTACAGCTGGCTTGCACCATCATACACTTTTCCATTGTCCATTAAGTTATCCACAACATCAGTTCTTCAGGGACTAATGTTATATGTAGAGAATAATAAGAGAATAACAATTTTTGAAATATAGCCCTTTATTACAGAGGAAAACTAAAAGAATAACATTATTTCCCAAAGGCAATTCAGCCTTCTCCTTCAATTCAGTTCTGGGACTACCTCATTGTTCCTTTGTGCATCTGTCTAACATATTGATGGATAAGAGACATGGATTGTCCATCATTAAAATTGCATATCATTATTATGATAATAACAATACTCTACATTCTATTAGACTTTGAGTTTTACATAAACCTTTTCTCACAGTAGTTCAATGAGCCAAATAGTTCTATCATTATTATTATTTTAATTTTATAGAGAAGAGAGCAATATAAAATCTAAGTGACTTTCCCAGGCACATAACTAGTAGATGGTAAAGCCAGGATCTGCCTTCAGATAGCTGGTGTCTAAGACTAGTACATTTTTATGATTTCATACTGCTTTTTTATAAACAAAAATGGAAATATTTACTGAATTTTCACAAAATAAGAAGTCTGATACAAGAATTCAATTCATGTCATAGGAAAGTAAGCTGAAAGAATAAGACTATCTGAATTGAAGAAAATAAAATACAAGGAGACATTAGAACTGTCTTCAAGTATTTGAAAGGTCACTTAGAGAAGAGGGATTTGATTTATTATATGTGACTTCCGAGAAAAGAACTACATCTAGGACATGGTAGCTTCAGGGGCAGGAATTGTGACTCAACATAGGAAGTAGTTTTTGAGGCATTACAATTATCCAAAATAGAATGATGACTTAGTAACTTCCTTGTCCTTGGGGATATCCTGTAGAAGCAAGATTATGACATATTGGAGATGCAATTGGAGAAATTCATGAACAAAGAGAGTAAGGACTAAACTATCAGACTTCCCAGGAAATCTTCTGAACCTGAGATTCTACTACTTGAAATTAATTCATGTCTTAAAATCTGAAAAATAAAATACTTCGAGATGTAAAAACTTTGAATATAGAACACATTATATTCTCTGTTATAATAAATCATGCAGAGTAAATTCATGATACTAGATAATTATTGGGTTTTTTTTTTTTAACAAAACTATGGTTTCATGATATATGAAATTCTACCAATTCGTATGGGCATCCAATTTTCTACTTATAATTTTAGAGAATCATATCTAGAATTGTAATATTTAGTGACTTCTTTAGAGTCATAAAGCCCCCAAGTATCAAAGACAGTAGTTGAAACCAGGTCTTTCTGAATCTGAGACAAGCTCTCAAATCACAAGAGTATATTTTCTTTCAATTATTTTTAAGAAACCTTATTTCCATATAGAATAGAAAAAAAAATTAAAGGTATTAGGAACACCATTACCATTTTTGTACCACCAAATTTGGTATCTGTAGGTGATAAAATCCTGAAATATTTTTAAGTGTTTCCAACAATTCACTAGACTCTTCAAATAATAAGTACTTATTCGCAAACACATAAGAAAAATGAATTATGGGTTTTCTAGCTTAATTTGGTTTTTAATTGAGCACTAGTTTATGATGCTCATAAAATGGCACTTTTAGCTATAACATTTGAAAGGCGATACTTTGAAGAAAAGGACAGTTAGGTTTATTTCTAAATGTCTCTTCTGATTATTTTCTCTTCTTTTTCTCTCCTTCACTTTTAATTTCTTTCATCCTTTCTTTTTTTTCCCTTTGTGTTCACAAAAATCTTGGCAAAAAGTGATTTGTTGAAACCTTCTACATACTATAAACCATATCTCTGAGTGATTTATTTGAAGCATAATCAGTCTCATTTGCATAGAAATATATGTAATTAAATGATGAAAAATTATTTGCTTCAGTTTATAGTTCAGGATTTTTTGTGAACTGAAATTATAAACAATTCTATCCCTATATCATCTTTAAGCCGATGTTTATAGTGAAGTGGGGAGAGGAAGTGGTGAATAACAAATGACTAATCTGTTTCCTTTAGAATTATTGTCTCTAGGGAAATGCCTATTTTTGAGTTGGGAGAAGGTGATTTCATAAATTATAGAAGTGTGAGAATTTTCAAATGATGTATTTGAGATTTACAGCTCCCACTCCAAAGTGTGTATGTATATTTTTTCTTTCTTACTTTATGCCATTACTAAGTACTAGAAACTGGGCATGTAGGTAGTATAGTGGATAGAATACCCCATCTGAAATTAAGAAGAATCCTTTTCCTGAGATCAAATCTGCCCTCAGACATTTACTAGCTTTGTGACCCTAGGCAAGTCACTTAATCCTGTTTGTTTTCATTCCCCATCTATAAAATGAAGTAGAAAAGGAAATAGCCAACTACTTGAGTATTTTTGCCAAGAAAATCCCGAATAGAGTTACAGAGTGTCAGTCATGACTGAAATGACTCAACAACAACAATAAAAGATATAATAACAAAACTGAAAGTGTTTGGTCTCAAGGAACTCATATTTAACCAAAGTAGAAAATATGTATGCATATAATAAATATGAAATGCACTTCAAATAAATACAGAGTAATTTTGGAGAGGACACTAGCAACAAGAAAATCAAGAAGGGTTTCATATAGAAAGTGGAATTTCAGCTGAGCTTTGGAGGAAAATAGGATATCTAAGTGGTAAGAATAGAGTGCATTTCTGGCAGGAGGGATAGACAATGCAAAAGTTCAGAGGCACAAGATAAAAGGTCATACCTAAAGAATTGAAGGTCAAATTGAAAGGATTATAGAGTGCATGAAGTAGAATAATATAAAATAAATCCAAAATAGTAACTTGTTGCCAGATTTTGAAGTACAATTTTGAAGGAAGATTTTGAAGAAGAATACATAATTTTTCCCAAGGATATTAAGGAACTACTCGAATTTGTTAAATAGGACTGAATGACATAGAACTGTGCATGAAAATAACACTTTGGCAATAATAGGAAGGATAAATTGAAAATAGAAGAGTTCTAAGACAAGGAGACCAATTAAGAGGCTATTGCAATAGTCCAAGCAAAACATAAAGAAGGCCTCAGCTAGAGCAGTTCTACTTAATGGTCCCTTACTCTCAGGGTCTCACTATACTGATGATGTACTTCATGCAGACATCCAATTATCTTTAGCTCTAATTTAGGCACAAAAATCTTAAATTCAAGTGATCTTCACCTTAGCATCCCTGTAAAAAGCAGTTATAGGTATATACCATCATATCAAGCAGCAGCATCTCTTGCTTAAATTATTGCAAACCCTTCCAAATTGATCTTCCTGCTTCTGGTCTTTCATTTCTCCAATTTCACTCTCCACACAGTTACCAAATTGATATTCCTAAAACAAAGACCTGAATGTGTTGTTCCCATACTCAAAAATCTCCAATGGTTCCTATAACCTCCAAAATAAAATTTAAAATCCTTAGACTGTCATTTAAAACTATTCAGAATCTCATTTTCAGCTTATTTTCACATCACTTCTTCATTTTAGTCAAATTGCTTGCTCTTTCCCATAAACAACATGTTCTGCCTTACTCTGTATTTTTACAAAGTGTTCCTCATGTCTGAATTGCACCCCCAATTTACCTTCTAGTAGAATGAACTTCTTCATAGTATTGTTCATGAACAACACTTCATATAATACTTTTTCTCATCCTTCTAGTTTTTCTATTCTCTCTCTCCCTTGAAATTGCTTTGTATTGCTTTGTATTTACTTACTTCTTTATATATTTTTCCCTAATGAAATCTAAGCTCCTTGAAGGCTGAGATAATTTTGCTTCTTGTCTTTGTATAGCACATAATAGACAATTGATAAATGTTGAACCATACTGAATTGAAATGCTTCAGTGTTTTATTGAATTGTGGTACAACTTCTATAAGAAGGGAGGCCTACCTTCAAACTTAGTACTCTCTATACAAAAGAAAGAAGGAAAGAAAGAAAGGAAGAAACAAAGAAACTCACCATTTTGTTTATCTGGAAAGGTGGAAAATAAATAAGTATTTTTTAAAGAATGTTATTCCATTGGAAAAAAATTCTTAAATAGTTTTTTTTATAGGTCTTTTGCTTTTTTTTTTTTTTTTTTTTTGAATTATTTTACTATGCTTACCAAGTTAAGAAGTGCATGCATGATGCTTTAGAAAAAATGCTGAACATGGAGTAAAAAAAAAAAAATTGATTCAAATTCAATTTCTAATACTTAGTAAGTTTGAGACCATGAGCCCTCAGTTTCTCATCTGTAAAATAGAGAAATTGTACTATATAGCTTCTAAGGTTCTTTGTAGATTTAGAATAGAACTCCTAGTCCTTTCCTACCCCTCTGATATTCTTACATTTTCTTTCTCTCCATTTATTCTGTGATTTACTGGTCTCTTTGCTGTTACTTGCACATAATACTCTATCTCCTGACTGGGTATTTTTATTGCCTTTGTCTTTTATTTTTAATGCTACCTTTTCCTGGAATTCCTGGCTTCCTTCAGGTCCCAATTAAAATGCTACTGTCTTCAAAAGGCCTTTCACTCTCCTTCTTAATACTTAGTGCCTTTAAAAAAATTTTTTAAACAACCATCAAATTTTTAATTTAATTAAAATTTTTGGTTAATCAAATAAAGAAATTTAAATAAATGGATACATAAATTTTAATTAATTAAAATCTATTTTAAAATTTAATTAGTGAAAATTTATTTTAAATTTTAAATTAACTATTGTTTAAAACTGTTAAAAACAAATTTTATAGTTGTTTATATATAGTTGTTTGTTTGTTCCCTTTCTTATTAGGTTGTGAGAGTATCAAGAGCAAAAACTGAGTAGTTGTTTTGTTTTGGTTTTACCTTTCTTTGTATCCCAATATTTAATACAGCACCTATTATGTAACAAATATTTAATAAATGCTTGTTGGTATGATTTTCCTTGACTATCTATAATAAGCAAGTTATATAACTAGCCACAAATCCTTCTGCCTACAGAATAAAAAATAGAAAATAAAAATAATATTTTCACTATTTACCTTATAGAGTTTGTTATAAGAGAGATATTTAGTAAAAGTGAATCTTATGTAAATATTAATGCCTGTGGTTTATTTTAAATGCATGATAGGTCATATCACATAGTCAAAGAGATTCATGAAGTCTTTAAAGTAAGTTTCTGATGGGAATGAGTGCTAATACATCATAACATCATACCAATACCATTATCGCATACGATTAACAATATTTTATTTAGATTTGACAATATGAGTATTTATCATAACAGATGCTAATAAGCAGATGAGCTGGTATTTAAATGATATCAACAAAGAATATGAGAGAGAATAGCAATATATATATGCAATTAACTTTAACATTTATAAGTAGTTTTCAGCCTTTAGATTGAATTAAATGAGGAACATTTTAACAAGTTAATTAGCCATAAAATTGTTAAATATGTCATGAAGAATGCCTATATTACATATTTTGTTACACCTTAATGAAGATCATAAGAAATTTATTCTTAATAAAACTAATTCTGCTAACACATGCTAATTATACTGGGAAAAAATACTTAGCTCTTTAAAATAATTCACTACACAAAATGCGAGCCTGTCGTGTGCTTTGCCATAGCCAAATAAAGTGGGTTATTTAAAAAAAAAAAAAAAAAAAAAAAAAAAAAACGTATCTAAGTTTATCGTTATATTGTTTTTATGTGTGAGAGAGAGTAGAGTGAAAAAGGGAATATAAGCTGTTTTAACAATCTTGGACAAGTCTACTTGTCTCTTCAGGCCTCAGTTTCCAAATCTGTATAATGAGGACATCTGACTAAGTAATCTCTAAAATTCCCTCCAACTCTAAATCCTATAAAATTGCTATAGTGAGACTACATTAAATGGATTGTATACAGCATTCATTATTTCTTATAATTCTAATCTTGCCCAGAGCGGGGGTGGGCAGGGAGAGGGAGCTATAGTTGAAAATAATAAATTTTAATATATTTTATTGTCCTTCATGTGGGAAGGAAAGGAAGTGGGAAACATTGGGATTGCTGAGGTCAGGGAGGAGAACTTAAAGAAACAATTTTAAGTTGAGTAGATTGGCTTAAAGTCATAAAAAAAAAGTTTCCTCTACTCTGAGTTTTAATCTTTTGAGTCATTCAGAGGTTCTAAATGCTAATGTGATGATAAATTATGCTAATTTAGATCATAAAATTGCTCATCATGGAGGATGCTTATTTTCTTTCATAAATGTTTCTCAAATCAAAGGTTGAGGCTATCAGGAGGGTCATTGTCAATGTTAGATGGGTCAAAGAGACTAGAGCTCCAAACAATTTAAATGATGGCAAATTTAAAAATAAAAAAGGAAATATATCCATTTTTTCTCTTGTGCCTCCTAAACTTCATCTGCCTTTAGCCCTTAAAGTATATTGGGATACAAACCTATAAAGTAGAATGTTTTTGGATAACAAACTGAGCCATTTTGTGAATGTGTAGAAGGGTGAAGGGGATATGCTAGGGACAGTGGAACTTCCTCCATTCCATGAGAATGTTGCAGGGTAAAAATGCTTGAAAATTGCTACTTTATCAATTAAAATTGTGCAAGAAGCTTTTGATTTAACAAACATCCAGTTTTAAGAGGGAAAATATCATGTTACCATAAGGGTAGGAATTGAATCAATCAAAACAAAACATTTAGCTCTGATACTTTTTTTTTTTTTTTTTTTGCCATTGGGATTAAGTGACTTGCCCAACGCTACACAGCCAGGAAGTGTTAAGCTTCTGATGTCACATTTGAATTCACATTCTCCTGACTTCAGGATAGTGCTCCTACTATGCCACCTAGTTGCCCCTTGCTTTGATACTTTTAACAGGTAGGAATGCTTCCAATGAAGTTCCCCACCTCTACTTCCTGACTTCAAAAGTCAATTCAAAGCTCAACTTCTTCAGAAGGCTTTCTCCTCCCTTCCTGCATAACTCCATTATCCTATCTCCAGGTTCCACCTTAAAGTTTTTGCTTTAAGATTACTTTAAGATTATTTCCCATCTATCTATAAATATCTTGAATATTCATAGCATGGTGTCTCCCCCCTTTAAATTATGGGTATATAATGTGTTTTTTGCCCTTTTTTGTAAGTCCAGTGTTTAACACAGTTTCTGTTTTGTAGGTTCTTAATTGACTGAATGAATAAACAAATTATTATTCTTTTTTTTTTTTTTAATAATTTTTTATTGATAGAACGCATGCCAGGGTAATTTTTTACAGCATTATCCCTTGCATTCATTTCTGTTCCGATTTTACCCCTCCCTCCCTCCACCCCTTCCCCCAAATGGCAAGAGTCCTTTACATGTTGAATGGGTTGCAGTATATCCTAGATACAATATATGTGTGCAGAACCAAACAGTTTTCTTGTTGCACAGGGAGAATTGAATTCAGAAGGTATAAATAACCCGGGAGGAAAAACATAAATGCAAGCAGTTTATATTCATTTCCAGTGTTCTTTCTCTGGGTGTAGCTGCTTCTGTCCATCTTTGATCACAAATTATTATTCTTTATTCAGACTTTTTCTTCTAATATTTTTTTTTACTTTAATAATGCCTCAAAGATATACTTTCCTCAATTCCCTCTCCCAGTGCAGATAAGTACACAATTTGCATTGTTAACATTTTGTCCATCAATTTTCATTAATCTAAATAATCATCAAAATAAAAAATCATATCCTGGTTTCTTTGTCCAGTTTCTAAGGTACAAATTCTTACACTGGAAATTTACCAATTAGCTCTCATCTATCTGTTTAAGGTGACTCTACCACACTCTTAGTTAAGGTTTCCATGAGAATATACAGAGAGAAGAGTACCAAGCACATTAGGAATAGTGAGAGTAGAAAGACATAAGAATGTCAAAGCCAAATTTTAGGGAATTTTTTCTGCCTAGAATATGTGGATAAAACTCTTCCTTCTTTTTATTTTCTTCTTCCTTAATGTTGCATCACAGGGTTCTCTGTTCCTAGACTCCAAAGCTCAGATTAGTATTTTTACTACTATATTTTTTTCTGAAATGAGATAACTCAAATAAGCTTTTTTTTTTTTTTTAAGTTGACCTAGGAACCTGGTTACCATTTGCTACACTGCTTTTATGGGAAAATGAGTTTGACTTCCAGAGAAATAACTTTTAAATAAACTTTTGGAATGCAGACTAGTGGTAAACTTTGGTGATAAATAATAAAAGGGCTTGCTTGCCTTATTTTAAAGCCAGTGATCATCAACAAAGATCTGTGTATTTTATATGAAATCTGACTGGGTTTCCAAAGTTAACACATTGCCTGGCACATAGTAGGTGCTTAACTTTGTTGAGTTTAATTGAATAATAATAATTCTTTGATTATAAGGGTCTAAGGTAACTGATTCTGGCTCTACCAACTAAGATCCTTGTGGACTTGATTCTTATTACCTGTCACATTAAAATTCCATTAACAAGAAGTCAGCCCTAAATAGGTTTAATAGAATTCAATTAATTTAATTGATAACAAGTCTAGCTGTGGGGTCTTTTCTATCTTAGGCAAACTGACAAACATCTTGCCCTTTTAGATCCCATAATCAGATTCCCAAGGAACAGTCAATAATCATTTTGCTAGCCAGAAATTTCATTGTTCTCACTGATGACAAAAATTTATCTTTGTGACTAAACCTGGCTCTGGATAAAAAGACTAATTGTTAAGGCTGCTTTGGGAATAGTGGAGCTAAGCAGTTGAAGAATAAATGTGATTATGAGTGAATAAAGCCTGTTTTGGACATTAATTTATATAAGCCCTAGTAAGTGCTTGATTGATCACATCCAATTTTCTAAAGCTGACTGCATGGTTTGGAAATGTGATACTTCTGCTTTTATTCTATGATAAATACTAGTGGCTTTATGAACTATAGTCCTAAGTTCAGAGCAAGGACAAAATAACCATTAAAGGGTATTATCGAAATTCATAAATAATAATAGTAAGTGACATTTATGTAAGGCTCTATAGTTTATAGAGCACTTGACCTACATTATCTCATATGGGCCTCACAACAGCCCTGTGGGATATATACTAAAGATATTACTTTGCTATTTTACAAATGAGGAAACTGATTCTCAAAATGATGACGTGATTTGCCTAGAATTATGTAATAATACAAAATAGAATTTAAATTCTATACATTTCATACCTTGTTGACTTTCATACCACTTTGGAAATAGCAAGGACTAGTGGAAAAAACATAAGACTTGGAGATAGAAGACATGGTCATCTTAGCAACTATGAGACACTTGGAGGAGCATTTAAAGTCCCTGAAGCTCTATTTCTTCATATGTAATTTCTCAGACCCCTAAGTAATGATTTTTTTTTTTGATTTACTGAAAATATATCTACTTTTTGTTATTTTTAGTCTTTTTCAGTTGTGTCCAACTCTTCATTTGTTTTTTTGGGGTTTTTTTGGTTTTTATTGTTGTTTTGGTGTTTTTTGGCAGAGACACTGGAGTTTAGCCATTGACTTCTTTATCTCATTTTATAGATAAGAAAACTGAGGCTATTTGGGTCATACTCTAGTAAGACCAGATTTGACTTCAGAAAGAACTGTCCCCCTCTAGCCCAGTGTTCTATCCATTGTACCACCTAGTTGCCACTCACCTATTTTACTACACTGTTTTGAAATTAGCATAGTGAAAAGTTGGAACAATTTTTAAAACTAATTACAAATATTTTCATTACTTTGAATGACTTTTAATATTTTAAAGGGATTTTAACTTTCACTCCATGACTTTGCCCAGCTCTGCTTCATTTAATCCAATTCACTCGCAAGTCAAGACATAATTCTCCTGATGTCATTGGTCTTCTTGGAGACGAAGGACAAACACAACTGTCTCCAAAAACCAAAGAGTTAGAGATTTGATATGTCTTATTCAATTATCTTGTGCACTTTTGAGAGAAAGGTGTGTATGACAAGCCTCATACCTGACAAGTGTGATATCTTTGAATGTTTGACAATAGTCACACATTCAACCTTCAAAGGTTTTAACTTATGGGAGTTAGTTGCATTAGCATTATAACTGCAGGGAATCCAGTCTTATTCTGCTTAAATCTGAAGGGAACTTAATTCATTATATCTTGCTAGCACAGGATTTGACAATATTCTCAACATGGGCTATTTTCACAGTATAGAATTATAAAAGGGATATATTGTATAGAGTCAGCAGTCAGGAAAATCTCTGGGATTTCCTGGGAAATCTGGGAAATCTATCCATTTGTTTTACATGAATGGCCTGTTGATTGTTTTCCACTGAGTACATTTAGACTTTTAATATTATGGTAAACTACAAAACAATACTATATGTATATATTGTTCAGTCAAATATTTATAAAAATCTTTTTTTTCCTTCTTATTGACCATGAGAAGAAATACTTTCTGATTGTTGTTGTTTTTTCCTCAAAGATGATCATGACATTAGGGAGGTAATTTCATAATATGCAAATGTATTGGATTTGAGTGAGGGAAGTCTGTGCAAAGTCACCATACTCACTTTCTATTTCACTGAAAATCATTTACCAAAAATATGATCACTGATTATGAGACCTTGGAGATAATTTGATTCAATCTCTTCTTTTTTACAAGTACTCTGGCTTTACAAGATTTCCTTACTGTGTCACATCCCACCTAGAACCATCAAGATCACCATGGCTTCATTTTAGATCCAGTGGGGAATTACAGGCTACAAGTAGAAACAGAGGATAAATGAAATATAACATATACTCCAGGCTCATTTCTTAATGAAAGACAAGAGGAAGGAAACTCATGGTACTCATACTAACCCTTAGTTTTTGCCCTCTCTAGAGGCTAAATAGGAAAGACTGTTCCACTGACTGTTTTTATGATACAACAAATAAAGGGAACCTACCCCTACATACAGGGTAAAGGAGCAAGAGAGGCATGATGCTTCCCTGTTGTTATCTAAACATACTCAGCAAAGCCTCCATTATATACAAATAAGCAACTAAGACCCAGAAAGATTGTGACTTAACCTGAGTCACCCAGGGAGTAAGAATTAGAAATGAGATTTGAATTCAGTTCCCCTAAGTCCAAGGCCAATTGTAAAGTTCATCAGTTGTTTGGCTGACCAAGCTACTTTAATCTAGCTATGACAATCCATCTTTCAAGACTCAGTTTGGGTGCTAGCTCCTTCATGTAGTTGCCTCAGTGATCTAGTTCTCCCAGTGGCAAATGTTTCCTACCTTGTTGGGACATTTCATACCTTGTTGACTTTCATACCACTTTGGAAATAGCAAGGACTAGGGGAAAAAACACAAGACTTGGAGATAGAAGACATGGTCATCTTAGCAACTATGAGACACTTGGAGGAGCATTTAAAGTCCCTGAAGCTCTATTTCTTCATTTGTAATTTCTCAGACCCCTAAGTAATGATTTAAAATACCTGTTGGCTTGAATTGGTAGAGGAACTTTCCATACCAGGAATTCCCCTATCCTAACATTCACTTATCCATTCTCTGCTTTTCTGTATCTATAAATACAAATAATAGAATACTATAGCTACCAATTTATAGCATTCTATTTCTTGTGTATATATTTCTATATGATATTCAAGTTTATCAATCTTTCACCCATATTTCCCAGTTGATCAAAAGTCTTTTTCCCACAATGTATCATTCACTATTTTTTCTACCCCCATTTTTGCTGCTTCTGCCCTTTTCTTCATTTCCTCTTTCTCCATCATTGCTTCTGCTGTTTACCCAATGACTCAGAGATTTAAAGTCAGAAGAGATCACTTTAGGCTGAAATAGTTCAGAATGTTAAGAGAAGAGTTTTTAGAGGAGCTAGGAATCAGGCTATATTTTGAATCTAAGAGAGAGAATATCCTAGAGTTTATAATGATACTCTCTCAAGCATGTGTCACTTCCAGTTTCCAAATATGATCTAATTTATTCTTCTTAACTAGTAGAGGACCAATCTTGTTAATAAATCACTTTGTAAATAATGACTAGCACTTTCCCTCTTTTATATAGCCATCCCACCCGACATAAAGAGAATTCCAAATCTTTACTCCATTTTCCTTTGATATAAACATTTATTTACATTTTTGGTCTTTCACTCATGCTAAATACATTCTGTTCATATTCTCTTGATATTCTCATATGTTCATGTTTTCTGTGATGTAGTTTCTATCAAAGGTTTGCTGATGGTACAGTGGATAGAGAGATGGGTCTAGAAGACTCCTCTTACTAAGTTCAAATCTGGCCTCAGACACTTACTGTAGTGTCCTTATTTGGTTTTCTGGAAGTCTTGGAGCAGCCTTCTTTTCAGTTTATAATCTGCACTAGAATAGCCAGGTGTTAAAGTCCAAGTCCTTTATTATCTCTTTCACAGTCTAGTTTCCTTGCCTGGGGCCCAGGCCAGCTTTCTGCAGAGCTTTTCAGACCAGCCTTGGTCTCAGTAGGGGAAGTACAGGAGGCCAGCCACCACAGTGCTGTGAGATTAAGTGAATGAATCTGGCTATTTGTTCCTTCAGAGTCTGTGTCTGGCCCTTCTGAATCTCTCTCCAAGCCCTTCTGAGTCTGTTTCTAGCTCTGACTCTGGCTGAGTTTGTTCCAGCTTATATGCTCTCTTATAATAACATCATCATAGGTATGAATCTGGTAGAACTATATTAAATACTAAATACATATGCTGAACTAGAGAACTATTAAGCACCCTGCTAAACTAGATATGCATTGATTCATCAATTCTACTGAGTTATCACCTTGTAAGAATTTTTGTTTCAAGTTCAGAGTTCTGGCCCATAACAACTTACTAGCTATGTGACTCTGGGCCATTTCCCTTGTTTGTCTCAGTTTCCTCATCTGTAAAATAAGTAGGAGAAGGAAATGGTAAACTTTTTGCCAAGAAAACTCCAAATGAGGGCACAGAGTTAGAGATGACTAAAAAACAATTGAACAGTAACTCCAAAATATAAGCTATAAACAGTTCTTTGCCTACCTGCCTTACTTTGCAATGGACTTTCGTGCTGCTTATTTCTCCGAGTATCCTTCATCTATTTCTCTAGATAATTATTTTCTGTACCCCTGACAGTATGAAGCAGAGCTGATTAGCTTAACAAAACTATTTTCCCTATATGGATAAGAGCAGATGTGTAAAATCTAATGCCTTTTCTTCCCAGATTGCAAATTTACACTGGGGTGATAAATAGAAAGTAGGCATTTTGTCTGAAGAGGAAAGACCCTTACACCAGATGTGTTATAGTCTGCATGTGGAGGGCTTGTTAAAGATTAAGGATACCATCTGGTTTATAGTACATCATAGTGAAGTTCTGGGCTGATTCTATGGTGTACAGAACTCAAGGTTAGCATCACTGCAGTGTTTCCTGTGTGTTTTATAAGTCCACACCACAGAAAACATTTTAGATTCCCTGGGCTTTACAAAATACTATATGGGCCTCCACGGCTGCTTAAACAGCCTCTAATGTTGTCTTAAAAAATAAACTCGAGATAGAATACAAGAATTGTGCCTGAGAGATCATTTAATGTACAGTCGGCATTCTTCCCCTTTCACAATTCATTTATTCAACAAGTACTTATAAAGATCCCACTATGTGCCAATCATTATACTAGATTCTGTGGATACAGAGATAAAAAAAAAAAAAAAAAAAAAAACAACCCAATAACAAATACCCTTGACTTCAAGAAGTTTATATTGTAAGTGATATATTTTTGTTGTTGTTCTTTAGTCATTGAGTCTTCTCCAACTCTATGTGACTCCATTTGTAGTTTTCTTGGCAAAGACACTGAAGTGATTTACCATCTCCTTCTCCAGCTCATTTTAAAGACAAGGAACCTGAGACAAGCAAGATTAAGTGAATTTTCCAGGGTCACATACCTAATAAGTGTCTAAGGCCAAATTTGAACTCAGGTCCTCCTGACTCCAGGCTTAGTGCTCCATCCACTGTACTACCCATGTGACCCTAAAAGAGGATTGGACATTTCAGTCATTTTCTAGACACATTGAATCTTTGTGACTCCAATTGGGATTTTGTTTCAAAAACACTGGAGTGGTTTGCCATTTCCTTCTCCAGTTCATTTTACATATGAAGAAATTGAGGCAAACAAAGTTAAATAACTTGCCCAGAATCACATATCTAGTAAGTATCTGAGGCCAGATTTGAATTCAAATTCTTCTGACTGCAGAGCAATCGTGCTACTGCATTCTATCCAGTGGGAAATCCCACTGATTTTCTAGTGTCTATTTTAAGGCCAGCTTTGAACACTGAGAAAGAAAGTCAGACATTAATAAGTTATAGAAAAAAGAAAGGATAATGTTGATGTAGCAGAATCAGAGGAGAGAGACAAATAGCTCAATAATATTGAGAAGGTGGAAAAGATATGGCCAATAATATTTCTTCAGCTCTTCACAAATTTGAGATCACATCAGAGTAGAAACTGCCTTTATCAAAGCAGGTCACAATACCTTTATGATTTTGTCAATTATATTCAGAGTATGCAAATTAGGGGCAGCCAATGAAGCGCTGAACCTGAAGTCAAGAAGACCTGAGTTCAAATGTGATCTCAGAGGCTTACTAACTGGGTGACCCTAGGCAAATCATTTAACTCCATTTGCCTCAGTTTCCTCGTCTATAAAATGAGTTGGAGAAGGAAATGGCAAACTACTTCAGTGTCTTTGCCAAGGAAACCCTATTAAAAACAGGGTCACAAAGAGTCAATCTCAACTAAATGACTTAATAAATGCATCATTCTGTGACCAATCTGATGGTGGAACTCTCTTAAATTAAACTAAGCCATAACCAAAGCCTTTATAACCAAAATCATTTTCACACAAGCATGAGATATGAGTAGGTTTTTAGTTAATGTTGCACAATTAAATATATATGAATAAAATATCGGACTCATTGGGTTGCAAAAGAAAGGTACATCTCAAGTTTATTTAACTTCAGCTTGTTGTTCAGTCATTTTTCAATTGTGCCTGACTCTTTATGCCCCTATTTGGGATTTTCTTGGCAAAGATATTAGAGTGATTTGCCATTTTCTTCTCCAAGAAGAAACTGAGGCAAACAGGGTTAAATAATTTGATCAAGATCTCAGCTGGAATGTGTCTGAGGCTAGCTATGAAAGTGAGTGAGAAAAGTGAATCTTCATATTTACAAAATGCTTGACAGATAATTATATCATTGGATTATTATAATAACCTTTTAAGGCTGCATAGCATGAGCTATCTTATGCCCTTTTACAAATGACAAAACTAAGGTTCAGAAAGGTTGTGGTGACTTGTCAGCCAAAGCTGACAGATAATTAGTAAGTGGTAAATCTAAGACTCAAATCCAGATCTTCTCATTGAAAATACAGCATTCTTTGTGCTATACCAGGCTTTCTCACAGTCACACCCAGTAAAGTGAGAATCACTATTCTTTCATTGCCATTCTCATCCAAATTGTAATCATGAACGTGAACAATATCTAGTCACAACTAGCTGTATCTAAAATAGTGTTAGTTGATGAAACATGTACAACACTATTAGGTTTGCAAAACCTTTAAACCTCATCAAAATAGTGTTATCACTTACTCACTTTATGGATGAGATAGCTCAGGATAAAAAAAAATCAGGAATCCTATCCAGGGCCATACAATTGGTAATTGTCTAAGGCAAGATTTGAATCTGTGTTTTCCTTACTCTAAAACCAAAATCCTACCTACTAGATCACTGATGCAAAAACCCATTTCTTTACAGATTGGAAACGCAGAATATCTTTGCTTCTACCTGTCCCAGTTCTAACCACCCAGACACAGCCCTTGCCAACATCCCACTGCTTTTGTTTGTCCTCTGTTCCCAAGTTAATGGTTTCTAAATGCAAGGCTCCCTTTGTAGACCTTTCAACTGAGCACATATACCACTGAGGAGGTTGCTTATGCTAATGAGCCCATCCCAAGCCAGGAGCTCTTTTTTTAGGTCTCCTCACATGGTGAGCTGAATTAATTCTTTCTGATAGATTGAAGGCACCAGCCTCCTATTCATGCTGAGGAAGTAGTTCTGGAGGGTTTCATTGAAAACCTTTTCTGGCCTAGTATGCAGAGGTAGGTTGGCTATGGCTATGAGCAGATGTCATTCCTTTTGGAATGAAACCTGTCAAAAGCAGGACACTCCAAACCTGCTCGCTCCATTTTGTTGTACTCACTTTCCACCTCAATTAATTTGTTTGTGTATTTTTCACTTTAGCAAATTCCCTGGACTGAGTGTGTTGCTCAGGGAGAAGCAGACCAGTGAATTGTCAATTGTATTCTCCTAACCTCAGCATCAGAGCTCAGGGAAGCATATTCGGCAGGTACAAAGACACTGCCTTTTCAATTCATTAAAAACAGAACTCAAGCATCTTTTATTTTTTTTTAAATTCCAAATACAGTGGCAAAAACTATTTGGCTCACAAAGGGAAGGAAAAAACTGTTTCCTTGGGAAAATTTTAGTGTGGTTACATTATCATTGAATATATTTTTAGATTCCCTGGGAAAACAGGTTTCTGAAAATAAAACCTACTGATAAGGAAAATAATAACGTAACAAGAGGTTTGTATGAAAGGTAAAGACCACAAAGAAAGTCAAAGGAGGTTATTAAGGTGAATAGCACTGAACTGGCAATTGAAAAGAAGATTCCACCACCAACTGGCTATGGGACCTATCTTAAACCACTTTACCCCAATGGGCCTCAAATTCCTTCATTGCAAAATGAAATAATTGGACTAGATCAAAGTTTCTAACCCAGGATTCACATATTCCCAAGTTGTCTATGAACAGATATCTTTTGTTAATATTTTGATAACTGTATTTCAATATAATTGCTTTCTTTTGTATTCCTATATATTTTATTTGATGCATTTAAACAAATTATTTTGAGTGGGAACCCTTGGACTGTACCAGATTGCAGAAATCACACACACACACAAACAAAATTTAAAAATCCTTAGAGTTCTCATTCCTTGCCTTCTCAAAGTACAGGTAAAGAACTAGAGAGAAGGAGACAATTTGACACTCAAAATTTGACCCAAGTTGGGGTGACAAAACATACTGTTGCTTTCTAGAGCCGCCATGCATGCTGGAGTGATTAAAATATATTTTCTTAGTGGAGAAATGATGAGACGGGACTGCCAAGGATGTTGGGAAAATGAAGTTCATTTATTTCAAGGACTTTCCCCTTTTTATAATGCAACAAAAACAACATTGTGCACGTGGGACCACATAAACAACTTGCTATTGTATGTAGTTTGCCATCTGGTATCACTCTTCCACCTGGTATCATTCTGCCTCAATCTCAACACAAGTTGTCACCACTCCCTGACTTCTCAAGAAAGTGGAGAGCCCTTAGGGGATTTGGGGAGATGGGGAGCTGAACCAAACATTGTCAGCAAGTTACCTCTAGGCTAAAGGGTCTTATACCTTACCTCACTGACTGTGACTCTTCACATCTCACCCTTTCTTTTATTTTAATTGAAGCAGATATGTAACAGTGGTTAAATCTATTACCATGGGACAAATCACACAGTCAAGTTGTAATATCATACAAGCAAGTAGTAACATAGCAAACAATATGAATAAACAAAATATTATAAAGATTTCCATGAGTCCCAGAAAGAAGGTGTAAATTCACAACCACACATACACTTCAGCAGCCAAAAGATAGTTCAAAAGCAATCTATTGTCTATTACTTCATGTGTCAGGGAATCCAATGATTCCTGCAGATTTTGAAGCCCTGCTTCAGTCTTATTGAGGATTATTTTTTATGTTCATGAGTACACAAAGGATTAATTGCCAGGCTCCTTCAGTGATGGGCACAGTCAACAATGGAACCACCTGGTGCCTCCATGGTCTTCTCCTTCACCTTGAGGGTCTTCTCTTTTTCTGCCTCTTTCCAATGGAGAAGATGGATATGGTTTGTTGGCACCCATCTGATTTCTTCTCCATTTGTCTCTACAAGCAAACTCTCTCCCCTAAGTAGTTAATCTATCTGGTCCCTTCCAGTCATCACTTTCTGGATCTCTCCACATTACCTGACAATCATCTAAAGATAGTGAAGCTGCTCGCAGTGGACACTGCCCTTCCGGCACGTTATGAAACTTGTCTGGTGGAACCAGTGTATCTCCATCAAAAAAAAAAAAAATAATACATAAAGTTAAATTTAGAAGTTCTCTAGGTAACCCTAGAAAACTGTGGTTCCCCCTCTCTTTTATTTTTGAAAGAGTGTCTGATCCTGCATTCTGTTGTTGGGAATCAAAATCTGGATAAATATCACCAAATTGCATTTCAGGAGTGTCTATCAGTAGGCCTGAAATTTTTCACTGATTAAGGAACACTGTTCCACCCACACAGGTGTATTAATTTTCCACTGAATGGGAACAGGTGAGAGTGCTGGCAGGCTTTCTACAGCAACCCTGCCTAAAAAGCTGAAGTACTTATTTCCTAACTGATGTAAGATGGCTCTTCCCCATCTGGGGATCTTTTTTTTTACACTAAAAAAGGAGCAAAATCCCCTGCTCTATCCCCAAACCTCCACCCCAAAGGAGCAGCACCAAGTTCAGCTGCTATTGATCCTCCTATGTCAGACATATAGGTGTTTGCCAGAATCTTTGGCCAGTGAAATCAGTAAAATGCTGAACAAACAAACAAACAAAAGAAAAACAGCTTCCTTAGCTCTGTATTACATGCTGTATCCTCCACAGCTACAGGTATCAACCCTCTGCTTGTTTTTCTCCTCATACTTCCTGGTTTGACCACCCAAGTTAAAATCTTTCCTTTTTTTAAAACTTGTAGGATTTATTAAAACCAATTTTATTCCATTATATTCAGTTAGTTGTTCTCCCACTAACTTCCACATCTCTGGTTCCAAACTCTCCTTCTTACAAAGTCATGGAGATGTGCACTCCAGAGCATCTGAGAACTCAGTGATCTGCTTCTGAGTTACCAACAAACCTTGCTTCTCTGCTAAGCTAGCTAAGCCTGTTTCTTACTTCCCTCAGTAGGGAGGCTCATTTCTTAGTGTTTGCCTCATTTTGGTTAAAAAATGAAAGTGACTAGACTAGCCTTTACCGATTCTTCCCATTTGCCTATTTCTATACTTACCCTTCTGGGTCACGGGGACTTCTCCACTAAACTCGGCTGATCATGTCAGTCGATCTAATTTGTATAGGACCTCACCTAGAGCCCCACATTGGGCGCCAAATATTGGGTCCTGCTTTCTATAGCCCCCAAGTTGGGGTGATAAAACATACTGTTGCTTTCTAGAGCCTCCACACTGGGGAGATTAAAATATACCAAACTAGTGAAGAAATGATGAGGCAGGACTCCTGAGGATGGTGAAAAAATGGAGTTTGTTTATTTCAAGGGCTTTCCCCTTTCTATAATACAACAAAAACAACATTGCTCATGTGGGACCACAGAAACAACTTGCTACTCAGTTTGCCACCTGGTATCACTCTTCCACCTGGTATCATCTGCCTCAATCTCAGCACAGGTTGTCACCTCCCCCTGACTTCTCAGGTAGGCCAAGAGCCCTTAGGGGAGATGGGGAGCCAAACCAGACATTATTAGCAGGTTCCCTCTGGGCTGAAGGGTTTTATACCTCAACCAGAGTTTCCCCACTGTCTGTGACTCTCTATAAATGTTTTTAAAAAATAAAAATTCCTAGGCTACATGATCTCTTCCAAAGGAGATCCTTTTTCATATCAAAGTCCTGGTTTCCATGAGAAACAATATGTCAATCTTTGTGGTTTTCTTTTTAACTCATAGAATCTTATATATTGAGGCCCAAGACTCACACAAACAGCAAGAGAATAAAGAAATGGTTTTGAATCCAATGCCTCTGAATTCAGATTCAGCATACTTTGTCTCATTAATGAAGGAAAAGTGCTGCTATTTTTCACTTCTAAGCACTCGATTTTTCATTCTCATCTTCCTCAGTCTACCTTGGTGACAGGAAGTTAGCCACTATTAGAGGCATGAATATTTGTGGCTTCAATGCCATTGACTCCTGGGTAATATTGTAAATAATTTTCTTGTAGCCTGAAAGTTTTCCTATGTCTTCCAAAGTAAATTTAGGACCCTTGTATTTGTATTCCTAGTTTTTTGTTTCCTTGTTTTTTCAGTGATGTCTAACTTTGTGACCCCAGGATTTTCTTGGCAAAGATACTGAAGTGGTTTGCTATTTCCTACTCCAGCTCATTTTACAGATGATAATGCTAAGACAAGCAGAGTTAAGTGACTTGTTCAGGGTCACATGAATAGTAAGTGTCTGAGGCCACATTTGAACTCAGGAAGATGAGTCTTCTTGACTCCAGACCCAATACTCTACCCACTATGCCATCTTGCTGCCCTATTCTCAATGCTTGTTTTGACAATTTGACAACTGACAATTTTGACAATTATAGGATTTCATGGGATTTAGATCTCCTAGTCTAACATCCTCATTTCATTGGTGAGGAAACCCTAGCCTCAGAGAGCATAGATATTATTTTTATTTGTCTTATTTGTTTTATTTTATCTTATTATTTAGTCCATGGTCTCACAAATGTGGCAGAATTTTCTTGTATTTTGCTAGTGGAATTGGATTTTGAGATATTTGGGTGCACATATGTGAACAAGGGGATGTGTGAAATCACTGAATTTTAAATTTGTGGAAGAATATAACCCCTGATGTCCCTTCTAGAGCTATAACTATAATGCTATTACTCTTTCAACTCAACTGCCTTTTCATTTTCTATAGATTTCTATAGATTACCCATCTGTGTTATGTGGCCATTCATATAACCCTAAATATAATGAAAGAATGTACCTATTCAGAAAGTTTATTATATTTGTATTACTGTGACCAAATAATCAAGATACAACAAATGAAAGGAAAGACTATTAGAATTCCAACATTATTCATTGCCAATCTTCATATCTTACAGTTTGCTCACTTCTCATTGTTGCTTTGTTATTGTTTTGAACCTTTTCATCTTTTACATAAACGAGTATAAATTTTTCTTTGTTACCACTGGCCTCATATTTATTTCCTACTTTAAAAGATGTGACTTCCTTAATGTAGGTTCCCCTTTCTCCCAACAACCACATACTTTATCAGATAGTTTCATAAACTGCCTTCATCAGCAGCAATGACCGAGACTGTGGCTCACAAAGCCCATATCCAACCTCTTTCCAGATTGTTATGAGCTGCTAATCTCTCCATAAAGCCCTACCTACATAACCTTAATGAATTCTGAGTTACCTCAGGCACCATGAATAACCATATTAGGGTTTTGTGGAACCTGACTAATTGATCATAAGGATTTCCTGATTAATCAGGGTTCCAGGATAACTCATGGTTTCAAAAAGGTAGGATGGGGAGGTAAAGCTATATTATGAATGAATAAATTCCTAATATGTTTTGCACGGATTTGAGGGGCCAAACTAATTAATTTCATAGTTTAAAGCCCATGGAAATCTAATAAAAAGTATTTCAAAGGTTCCACAAAAACTCAGAATTTCCCAAAATACACTATATCATAAAATTTTTTAACCCAGAAGAGACCTGAAACTTTATCTTATCTAACCCCCTCATATTATACATAAGGAAAGTGAGGGAAGTGAAAGCAAATGGACCATGATCATAAAGCTAGCTGGTGACAGACACACATAGGAAGCTATTTTTTATTTGTTGCTATTGTTGTCATGTTGTTGTTGTAGTCATTATTTCCCCACCATATTCCCACCATACTGTTATACATTTATCATAGATATTAAGAGTATCATAAAAGAAAGTAAAGGCTTATTTTCACAAACACTTCTGCTTTCCTCTTTTATTCAATATGGAACAGGATTAGCTTCATAGATTGTTTCACGAGTTGTAATTTCAGTGGAGGTGACCAGAGCTTTGCCCCAAGGCACCAAATTTAGAGAATATTGATGGTAATTGCAGTCCTTCAGGATGCTGAGGGAAACTATATTTTCCATCCTTCCTTGCCCCCTTCCTTTAAGGTGGCTGTTTCAGTAATGCTCCCTTATATATAACAGTCTCTGCATGCCTGGCACAGAGTAATGCCCTGTTCTTTCTACCTATCCCATAATATTTTTAAATATCTTTAAATATCAGGAATCTACCCCTAATGCAAAAATTCCCACTTAAAACCCTCACTATGGAGAGTTAAAAATTGCCTTGAATACAGTTGTATGCTGTTTCATTTTTCTTTTTGTATCCCCAGCACCTTGCACAATGCCTAGCACAGAGCAGTGCTTAATAAATGTTTATTAATGGATTAAGCTCAGCACCAATTCACAAAGTCAATTTCTGATGATCTATGTGGTATGATTTAAGGACTTCTGGAAAAGCTCCCTAACCTGAAATATTTCTCCTATTCATAGTAAATGAAATTCTACCATTAAAGATTCATTCCTTTAGATTCTCTTCCCTACTCCTATTTTAAAATTCACACACCCCTGGAGAGGGTAACACAATCTAATTCACACTAAAGTATTAATGACTTATCAGATCCTTTAACAGGAGTAAGGCAAGCAGGGAGAAGGGCAGGTTGAGTGTTTAAGAAAGGTATGGAGAATGTGGAAGAAAGAGGAAGAAAAATATTAGAGAGGAGAAATCCAAAGACTAATACATATTATCAATGCTATTGGATACCATTATGATACCCAATAGGTTACTCATGCTATTTAAATCAAAGAAATCAAGACTTCCCATGGCTTAATCATCTCTTTACTGCTCAGATTTCAAGAAGGTATTATTTCAATTCAATAAACATTAATTAGAAGTCCTTGCCCAAACTGCCTCCCATTCCTGAAATATACTTCTTTCTAAGCTCCATCTTTTAAAAACCTTAACTGTGGTTAAGGCTTAGCTTAGGTGCCATCTTCTACAAGCCATTTTTTCCTGATCTACCACGTTAAAGAGATAATTCATTGTCAGAACACCAATGATATCATGATGATAGAATTTCATGAGCTTTCTCCTTCATCCCACAAAGAAGCATGAGGGTTATACCTTCTATCATAAGGAGAGAAAACCTTACTCCCACCTGGTTTGAATTCTTTCCAAAACGAAGAGTACCTTCCCAGCTTTCACTAGGCACAACTTCAAAGCAAAAGGACATTATCATTGTCACTTTTAAAAAATAGTTGTTTCTTCTAGACAATGATCCTTTCTGGGGGTTAAAAAAAATAAAAATGGTTGATATAAAATCATCGCAGTTCCCTGTGTGGCCCCTGGTCCAAACTTACATACTCACACAAACTATTTTGGGTTCTTTTAAGGACTGTATGGTTCAAATTACATTTAGGAACCATACCCCTTCCCTCCCACTCCGACCAGTCCTGTTACCTACAGCTGTCATCCATACTGTATTTTATCATAGCCTACTCACTGTCTCTTGGAGGGGAAAAGAACCAGATTCAGTTTTCGCTCTTTCTGGTTTACTAGAAATTCCTGACACAAGGAGTTATACATAAATGATTCTCCTTTGCTACATAAGAGAGTTTTTTCTACCATTCTTTTTGCTTGTCAGGGTTTTCTAACTTTAGCTGGTTAAAAAAAAAATGCAAGGTGAAGTATTTGAGTTGATACCTCACTCTTATCAATTGTACACAAGGAGAATCTTCTGACAGCTCCCATACCATCCTCACTCAAATCTCCCACTACCTCTTTTTTTATTGCATTTGAACCATATGCTTGGCCAGATGGTATACACACTTCTTCTAGGGAATTATAAAATGACCTTCTTTAAAAGATTTTCTCATTGGAAAAGATTAGAGAGAAAAAAATTGAATTAACTCTGAGGTTGTAGTAATCATCTTGGTTTTGAATTCATTGAGCAGAGTTCTCATTTTCAAGCTGGTCTCTTAGTCCAGAACATAAAAGACGAGATGCTTTGGTTAATACAGATTTTTTTTTTTCTTTAAAGCACTGAACTTGAAATCAGAATTCCTGGTTTTCAGAATTCTACAACAGCCTGTATGACTCTGGACAGGTCATAAACTCATGAGAGCATAGCTTTAGAAGTAGAAAAGATTTTTTGATATTTTCAAATCCAACTCCATTTTACAGATTGAGGAAACTGATGCTTGGAAGAGATCAAGTGACTTGCTTAAAGATATACAGTTAGCAAATGACAGAGCCAGGATTAAAACCAGGGGTGGGATAGATCCAGTTCAAAAAGGTTGGGAGAGCTGGTTGTTAAATTTTCAGTCTGAACATTTATACCTTGCAAATTGGAAATTGCTGCAAAGGAGATCTTGATATATTATTTTGTTGATTATCTAGAGTTAAGTAAATGATGGAGAAAATGCTAATATTAATGAAATTATAAATATTAACCAATGAAATGTATTATGAATGTATTGATGAAATGTATTAATGAAATGAAAGTATTAGTAATGCAAATGAAATCTAAAAATGTATGGGAAGCTATACTGATTTTTTTTTTTAATTTCCAAAGAACTGGTTGCTAAACTTTTACCAGTACAACCCTGATTGGAACTCAGGCTCTTTAACTTAAGTCTGAGTGATTTTTTCTGCTGTACCACATTTTTCCTTAAATTATTAGAACTAAAGAGAATATAGAGGTCATTCAGTCCAACTTCTTCATTTGAAAAATTAGAAGAATAAAATCCATAAAGGCAAAGTGATTAGCCCATGCTTTTTAGGTATTTAACCAGGTTAAGCCTCATATTCCTCATCTGTAAAAATGATATTTACATTAATTTTGATTAGCTCAAGATTGCTGCAGAAATCAACTATGAAAGTCTTTGAACACAATGCTACTCTTATATAAAATAGTGTGTTTGTTACTGTTACATGGGATCTGTGATTATAAAATCAATTTGTAAAAATCAGTTGACATTTTTTCTAGAAAGGTAAATTCCATTTCCCTAAGAGACCCTCAAAAATAGCATAAAATAAGATCAAATGAGATAATATTTGTAAATTACTTAGTACAGTGCTTGGCACATGGTAGAGGCTATATAAATGCTTATTCCCTTCCCCTTTCTTGTATCAGGATAGTTTAGCAACACTATACTGATTTGTAGGATTTCAAAACCTGAGGCCAAAATTTTAGGTGCTCAACTTTCAGGGACCTTTGAAAATTCTTGTTGTAATTAGAGAAAGAGACCACATACAAATTTCATTCTTCCTTTGTATCGTACACATAATTTTATTTGGTACTTTGCACATTCAAAATGTACCCTCAAAAATCTGGACAAATAAAAGATTATTTTTTAAAAGATATTGGGAAAAAGGGGAATATAAGGGTAAAAATTGAAATAGGGAACACAGCAGGAAGGAAACTTGTGTAGGAAAAATGTAGCTTTTTTGTAATTAATCACTAGGCCAGAAAACAAACAAACATTGGAATAGTCTCATGATACTTGTAATCATGTTTTGGGATAACAAAATAATCCAATCCTGGGGTCTATTTGGGATAGATAAAACTTTGAGATTAGATGAATGAATAAGAATGAGTCAAAATGAAAGAGAATAGAGTATGAAAGAAGATATATATCATGGATCCACTTACATACAATCATAAACAGTCAATATGGACAAAATAGTAAAAAAAAGTACACCCATACTAAAACTCTGGCATTATTGCCTTCTTTTTTCTCTTTTCCTGTGACAAGATGACTGGGAGATCAGAATGCTGTACAATCAATCTCAAACTTTCAAGTAGGTAATACTTGAAAAGTCCAATACATGGTTATTGATACAGTGAATTTATGAGAAATGGGGAACCAAGTTCCAATGATTACAAGAAACTCTAATTTTTTGTTAGAGCTTACTAAAACATGTTTTTCTACATGTAATTCTTTTTTTTTTTTTTTTCCTGAGGCAATTGGGGTTAAATGACTTGCCCAGAGTCACACAGCTAGGAAGTGTTAAGCCTGTGAGGCCAGATTTAAACTCAGGTCCTCCTGACTTCAAGGCTTCACCTAGATGCTCAAGCATATAATTCTTTATCACAAAATATTCCTTCTGATAATATATAATTTTCCCAATGCAGTATCCATGAAATAACTCATAAAATGAAAAACAGAAAAAAATTGTTAACATGCAAAACATTTTTTTCTCATTGATAATTTTCTAGAATTCTGTGACTTTTTATGCTAACATCTCACTAAAATTCACATTATTTCAGATAATACTCTCTTTTTATAATACAAAAAAATCACAGTGCCAAAAATATTGTACAGAAAATAAAAATCTTAAAATTAAATCATTTTAAACCTGAATCTTACCTTACATTGTGTCAGATGGAGCTGAAAGTATTGTGCTGTATACTTTATACTATACTGGTCTAAAGGACTTAAACTATTCTTTGGGGGCATAACTATGACACAGAATTTGAGTTTTAAAAGTAAACAATGAAAATATTCAACAAATGCACAGGGAGCTCTTTACAATAGTAGGGTGATCAAAACCTGTATAAAGTCTAGTAAAATGTAGGCTGCTTCACAAACTCATCACATCTCTCATTTTTTTTTTTTCTCTATTACACACAACCACAGATTGTGTGTGTTTGCCAATGTGAAAATGAAAATGAGGTTACTAATAAAATCACATGAATTCTTGGAGTCTGGAGAGTTAAATGCCCGGATGTCAAGAACTGTCTATTTGGAAAATCTGTCTGTCAGAGCTCCATCAGTGTTATCCCCAGATTCTGATTCTAAGCATAGAATCTTAGCACTAAGAGTCATAATCACTATTCAGGTCAAGTTTTACTAATTAACATTGCACACAGATTGGATGAATACATTGGTAATCATTCCTCCTGTCTATTCCCTAGGATTCTACAGCTACTGGGGCTACACACAATAACCTATCCATACTTTGTTCTCTCTCACTCACATCTTGTATTATTTCATTCCCTCATAAACCATTGTTTGTTTCTTGATGTTTTACCAGAAAGGCATACTGCCAACTTTTTAATGCTGTGATGATTTCTGACATTGTGATAGCCTGGGATCATGTCGATTGTGTTTCATTTAAAATGAAGACATGATACAGCAAAAAATCCTCACAGTGCCAGAGTTTTCGTTAGAATGCAGGTCAATTCACAGGTAACCTATACACTCATAGTGAATTCACTATCTCATTGTAACACAGACAGCTTCAGATGGATTAGTCTTGTTCTCCTCCATCAGGTCTATAATGAGTTCAACTTTATTTTCCTGCAATGATTGTAATTGGCTTGCTAGGGATACAGGACTCTGAGAAAAATAAGCTTCCCATGGTGTAGATAGACCAGTCTAAAATGGGTTGTCTATTTGTGTACAGAAAAGAATAGTAGAAAGTTAAGATATCATTGTGTCCAGCTTCTCAGTTTACAGTTGAGGCTACTGAGATCGGCAGAGGTAAAATGACTTTTCCAAGATTATAAAATTGGAGATCTTATCACAGAATAAAGTTACTTTCTTTCTAAATGGTATATACAGAAAACATATATGAAGTGGGTTTTAGTGGACATGCAGGGATTTGCAATCTGCCTTTTTGTTGTTGTTCTATATAGCAAATGAAGAACAGACACAATGGAAAAACTGAACAGCTAGACCAAACTGGGAAAACAGAAATGCAAAAACTTTGTAACTGAAAAGCATTGTAACAATATGGGGCATAAGAACTGGACCAAGGATTTCATCAGTATGGGACAAGGGTGTCAAATTCAAATAGAAGCTATGGACTACTACACCTTACATAAGATTACTGCAGGGCTCATATTCATGTAAAAAGTCATATTATCTATGTTCTATTACATTCATATAAATTTTGTTAAACATTTCTTTTTAAAATTTAAAATTTTTTAAATTGTCACTTAAATAGCTTAGCTATGGTCACAATCAAAATGTATCAGAAGTGGAATCTGAATCCAGGTTTTCTGATTCTGAAGCCAGTTTCTTATCCAATAATGTGGTAATTTATTAGTAGTGCTATTCATGATTCTGTTCTTCTTTGTCCACAGTCACATGACACAGGGGGTCACATTTGAAGACCCTAGATTTGAGAGCTGCCAAATCATCCCTCCTGCTCCTCGACAGGTTGAGATGAGGAGAGATCCTGTGCTAGGATTCGGATTTGTGGCAGGGAGTGAGAAACCAGTGGTTGTCCGTTCAGTAACACCAGGTAAGTCAACCCTTCCTCCTGTTGTCTGTCCCTTCTAACCTTAGTTGGCTATGAATTGTGGATCTCCTCCTGGAGCCCACCATAGGCAGGACCAACAAAATAGATCAATTTATACTTAAAGCTAGAGTTGGAATAGTTCTTTAAAATTTCTTTTAGAGGAAATTTCATTCAGCTCTTAAATATAAAATTGATCATTTTGATTGATCATAAACAAAACTGATTGATGAAATATTATCCTTGAATACTATTTCTTTAAGTATGAACACATAATAAGAAAGACCATCAAAGAACCATAGATAAAGAATTGGAAGAGACCTCAAAGGAAATAGCCTGATGCCTTTATTTTATAGAAAAGAAAATTAGGGAACAGCTAGGCGGTGCAGTGGATAAAGCATAAGCCCTGAAGTCAGGAGAACCTGAGTTCAAACGTGGCCTCAAACACTTTACACTTCCTAGCTGTGTGACCCTGGGCAAATCACTTAACCTCTCTCTGCTTCCAGTCTTCTTCCCACCAAAGCATAGTGCCTCCCAGAATAGTTGTATGTTTTTTGGAAGTGAGACTAAGAGGGAGGGAAAAAGACCTGTGCTATTTATTACTGATGCAAAAAAATTCAGGTGGTGAAAATCCTTCTACCATTGTTTCATTTTTATCTCTCTCTCTCTCTCTCTCTCACACACACACACACACACACACACACACACGCACGCACACTGAGTATAATGTCTTATTCTTAGAGTCATTAACCTTGTCCCTAGTTCTCCCATGCCTTCACAGAGTTCTGGTGCTATAGAATTTAGAGTTTGTGGTTTTAAGGAAAAAAAAAAAAAAGGTGTGAAGGTCCATATCTTAAACTCCTAATCCAAAAGGAGTCAAATGATCTGTTTTTCACAAATTTTACCAAGAACTATTAAAGTAAACTCAAATTAATCAGTGACTGCTTAAGGGTCACAGTTCTTACTCATCTTAGGTCATTCTCAAGATTCTTATGTCCTTCAGTGTGGTAGCTACTCCTCCTTAACTCTAGTACTGGAAAAATTGGTTCTTCCCTCATCTATACCACCAGTTGACTAAAATGATTGATTCATTTTACTGTAGTTAAAACATATAATGATTATTGATGGTTGAGAGAGGTGATAGAATATATATATACTGAAAAGACAGATGACCTTTTAGCCAGGATGGTCTAGGTATAATGTATATATGTATGTATGTATGTGTATGTATGTATATGTATATATATCCATGCACATAAATATGTAGCGATATACATACATATATAGAAATAAATTTTTAGCTTATTTAAAGTTTAAAGCTCCACTAAGTTTGTTGGAATACCATGCATGTGTGTATGTATATATGTGTATAACATATATATGTATATTTATATATATTATATTATATATTATATTACATATGTGTTATATTATATGTATATATATATAAAACAAAAATATCATTTGACTTTCTATCAGCAGTACAAGCAATTAATACTGAATATTTCACAACCTTTGGTCTTTTGGCCACCATGACTACCTCAGAGTGACAATTCTGCTCTCCCTTTCTCTACTTGCACTTTGTGGCTCTATATAACTTATCCCTTCTTGCCCTGTTAGCTCTTCTCAAATTCAAAGCCATTCAGGCATGTAGTTAGGGAGATTTGAGATGCTGAGAATAAATTTAAGTCAAATTGATTTCCATTAATTTTTATTCTTATAAAGTTAGATAAAATGTGTAGCTGTCATGCAAATGGTTACACCAAAATTCCTAATGATTTCAGTGGCAAGACATAGATTTTCCTTCTATGAAAGAAAACCCAGTGTGTTTAATGAAGTGCAAAGAATGACTTCTTCCCTGAAGGGCTCCACTGATTCATAATTTGAAAGGAACAAGGAATTGTATGTACAGAATCCATGTTTCAAATTCTTTATCTAACAGCCTGGTGGCTTTCTGTGAGGAGAAAGTGGTTTGGGCTAATGATGGACATAGGCAATTCCAAAAATGTATTTATAAGTTGGTTGTTTGGGACTTGGTTATTTTCCCATAAAAACAATGTGATGCATGGTGATTAATTTCCCTGGACAGCCCTATTTAACTTTGAATTGTACCTGAAATATTGTGCTAGTCTACTAATTCTATTGAACTTAATCATCACATGTAATAATATTTCTGTGAGAAAATATATTGATCATTCTCTTTTCCCACCTCATGTCCCCTAATACATTACCTACCCTACCATAGCCCTGAGATAGATGAATCCCTAGCCCCTTTTTTTGGGTAATTACTGGTAATGGTTTCCATGGTTTTGGGCATCAGACAGAGAGTATGAGGAGTTCATATGATTTGATTCAAGTCAACTAGCACCTTTTATTTGCCAGGGTTCTGGGGATAAAAACTCAAAAAAGGAAAATACCCATTGATCTCTAGGCACTCATTTATCTCATATCTCTTTTACCTACTATAAAAACCCTCTTGGTAAATGATAATTGATTTAAAAAAAAAAACAGATAAGCAACCTATAAACCTGCCTACTCAACTAGGGGTTAGGAGGGGTCCCCTTCTGTCCCTTGCCCGGCTGTCATGACTCTAGACAAGCATTATACCTGAAACCAGTCTCTTACTAGGTCACAACACAAGCTTAGGATAGATCTTCTGAGAGTTATCAGAGCTTACATCTAGGCAGGCTGCCTACATCCTTGCCTGGATCTCTAGCCTTTTCTTCTAAATTTTTTTTTCTAGCTCTCAAGTCTCTCCTTTCTAAAACTATCTCTTGCAAAAAGGAAGGGCACAACAAACTTTGTAGTCAAAATCCAACCTTTGCCTACTTCTGTTCCCTAAAAATAAGTTACACTAGTGTAGAAGTGAAAGAAGAGAGTCAGAGCAAGATAATAATAAAAAAAATTAATGTCTTTTACAGACAGAGAGTATGAGGGGTTCATATGTTTTGATTCAAGTCAACTAGCACCTAGCAACTTAGCAACCCCAGGGTTCTGGGGATAAAAACTCAAAAAAGGAAAATACCTTTTCATCTCTAGGAACTTATTTATGTCATATCTCTTTTACTTACTATAAAAACCCTCTTGGTAAATGATAATTGATTTAAAAAAACTGATAAGCAACCTATAAATTTGCCCTCCTCCTCTTTGTCTCTGTCATTTCTATCACAGCAGATTCTTCTATGCTTACAGCAGGTATGTTTGGAGAACTCTGCATAAAGAGGGAAGAATTAGAAAAGGGAAGAGATAGTTTAACATAATAGCTAAATTAAGTACATCTTCCCAGGTCAGGTTCATATTTCAGCTTAAAAGTATGAATTGAGAGCTATAATTAATATTCAAAATAATCACTTATAGCTGAATTCAAAGACTTGATTATTTTGAAACAAGTAGTTAGCAATTGGTCACTTACCAATTTGATTGAATCATAATAGCTGCTTTGACAAGTCATTAAGATGAGTTCTACAAATGTTTCTATAAATCATTCTGTGAAGGTCAACACCATTTAAGTTTAAGTTTCAACACTTGTAATATGAATACTCTCCTGTGGCTATGGCAAGATTTCGCTAACTTTTTCTACCTCTCACTGCAAAAAATTAAATATAGATTTCAGTATGTCCATTCAGAGATTGAAATAATGTAATTATAAAATAGGAAGCATTATAGTTAGAAGAAAAAGTACTAGATTGGAAGTCAAGACACCTAAATTTCAGGTCCATTTCTGCCACAAATAAGCCAAGACCATGGGTGTATTATTATTTCACCTCTCCAAATCTTCAGTTTCCCTATAAAAGAGATGATTTCTGATGTCCCATCCAACTCAAAATGTCTGTGTTTCTAATTTTATTGGCTATGTGCTCTGTCCCATGCCTAAAGACTTGTTCATTTACATTGCTTTAAAAAGATTTTTTTTTAAATTAAAACCATTGACATTTGAAAGAAAAGATTTGGGTTGTATCTATATATGGGGACTAACACCTGGGTGAAAAACTGAAAAATTCCATCAAATTTCAAGTCCAAGTCTGTGAAATAATATCAAATACCTGGGCACCTGAAAATAATATCTACTTCCAACTGAATGACATTTTCTATTTTTACCAGATGTGTTGCTGAGACAGATGTGGCTTTACCTTAAGTAATTAAAACAACAACAACAACAACTTAGAAGCCAAGAAAGTATTCAGTTCTCACATCAGAAATGAGAATTCAGAGATTGAAGAAATGACTGTGCACCTAAGGAAGTCTTTTGCTTCTAGGAGAAGCACCCTGATCCTTCTGCTATAGATAATATCAGTTTTGCAGGAGAATTGTTGCCAGATGCTGAGGCATAGGAGTAGAGGCTGTCAGTGTGTTAACAATGATCAGCTAACTGGTACTTAACTCTCATTTGTCTCCAGGTGGCCCCTCAGAAGGAAAACTTATCCCAGGAGATCAGATCGTAATGATTAATGATGAGCCGGTCAGCACAGCTCCGAGGGAGAGAGTCATTGACCTTGTCAGGTAGTTGATCCGCCTGTGACTTGTCCTGTAATGTACAAGCATTATTACTGTCCTGCCATAGAAGTTAGCAGAGGGAGGTTTTTCTATGACCTGCTTCAGGACTAAAAACCAAAATAATATGTTCTGTTTTAATGAATATTCAAACAAATGCTGGTAAAATTGTCCACTGTCCACCCTAATGGGGAGAAACCCAAGGTATTTTTTTCCCTTTTGACAAACTGTAGATCTCAATTCATAAACTCTCTTATTTCTATTGCTAAATACAAATTGGGTTGTTTTTCCTTCATATTTTTTCCTAATGGAATTACCAAATGCTTTTAGTTTATCACCTAACTTCTGAACTAAACTCAAGTGAAATGTGTAAGAATAAATACATATTTATGTATGTGTACTTCTCTGGCTACAAATAAATGCTAATTCCCTCAATTCTTTTCACATTTGAGTGAGTGATCCATTACAGAATTTTCAGAAAAATAAGCAAACCAAAAAACAGTGATTGAATCATCAGTCAATTATGCTCAGTTTATTGGTATAGACATCTTGGAAGTGACTTCATTATTTCATATGTCTAATAAAGCACCAGAGAAAGTCATTTGTATTTTTTATGTAAGTAATAAAACATTGAAAGGGCACACCTTCTTTGTAGTACATTGGTATTAAACCCTGGCTGAGAATTAAAGCAAACAAATGCAAAACAAAATAGCTTATTGGGAACTCAGAAATTTTCTACTGCAGTGATAATAAACTACAGGAATATATCAAGAGTCTATGTGGTATGATGGAATAAACTCTTCCCATCTTTAATCAGTTTAAGTTTCCAGATAATTAGTCATCAATCCTTAAAATATCACTATATTACCAAATAGAAGTTGATGAGGATAGAAAAATAGTTTTCATCACTTTCCTTAAGGCATTAAGTTTATTATTGGACTTCAAGGGCTTCAAACCTAACTCTTTTCTTGTCTAAGGTTCATTTATCCAGTCTTGAGCCAGTTTGTTTTCTTGGACTATCAAAACAATGTTCATTTTTAAAATGGTAAGGTGCACTTTTGAGGTGACCAGGGATATTATAGAGCTAGTTTAGGAGAACAACACATCTAGGCAGTATTCCTCCTAAGACCAGTTCAACTAATTTAGATAGTTCTTGGATAGGGGATTCCTGTCTAACAAATTTTAAGAGGAAGTAAAACTATCAAAGTCTCCCTTTGGTCCTTAGCCCGGTGCCTCATACATAGTAAGCACTTAAAAGTAATTTCATTCAGTCCTCCAAATGGGTTGGAGCTCCTCATCAAGGCAATAGAATCAATTGAAGATTCTTAAGAACCCTCCAGACTCCCCTTCAGCAGGCAGTCCCAGGTTCATTTTATAGTTAACTAACACCCCAGAGAAGATCCTAAACAGATGTATTTGTCTCTGCATGGGGATTTAGTAAAGGGATATCCCATGGCTGTACCATGCCTCACAGAGTACATACTGAAATGTTTTGGTGTCCTAGTGAGGGGTTGGATTGATGCCCAATTCCAGGCTGCACCTGTGCAATCCACTAGGGGAGGAAAGCATCTTTTCTCACACATGAACTAAGAATGGCCACAGTTCCAACATCTTGGGAAACCACAAATGACCTATATTGAAGGAAGTTTGAACATTTTATTTTACAAAATGTAAGATCACTGTGATACGTCACCATTAAGCTTCACATCCTAAGGGAGAATTGAACAAAATGGCAACTTTTGGGTTTTAGTTGGGCATAACTACTCAACAGAGACAAGTACTAAGTCCTTTCAGCCATATGGAAATGTGTGACAATTTCTTAGCAGTCTTTCTGCAGTCATTCAAGAGAAAACAAAGACTTTTTTCTTCCAACTATATGCATCAAAAAATTAAATAGCATATTTGTCCATGAACTAGTTAGACTGCTAATAGAAGGGGCAAAACAAACAAGCAAACAATCAACAACAACAACAACAAATTATCTGGTTCCCAGATAGCATTAATTATAACATATTCCTTTATAAGTACACAGGAAAGTGCTAAAAGTTCTTTGTTCCCACTGCTCAATAAGATTTTAAATCCTGATGATTCAGAAAAAAAGATCTTAGTTCATTGATTTTTAAGAAGCAATATGGTAAAATGAATAGAGAGTTGACCTTGAACCCAAGAAGATCTTGGTCCAAGTATCACCCCAGCTCATACTCTCTGGATCATTTGGGGCAAATCATTTAACTTCTTATAGACCTAGGCAACCTTCTAAGATTATGAGTTACCAGAAGATACCAACTGCTACTGATAAAAAGCAGTTCCTCCCTGGGAGCTCACTTCATGAATGAAATTGCAGGTCTAGTCCCTATGCTTAAATGATTTTTATTAGGGTAGTTCTCAGTGAGGTCTATGCTTTTGACTTGAAGGTTAAACTGAAGACGTTTAGGGTACTTGGAGGTCAGGGAGTCAAATGAAGATGTTTGGGGTTGTGTCCCCAAATGATGAGGTTTGGAGCAGGGTCCCCTTGATTCCCCTAGGATTTAGTGCAGGGCAGGGAGTTGTGGGAACCCTTTCTGGCAGCGCAGAGGTCCTTCATAAAGGAACTTACAAACCCAAAAAGTTAGATTGGCAAAAAGAAGTTTATTATTGGCACTGGGGAGTCAGCCTTTGCTATGTATCAATAGAGAGACTGAATTCCTTGGTGGCAAGGTCCTGACAGAGAAGTAAAGTTTCTAGCAGAGAAATCCTGACAGAGAGGTATAAAGGCTTGTTAGGGAAATAGGTGAGAAAGAGAGTAAGAGAAGATAACGCTGAAAGAGAATATCATTTCAGTGGGCAGAGGGTTGCGGCTTATGTTAAGGAGAGAGAGAGGTTTCTCGGCATAGCATGGCATATTAGGTCCTCTGCAAGGAGAGAGCCCCAACTTGGTTTTTTTTTAATAATTGAAGCCTAGACTAGAAGCTGGGGGTAGCTCTTGATGGGGGCTGGGTGCAGTTTGAGCTGGAATCAGAATAGAAAATCTTGGAATTGAATATATGTCTCTAGGCTAATTTCCAATTCAATGGCGTTGGACTCTCTAGCTCCAGGCTAAGTGGGAGTGGTATTCGACTGATCCCACCTAGATAACAGAGTGAAACCACTTTATTTTGATTCCCTGGGGCAGGTCTTTCACAGAGACAGGGTTCAAAGAGAATCTCTCCTTCAAGGAGCTTCTCAAGTGCTATACCTCATGGCTCACCCCCAAAGTCAGAGAGAAAGAAAGAGAGTTTCAGGGTTCCCCTCATCAAACCTACATGCTTCTGACATTAAGGATCTGACCTACAATTTTCCTGCTTTAAAAAGGAGGGAGTGGGAAAAATATTTAGCATCTTCACCAAGGCCAACAGTGTGTTTATGCCTATTTCTCTTGTTAGAGACAGTATGAAACTAATCAAGTAGCTGGTAGTCTTTTTTTTCACAGAATCAGAATGATTGTTTTGCATCAGTCTCCATTCCAATGACTATCATTAGTAGCAAAGCTCCTCATGGATTTCTTTTCCCTAATGGGTTTTCCAGCACAGTACGATGACATTCTCTTAAATAGCTTGTTTCTAATACCAGCTTTAATAAACCCAAGCACTGGGGACTCAGAGAAGCTGTTGGTATTAGACACATTGATATTTTATTGAGCTTCCTTTCCAGTCTGCAATTTTAATGTTTTAATTCAGGATGAGGGAGTCTTTGTGATATAACAGCCCTTCTAAAACAGCACAATGTTGAAGATTTTATCCTTCAAATAAATGGAGAATTCTCCCTTGTTTAGCAATCAAGCATCTCCATAGTACTCAAGAAACACCCAGTGCTTACTCCATTTAGTGCTTTGTTTATTTTTATTAGAATACTACAACAGGTTGGGGTGAATGAGAAAACCCTAAGTCTTAAGCTCATGTAAGAGTCAACTGAATCTGCAGGGAAATCTTACCTGCTTCATTTTGTGTTTTGGTTTTTGATTTTTGGCCTCAGGGTAGCATTTAATTGAAGCATGCATGTGTTAGTTTTGAGACCACATTTCCTAAATGACTATATGGGGCTTATGGTCCCATTGATTTCTCATTAACAAACACAGCACGTCAGTGCTCATTATTTTAAGTTTTGTTCAGTCTGGGTCACTTGTATGTTCAATGCATGAGATAGTTTGAGAATGAAGTCCAAAACCACACTTATAGAGCAATTCTTTTCTTTTTTTTTTTTTTTTTAAATGTAGGCTTAGAGACTAGAATTTACCAAACTTTTGATGGTAAAGTCATTATATTGCATTATATTGGTTTGGGTTGGTAGCAGTAGCATATGTAGACATATTTGTACCTCATCCTCTGTCCATATCCCCAATAAATGCACTGGAGGGACCCTGGGAGTCAGGTTATAAGGATTCCTTGCAGTGGAAAAAACTGCGTAGTTAAAAATCTATGTTCATAAATTTGCTCTTTTACTTCAGTAGGGGAGATTGGAAGGGTCAATAGTTCTGATGTCAAAAGACTTGGGTTAACCATCTGAACTCCATATTGACTATGAAATCTCTTCTAGTTCTAGCTTTTTAGACTCTGTGAACTTGTATGATGACTAAGGATAACTCGTTCTTCCCAGTCTCTGTTCTCACAGAGGGTGGGGGGACAGGGCAAGGTACTAAGCACCTATTGTATACTTACTATCCTAAGCCTTTTACAAATATTACCTCATTTGATTTTCACAACAACCCCACAAGATAGGTGCTATTGTTATTGCCATTTCACATATGAGAAAACTGAGGCAAACAGAGGTTAAGTGATTTGTCCATAGTCACACGGCTAGTAAGCGTCTGAGGTCACATTTGAACTGAGATCTTCTTGACCCCGGGTCCAGTGCCTTATCTACTATGCAACCTATAAAATAAGGATAACATTTATGCACTGAAGAGATAGCAGAACAAGCTGGCCTTAAAACTGCGAAGATCTGGATTAAAATTCCATCTTTGAAATATATTGTTTATATGACCCCAGTAAAATTACTATTTTAAATGCTCTAAGACCATAATTTCAGAAAACCTGCCTAAGCCACTAGTATGGAAGAATGGAGTGTTCAGGGGAAAGGAACATCTCTGGTGAGAGATTTGCCAAGCCTTTTTCAGGGTTGCTCATCCACCTTTGGTGTTCACCTTCACCCAACTCTCACCTGTAGCCCCAAGAAACTGTAGGATGTGCAGTGGCCACATCCTGGTAAAACTGTGTTGTCAGATAGGATAAAACAGGTTGAGAGTAATCATCCTCAAACCATTGGTGATTTTGGGAGGTAGCTACCCCAAGTAGGTAAAGACTTTTCCAATGGATTGGAAGGAAGAATGAGAATAATTTGTTTCAACAGCCATAAAACTGGCTGAAGCAAATGCTGTGGAGTACTTAGAGCTTGATCAGACATCAAAGACGCCAAGGTCATCCACTGCATCCTGGGCCATTGCCAATTGTCCTGACTTTCAATCTGCCATTGGCCCTGGATAACTGGAAGAGAGAGTAAGGCTGCTGACTTTGTGCAGCTTTGGCTTACTGAAATCCAATTCACATGTCAGTAAAGACAGCATCACATGATGTCATCAGTCCTCTTAGAAAGAACAAACAATATCTCAAGGAAATCTCAGGCCCAAGCCCTCTTCCTGTATTTGCACTACTTATCTGCTTATGCTATGAGAAACAAACGACACAATAGAGAGCGTTTTGTTACCTTTAAAGTGCTAGGTTCATAGAAGTCATTAGAGGAAAAAAATAAGAGGAAAAGGCAAAAGGATCATATTAGTGTAGGATTCTCATGTACTAACCCTCCCTACCCACCCACACCTTGTAGACACCATGTCCAAGATTTAGTCATTGAATGTCAGGGTTGGAAAGGGCATTCGAATTTTATATCTCTAGATGCTTATATGAATAAAATAGAAATAGATCAATGAATTGGACATGTAACTAAAAAAGCTAGAAAAAGAACAAATTAAACCCCCCCAATTAAATACCAAATTAGAAATTCTGAAAATCAAAGGAGAGATTAATAAAATTGAAAGTAAGAAAACTATTGAAATAATAAATAAAACTAAAAGTAGGTTTTATGAAAAAAATGGATAAACCATTGGTTAATTTAATTAGAAAGAGGAAAGGACATTGGAGATCCCTAATTCAGGTTCCTCATTTTGCAGAGGAAGAAAATAAGTCCCAGAAAGGTAACTTGCACAGTTACGTAACTTATCCCTCATACAGCTACAACTTGAATTCATATCTCTTGACTCCCACAAACGCCTTTCTTGTATAGCTTTAAGAATAATTCTGCTCCTCTTCATTGTGCCCTTTCTCCAAAAGCCACCAATCTCCAGTTTGTTTTTCTCCTGCCCTGGTATGACCTTCCTCTCCACAGAGGTAAAAACAAGCTGCTATGGGTTACTATAATGCATCAATTGGGCAGTGAGGTGACAGAGTCTCCAGAAATCTATTACACCAGATTTCCCCAGCCACAACCTGAGAACTTGCATCATGCCTTATAAGAACAAAGATCCCTCTGTCCTAAGATTCTAAGATAATGGAAATACACTGTACCATCTGGTTTCTAGGTTTTCAGCTGTGACTTTAATCCTTAGGCCTTGCTCCCGCAGAACATTGAATATGCTGTGAATAGCCAATTATCCTAGACTTCATAGAATCCTTCAATGTTTAGGACATTTGAAGCTGATTCTTCCCTAAAATTCACTATATTTTGATCAAAAGGTTATCAATTTAGATATCTGTCATTCCTTTTACCAGACTAACATCATCATGAATTCATAGGAACAAGTAGCAATGTTTACAACAGAGCTGAATATCTTCAGTTCTGTTCCATCAAAGTGTTTTAAAGCACTGTGTATCTTTCTAGTGGAGTAGCATCAGCATACCCAGATGATGCTAAAATAGACCATTCAGTTTCATCACCACTGAGGGAAATTGCTATTGTGCCTTTTTATCAGTTTAATCATCTTTATGCAGTATGTGCTAAGCTAAAAATTTAGATTTTGCAAAATAACAGGCTTTTTACTTGGCTCTTCAACCAAAATATATCTTAATGTCTATATCTTATACAAAATATCTTCCTCTTTAATAAAATATTTTATTTTCTTATTCTTTGAGAGAACTAGAAAAAAAAAAACCTCATTATTTTAAAGCACTGTAAAATTCTCTCTAAAAACTGACATTCTTTTCTTTTCCTTAAATGTATGGAAATTTAAAAAATTCCCTTTTCAGCATTTGTTCATGAATTATATTTCTGCTTCCAGAAACATTTGTGGTTTTTAGCGGATTATTTTTCTTACCTTTTGGTTGCTTTATTACAGAAATTTATTTCTTCTTAAGAAAAATGAAAGGGTCTCTCTGAGACCAATTTACTGCTATAGAAATAGCATTTCAGTTTTTCATGTCTCCTCTAAAAGAACTATAATTGCAGTTGTGAAATTATACTAGTTCAGTTCAGTTCAGTGTTCTATATTGGCAACTATCTCATTAATTGCAGAGTTGAATTTTTTATATGAAATAATTTTTTAAAAAAAGAAACTATCTCTAAAGAATCCATACACTTTAAAAAGGACCATTATTCTTCTTCACAAATATCCTTAGAATCTTTCCCCTGGACATTTACAATCTGCAAAATTAAATGCAGGCCAATTTCTAATTATGTTAGAATGTAAGCTCCTCGAATGCAGGAACTATTTCATTTTTGCTTTTATATTCTCACAGACTAGCATGGTGTCTGGCATAGAATAAGTGTTTGATAATTCTCATTGATTGATCATAATTAAGTTATACTTTAGAGGCTAATTCTAAATGTTGATTGAAACCACAAAAGCAATATTATGACTGAAGGTTTATTCTCTAGGTTAAAATGTTATTGACAAAAAATATTAGAAGACAATAGTGTTATATAGGTATAGCCTCCTCTGTGAGTTAAATATCTATTGCTCTCTGGCCCAGAAAGCTAACTACCACTTATAACAGTATTGTTAGGAGAAAACTCTATGCTTAGCCCATGGCAAGGAGAAAAGCTGGACTTGGGTTCAGAAATGATATATGTAATTCAGTGCTAAAGAAACCCAGAAAGGAGAAAAGATGTGTATTGGAAATCAACAAGTATTCACCATTTCCTATTCCCTAAAACCTGGAATACTAAAAGTTTACTCACTTAGAACCTTAAAAGACTGAAGGAATTGAGTCTGGTAATATTTGGAAAATTGTCCATAGATAACCAAGGAGATACACGGGTGAATAATTTGAACACTTAAAAATGGAAATGGTAATCACTATGAGATATTCATAATGACATAATAATAGCTAGCACTTTTTTGATACAATAAGCCTTGCAATAGGTGTTATTATCATCCCCATTTTACATATGAGGAAACTGAGGCAGACAGGTATTTAAATATGTGTTCAGATTCACACAGTTCTGAGTATTTGAGCTGATCTTCCTGAATTCAAGCTCAGGATTTTGTCCACTATAACATTTAACTGCCTCATCAAGAATAAATATCATTAGTCTGGATGATGCCCTAATTTCATCAAGATAACTGATAAAAATCCCTCATGGTAGCCTTGTGAGCAAGATATGGGCCAGATGATCATTAACATGGGCAGAGCTCCAATGATTGTACCACCTAGCTGCCTATTTAAATAAACTTTAAACTTGTTTAATTAAGTTGCTTAAAAAATAATTAAACAAGGATTTATTAACTACCTGCCATGTGTCATGCACTATGTCAGATAGAAGGCATACAAAGACCCAAAAAAAAAAATCCTTTCCCTCAAGAATTTTATATTCTACTAGGAGGAAATAACCTATACATAGATGAATAAATTAAAAAAAAATTTGCTAATTTAAATGCAGAGTAATTTAAAAGAACAATAACTGGGATGATCAGGAAAACATTTTTGTAGGAAGTGGCACTTGGGTTAAACCTGGAAGAGTATAAGACACTGAAAATTGTGGTGAAGATCTTTCCAAGATTGAGATATAGCCTTCTGCAAAGGCAGAGAAATAGAAAGTGAAATGTTATGTATGGAAAACAACAAATAAGCAAGTTTGACAAGAATGTGAGTGAGTTAGGATGTGAAATGAGCTCAGAAATATAGATTGAAACCAGAGGACAAAGCCTTTAAATGGCAAACAGATGACTATTTTGTTCAAGAGGCATTGGATACTATAGTTCTTCTGCTGATCCTTGAAATAAAAGAATGTTCAGACAAAAAGAATTAAGGATGTATTAGCATTCAGTTACTAATGATGTGTTAGCATTCAGTTACTCATAGGTGCAACTTGTGAAAAAATGGACAGTAGGAAAATATAAGCCATTACATTCACACACAAAAAAAATCTGTTCCTTAATTCGACTAGAATATTATATATATGGATAGGAGTAAAGAGAAAGAAGCTGGTAGCCACATCATGGAGAATTCTGAGCATCAAGATGAGAAACCTGTATTTATCATAGATGTAAGAGGAAGCAATTAAAAGCTTTTGATCAGAATAATGACACAGTGAAAACTGACCCCTAGGAAGAGTAAGCAGCTGTCCAGCAGATTGATTGGAAAAGGAAGAGACTAGCAACAAGGTGAGAAGAATGTAGAAGTATTCTTATAAGAGATGTGGTGAGGTGTTAATAAAGGGAGAATTCATACATGAGTAACCATCCCAGGCACATTTAGGCTCCTAAAATATATTTTGATCTTGACCTATTCATAAACCTATTCAGAATTTATCTCAAATGCCTGTTCCCCAGTGAACCTCTTCAACTTCACCAGCATCAAATACATGACTTGAGTCAAGAAATATCACCGATTTAAAACAGAATGAAAGTAACAAGGAATAGCACAAACAATAGGACTTTTGCTTCCCTCTGTCCAAGACTGTATTTTCTTTCTCTTCAGTCCCAGGCTGGAAATGAGTCCATTTGTGTTTGTTTGTGTTCCCTTTTTGGCACAGTTTGGAAAGTTAAGGAATAGGTAGGGTGTAATAACTTGGACAACAGCTGGGCAATGTAGCCTCAATGCCCAGAAGGCTCTCTGCCTTAGCACATGGACTCTAACATTTCAGAAATCCTTGTTCCTTCCTGTCAGGGTTCAGTGAGGAAATAGCTCCTGGCTCTGCCTCTACCAGGAACAGTGGCCCCCTCCAAATCAGATGCTACTACAGATGGCATTGGCATTGACTGTTAGCTAGCTTCAAGTTGAAATAGGCTTAACTCTATTTCTCCCTTTCTTCTCTTTCCTTAAGCTCTCCTATGATTTTTCTCTAGCTAACATCTCTTTTGCTCCCCTTTTCTCATGAGAGTTCCTCTCTAACACTTCTAAATTTCTGTGCTAAAAGTTCTTATCACCTTTTCACTGCTAATCTCACAGGCCAATCTACGGATATCCCATCTACAACAATGAAGTCACAAATACAGTATCTTTCTAGTAAGAAATGTTCAAGCCATAAATTAATATTTAACTTTCTTATACTTTTCCCAAGAGTGAGGTGAAATTAAATCAAGTCAAAACTTAACTAATTATAATCTAAAAAGTTTTAGGATCCTTCAACTCCATATTTTCAAAATGCTTACAAATACTACTACTACTTTATCCCATGAAATTTTTCTCTTCTGATGTGATAATTACTTGATGTTAATATTCATTATTTGTAATAAGGTTGAATAATTATATATGATTTTTAATCATTAATTAATAAGTAATTAAGCCAGGAAATTATTATAACAATTATAATTTCTATTCATATAGTATCTTACAATTTACATAGCATTTATTTTGATCCCATGAAGTATATTACAGAAAACTATTTTCTTCATTATAGAACTGAATAAATGGGTAGTTGAGATTAAATAACTTATCCAAGGTAACAAATAGATAAGAACAAGTATAGGGTAGGGACACATTTCTCCTGACTCTTAAGTCAAGTGTAGTTTTCACTGAATCACATTGCAAATAGCATCACATGATTTTTTTTTTTTTACCCTGTGAGACTACTTACATATAATCCATGACTAGTTTCCTAAGCCCTTCCTAAATATGCTGTTTCATCTAATGAGGTACTGTCCCCCATATCTGCTTCCTCACCAAGGACACAGCAACAAGGCCAGCAAAATTCTCCTTTCATTCAAAGCCAAATAAAGAAAGAAGAGCATTGCCTTCTGATTTTTTGCTCAGTAAGCAAAAATCAAGCCCTAGAGCCACATTGCCAGAATATACAAATAAATTTCAAACGAAAGAAGGGCAGCAGTGGTTAAGGAGGGCTCTCAGACTAAAGAAGCATTTAGGCATTTTTAAGTGTACTATCAAACTATGAAAAATGCTTATAGGTTTATCATAGGTTCTGTCATACTTTTGAAATAAAGATCTGTACTGCTTGCTTTTGACTGAAGAGAAGATGGTCTTCCAGGCCATCATAGATGATCAATCAATAAGCATTTCTTAAGTGCTTGCCCTATGCCTGGTACCATGCTAATAGATAACAATACAAAGACACACAGCCCCTACATTGAAGACCTTACAATCAGGACACAGACAATATGGAGAAATGTGTCTCTGGTGTGTGTATGTCTGTCTCTGTGTGTGTGTTTTTGTCTGTGTGTCTGTGTCTATGTCTGTGTGGGGATAGGTAGGTATGTATGAGCATATTTTTAAAAATAGATAGAAGGTAGTTTGGGAAGGAAGATCATTTCAACTGGAGATATCAGGAAATACTTCATGTAGAAGGTAATGTTGGTATTTGGGCTTTTTGTTGTTCTGTATGTATATGTATAAATGAGTATGTATTTATTTATTTGTGTATTGAGTCATTTCAGTTGAGTCTGACTCTTTGTGCCTTTTTGGGATTTTCTTGACAAAAATACTAGAATGATTTGTCATTTTCTTTTCAAGATTATTTTACGAATGAGAAACTGAGGCAAAAAATAAGTGACTTGTCCACAGTCACACAACTAGTAAATGTCTGAGGTTGCATTTAAATTCCTCACTCCATGCTTAGTTCCATCCACTGTGCCAACTAGATACCCTGTTTGGGCTTATTCTTGAAGGAAACTAGAAATTCTAAGACGTAAAGATAAAGACAAAGTACATTCCAGTCATTAAAAAAAGTCAATGCAAAGGCCGAAATATGAGACATGATGTGTCATATATGACTTCTAGTAAGATTATTAGTCTTGCTAAAATGTAATGAATATAAAGAGAATTAATTTATCATATGACAAGAAAGATAGTCTAGTCAGGTTCTAAAGGATTTTATATACTTGACAACAAAGTTTATGTTTGATCTTTGAAGTAATAGGGAGCCACAGAGATTTATGAAGCAAACAATGCTAGTATTGTGTGAGTGGAGAGAAGAGAAATGAGAGAGCTGTTATAGAAATAGAGTTGATTTTTTAAAATTGCATTTGATATAAGGGTCAGAGAGAATTAGAACCTGAGGATAATATTAAGGCTAAGAAACTGGTTGACTAGAAGAATAGTCATTTCAATGCCAGGAATAGTGAAATAGAAAAAAGGATTGGTTTGGGGGAAAGCCTGGGAAAAGTGGTCTTGTTTTGGACAGTCTAAGTTTAAGGTGATGGGGAACTGGAGCTCAGGCCCGTGATAATGGCAATCATCAAGCTAAGTAGCACAATAGCTAGAATACTTGACCTAAAACCAGGAGAATCTGTGTTCAGATCGTACTTTATACATTTACTTAGCTGTGTGATTCTTAGAAAATCCCTTAACCTTATTTCTTAACCATTTCATCTATAAACTAAAGATAATAATAGCCCCTACTTAATATGTATATGAGGATCAGATAAAATGTATAAAGCATTTTGCAGAGAGTACTATATAAATGCTTTTTATTATTGTTGTTGAGTCATGTCTGACTCTTCAGTTCCCCATTTAGGGTTTTCTTAACAAAGTTACTGAACTGGTTTGCCATTTCCTTGTCCAACTCATTTTATAAATGAGGAAACTGAGGCAAACAGTGTTAAGTGACTTGCTCAGGGTCACACAACTAGTAATGTCTGAGGCCAGATTTGAATTCAAGTCTTCACTCCAAGCTTGGTGCTTCATCCATTATACTATCTAGCTGCTAGCATAATATTATTATTATTGTTCAGTTTAAAGATACTAATTAAACCCAATGTGATCTGAAGTCACTAAAAGAGGGAATATTGAGAGAGAAAAATTATAGAACCAGTGGGTACTAACATAATAAAGAAGGCCTAATAAAGCTATTGTTTTTGTGGTTGTTTGTCCTTCATTCTCAAAGACCATGATATCAAGGAGGTGATGCTATGACATACAAATGAATTAGATTTAAGAATTAGATCCTTCATTAAGGAGGGAGAGCTGTACAAAGTCACCAGCCTTATTTTCTTATCGAGAGCCATTTGGGTCCAGTGCTAAGATGTGGATCAGGAGGACTGGAGATGGCCCCAGATGATAGTAAGGGAGACTGAAATGAAACTATGAGAAGACAGAGACATGTGTCATTAAAAAAAAAAAAAAAAAAAAAAAAAAAAAAGAGGGAAGAAACCTGCACATACTGCTATCCCTGCTACTGGGGAAAGCAAAGATGGTAGATCACTTAAGTTCAGGACTTCTGAACTGAAATGGAGATAAAATTCATTGAGTGTCTACATGGAGACTGACATTAATGTGATGAACTTCCAAGACTAGAAAGTCATGGGTTGTCTGTGGAGGAATGAAGCGGCCCAGTTCGGGAAAAAATATGGAATAGATTAAACTTCAGTACTAACAAGTATTAGGAGATGGTCCATAAACTGCACTTACAGATAAGACAGAATAAGGAGACCTAATCTCAAACACACACATACAAACACACACACACACACACAGAAAGTAGAATATTCAAGAGAAGAGAGCATCCAACAGTGTCATATACAATAAAGAGGTCAATATAAATAAAGATTGAGCAGAGATCATTAGATTTTTATAAGAGATTATTTTCTGTTTTGGAGGGAGCATTTTCAATTGAAGTGTGAGGTTGGAAGTCAGATTGTGAAGAACTAAGGAATGGGAAAGGAAAAAAGAATTGGAGGCTGAGAGTATAGACAATTTTTTTCTAAATATTTGGCTGAGAAAGGGAAGACATATAGTATTATATCTTGAGAGGAAACTAGACTCTACTGAGGATTTTTAAGCTGTGGGAGACTTGGGAAAGTTGGCCATGGATCCAGTAGAAAAAGAAAGATTAAAAAGTAGAAGAAGTAGGGACAGCTAGGTGGTGCAGTGGATAGAGCACCAGCCCTGAAATCAGGAGTACCTGAGTTCAAATCTGACTTCAGACACTTAACACTTCCTAGCTATGTGAAAAAGAGTAGAAAGGAAAGGACAGTTAAGGAGAACAATTTGCTGGTGGAAACAGAGGGGAATGGAAACAGAGGAATATGTAGAAGGTTTACCCTTGGTGAAGAGAGAGAGATAAGGAGATAATTTTTTAGACAGGGTATGAACTATTTTCTTTCTTTCTTTCTTTTTTTAATAATTATAACTTTTTATTGACAGGACCCATGTTTGGGTAATTTCTTTTACAACATTATCCCTTGCACTCACTTCTGTTCTGACTTTTCCCCTCCTTGCCTCCACCCCCTCCCCCAGATAGCAAGCAATCCTATACATATTAAATATGTCACAGTATATCCTAGATACAATATACGTGTGCAGAACCGAACAGTTCTCTTGTTGAACAGGAAGAGTTGGATTCAGAAGGTATAAATAACCCGGGAAAAAAAAACAAAAATGCAAGCAGTTTATATTCATTTCCCAGTGTTCTTTCTTTGGGTGTAGCTGCTTCTGTCCATCATTGATCAATTGAAACTGAGTTAGATCTCTTTGTCGAAGAAATCCACTTCCATCAGAATACATCCTCACACAGTATCGTTCTTGTAGTATATAATGATCTCCTGGTTCTGCTCATTTCACTTATCATCAGTTCATGTAAGTCTTGCCAGTCCTCTCTGTATTCATCCTGCTGCTGGTCATTTCTTACAGAACAATAATATTCTATAACATTCATATACCACAATTTACCCAGCCATTCTCCAATTGATGGGCATCCATTCACTTTCCAGTTTCTAGCCACTACAAAAAGGGCTGCCACAAACATTTTGGCATATATACCAAATATATATATTGGGATATAAACCCAGTACCAGCACTGCTGGATCAAAGGGTATGCACAGTTTGATAACTTTGGGGGCATAATTCCAGATTGCTCTCCAGAATGGTTGGATTCCTTCACAACTCCACCAACAATGCATCAATGTCCCAGTTTTCCCTCATCCCCTCCAACATTCATCATTATTTTTTCCTGTCATCTTAGCCAATCTGACAGGTGTGTAGTGATATCTCAGAGTTGTCTTAATTTGCATTTCTCTAATCAATAGTGACTTGGAACACTCTTTCATATGAGTGGTAATAGTTTCAATTTCATCCTCTGAAAATTGTCTGTTCATATTCTTTGACCATTTATCAATTGGAGAATGGCTTGGTTTCTTATAAATTTGAGTCAATTCTCTATATATTTTGGAAATGAGGCCTTTATCAGAACCTTTAACTGTGAAAATGTTTTCCCAGTTTGTTGCTTCCCTTCTAATCTTGTTTGCATTAGTTTTATTTGTACAAAGGCTTTTTAATTTGATATAATAAAAATTTTCTATTTTGTGGTCTAATTCATCTTTGGTCACAAATTCCTTCCTCCTCCACAAGTCTGAGAGATAAACTATCCTATGTTCCTCTAATTTATTTATAATCTCGTTTTTTATGCCTAAATCATGGACTCATTTTGATCTTATCTTGGTGTACAGTGTTGTGTGGGTCCATGCCTAATTTCTGCCATACTAATTTCCAGTTTTCCCAGCAGTTTTTGTCAAATAATGAATTCTTATCCCAAAAGTTGGAATCATTGGGTTTGTCAAACACTAGATTGCTATAGTTATTGTCTATTTTGTCTTGTGAACCTACCCTATTCCACTGATCAACTAATCTATTTCTAGGCAATACCCAATGGTTTTGGTAAATGCAGCTTTAAAATATAGTTTTAGATCAGGTACAGGTAGGCCACAACAAGGTATGAACTAATGTATTATTGGTGGAGTTGTGAACTGATCCAACCATTATGGAGAGCCATTTGGAACTACACCCTAAGGGCAATCAAACTGTGTATACCCTTTGATCCAGCAATACCACAGATCTGTATCCCAAAAAGATCATTAAAAAAAAAAGAAAGAAAGAAACTCCATGTGCAAAAATATTTATTGCAGCTCTTTTTGTAGTCACAAAGAATTGGAAATTAAGGGAATGCCCATCAATTGGGGAATGGCTGAACAAGTTACAGTATATGAATATAATGGAATATCATTGTGCTATAAGAAATAATGAGCAGACAGATTTCAGAAAACCCTGGAAAGACTTACATGAATAGATACTAAGTTAAGTGAGCAAAACCAGAAAGAATATTGTACACACTAACAGCAACATTATGTAAGGATTAACTATGATAGACTTAATTTTTCTCAGCAATACAATGATCCAAGACAATTTCAAAAGACTCATGATGGAAAATGCTAATCCACATCTAGAGAAAGAACTATAGAGTCTGAATGCAAATTAAAGAATACTATTTTCACCATTTTTTAGTTTTTGTGACTTTTTCCTTTAGTTCTGTTCATGTTTTACAACATGATTAATGTGGAAATGTTTTAACATGATTGTACATATATAACCTGTATCATATTGCTTATTGTTGTGGGGAGGGAAGAGAGAAGAGGGGTAGGAAAAAAAATTTGGAACTCAAAATCTTACCAAAAGATGTGAATGTTGAAGTCTATTTTTATATGTAAAATACAATTTACCACCAACAATTGGGCACACCTCTCATAAGAAATGAGATGGTCCCAAGTAATAAGCATTTCAGAAGTAATTAATACATTTCATGTTGAATTTTCTTATCTCTATAGACTAAGGTATAAAGGATGAATAATAAAACACCCAGAAGTGATGGAAAAACCTAAATAAGGCATCCTTCTCATTAGAAACTAGATGGTCCCAAATCATAAACATTCTCAAGGAATTTAGCACATTTCTTATTAAATTGAATTGAATTATGCAAAATAGAGAAAGAAGATTATTTCAAACAATCCTGTTATTGCCTCTTCCTGAAGGAAAGGTAAAGCATGATATGGCAACTGTCTGGTTCTATTAATCTTTTCATCGGAGGCAAGACTTTGAATGGAGTTCTCCCAGATTGAATGTGACACTCGCTTGTCAGCAGCTGCCCCTGGAATCATAGACCTGTGTTAGGCTCCAGTTTCATATTGTTGGCATGACATTAACAATACACAAAATCGAGGGAAGGTAGAAGAAATAGTGCTAATATTTCAGGAACATAAAACTTTTAAAAATTCCACAATATGGAACTAGACTTGACTTGAATTTTTTTTCCTAGATCATTCCACAGCAATATAGGAAAACATCGTCACAAAATAGCTGTCTGTTAGGGAAGGTCTTTAGAAATACAGCATTCAATCTTTCCCTCATCTTTTAATCATTCTTTGATGAGGAACATTCCTCCATTGCTCAGATGTACTCCCACATACACATATGTTTTTTCCTATACTTCAAAAGTATTTTTAAAAGTCATTAAAACAACTGAATGTTTTACTGACATAGGACATAAACATAGGAATATAGATTTGAAACTGAAAGAAAGACCATCTAATCTCATTTTATATCTGAGAAAATGGGATTCTTGGAGAGTTAGTGTATGCAAGTGATAATAGTAGCTAAAATTTATATGGGGCAGCTAGATAGCACCATAGTACACAGAGTGCTGAGCCTGAACTCAGAAAGCTATATGAGTGTGTATGTATGTGTGTGTATGTGTATGTGTATATATGCATGCACATATATGCACATGTGTATAGACATACATATGTGTGTTTATATTTTATACACACATACACACACATATATATATATGTATCTATATATATATATATTCATCTTCATGAATTCAGATTCAGCCTCAGAGAACCTAGGCGAGGTAGTAAACCCTGCTTGCCTCAGTTTCCTCATCTATAAAATGAGCTAGAAAAGAAAATGGCAAACAAATTTTGCCAAAGAAACCCCAAAAAGGGGTCACAGACTTGGCCATAAGTGAACAAAATGAAACATTTATATAGGGATTACTGTTTGCAAGATGCTATGTTTCATGTTTCAATTTTTATCTCATTTGATCCTTATAAAAAACCTGGGAGATAGATGCCATTATTATCTCTGTTTACAGATGAAAAAACTAAGACAACCAAAAGTTAAGTGAATTGCCCAGGTCCCAACTAATAAGTGCCTGAGAAAAGATTTGAACTCAGATTTTTCTGCATCCTGAACTTCCTATTCTAACAACAGGGTCAGGGCTGCCTCCCATCTATCTGACTGATAAATTTTTTTAGTTTTTCATTCAACTATTTTAGTATCTTAAGGCTAAAGCATTGTTCAAATTAGATTAAAGATTAGAAGGAAAAAAATCACTGAAATGATAGTTATTCTGTATACCAATTTTCTCACTAATGTGACAGATACACATAGATTATTGCTTTAGAGATATTCTATCTATTCTATCCTCCTCATTTAACATATGAGGAAATAGGATTTCAGAGAGACTGAGGGATTTGTCCAAGGTCATAAAAGCACCATGAAACTTTTATGAATAAGATAGGTCTAAAATCCTCTCAACTTCTCCCCTGATAGATAGCATAATAATGTAATTTCCCCACAAAGCAAGCTATATTTAATGCATTTGTTTATTTTATGAATTATTATTTTTCAAATTCCTCCCATGTGTGGCAATGCAAAGCTGCCATTTTATTTATTTATTTTAGTAAATCACAGATTTTTAAGATTTCTTTTCAAGTCTTTCTTCTTAAGTGATTTTTCAGATACTATCTTGTTGGCCAAATTACAATCCAGTCAGCTGCTCAGTAAATCTGGTGTTGTGAAATCAGGCTTCAGAATAGCTCTGTGGATAGAAACTTTCTGAGAGAAAGTAGTTAGCACAACTTGTCTTTATGATGTGATTAGAGCAGCTTTTATTATGTAGTTATATAGGCTGGAGATTTATCCATATTATTTTTATGACTAATTTGAATAGAATAAAAGCTTTGGTATTTTTTAATCTTTTTAAAAATTAAAAAAAATTTAATTTGTTTTTTTAAAATTCAAGATTTGAAAAACCTTTTTTAAAATGACAAAGAAAATTAATCTTTGAATATTTTCTCGCTTGAAGATTTTTAATGTTTTAGCATGCTTGGGAGCTCACTTTGTAATGGCCTGGCAAAGTCAACATTCATCAAACTATCAAAATAGAATCTTCTTAAGGCATGTCTTACTATTTTCCTGCTCAAGAGCCTTCCATCTCTCCCTATTGTCTCTAGGATGAAATACAAACTCTTACTTTTATATTTAAATAAATATTTACAGTTTGACTCTAGTTACCTGTTAAATTTCAAGCAAACAAAACACCATTCCTTCTCCTACCTTGGTATACCTGGTATAGAATGCACTGCCTCTTAGAGACTTCCTTCCACCAATTGTATGACATGAGAGACACTGGCACAGGATTGCTGAGCATGATGTTCCCTCATCAGAGAAAGCACAAAGCAGATTTTGAATTAGATCAGAAAAAAAAAAAGATATAATACAAAGTTAGAGAATATGCCCCAAATATTCATAGAGACTATTTGTGTCCAATCTATGGCAATATGACATCCCCAAGCTCATATTGCTCTGATCATCCACAGTAGGATATACTATAACTCTACTCTAACATAGTGATATCATTTTGGTCCTCTTGGAGAAGGAAGGATAATAACAATCCTTTTACTTAGAGGCAGTTAGGTGTCATAGTGAATAAAGTGCTGAATACAGAATAGAAAAACCTAAATTTAAAGCCTGGTTGAGATACTTAATAGGTTAAATGATTTAATATACCTCAATTTCTTCAACTATAAAATGGGGATAATAATAGCAACTAATTCATAGGCTTATTGTGAGAATCAAATGAGATAATATTTATAATGCATTGGGGGGGTATAGTTAGCACTCAATTAATGGTTATTCTATTTCCCTACCCCCTTTTATCAGTTATGTACCCCCTCCTAAAAAAAGATTTTCTTGAGTCCCCTTGATTGTCAGTGACTTCTCTCTTCTAAAATTAATGTGTATACACATGTCTGTTTACATATTGCATTCCCTCATTATAATATACAAGTTCCTTGGAAGAAGGGAATTTTTTTTTTATATTAATAGCACCTAGTACACTGCCCACACATAATAACTGCTTAAGAAATTATCTTTGGATTTTATTGATTGTCTCAAGCCCTCATATAGAGGAAAAAAGTTCTGTAATAAAAATCAAAATATCTGAGTTTTGGGCCCAGTTCTGCCAGGAATTGCCCAAGTGACCTTGCAAGCCATTTAATATCCCACTGTCTCAATGTCATCGTCTAGAAAATTAAAGAGGTTAAAGTAAATGATCTGCATGGTCCCTTCCAGTTCTATAATGTTCTGACTCCGAGTTTCAAGGCCCATTAGAAAGGATGTCTTACTGTACAGAATTATGGACAACCATAATCCAAAGCTTATTTCTTTGGGCTGACCTTCAAAATGGAGTTAAAGAGAATATTGTGATCCACGAACACCAATTGCAGAAATGTTTGAGTTTATGAAGCTTTTCTTTTATGGTTTACTAAATTTGGAGTTAGTGGATGTAGATTCAAATCCTGTCTCTTGTCATTATTTTTCTGTCTGGTCTTCATCCCCTTTATAAAATAAAGGGATTAGAGTAGATTGACAGTTCTCAATTTTCAGGAGGAAAAAAATTAAATAAGAATTTATTTCATGCTTACGGTGTGCCAGACACTGTCCTAAGTGGTTATAAGGATATTATCTCAATTGATCTTCACATCAACCTTGAAAGGTAGGTGTTTTATAATTGACATTTTGCTGTTGAAGAAATAAAGTAATATAAAATTTAAGTGACTTGCTCAGCATCACACAGTTAATATCTGAGTCTGATTTGAATTAAAATCTTCCTGACTTCAAGCCCAGCACTCTACCCATTGTTTCACCCAGCTCCTCTCTCAGAATCCCTTTATACTTTTCAAAATTATTGACAACCCAAAAGAGTTTTTACTACATATTTTATGTATAAATTGCTATATTATGTATAAATATTGATTTATCCTATGAGATGTTAAAATGTATTAATATTATTATGTAGTAGTAGCATGTAGTAGTATTATTATGAAACTAGTTATGATCTTGTGGACTTGCTGAATGTCTCCCTAGGACCTCCAGAGACTCTCATACCATACTTAGGGAAACCCCAGACTAGACAATCTCTAAAAATCTTTACCAGCTCTAGATCCCATGATCTTATGAAAATAAATAATCACTGAGATTCCTGGTTTACAGTACAGAAGATAATAAAATATTGTAAGTAAAACCTCCTTTAGGAAAAGCAAATTGTAATGATGAAGATAGAACCCCTTTAAAAAGCAAAATGGGTGAGGTTAGGGTAGCCCAAACAAAAAGTAAATTTCAATCCATTTTTGTTTCTTGTTTTACCCCTTTACCATGTGCCCCCAAACTACCAAACTCCCTCTTTTACTGCTGGAGAAAAATGAATGGGAAACCAGATATGACACTATATGAGCAGAATTGGATGAGAATCCTGTTTTGCAATAGGAGTTTTTTATGCTGTTTGGAATGTCACCTTCCCAGCTAATTTTAGCTGGTCTTAAGGGCCTTAGATTGCAGCTGAGTAAAGTAACAAAGAAAATACTTCTCCCTGACATCCAGCATACAGAGTATCCATGATGATGTATGATCTAATAAGGCTCTATTATAGTCAGACTATGAAGCAATTTATGTGAAAATAGGAAAAAACTGCCTTTCCCTCAGTATGCTGACACTACAGATCGAGGTGAGTGGATAACACATGTTTGCAGTGGATGCCTTTTCTGGTGTGCAGTGGGGTTGGGGAAAAGAAAATCAGCATTTCTAGAGAAGTGGCAGTGCTCAAAAAAAAAAAAAATCAGCCCTCTCTTAATGAGAGGAAAGCATACATACAGTCATCTAAGGTAGCAAAAAGCTGAAACAAAATGTTGTTGAGTCATTTCTCTCTTATCTGACTCTTGACCCCATTTGGGGGTTTTTCTTGGCAAGAATACTGGAATGATTTGCTATTTCCTTCTCCAGCTCATTTTTACAGAAAAGCAACTTAGGAAAACAGTATTGCATGATTTGCTCAAAATTATACAGCTAGTAAATGTCTAAGATCAGATTTGAACTCAGGAAAATGAGTCTTCTTGATTTCAAGCTCAATACTTTAATCACTAAGCCACTCAGCTCCCCCAAAATATGGATCAACAATTGAGAAAAGGTTGAACAAATCAGTGCATAGGAATGAAGGAGAATATCACTGCATTTTAAGGCATGACAATATGAAGGATTCAGAATAAATGCAGAGAGATTTATCTGAAGCAAAACCAAGCAAAGAAATCAAGAGTAAAAAGAATACTGTACAGTATAGTAAATAATGCCAATATGGATACCTAGTAAGGCCTCCCACGTGTACCTCCACCTCTCCCCTCCAAAAAAAGTTGAAAGTGTTTGTACCATTCTGCCCAAGTGGTGGAATATGTCTCTTTAGGAATAATCAATCATTTAGATTAGCTATTTGTTTTTTGCTATGGGTGGGGGGCGGGGGGGGGTAAATACAGTAAAAAGGTTTGTTCAAATGTGTGCTGGGAGTATTATCTTGTGATGAAAAAAATAATAGCAATTTTTAAAAGAATGATTTGAGTTCCCAATTCATTCACAATGACTAAAAATAAATGACAAAATCATCTCTAATTATCAAGGGAATTCCTAACATTTTTGTATGTTCTTAGCCTTTAGGGTAACCTATGAACCTTTCCTCAGAATACTGTTTTTCAATGAATAAAATAAAATAGTAAGCATCACAAGGGAATCCAATTACATATAAATAGTTATCAAAATGTTTTTAAACATGCATGTTTAGACCCAGGTTAAGAAGCCCAGAATTAATGGGATTATAAATTAATGATGTAAGTAATCTAGGTCTTCCAAGCATTTTCTATATAAAGTGCAATCCTTTATAGCTCAAAGTGAACCAGTAGAAATGCAAAGGGGAAAAGATTGCCTAATCCCAGTGCTTTAATAGGTTATTCTTCCCCAAGGGTCACAAGAATCATCTAGCTGCCCCATCTAGTTCAAATTTTTAAGTAATTAATTTCTTCTGTGAGCTTTTGAACTTGCTTTTTCATTTGGCCAATTCTACTTTTTAAGGATTTCTCATCAGTGAATTTTTGTGCCTTTTTGTTCCATTTGCCCTCTTTATTTTTGAAGGCATTATTTTCATCAATATTTTTTGTCTCTTATCAAACTGTTGATTCTTTTTTTTCCAAAATTTTCTTGCATCACTCTAATTTCTTTTCCCAATTTTTCCTGTATCTCTTTAATTTCTAAAATTCTTTTTTGAGCTCTTCCAAGAATTTGGAGGAAGAAGGGAAGGGCTGAAACTGATTGATTTTTTTAGGCTTTGAATGTAGTAGTCTTGACGGTTGTCTTTTTCTGAATTTTTCTGAATTTATTTTTATCTTTCCTGTCATCATAGTAACTTTTTATAATCAGATTCATTTTTTGTTGTTTGTTTTCCCATCCTATTTCTTGGTTTTTAACTCTGTGTTAAAATGAAGCTCTCCCCCTGGGGTGGAAGGGGCACTATTCCAAGCTTAAGTGATGTTTTTGAACCTGGTTCAAGGGGCTATAAGTTTTCAAATCTTCCAAAGTGATATAATCCAAAAAGAGGTGTGGTCACTGCTCTTTTAGTCTGTGCTCTACTGTGTGAGTGACCACAAACACCCTTTTCTTATCCTGGAACTGTGACCATTTTCACTGCTCTGCTGTGACTTCAGTCTCTGGAGTGCTAGTGCTCCTCCTTGTGACCCACATCTGAGTAAAGCAGGGTCCTGCTCATAGTGTTAGCCAAGGAACCCCAAAATCTCTTTCTGACCCCTTATTCTACCCTTTTACTGTCTGTGGGTTGAGAGCTATAGGAACTGCTGCTATTGGTGACAATGATGATGATGGTAGTGATTCAGTTTCCCCAAACCCTGCTGCTATTTGCTGGGGCCTCACCTGCACTAGTGCAGTTCTGCTCTGAAGTGTACTCTGGTTGGTTGGTTGATTAATTATTGTCCTTTGTTCTTCAAGAGGATCAAAATGACATCTTTTTTTAGAGTCTATACAGTGTTTCTGATTGGGGTTGATCAGGCCAATACTTATTCAGAATGCTCTACCATATGTGAACATTTGGGCAAATTCTCTAATTCTGAAGATCTCTCCTTTCTTTTGAGCTTTAATTCTGCTTTGTTCATCGAGTACAGCACATTCTCTGATGAGGGCATGCCATATTGGGTGGTCTTGTTCCAGTATCACACAATCTAGTTCCAAAGCTCTTAAGAGAAACCTTTAGAGTGTCCTAGTGTCACTTTTTCTGGCCACCAAGTAAGCGCTTGCATTATGTGAATTCTCATAAAAGAGACTTTTAGACAGATGTACATCTGGCTTGAACAATGTGGCCAGCCCATCAAAGTTGCATTCTTTGAAGCAGAATAGGATGTTTGACAGTGTAGCTCAAGAAAGTATTTATCCTGCTAGGTGATCTTCAGAATCTTTCTAAAGTGTTTCAAAGGGAAGTGATTTCCTTTCCTGACATGACACTGGCATAATATCCAGGTTTCCTAAGCAATCAACAATGAGGTCAGCACAATGATTCTGTAGACCTTCAGTGTGGTAGTCAGTCTAATACTTCTCATTTCTCACACTTTATTTTGGTATCTCTAATACACAGAGCTAGCTCTATCTATTCATGTGTCAATCTCATTATAAATATGTACATGCCAAGGTAAGTGAACTTATCCACAGTGTTCAAGATTTCTCTACCTTCTGTAACTGATGATTCCACATATTGATGTTATGATGTTGACTGAAGGATCACCTTTGTTTTCTTGGTGTTAATTGTTAGGCCAAAATTAGCATAAGCAGCAGAGAATCAATCCATCCTTTGTTGCATCTCAGCTTCATTGAATGCACAATAATCTGCAAACAAAAAAATCCTGCATTAATACTCTCTCCACTTTAGTCTTGGAGAGTGCATTCTGGTGGCATAGATTTTTCCTTCTGACTAAGTTATCTTGGTTAGAAAATTGTGTCTTCCCACCATTTTTGTAGGTTCTGTGCTCCAGGATTCATTTTGAGGCATTATTTAAAGTTCTATAAAGGGGAATCTGAGAAAGCTCATTCAATCCCATGCCTTTTCTCTACCATTTTACCACCAGTAATGCATTTTTAAAAAATCTTCACATCTGCTTTGTGCAATGTTCTAAACTCAACATGTAAGGTTGAGGGAGAGCCTGGGGAAAGGAATAGATTTATCAAAAAGCGTATTCAAAACTTGTCATCTCAGTATGTCGTACCAGTGGACATACATAGTAGACCAATACAAAAATTTCAGAAACATAATTGCCTCCTTACCAATGGGGAAATAGGACTTTGAAAGAAGACCATTGTCAAACAATTTAATTCACTTCAGTTCAAAAAAGCATATAGAGTACCCATCTTCAAAAATCTGTCTATCTAATATGGAAGATAAAACTTATAAGCAAACATATCCATGTATATATATATATATATATATATATATATATATATACACATTTATGTGTGTATGAAATCTACAAATTACAGTGTGGTCAATACTTCAAAGGGAGTAAAAAGCACTTTGCTATAAAACAACAGGGAGATTAATTCTAGGTGTTGCAATAAACATTTTAGTTGCATTTTAATACTTAAAAAGATCTATGATTTCCATCTAAGGGATCATCTTCCCCATATCTTATTGGTTGGCATGAATTGTACCTTTTTCTGTAGTGAATATTTATGATACTTTTCAGAAGTAGAATGCAGTATGGGTTACCAGTGATATACTAGCAAATATTTGTCAACTACTACTGGGAAAAAAAAAATGCATGCAGGACACATTTTTAAATGTAATTGGCACTACTGACATTTTTTCCTATCACTTTCTTAAGTTAAAACAAAAAAATTAATTCCTGATTTGTAGCATTTGCCTATTTCTGAAATGTAAATACACTGAAAATTTAACAGTGACATTTCATGAACTCATCTAAGTTGGCTCCAGCACATCACTCAAGCTATCCTTTCTTTTCCTTACTTATATTCTTAGAAACTTAATTGTGGATAGAGCACCAGCCCTGAAGTCAGGAGTCACCTAACCTCAATTGTCTCTTAAGAATGAAACAAAGAAAGAAGAGAGAAAGAGAAAGAGAGGGAGAGGGAAAGAAAGAGAGAGAGAGAGAGAGAGAGAGAGAGAGAGAGAGAGGAGAGAGAGAGAGAGAAGAAGAAGAAGAAGAAGAAGAAGAAGAAGAAGAAGAAGAAGAAGAAGAAGAAGAAGAAGAAGAAGAAGAAGAAGAAGAAGAAGAAGAAGAAGAAGAGAGGAAGGAAGGAAGAAGGAAGGAAGGAAGGAAGGAAGGAAGGAAGGAAGAAAGAAAAAAAGAAAGAAAGGAAGAGAGAAAGGGAAGGAGTAGAGAAAGGAAAGGAGTAGAGAAAGGAAAGGAGAAGGAAGAAGGAAGAAAAGGAGGAAGGAACATTTTGAGGTACTTGGGGTTAAGTGATTTGCCCAGGGTCAGACAATAAGTCAGTTTCTGAGATCAAATTTGAAGTCAGGTCCTCCTAATTTCAGGGGTTAAGTGTGCTATCCACTGCACCAACTAGCTGCCCCAGGTCTCCTGTATTCTTGAAGGATTCATTGCTGACTTTTAAAAAAGCAGACTGAAGCAGGTATTACTTGAAGTGCTATCGTTTGTTCAGAAATGCTTTTTGACCCAGCAGAATCTTTTGGTCTTACAATATGGTTTTCCAGTTATCCATTAAGTTACATAAGTATAAATATCTCCTCTATTTCTTGGTTTAGAGGTTAATATAAAGACTTCTCTATGCACTCCCACTAAGCAGAAGCTACAGATTCAATCTTTATTGGATGAATATATCAGCTATATTGCTGCATATGTCACCAAACAGCAAATTTAGGTAACTCAAGCTATAAACATGGTATTGAGTGCTTTATGAGTTAGTACAATCCTTATAGACATATTTCCTGTTTGCAATCAATAAATGCATCTGAAGAATACAACCTAGAGTATATTTCCTAAATTGTACTAAAATGGATTTTGTGCATTCCTCCCAATAAGCTTTCTTTTTCACTCTAATGTATTTGTTTATACATATTCCTAGTAATTCAAGTTTAATTAAACAACTAGGACAAAATCTTTATTGGTTTTTGATCAAGTAATAGAGAACCCAAAAGACACTGATCTTGTTCTTATGAGAAAAGATAAAAGTATGAAACATTCACTTCTCTTTTTAGCTATTTGCTGTTTTTCTGGTTATATTTGTGTGTATAGCTCAACTTTCCTTCTAATAAATGGAGTGATTCTGTGAACAGAGCTCTTAGATATTAAACCATGGCATCTCACAGTTGAATTTTGATCACAGATGTTGAAATTTTACTCAAGGGTGCTTCATTTATATTTAATGTTAAATCAAGAATATTAGAAATGGAAAGGCTATTTTTTCAGTGAACCCAATCAATATGATCTGCTCACTTCACATTGGGGAAATAACACTACAAACATAATATTGATATAGCATTCCAAGGTGTCTTGGGTCTCAGAGTACTGCAATCTCAAAATTGCGCAACCAATCTTTTTTTTTATTATTTGGTAACTGATCTTGTTTAGTATTTGATTTTTCTCCAACTACATGTAAAAACCATTTTTAACATTCATTTTTAAAAATTTGACTTCCAGATTCTATCCATTCTTCCCTTCCTATCTCCTGCATTGAGAAGAAAAGCATTTTGATATTGATTATACATGTGTTATTATGTAAAACATAATTTCATATTAGTCATGTTGCGAAAGAAAACATATTTTTAAAAAAATTTAATAACAATAAAAAAGTAAAAACAAATATGCTTCAGTCTGTATTCAGATATGATCAGTTCTTTTTGGGGGGAGTTTTAGCATTTTTGCATTATAATTCCTTCAGAGTTGTCTTGGATCATTGTATTGTGAGAATAGCTAAGTCATTCACATCTGATCATCCTACAATATTATTGTTACTTTGTACATAGTATATGTCACTTTGCATCAGTTTCTGGAAGTCTCCAGATTTTTCTGAGAATATCCTGCTCATCATTTCTTATTGCATATTAATATTCCATCACAATCACAAAGCACAATTTGTTCAGTTATTCCTCAATTGATGGACATCCTTAAATTGCCATGAGAAAATAACTACTATAAATATTTTTGTACAGGTAGGTCCTTTTCCTTTTTGTTCTTTATATCTTTCTTGGATACCTTGGATACCTTTGTATATACCTGGATTTGGATTGGGCATAGTTCTAAGTCACTTATAGAATAGTTGAATCAGATCACAACTCTACCAACAATGCATTAATGTCTTATTTTTCCTACATCCCTTCCACCAAAATTGTTTTAATTTGCATTTCTACAATCAATAATGATTTAGAACATTTTTAAAATACGGCTATAGATGGCTTTAATTACTTCATCTGAAAACTGTTCATATCTTTTGATATCAATTATTATTATTCCACATTATCAATTGGGAAATTGTTCTTATTTTTTATAAATTTGACTCAGTTCTCTATATGTTTGAGAAATAAGGCTTTTATGAGAAAAACTTACTTCTATTTTTTGCAGTTATGATTGCTAATTGTATTTTCCTCCATCTTATTTCCCTTTCTGTTTATTCTATTTTCTTTCTACTTTCACCCTGTCCCTCCTCAAAACTGTTTTGCTTCTGACTACTGCCTCCCCCAATCTATCCTTTCTTTTCTTATCCTCTTCCCCTCCTACTTTCCTGTAGGGTAAGACTGATTTGTATACCCAAGTGAGTATGTATGTTATTCCCTATTTGAGCTAATTCAGATAAAAACAAAGTTTACTCACTTCATCTCACCTCTGCTCTTTTCCCCAACTTTAAAGCTTTTTCTTATCTCTTTTATGTAATATAATTTGCCCTATTCTACCTTTACCTTCCTCTTTCTTGTGCATGAATTTTATTTTTTTTAGATATCATACCTTGATATTCAACTTACCTCTGTACCCTCTGCCTATATGTATTCTTTCTAATGTTCTAATAATGAAAAAGTTCTTAAAAGTATCATCTTCCCATATAGGAATGTAAAATGATTTCTCTTTCCTGTTTACTTTTTATGCTTGTCTTGAATCTTGTATTTGAAAGCCAAATTTTCTATTCAGTTCTGTCCCTTTCATCTTCTATTTCATTGAATATCAATTTTTCCCTGTAGTATTGTACTCAGTTTTGTTAGATGTAATCTTAGCTTTTTTACTCTCCAGAATACTTTTTCCAAACATTCCAATCATTTAAAATGTAAAAGATTTGTGATATCCTGACTGTGGCTCCATGATACTTGGATTATTTCTTTCCAGCTGCATGCAGTATATTCTCCTTGACCTGGGAGTTCTGAAATGTGGGAATCTCTTCTGGGGGTTTCTTTCAGGAGATGATTAGAAGTTCTTTTAATTTTTATTTTTAGATAATATTAGGACAATTTTCCTTGATAATTTCTTGGAATTGATGTCATGGCCCTTTTTTTGATGATGGCTTTCAGGTAATCCAATAATTTTAAAATTAACTCTCCTGGATATATTTTCCATGTCAGTTACTTTTTTAATGAGATATTTTATGTTGTTTTCTATTTTTTCATTCTTTTGGTGTTATTTGGTTTATTGTTTCTTGGCTTCTCAGAGTCATTAGCTTTCACTTGCTGAGTTCCAATTTTAATGGAATTATTTCTTCAGTGAGCTCTTTTTTACCTCCTTTTCAATTTTGCCAATTCTGCTTTATAAGAAGTTTTTTTTTTTACTTCAGTGAATTTTTGTGCTTCTCTTCCATTTGACCAATTCTGCTTTTTAAGACATTCTTCTTTACCAACCTGTTGACTCATTTTTCATGATTTTCTTCCATCACTCTGTTTTTTCTTCCCAATGTTTCCTCTATCTTTCTTATTTGATTTTCAAAATCCTTTTTGAGCACTTCTGTGACCTGAGACCAATTCATATTTTTCTTGGAGGTTTTGGATGAAGAAATTATCACTTCATTATCTTCTTTTGAGTGTGTTTTGATCTTCCTTAATAACTTTCTATGGTAGGAATTTTTTTTTTCTGTTATTTGCCCATTTTCCTGGTCTATTTCTTTTAATTCTTTGTTAAAGGAGAACTTCTGCTTCCAAGATGAAAAGTGCATTATCCCAAGATTCAAGGATTTGGCACACCTATTTTTAGAGATATTTCTAGGGACTTATACATTTTTAATTTTTCCCAAGAGGTATGATGTAAGGAGAAGTGTTTATAACTTTTCTGGTCTATGTTCTGGTCTGTGAGGTATTGTGATATGGGAACCACCTGCTCACACTACAATGAGGAACCCAAGCACTCTTTTCTGCCCTGGAACTGTGAGGAGGGTTCCTGCTCCACTGTGACCCAAGTGGTGTGCTAGTGCTCCTTTTTCCCCTGGGAATGCCACCCAGGATTGCAATCCAGATCCAAGTATGGGCAAAGCAACAGAGTGCTTTCTCCACTGCTAGCAAAGAGATCCCTGTAATTATCCTCTGATCATTTGTTCAACTCCCTTACCTTATGTAGGCTGAGAACTCCAGAAACTGCCACTACCTCCAGCCAGTTATTCAGTCCCCCCCAAGACTTGCTCCTAGTTTGATGGGGCCTCAGTTTTACTGCCATGGTCTGCAACTAGACTATGCTCCACTCCCGTCCAGGTACAATAAACCTTTTAAGTTATCTTTGGCTGAAAAACTATTTCACCTCATATTTTTGTTTGTTTGTTTTTTATAAAGCTTTTTATTTTCAAAACACATGCATAAATAGTTTTCAACATTCACCTCCACAAAACCTTTTGTTCCAAAACTTTTCCTTCCCTTCTCCCCACCTCCTCCCATAGATGCAAGTAATCCAACATATGTTAAACGTGTACAATTCTTCTAAACATATTTTCACAATTGTCATGCTGCACAAGAAAAATCATATCAAAAAGGGGAAAAATGAGAAAGAAAACAAAATGCAGGCAAACAACAACAAAAAAGAGAAAATACGATGCTGTTATCCACACTAAGTTCCCACAGTTCTCTCCCTGGGTGCAGATGGTTTTCTTTATCACAAGACCATTGGGACTGGCCTGAATCACCTTGCTGTTGAAAAGAACCATGTCCATCAGAATTGATCGTCATAAAATCTTGTTGCTGTTTTACAATGTTTTCCTGTTCATAGCATCGTTCATATAATTCTCTCCAAAACTATCCTGTAGATCATTTCTTATAGAACAATAATATTCCATAATATTCATATATAACTTATTCAACCATTCCCCAACTGATAGGCATCCATTCAGTTTTCTGTTCCTTGCCACTACAGAAAGGGCTTCTACAAACATTTTTACACATGTGGGTCCTTTTCCCTTTTTTATGATCTCTATGGGATACTATTGGATCAAAGAGTATACACAGTTGATAGGTCTTTGGACATAATTTCTTATTGCTTTCCAGAGTGGTTTCACCCCATCCTTTTGTGGGTCCTGTTAATATAGGAATTATTTTACACCATTAAAGGGATTTTGGAGAGAGTTGGAGGCAGGTCTCTGTTTGTATTCTGCCATTTTTGTCTTGAATCCCCTACAACCAATTTTAGTAACAAAAGTTAATATCTCTTTCTGGACAGATAATGAAAAAAAATACTCGTTTTGCTTAAAGATTCTAAAAAGCATAATGATGATTCTTTTAAAAATTCATTCTTAACATTCCAATTTCCTGCCTTCGTTCTGTTTCTTCTCCATATTAATGGATGATTTTCTATTAATGAAGAAGTAAAAGAATTTTCAGCTTGTGCTGGGAGCTAACCTTCCCAGTTATCTCTTTTCTCTGATTGCTTTTGCTTTGATTTTCTTTGGCACTCTGAGTTCTCTAGTCTGCAATTTGCTTTTTATAAAGTCATTATAAAATCAGAATAACAGGTCATTTGTGGCCATGGATTTTAACTAATGCAGTTGGATCTGAAGAATTATTCTTGAATCTTCTGCAGCACCTGGGATCACTTGATATTTTCAATTTGTGCTGTTATCCAGGAGTCATACCTCAGTGAGTGTTATTTCATATAGGTTTTTTTCTGAACTTCTGAAAAAAATTAATAAACTATATATTGAGACAAGTGAATGGGAACAAAGGAACTAAGCTGTCCTTTTGGCAGCAAAATTATTCTGCATAAACATATCTATTCTTCTAAGTGAATGGTGGGTAATTTTTATAGAACAAACTATATTCAATGCATATAGCTTACAAATGACTTCCTGGAATCATATATCTATATATACAAACCAAATCCTTTGTACATAGTAAAGTCTTTCTATAGAAATCTGACAGGGAGCTAGGGATTCCTCCCTTTTTCTATGTCTTATATCCCTATAATAAGCTGATGAAGTCTATAAACCCCATCTCAGAATAAAACTTGTAACTTATACTCATAATTTCAGTGAAAGGTTAATGAAAAGTAAAATGTAATCATTTCCCCATTCCAGTACATGGGATTCCTAAAAATCTATCCTCATGGACTTCCCAACCTTAAGTTTAAAGACCCTTGACTAGGGGATAGAAAGCCATCATTGGAGCCAAGAAAAGCCCTATCTTCAAATCTCCACCTATAGATTAGTGGTCATGAGTAAAACATGTAACTCCTTACTCCTTTACTCCCACAGGAGACTCCCTAAACTTAAATTGCATATTAATTGGTTTGCTAATCTGTATTAATACAGTATTCACAACAGGACTAATCTACATTAATAAAAAAATAAAACATGTAGTTCAGTTATTAGGCCATCAGGCCTACAGTTAGGAAGACATCTCCCTGAATTTAAATCTGTCTTCAGATACTATCTTTCTATTTGACCTTGGGCAAGTCACTTAACCACATTTACCTCAATTTCTTCATTTGTAAAATGAACTAGACAAGGCAGTGGCAAACCATTCCAGTATCTTTGTCAAAACAAACCCAAATGGGGACATGAAGACATGATTAATATGACAGAACAATAAAATTTTTCATTTTTTTCTTTTTTCTTTTTAATACTATCTTATTTTTCCAAGTATATAAAAAGATAGTTTTCAACATTCACCTTTGCAAAACTTTATATTCCAAATTTTTCTCCTTCTACTTCTCCCAAGACAGCAAGACAGCTAAACATATGCAATTCTTCTAAGCATATTTCCACATTTACCATGCTGTACAAGAAAAATTCAGATCAGAAGGGGGAAAAATGAGAAAAAACAACAACCACCACAACAACAACAACAACAAGCAAACAAACAAGAATAAAAAAGTGAAAATACTGTGCTTTGATCCACATTCAGTTTCCATAGTTCTCTCTTTGGATGTGGATGACTTTTTCCATCCCAAGTTTATTGGAATTGCCTTGAATCACCTCATTGTCGAAAAGAGCCAAGTTCATCACTGTTGGTCATCACATAATCTCGAAAAACAAAACTTTTGAATGAGAAAACTGAAATTTAGATAAGTTGGCCTACCTAGAATCTGATGCAAAATCTGAAAACAAGGTTTTTTAACCTAAAGCTCAACAGTCCTCCACTATGCCCACAATGAAATCATAGACCCAAAGCAAAATAACCTTGTGTTAGTAATATTACTTTTCCATAATTAAAATATATATATATATATATTTTGTATATAACATTTTTTTTTTACCTCCAAAAGGGAGTAATTAAGGTAAACTACTTAAGCCTTCTCTCTAGCCAATCTAGAACTTCCAAGAAAATATTTCTCAATGATGAGGTTTGGCACAGGGCAGAGAATTGCAGTAACCCCTTCTGGTCAGTGCAGGTCCTTCGTAAAATAATTTATGAAACCCAAAAAGTTAGACTGGCAAAAAGTTTATTGGCACTGAGAAGTCAGCTTTTGCTAGGAGGTTAACTTCCTCAGTGGCAAGGTCCTGACAGAAAAATAAAGGGCAGAAAAGAGGAATCCTGGCAGAGAGATAAAGAGGGATTAATGCTGAGAAAAGTGTCTTCTTAGAAGGCAGGACATCCAAGCAGGCAGCTATGCCAAGGAGCGGTCCCTTGGCCTGGCATATTCCTGCTTTTAGGTCCTCTGCAAAGAAATGAAGAGAGCAGAAACTTATGTTATCTTGGCTGGGGGTTGAGGGCAGTTTAAGTTGAAATCACACCAAGATCCTCAGCAATAAGAGTTGAGAAAGATATTAAAGGAATTAGAGTAGGCAATGAGGAAACCAAACTATCACTCTTTGCAGATGATATGATGGTATACCTAGAGAACCCCAGAGATTCTACTAAAAAGCTATTGGAAATAATTCATGATTTTAGCAAAGTAGCTGGCTACAAAATAAATCCCCATAAATCCTCAGCATTTTTATACATCACCAACAAAACCCAACAGCAAGAGATACAAAGAGAAATTCCATTCAGAATAACTGTTCATACCATAAAATATTTGGGAATCTATCTACCAAAGGAAAGTCAGGAATTATATGAGCAAAATTATAAAAAAGTCTCCACACAAATAAAGTCAGACTTAAATAATTGGAAAAATATTAAGTGCTCTTGGATCGGCCGAGCGAACATAATAAAGATGACAATACTCCCTAAACTAATCTATTTATTTAGTGCTATACCAATCAGACTTCCAAGAAAATATTTTATTGATCTAGAAAAAATAACAACAAAATTCATATGGAACAATAAAAAGTCGAGAATCTCAAGGGAATTAATGAAAAAAAAAATCAAATGAAGGTGGCCTAGCTGTACCTGATCTAAAATTATATTATAAAGCAGCAGTCACCAAAACCATTTGGTATTGGCTAAGAAATAGATTAGTGGATCAGTGGAAAAGGCTAGGTTCACAAGACAGAATAGTCAACTATAGCAATCTAGTGTTTGACAAACCCAAAGCCCCTAACTTCTGGGAAAAGAATTCATTATTTGATAAAAACTGCTGGGATAATTGGAAATTAGTATGGCAGAAATTAGGCATGGACCCACACTTAACACCATATACCAAGATAAGATCAAAATGGGTCTATGACCTAGGCATAAAGAACGAGATTATAAATAAATTAGAGGAACATAGAATAGTTTATCTCTCAGATTTGTGGAGGAGAAAGAAATTTGTGACCAAAGATGAACTAGAGACCATTACTGATTACAAAATAGAAAATTTTGATTACATCAAATTAAAAAGCCTTTGTACAAATTAGAATTAAGATTAGAAGGGAAGCAACAAACTGGGAAAACATTTTCACAGTTAAAGGTTCTGATAAAGGCCTCATTTCCAAAATATATAGAGAACTGACTCAAATTTATAAGAAATCAAGCCATTCTCCAATTGATAAATGGTCAAAGAATATGAACAGACAATTTTCAGAGGATGAAATTGAAACTATTACCACTCATATGAAAGAGTGTTCCAAATCATTATTGATCAGAGAAATGCAAATTAAGACAACTCTGAGATACCACTACACACCTGTCAGATTGGCTAAGATGACAGGAAAAAATAATGATGAATGTTGGAGGGGATGCGGGAAAACTGGGACACTAATGCATTGTTGGTGGAGTTGTGAAGGAATCCAACCATTCTGGAGAGCAATCTGGAATTATGCCCAAAAAATTATCAAATTGTGCATACCCTTTGATCCAGGAGTGTTTCTATTGGGCTTATATCCCAAAGAAATACTAAAGAAGGGAAAGGGACCTGTATGTGCCAAAATGTTTGTAGCAGCCCTGTTTGTAGTGGCTAGAAACTGGAAAATGAATGGATGCCCATCAATTGGAGAATGGCTGGGTAAATTGTGGTATATGAATGTTATGGAATATTATTGTTCTATAAGAAATGATCAGCAGGATGAATACAGAGAGGCTTGGAGAGACTTACATGAACTGATGCTAAGTGAAATGAGCAGAACCAGGAGATCATTATACACTTCGACAACGATATTGTATGAGGACATATTTTGATGGAAGTGGATTTCTTTGACAAAGAGACCTGAGTTTCAATTGATAAATGACGGACAAAAGCAGCTACACCCAAAGAAAGAACACTGGGAAACGAATGTGAACTATCTGCATTTTTGTTTTTCTTCCTGGGTTATTTATACCTTCTGAATCCAATTCTCCCTGTGCAACAAGAGAACTGTTCGGTTCTGCAAACATATATTGTATCTAGGATATACTGCAACATATCCAACATATAAAGGACTGCTTGCCATCTAGGGGAGGGGGTGGAGGGAGGGAGGAAAAAAAAAATCGGAACAGAAACGAGTGTCAATATAAAGTAATTATTAAATAAAAATTAAAAAAAAAAAAAAAAGAAATCACACCAAGATCTTCTAATTCAGTTGAATTTTTCCTATTGAATGAGTAATCCTAGACTAATCTTCAACTCAATAGAGAGCATAATCAGTAGTGAGTGTTATCAATAAGGGGTGTGCTGGTCTCCTCCAGGATAACAATGAAGCTATTTATCTTGAACTTCTCTGAGAGTTCAAGGAAAAATTTCTCCCTTCAAGGAGTTTCTCAAGCTACCTCGTGGTTCCCTCCCCTCCCCCCCCCCCATCCCTCCAACACCCCCCCCCCCCCCCTGCCAAGGAGAGTATCAGGGTTCCCCTATCATCATCACATTGTACACAGTAACAACAAATGGGATGATCCACTGTGATGTTTTGGTTCTTCAACAATGGAAAATGTCATCATCTGCATTCAGATAGAGAATTAAGGAGACTAACTGTGGATCAAACTATAGTGTTTTCACCTTTGTTTTCTTTCTCGTGTTTTTTTTTTTTTTTTTTTCCTTTTAGTCTGATTTTTCTTGTGTGACACGACAAATATGAAAATATGTTTTAAAAAATTGCAGATATTTAATCCATATCAGATCATTTGCTGTCTTGGGAAAGGGGGAGGTAAGGGAACACAAAGTCTTACAAAAATGAATGTTGAAAACTATCTTTACATATATTTGGAAAATAAAGACTATTGAAAATAGAGAGTGAAAAAAAGAAAATGTTTCTCAATCTTGCAGCTTCAGCTATTGGCATTAAGTGAACCTCTATCCAAGATAAATGTTATTCAAGACAACTCTATCCTGATATAGGCAGATTTTGAACCTTGTACCTAAACATTTGATTCAATAAAAGTTTGCTAACTTTCCCAAATATTAATGTGAATTCAATCGTGAATTTCTGGGCAGTCGTACAGTAAATGTTAGAGATCAGGATTTGAATCCAGGTCTTCTGCTCCAACATTGAAACTCTTTAAACCAGGAGTGGGGAACATCCAGCTCAGCTATATAAGGCCAGAGAAATCATTTGCTAAAGCAATTGCAAGCAATGATGAGATAAAAACTAGATACAACAATCTCCCAATCCTTGAATTCTATCAGTTGATAATTTTGTATAGCATGCAGATGATGTTATAAATATCCAAATGGCCTTTGGCAAGATAAATGTTCCCCACCCCTGTTTTAAACTATAGCATACTGTTTGAAGGGATGGTACATTTGAAGCCTGGTATTCTGGTGTCAGGGTCAAATAGCTACAACACAGCTACCCTGGCTCAGAAACCCAGGAGTGAGACTCACAACTTTCTATCCCATACTACTTTCTGAAGGACATCAGGGTTGTAGATTCCCTGCCATGAAAGGGAAGCATTTCAATTCAGTAAGCATGTAGTAAGAACCTGCTGTATTCAAAATACTTTTCTAGGTATTGAACATACATAGATAAAGTTAATACAGACCCTGCTTTTCATGTCTTTATGGTAATAAGGAGTTAATATAAAGTATATACATATTCATAGCTCTTTTAAGTATTTGTGAAATAATAAATGCCTCATTTATATAGTGAAATTCTAGTGGAAAATACATAGAGATTGGTATTTTTTCTGATACTTATCATTTTAGAATACTGTTATAAATTATGGTCATAACAAAGCCCTTGAGACATGATATCTGAGTTACTTGTGAGCAGCAAATATATTTAAATGTAAAGAAAACTTTCTCTTCCCTTTATTATTTCTCAGTGCTCTGACATGCTCTGACTGTGTTCCAATATAAAAAATCCTAGAATGGAAGTCAAGAGGCTTCAATTCTAATCCCTGCTCAGCCTCTGGCTAAGTCTGGGTCTGTTTCCTCTTATTTAAAATGGATTAGATGAGACTATTTGATAAGATTTAAAACCAGCTGGGACATTCATTATCTAATCTAACCTTTCTTTTGCAAATGAAAAAAGTGAAATCTAGAGAAGGTGAGTTCTTGAAGGTCAGTTAGTGAAATAGCAGCAACAAGTTTTAAACCAAAATTCTTGATTGCAAATCCATCTTTCCAAGATAGTATCCACAATACACCCTAGCTCTCACAGTCTGGTGCTAAAATGATAATTATTTAAATGAATTTATTCCAACTTCAAGAAAATTTGGGGTTTTTTGTTTGTTTTAGCTAGGACAAGACATAGCTTTAAAAAATGTTTTTCCCTTCTATTAAATGCAAAAAAAAAAAAAAATTAATGCCTATTTGTAGATAAAATACTTTCATAGTTCCTGCAAATAATTTTATAACATGGTTTCTGCTCTCAAAGAGCTTACCATTTAATAGAGGAGATAAGAAAGGTATAACTCAGGGCAGAATATTATCATTTCTTTTGTTTTTTCAGTGTTTTCAGTGATGTTCAACTCTTTGTGACACAAAGAGTTTTTCTTGGAATTTTCTCAGCAAAGATACTAGAATGATTTGCCATATCTTTCTCTGCTCGTTTTACAGATGAGGAAACTGAGGCAAACAGGATAAGTGACCTGTTCAGATTCACATAACTCTTAAGTGTCTGAAACTAGATTTGAACTCAGGAAAATAAGACTTCCTGACTCCAGGCCTGACACTCTATTTACTATGCCACTTAATTGCACTAATTAGTCCTTCAGGAAATAACGAAATGCTTTAGTAGTTTAATGAACTAAGGGCAGCTAGGTATTACAATGGATACAGCACCAGACCTAGAGTTAGGAAGATTCATCTTTGTGAATTCAAATCTTCCCTCAAACACATATTAGCTGTGTGATCCTGGACAAGCCACTTAACTGCTTTCCTCAGTTTTCATCTTTAAAATGATCTGGAAGGGAAATGGCAAACCACTCCAGTATCTCTGGCAAGAAAACCCCAAATGGGGTCACAAAGAATTGGATATGACTGAATAATGACTGAACAACAGCAACAATTGACTGACTGACTGATTGGCTAATAGTAGCATCTGGCTTTAAGTGAAGAGAGGATAGAGATAGAGGAAACAGTTTAAAGTCAATTGTTTAAGTGAGAAGTAATAAAAATGAATAATATCAATAAGAATTCACATTTCTACTGTATTTAAAAACTGGCAAAATATTTTAGTCTCAAGACCCCTGTGAGATTAGTATTACAGATGATATTGATAAGGGATATATATGGGGTACCTAAATGAAATTAGGGTTTAATTGAGGTCTAGTGGCAGATCCGGGGTACAAGGAGTCAAATAGAGTTCCCCTGCAACCCCTTTTGGATTCAGCACAAGGATATGGAGTTAAATGAAGTCTAGTGGTGGCACAAGTCCCCAGTAAAAGCTTTTATTGCTGAAAAGCTAAATTGATAAAAGAGGTTTATTATGGGCTTTAGAACTAAGATTAAAGTATAGTTAAAGAAATTGGTGAAGGTAGAGATAAGAAGGGCACCAGACACATAGTTCCAGTGGACAGAGGGTCCTGGCATGCCAGTAGTAAGGCTAGCATGTTTGGGGCCTCTGCAAAGAGGGGGTCCCAGCTTGGCCCCTTTTATAATGGGAGATTTAGCTAGAGGGGACTGTGGGTGTAGTCCCAAGTTGGCTCAGATCTGGATGGGGCTGGGACAGGCCCAGGTATTCTATTGAAATTCAAAGGGACCAGCATTTGTGAATCAAAAGGTACTTGATTGATAATTACATCAACTAGGAAGGGTTGGGAATCAGAAAGAAAGGAATAAGCCAATTCTTAAAGGGACCACATCCGCATCAATATTACAGGCAAAGAACCAGAGGCATATAGAGGATCAATAGTGTGCTGTCACACAACTAGTGAGTAGCAAAATTAGACCTCAAATCCAGGTCTCCTGATTCTTCTTCCAATATTTTTTGGTACAGATATTCCTATTAACTAGACTTGGAAGCTGATTGATCATAATTGAAAGAGGGAGAGAAGAGCCGTTTTTGAGACTGCTAGATGGCAATAAGGGCAGCTAGGTGGTAAAGTGTATAGAGTCTGGAATCAGAAGGACTCATCTTCCTGAGTTTAAATCTAGTCTCAGACATTGACTAACTGTGTGACCCTGAGCATGTCACTTAACTCTGTTCCCTTCAGTTTCTTCATCTGAAAAATGAACTAGAGAAATAAATGTCAAACCACTCTAGTATCTTTGCCAAGAAAACCCCAAATGGGGTCATAAAGAATTGGACATGACTGAAACAACAGATGGCCATCAATTTCTTCAACAGAGAACATAATGGGAAAAGCAGGTGTGACCAAGAAAGAAATATGAAGAATGCAGTTTGGGCATTTTGAGTTTAATTGGAAGGACATTCACATTGAGGGTGTCCTGTTTAAAAAAAAAAAAAAAAAAAGAAGTTGACCCTAGAAGAGGGTCTACAGATTTAGAAAATCATCTGTTTGGAGGTGATAGTGAAAGTGCACTTAAAGGGCAAATGACTTGCCATGATCACAAAGTCAACGTATGTCAGAGGCAAGACTTGCATATGTCTTCTTGATACTAGAAGCAGCTAACCAGGAATCAAATAGAAACAGAGACCCTTAAACTATACATAATGATGCCTGTGAACTACACATATTGATTTATAAAACTGCATATCATTATTTGTATTTTTTTGTATTTTTATTTATTTTGTTAATTATTTCCCAGTTACATTTCAATCTGGTTTGAATTATCATCCTAAGGATTGTGGGCCATGTATCTGACACGTTTACACCAATGTATGGTTTAAAAATATCGACAAGGATATGGACAAAATTAACTTTCTAGGATTTGATTGTGAGCAGTATGGCAAAGTAGTTAGAGAACTGACCTTGAAGCTAGGAAGACTTGGATTCAAGGGTTGCCTCTGACACATACTGTCTGTGTGACCCTAGCTGTTGCAATCTTTGACAACTAATCACCTCTCTACTCTCAAAGACTATATGTAGGAGAGAAGGTTCCAACTTGCATTGACAAAGAGATTTTCCTCATCTGGAATTTCCTATATTAATGAAATTTTAGATGCAGTTCTTATATCTATTCTCTTGACATACAGATTGATAGAAACAATGAATATGTAAAATATAAGTTGAAGTAGATAGCCAGAATACACCTCTGCTACTTTCTCAGAAGATAAGCAGAAATTCCAATAGACTTAGAATGGAAAATACCATTTGCATCCAGAGAGAGAATTAAGGAGCCTGAATATGGATAAAAGCAAAGTATTTTCACTTTTTGTTTGTCAATTTTTCTTTCTTAGGGTTTTTTTTTCCCCTTTTGGTCTGGTTTTTCTTGCACAATATGATAAATAAGAAAATATGTTTAAAAGAATTGCACATATTTAACCTGTATAAACTTACTTATCCTGGAGAGAGGAAAGATGAAAGACAAAGTCTTACAAAAACAAATATTAAAAACTCTTTACATGTATTTGGAAAATAAATACTATGGAAAATTTAGACTTTAAAAAAGGTAAACAGAAAATGAGAAGGCCTCCAACATGTTAGTTGCACAGTGATTCTTAATGGGAAGAATATGGATAAGAACATCTCAAGGTGGATGAGTGACAATCAGCATTACTAGTATGAATCTGGAATCAATGAGATCCCATTAGAAGTTCTGAGATTACAAGGTGAATTACCTGGTAAAGACTAGCAGTCAGAAGGCAGTTCTACAGTTGGAAGACCTCAAATGAAAAATGGAAAATTAAAAAAAAAAAAAAAAAGGTCTGATCTAGCATGGTCAACTTGTGAATAAAAAGAAGGGTATGGATGAGGGATATGTTCCTCTGAAGAACATAATAGGATTATTGTTATTATTATTATTATAACTTTTTATTGACAGAACATATGCCTAGGTAATTTTTTACAACATTATTCCTTGCACTCACTTCTGTTCCAACTTTTCCCTTCCCTTCCTCCACCTCCTCCCCTAGACAGCAAGCAGTCTTATGCATGTTAAATATATTACAGTATATCCTAGATACAATATATGTGTGCAGAACTGAACAGTTCTCTTCTTGCACAGGGAGAATTGGGTTCAGAAGATAAAAATAACCTGGATAAAAAAAAAACAAAAATGAAAACAGTTTACATTCATTTCCCAGTGTTCCTTCTTTGGGTATAGCTGCTTCTGTCCATCATTGATCAATTGGAACTGAGTTAGATCTTCTCTTTGTTGAACATATCCACTTCCATGAGAATACATCCTCATACAGTATTGTTTTTGAAGTATATAATGATCTCCTGGTTCTGCTCATTTCATTTAGCATCAGTTCATGTAAGTCTCTCCAAGTCTCTCTGTATTCATCCTGCTGCTGGTCATTTCTTACAGAACAGTAATATTCCATAATATTCATATACCACAATTTACCCAGCCATTCTCCAATTGATGGACATCCATTCATTTTCCAGCTTCTAGCCACTACAAAGAGACCTGCCACAAACATTTTGGCACATACAGGTCCCTTTCTCTTCTTTAGTATCTCCTTAGGATATCAGCCCAGTAGTAGCATTGCTGGATCAAGGGGTATGCACAGTTTGATAACTTTTTGAGCATAGTTCCAAATTGCTCTCCAGAATGGTTGGATTCATTCACAACTCTACCAACAATGCATCAATGTCCCAGTTTTCCCACATCCCCTCCAACATTCATTATTTTTTCCTGTCATCTTAGTCAATCTGATAGGTGTGTAGTGGTATTTCAGAGTTTTCTTAATTTGCATTTCTCTGATCAATAGTGATTTGGAACACTCTTTTATATGAATAGAAACAGTTTCAATTTCATCATCTGAAAATTGTCTGTTTATATCCATTGACCATTTATCAATTGGAGAATGGCTTGATTTCTTATAAATTAGAGTCAATTCTCTATATATTTTGGAAATGAGGCCTTTATCAGAATCTTTAACTGTAAAAATGTTTTCCCAGTTTATTGCTTCCCTTCTAATTTTGTTTGCATTAGTTTTGTTTGTACAAAGGCTTTTTAATTTGATGTAATCAAAATTTTCTATTTTGTGATCAATATGATCTCTAGTTTTTTTTTGGTCACAAATTTCTTCCTCCTCTACAAGTCTGAGAGGTAAACTATCCTATGTTCCTCTAATTTATTTATGATTTCATTCTTTAGGCCTAAATCATGGATCCATTTTGATCTTATCTTAGTATATGGTGTTAAGTGTGAGTCCATGCCTAATTTCTGCCATACTAATTTCCAGTTTTCTCAGCAGTTTTTGTCAAATAATGAATTCTTATCCCAAAAGTTAGGCTCTTTGGGTTTGTCAAACACTAGATTACTATAGTTATTGACTATTTTGTCCTGTGAACCTAACCTATTCCACTGATCAACTAATCTATTTCTTAGCCAATACCAAATGGTTTTGGTGACTGGTGCTTTATAATATAGTTTTAAATCAGGTACAGCTAAGCCACCTTCATTTGATTTTTTTTTTCATTAATTCCCTTGAAATTCTTGACCTTTTGTTTTTCCATATGAACTAATTAGGTAGTGCAGTGGATAGGATACTACATTTGGAGTTAGGAAGACTAAGTTTTCTATATAAATTTTGTTGTTATTTTTTCTAGGTCATTAAAGTAGTTTCTTGGGAATCTGATTGGTCTGGCACTAAATAGATAGATTAGTTTAGGGAGTGTTGTCATCTTTATTATATTCGCTCGGCCTATCCAAGAGCACTTAATATTTTTCCAATTATTTAAATCTGACTTTATTTGTGTGGAAAGTGTTTTGTAATTTTGCTCATATAATTCCTGACTTTCCTTTGGTAGATAGATTTCCAAATATTTTATGCTATCAACAGTTATTTTGAATGGAATTTTTCTTTGTATCTCTTTCTGTTGGATTTTGTTGGTGATATATAAAAATGCTGAGGATTTATGTGGATATATTTTGTATCCTGCAACTTTGCTAAAGTTATGAATTATTTCTAATAGCTTTTTAGTAGAATCTCTAGGATTCTCTACAATAAAATATTGAATAATAATAGTCATAGTGGGCAACCTTGTTTCACTCTTGATTTTACTGGGAAAAGTTCCAGTTTTTCCCCACATAATAGGATTCTTTACAGAGATCCAGGAGATATATGCATAGAGAAAATCAATTCCTTGGAGAGCCAATGAAACCACAAAAAGAGGTAGAGAGATTAAAGAGAAAAATTATCCAAGAAAGAGCCAACAGAACATCTATGGTGAGGGGGTAGGACATGAATGATGAAGAGAAAGGGAAAGGAATAAGCATTTATTAAGCATATATTATGTGCCAGGTATTAAAAGTACTTTACTTACTCATTTGATCATTACAACAACCTTAGAAGGGAGATGCCATTATTATCCCCATTTTACATTTGAGTAAACTGAGGTAGATTGAAATTAAGTGACGTGTCCAAAGTTACAAAGCTAGTGTCTGAGACTGTATTTGAACTAAAGTCTTCCTAACTCCAAATGTAGTATCCTATCCATTGCACCACCTGACTGCATCTAATAACTGAGGAAGATTACTCCCTAGAGGTAGATGAAGAACCATTCCACAAAAAACTTATGAAGGAGATAAATACCCAGGAATTTTGCCCCCTACAGTAAGTAGTATATACATCATTATCTCCATTTTATAGATGGGAAAACTGAAGCTTAAAGCATCTTACCCATAATAATTCAGCTGGAGCCAGAGCCAGAGCTTGCCCAAAACTCCCACCCACAGAACACTATATGTGTCCTATTGCTTGATTTCTCTTATGCATCTATTATGCATTATTGTACATCATGGCTATTTATGGAAGACACATATCATGTCTCCCTACCAAATTATTAGCTATGTGAAAGCTTAGATCATGCCTTACCAATCCTAGTACCTACCACAGAGTTGTGTTTCATAATTGGTGCTTTTGCATGTTTATTGACATTCAGTGAATAATCAAGTACTAGAGTGTCTCCAAAGAAATCCCAAGTGTTGTGGGCCATGAATTTAGACTTAAAAAAAAACAAAAAAAAAACATAAAGCCACTGTAGCTACCACCTAGATCCAACTCTCACTGTATTCAACTTTATCTCCAGAGGATTTAGACAGCAGAAAGTAATATGACTCTACCATGGTTATCTGTCAGGTAAGGTTTAATCTATCCTGTGTTTTCTAGGAGCTCATTTAAATCTCAAGAATTATTCCTTTCTTATTCAGTGATCAAAGAACTCCCAAGCTGAAAGAGAACATGCTTTTAATATTGAAAGTATTCTAAACCAACCCTTATAGAATATTCCATTTGGGGAAATTCTACTAAAGGTTTTTATTTAAAATTATTATTTTCAGTGACTACTAAGTGACTGAAAATTAAAGTGAGAAAGGCAATTTTTAAAGTGACTTCCTAACCTGTTCTGTTATTACTTTCCATAATGATTTATGACACAAATGCTGAAAGATGTATTTATGTGATAAATTACAGAGGTTTCAAAGGAGCCAATAAAGTCTTTTGGGCAAACAAGGTGAATTTTTTTTTAATACTCTTAATGTGTATTTGTGGAATAAAAGTTCTTGAATTTTTCAGTGATGAAAAAATAAGGTTTTGAAAAAAATCTCAAAATACATATTTACATAGTGGCATTTCCTTACCAACACCAATATGTTGTTTCCCTTTTCATAAGACATTATTTTGTATTTTTCTTACCATTTTTCTGCAAAATATTGTGATGTGTTCAGACTTTTGTTCAATTTGGTTTCATGCTGTCTTTTTTTCCATGTATCATCTGTTCACCTTTAAAAACCATTGATAGAATAACTTGTAACTCTCCTCAGTCTTGCTTTTTTTCTTTTAACTCTTCCATGTTTAACCTTTAAATTATCCATATGCCTAATAAGTCTCATTGAGTTATCTTAAAAATTAATTTAAAAAAAATATTCTGTTTAAAAAAATGTAGATACCAAAGATCAAAGCTGGATTTTGATTTAGAAAGATAGATTCATCCATTTTTATTTTTACCCTGCCAAATCTATGTGGGTTTGGACATAATGGTTTATTTTTTGAAAAGAATGAAAGCTACAGAAATAGAAAAAGAAAACAATTGTTATGTTTTGATTCTTCCTATCCTTGAAAATAGAGAAAATCAAATTAGTAGAAAATAGAATTCAAAGCTGACAGAGATATGTATGTAAAAGGACCACTAGATGGCGCCATAGTGCACACAATGCCAGTCTGGAGTCAGGAAAACTCATCTTCAGTTCAAATCTAGCCTCAGATATTTACTATCTGGGCAAGTCACTTAATGCTGTTTGCCTTAGCTTCTCCTACAAAATGAGCTGGAGAAGGAAATGGCAAACTATTCCATTATCTTTTCAGGAAAACTCCATATGGGGGTCACAAAGACTTGGATACAACTGAAGAACAACAAAAAATATATTGCAATACACTAGATTTATCAACAGAGATTCTAGGTTGGAATCCTAGATCTGTGACCCTGTCCAAATCACAGTCCTAGTTTCCTAGTCCAAGAAGTGAGGAGGCTGGGTTTAGAACCACACTAGCTCTTAAGTTCCACAATTAGTAAGGAGAAAAATATTAATTCATGAGGCAGCTAAGTAAGAACAGTTGATAGACAACTGAACCCAAAGCTAGGAAGACCTAAGTTCAAATATGGCCTCAGACGCTCAAAAGTTATGTGAACCTTTACAGTCACATAGCCTAAGTCTGCCTCAGTTTCCTTACCTGTATAATAAAAATAATAATAGCATTTATAAGAATCAAATGAGAAACTTCTAAAATATTTTGTAAACCTTAAAAATCTACACAAATAGTAATTATTAGAAGAATTTGAGAAATCATCTTTAGGATATTGAAAGAAAGCTCATTCTAAAATCTGTCTTTATTCTATTTGTTTTGGGCCACAATATTATTAAAACTCTCACTGGATAATTGAGGGGTTTTTTTTTTCCCCCTGAAAGATTGTTATTGCAAGCCTTTGCATATAATAATTGAATGTCCTTGTTGATCAACACTGGATTTTTGTGTGTGTGTGTGTATGGATATACCAGAATGCAAAATATTGTTTTATCTGCATAAAGAACTTTCAAAATCTGAACCCAAGTTCATAGAATCCAGAATTCCAGATCAGTTTTGTCTTTCATTATAATTAACATAAAATAATTGACTACCCAAATATCACAAATTAATTAGGCCTTATGGTTAATTTGTAACTGAGTTTATGTGGAAAATAGACTTTAAAATGTTTTGTATAAGGGTATAAATGCCGTGCTGTTATCTTAATTTTTGTCCCTTAATTAAAATATTATCTTCATTGGCTGAAAATATATTCACTTTCAGAGAGGATTAAAGACTGACCATGTTTTCTTTATATTAAAGTCATTTCAGAAGACTTAGACTTAGAAATTCAAAACTTCATTTCTACTTTCTGCCAAGAAGTTAAATCTAGATCCTCAGTTATTTATAAGTTAAATATTGTTTGAGACAGTACTATAGAAACTTAGTTAAAAATCCAAAACATCATTTCTACTTTCTGTTAAGATGCTATATCTAGACCCTCAGTTATTTATAAGTTAAATATTGTCTATTGAGACAGTACTGCTGGTTCAAGCACTGAAGTTTCTCCAAAGAGTGATTCCTATCGAGAGCCAAATTTGGGGTATCTTCCCTTTTTACTCATGAGTCTAGGGGCACATAGGGATGACTTTCTTGGAAAGGTGATGTTTCATTTTTTTCCAGCTAAGCTCTTCTCAGATATATCATCAAGGGCATTCAGGTGGTCCAGGGTTTATGAAGGTAAAGTCAATGATGAACAGACACCAGCAGCTCCTTCCAAACTGAAAAAACCTTTGAGTTTAAGTCTGGTATTAGACTCAATCAACAAACACTTATTAAGTACCTACTAGGCACTGGGCAAAAAGAGGCAAAATACAGTTCCTGTCTTCAAGTAGTTTCTAATCAAATGGGAAAGAAAACATGTAAATGAATACATACAAAGCAAGCTACATACATGATAAATTTTTCTTATTCAATCATTTCAATCATGTCCAACTCTCCATGACCATAATTTGGGGTTTTCTGGCAAAGATACTGAAATAATTTGCCATATTCTTCTCTTGCTCTTTTTACAGGTGAAGAAACTAAGGCATACAGGGCTAAGTGGCTTGTCCAGGATCAGATAGCTAGTGTCAGAGGCCAGATTTGAACATAGGAAAGACTCATCTTCTTGACTCCAGGCCTAGTATTTATCCACTACACTTCCTAGCTTCTCCATGTATGCTAAATAGTGAATAAAAGAAGAAAAGCACTGGAATTGAGAGGTGTTTGGTAGAAGGCAGAATTTTAGTTGGGACTTAACAGAAGTCAGAGAGGTCAGTAAACAAAGTAGAGGATGGGAGAGTGTTATAGGCATGGGGAACAGCCAGAGAAAATGTATGGAACCAAAAATGTCTGGAACTTTTGTGAAACACCTAAGAGACTAGTATCACCTGGATATCGCAGCTAAGTTCCCCAAAAGACTTACTGCCACAAAGTAGACCACTAGATGATGCCTTTTTTTTTTTTTTTTTTTTTTTTGATGAAGACCGTTCCTTGGACTAGTGCACAGATCCATTAAGAACTAAAATATAATGATTTCCTTATTGCTCATAGAAGAGCTTAATGGTTTTGAGCTTGTTTGAACTCAAAAAAAAGTATGACTTCTAAAATCTCTATCTGTTTTCCTGACTTCCTCCTGAAAATGAGATGTTGTCCTCCTGTGTTCTTGAAGTAACAATGATCTTTTCAGATTTATCTTTATCGGTTAGATACATCCAAGCAATGGTCTTCATTATTTAATTTCATGAATAAATCAATCTGATCACAGACACATAAAATTAATTCTGGTTCCTCATTGTACACCAATTAGACAAACTTCCCTTTTTCTTTCATTGAAGTATGGGTATCACTAAGGTCGTTTGGTTGATTTTGCCAACACAAAAAAAGATTAGAAATATCACAAATTTTATTTTATTTTTCAGAGACAATTCAGATAAAGTGACTTTTCCAGAGTCATAGCTAGTAAGTGTCTGAGATTTGAACTCAGGTCCTCCTGATGCCAGGGCCAGTTGCTCTATCTACTGTGCTACCTAGCTATCCTTAATAAATTTTATAAAATTGGAAGAAAATAATAAACATTGTGAAAATATTAGCCATTCATAACAAAGGTAAGATTGGGACTTAGTATGGTACATGCAATATAGTATAATGAAAAAGGAGTTATTATAAGGACAATGAATTGCCAGAAGACATAGATTTAAGTCTCTGTTACTATTTTTCTTTGTGATTTTGGGGCAAGTAACTTTCCTTCTAAAAGCTTTAGTTCCCTAATTTGGAAAATAATGACACTGGAGTAGATACTTTCTAAGACTCTGTCAAGCATTAAAATTCTATTATTATATAAGAGAATTGTCACACAGTGCAACATACTTCAATGACCAATAATTGATCAAGCTTTCATTTTCAGGACTCTTGCAAAAAATCTAATTTGTCGCTCTGTATCGGATATCTCATCTCCATTCCATCTACCCCACCACTGTTAGTCATTAGTCTACATGTATCATTTCCCTAAGCAAAAGCTCCAATAGTATCCTACTATTTCTAGGATAAGATACATGATCTTGAGGTTTGATAATGAAAACTCTTCCTGGGGCAGCTGGATAGGTTTAAAGTCAGGAGGTCCTGAGTTCAAATCCAATCTTAGACATTTGTTAGCTGTATGACCCTGAGCAAGTCATTTAATTCTAATTGCCTCCATGAGAGAAAGGAAAAAAGAAAGAAAGAAAGAAAGAAAGAAAGAAAGAAGAAAGAAAGAAAGAAAGAAAGAAAGAAAGAAAGAAAGAAAGAAAGAGAAAGAAAGAAAGAAAGAAAGAAAGAAAGAAAGAAAGAAAGAAAGAAAGAAAGAAAGAAAGAAAGAAAGAAAGAAAGAAAGAAAGAAAGAAAGAAAGAAAGAAAGAAAGAAAGAAAGAAAGAAAGAAAGAAAATAAGAAAATCTACACTGTAGCCAAGCTAGTCTATTTACTGGTTCCCTTATTGAACATTCTCTCTCCCATCTCCATGACTTTGCAGAGTATATTGGTGCCTAAAATGTACTTTCTCCTCACTTTTAACTCCTCCATTCAAATTTCAGATTGAATATTATCTCCTCCATGTTCTATTCTGAGGCAGCTGGCTGGTGCAATAGATTGAGTATTAGGCCTAAATTCAAGAAGACCTGAGGTCAAATTTAGCTGTAGACACTTACTAGCTTATGGACCTAGGATCTGCCTGTCTCAATTTCCCAATTTGTAAAATCTTATGAGGATCAAATGGGATAATATTTATAAAGTGACTGGCATGTATTATGCACTTTATAAATCCTTGTTCCCTTTCCCTTTTCTCCCTAGCTACAAAAATCCCTGTGAAAATTTTTTGGGTTTACTTTATATTTATTTTATACTTATTTATAGATTTATGTGTTGTTTCCTAATAGAAATGTTCCCTGTGTGTTTGATTCCACATTGCAACTTCCCCCATCAGGGTTTTGTTATATCTTGGGTAAATACAAGAAATTAAATGGGAATTTGGAGGAGGTTTTATGGAAGCTATAAATGACACAAAAGCCAGCAGATAACAAAAAAAATTTAGACACTCAGAAATGCATAAAATACATGTATGTTATTGTATAACATCAACATATTTTATCTTTTAATACCAAAGTAATTCAGACTTTTTCTCTGGTACAAATGGAGGACCCAAACATTTTTTGATCATTTTCCAGATTGTTGCACCCCAAAACCCAGTGATTTGGAAGGGATAATTACACTTTGCACTATACTAATATTTGCTTTTAGAGCAATGTTCTTTCAATCAGATAATCAATAAGCATGTAATAAGGGCTCTTGTATACACGTGACACCTTATCATTACTTTGAATCTGTACTCTACTATCTATCCCCATATTTGAAATTCTTTGCTCTTTCCCTGCTCAGGCTTCCTTCAAGATTCAGTCTAAGCCATATATATATTTTTTTTTTCCAGAAATCCTATCTTCTTCTCCTTTTCATCTGAAATTACCTTCAACCTATTCTGTATAGATCTGATAACAACATTCTGATAGAATGTAAGCCCCTTGAGGACAGGAAGTGTTTTTCCCTTTCTTTGTATCCTTAGCATTTAGCATGATACCTGGCACATATTAAGTATTTAATTAATGCTTATTCATTGACTAGCTACTTGATGTCAGGCACTTAAGTATACTATGCAGATATATAGATATAAATAATAGATCTATGCACAGATATATATACATATACATACAAAATTACATATGCATTCATAAGGTTTGTGTATATTTGTATACATGTATATATGTATGTATGCTCGTCTGTGCAGTGAGGATAAAGATGCAAAAGTGAAACTGCACTTTACAAATATTATCTCATTTGATCCTTACAACTATCTGAGAGATAGATACTGTCATTTTCCTCATTTGATAGATGAGAAAACTAGGGCAGAAAGAAGTTAAATGATGTGCCCAAGCTCCCATAGCTACTAAGTATTGAAAGCTTGATTTGAACTCAGATCTTCCTGATAAAATAAAACACTGGACTTGGAATCAGGAAAATTCATCCTTAGGTGTTCAAATCTGACCTCAGATACTTACTGAGCAAGTCACTTTACCCTGTTTGCCTCAGTTTCTTCATCTGTAAAATGAGGAGGGCAAATCATTCCAGTATCTTTGCCAAGAAAACTCCAAACAAGGCTGTGAAATGTTAAACACAACTGAAAATTACTGAATGTCAACAAACAGCTTTCTGACTACACGACCAGGACTCTATCCACTCTACCTTCTCAGGATCCTAGTGCCTTAGTTGCCTGAGAGTTCTAATCACTCCCAGATGTTTAGACAAATCCTTTGGTTTTCTCTTCTTTCATGAAGAAAGAATATTGTTTCCCAAAGGTTTCTGGTGCTTTGGGAATACATCTATTCAGCATGTCTACTTGATAAAACAGCTGAATAGAAGAAAGCTTCCAGGGCTCATTTTTTAATGTTGACTGCCTCCATACAACAGGAGATTTGCATCTAGATGGAAAGATTACTGATTACACACCTGGTGAAGCATCACAGAAGCTTTTCAATCAATACAAAAGAATTTGGGAATGGAAAGTAAATAGATCCTTGTCAAGTGTTATCATGAGATGTTCTAGAATCTGCCTTTGGCATATATATATATATATATATATATATATATATATATATATATATATATATATATATATATTCTCAGAATAATTCCTGGTGGAAGCATCACCATGTAAAACTATCATATTTTTGCAGCTCCACTCCCAACCCCACATGTTTTTTATTCATATTATGCTGGAGACCTAAAGAAATTACTTAGACATTTTCTGAGTCCTAAGGCTCAACCTTAGACTTAATCCCTAAGACTTAAACCTCTTAGATGTACATCGGCTCAAATGCTTCCTTCCCTATGGATATTTCCCTGAAAACCCTAGCTTGAAAGTTTGTTGTTTAGTAATGTCTAATTCTCTGTAACCCCATTTGGGATTTTCTTGACAAAAATACTATAGTGGTTTGCTATTCCTTCTGCAGCTCATTTTATAGATAGAAAAATTGAGGCAAACAGGTTCAATTGACTTTTTTAGTGTTACACAGCTAGTAAGTGTCTGAGGTGAGATTAGAATTCAAGATGATGAGTCTTCTTGACTCCACTATTCTATTCAGTGTGCCACCTAGCTTGAAAATAGGAGCATGGGATTTAGGGTTAAAAGTGGCCACTGAGCTAATATACTACAATCCTTCCCTTCTCAAATTTTCTGAGGATTTTTTGTCCTTTTGGCACATTCTAGGTGGCACAGAAGAAAGAATCCTGACTTTGCAATTAGAGAATCTGTGTTCAAATCTCACCTGTGACACTATGTGTGTCATTTGCCAAATTACTGCTTGCTTGTGCTTTTCAGCTCTCAATCTAAAATCCCAATACCTTTCATTATTGGACATGCAGCCTTTTCTTATTTAACTTCAAATTCATTGAAAGCAAAGCTTGTTTGTTTATTTTTTTTCTACATATCCCTAGTACAATATCTTGTACATAGATATTAATAATGTATTCATAAAATTGAATAGGAAATATATTGCAACTATATTTTGGCTCTAAACAAAAATATTTACTAAAATAATATAAGAACATCTCTTCTCCATCAATTTAGGACTCACTGTGCCACAAGTAACCATATCTTTTAAACCAAAAGCCAGGACATGAGATTTGACAAAGGATATTCCTTTACCAAAGCTTCACTAAGGTAGACGTCTTTTTCTTGAATTCATGACTGTTGCACAAATAGAAACTTTTATTTATTAATCAGTATTGTTTGAAGGGTGTGAGATGCTGCTGAGCAATCAAATAGAATGAGCCATGAAATGCAAATGACTATTTTGGCATAACATCCTTCAACCAAAGACCCCAATGCTCTTACAGAATTCCTTTGATGTATGAGTTTTCTGTAGGACTAAATGGCCACTGAGGGCCTTTCCAATTCTCCAGTTCTATGATTGTGTGATTCTGTGTTTTTCACAACATCCTTGAGAGGATGGTGTAAATAGAGTTGCTAGAGATTGGAGACTAGAGGATTTGCACAAGACCTCAAAGTGAGTCACTGTCAGAGCTGAGAGTAAAAGGCAGGCTGTATTTTATCCTGGGAGGCTGTACTTACTTTTGACAAGTATATCAGAAACCTGCTTTGCAAACCCACTCACTCCCATGGTTCCCTGAGTCACAGCCAGAATTCATATCAGCTTCAGCAGGAGTTATTTTAGTACCTCTGGGATGAGAGTCTTGGACAGATGTTTGGAGTGTCTGCACTATGAGGTATGGTCTGATTATTCCAATTTGGACCATAAAATAAGCCATCAGAATACTGGGCTAATACTGCATATCTTGGAAAAGCCTGTTCCTTCAGAATACAGGAAACAAGGGAGAAACTGCTACCATTTCCTAAGCTCAGAAGCCCATCAAAATGACCACCTCAATAACCAACTCAATTAATTTCAGAGTTGTCTTTCATAGCTTTGGCTCAGAGTTTCTCCAGTGAGTTAAATACATCAGTTTGAGTGTAAAATCTAAATTGGCTTGCTGTGGCAAACTGGACTTTTCACATAGTAAATATGTGAAAGATCCAAAATATCTGATCTGTTGCAGAAAAGCAATCTCTGAAGTTTTTTTTTTTTCCTCTCCTTCCCCAATTCCCCATATCTATTCTCTTTCTAAGTATCAGTTGTGGTGGTGTTGGTGGTTGCTTGAGGGAAGAGTATTATTTGTATGTTTTTTTAAAAGAGTTTTTTTTTTTTTCCTAACCATCCCTCACCTCACGAGTCTCCCAAATCTACACAGCAATACACAGTGTTAAAAGAGATTTCTGAAAGAATAATGACTGAAGCTAAGTGGGGTTCAAATTGGAAGATTCTTTAGAAGTAATTCTTGCTCAGTGTTCTGAGAAAAGGGGGATATTTTAAAAATATAAATAAAAGGTCAATTCAGTAGGTATAAGAAAGGTATAAGAAAGATACTAGAAGCTTGTAATAGTAATAATAACTGTTTATTATTTATAGCCACATATAAGCCATCAAAATACTGGGCTAATATGCATGTCTTGAAAAAATCTGTTCCCTGAGGACAAAGAGAACAAGGGAGAAACTATCATTTCCTCTTAACCTTAGCTCAGTGCATCAAAATGACCATCTCAATAACCAACTCAACTAATTTCAGAACTGTCTTTCTTAGCACATTTTATAGATGAGGAAATCTGAAACTTTGGGAAAACTTATGGGATTTGTCCATGATTAAGAATCCATAGATTCCTAGATCTAAATCCAATACTCCATACACAAAGTAACATAAACTCTCATAATTCAATCAATAAATAAACATTTATTAAGCACCTACTAGGACCAGACATTGTGCTAGGCAGCTGGGTAGGTCATCAAGTTTGTGCAATTGAAGCAGACATTCATAGCATTTTAGAGTAGTGAAGGAGTTTATTCACCACTTATTCCAATCCCTTTATCTTACAAATGGGGAAACTGAGGCTGAGGGAAGTGTATTTGACTTTCTCAATATAACACAGGTAACTGGTGAGTTTGTAATCCTGGTCTTATTGCTCCCTGTCCAATGCTCATTTCTACTGTACCTTGCTACCAAGCTGAGCTGTAACACAAAATGAGGACAGTTAGATAAGAAGAGGCTAATTGGCAAGGAGCCTGGAAGCCTGTGATTAGAAGTATTCATTTGATTTGAGAGGCAATTTGGAGCCATTATAGGTTTTGGAGAGGAGAGTGTTATGATCAAGATGTTATTTTGAATAGGTGGTTGGATAGGTTGCTGTGTGGAGGGTGGGTGAGAGGGGGCCGAGGCCAAATGGAGGTCACCACTTCCCAACAACATGTTTTCAAAAACATTCCTTCCCCCTCCCCAACCCAAATTTAGTTAAGTTCCAATGAATTGACTGAAAACAACATCATTATTAGTTGTCATGGAAAACCATTTACACTGCCTCTAACTAACATCCAGAAGTCTTGTGTGTCCATAGAGATGGAGAAATGAGTCAAACCTCTGTTGTGGTGAATTTTGACAAGTCTATTTTTGTGCATCTAAAACGCACACCATTTAAACCAGAAGTCATACTCGTGTCCTTTGCATGTTAAAGCTTCAAACATCAGAACCATTGAGTGCCAAATTATAATGCTTGCTCTTGGAACAAGGGATTTGTTCCTTGTACGGAGAAAGCATTTCTCAGCATATATACATCAACAACTTGGGCATATGAAATCATTATACATAGAATTTAATTACAGCAAAGGGAAGAGAGTTGTCAGCCCTAATGACCATCCGTGTTAATCATAATTGAAGAAGGGCTCTTTGTGCAGCCAGTCGGAATGGAATTTGCCACCTAACTATTCAAGATCACATAACTGGGAAATCATCTCATCTCACATCTAGCTTTTAGGCTAAAGAGGTGAAATTCCCACCTTAGCTGCTTCAGATCTAAAGATATGCAATGACCAGAAATACTATAAATGAATGTTCTTCTCCAATATATTTCCTTTGCTTCTTTTCTCCTCTCCTCCCACCCTCAGACCTTCCTCCAATTCATCCACTTTTTTTTTTTTTAAATTTGGCAATCTCCAAGTTAACATACAATAAAAAAGTGAATTTAAATTTACATAATAGCTTCTTTCCAAGAAGCTCAAAGCACTTCACCCACATATAATTTGTCCTTACAACAATCTTCCAAACTAAGAAAGAGCTTATCATTAATATCATCATTATAATCATTTTTATCTCTAGATCTGTTTTATAGTCACAGAGCTTGCTGGTAAGCAATTCTGGTGACATGACAAGTTTCTTACACAGTTTTTGAAACATGGCACACATATTGATGATTACAGTAGAAAAGACTTTACCTGCCATTACTCATTGATGGCCATGGTGCATACAGCACAAAATTCACTAACCTTCTTTTCAATCTTATTTTTAAAATATATAGTTTCATATTAATAGAATACTACTGTATTGAGCAAAAGGTGACAGGGCCTTCAAAAGAACTCTGAATCAAACATAAATATGTGCTAAGAAATAAATGCTAAGAAAGTCGCTGTCAAAGCAAATTGATTTGAATTATGTAACACCATTTTCATTTTCTTTTTAAAGGTTTGACTCAGGATCAGAGCAAGGCTTTATAACAGCTTTAACTTCTCAAATGACAATACATAGCTCTTTCTACCCTTACCAGTTCAAAACTTTGATTTCAACATTCTAACAGCTAATTTTTTTTCATCTCACAGAATTGCTATTGCCATTCCCAGATCTCATGATAAATGTGACCTACAAAGAATAAAACCATTTTTTGGTTGGTATTTTTCACTGACCTAAACTTCATCTTATTCCCTGCCTGACTTCCTTAAGAGAAAAAAAAAAGTTGTGTTGATGTTTTTGTTTTTCATATTACAATCGTATGTAGGAATATCTTTTACTTTCAACTATAAACAACTATTGCAACAAAAATCATTTAAGCAAAATTGTCAGCACGATAAGGTAGTACAGTAGATACTACTGGAGTCAAGAAGACTCATTTTCCTGAGTTCAATTCTAGCTAATTGTGTGATCCTGGGGAAGTCACTTAACTCATTTGTCTCAGTTTTCTCATCTGTAAAATGAACTGGAGAAAAAAAATGGCAAACCCAATCCAATTATCTTTGCCAAGATGAGGTTAGGAAGAGTTGGACATGATGAAAAACAACAATAAATGCTTAATGTGAGCAAGACCTGGACTAAATCCATGGGGATACAAATATAAGCTAACAAGACATTCCCTACCCTCAAAGAACTTACATTCAAATGAGAGAAGATAAAGAAGAGCTAAGAAATGGTAATTGTGGGGCTGAAAAAGAGAGCTAGTCTATCTGTGAAGAGTTAAAATAAGGAGAATGAGTCAAGCTAAAAATGATATGAGCATAGCTAAAATCTCTCATGAAATGATAGGTTATACTCCATTCTAATCTTTTAGTTTTGATACAATATGAAATAATAGAAATATACTAAAAAGCACAAAATAACAGAATATTTAACTGATTAGAAATATGCCCAATGACTAAGTGACTGACTGACAATTGATATTCTTATATTACCAGTTACCTTGGTTTTCTCTCAGCCTGGCACCTGTGCTTCTTCACAGGACAGCTAGATAGTGCAATGTTTAGAACCCTAGAACTAGAATTAGGAAACCCTGCCTGTGTTCAAATCTGACTTCAGATATAGATTGCACAACCATGGGCACAGTTTACTCAACTGCAAAAATGTGAGTAATAATATTACCTACTCTCCATGGTGATGGTGAGGATTAAATGTGATATTTATTATTTTTAAAGTTCTTAGTATAGTATCTGATATATAGTAAGCCACATTATATATATGCATTATATATTAGTTGTTATAATAATTAGTATTACTACGTTGTGACCTAAGCAAGCCACTTTTCCTCTTCGTTTGCCTTAATTTACTCTACAATAAAACAGGAATCATAATAGCCCCGACTTCCAGGTTGTTGTGAGGATCAAATGAGATAATTATTTTTAGTAGAGTGCCTGACACATAACAAATGCTATATTAAAGTTATTATTAACTACTTGAACTAATAATCTACCTAGGCCTGTTTCTCTGGTCCTGGATTTTGTTCCCAGGAATTCAATTTCCTGAATTCAAATATGACCTCAGACACTTATGTATAACCCTGGGCAAGGCACTTAAACTTGTGTGTGTATGTGTGTGTGCATACACGCGTATGCTAATCAATTAAAGGGGGAAAACAGGGTCCAGAAAGTCAGAATGAAGTTCTTAGACATGGTCAATATTTTAATTTGTCTTCCTTATTTCTATGAATGGGGAGGAGGAACAGGGGCCATCATCAGCAAGTGATATCAATATATTTTAAAGTATCAATAAAATATTTTAATAGACTACTTAAACAGTATTGTTTAAGATCTTATCTATAACTTTTTTAGCAACTAGGTGGTTTAGTGGACTACAAGTGTTGGACTTGTAGTCAGAAAGAATCCAGCCCAAATCCCGCCTCAGATATTTAATAACTATATGACCATCAGCAGGTCCCTTAACATCTGTCTCAGTTTACTCATCTGTAAAATGAAGGTAGCACTGTTCTATCAGGATTTCAAGGTTAAACTAGATGATATATGTAAGTGTCTTGCAAACTTTATATAAATATTAGCTAATATAATTTCCTTCATTTATGATCTTAGTTACATGAACATTCTAAATCAGGAGGATTGTGGGAGGAAAAGGCTGATTATTTTCATTACTTAGAAAGGACATTCCCTATATCTATCAAAAACAAAAATTTCCAATTCTCTCTGACTACCAAATTTCTTCTATTATATTTCCTTTATCCAAGCTTCAAGGTTTTCTTAAAGACTTTTTATAGCAGAGAAATGACTACAAGCTTACTTCCACTTGTGAAGAAAATGTAAATGAAATACAAAGATTGAATTTCATACCTCAATTAGCTCAAAATCTTCCAGTCCTTCTGTGCTTGCATTGAAAAAGCAGGGGAAAAATACTATTGCAATTCTAGTAATTGAACAAGACAGAAACACAATAAGCTTAATTAAGAGAACCATTTTCTTTTCATTAATCTTATATGTTGATGCTTAGAGAAATACTCCATACTTCAAAAGAGTTGCAGTTTCATAGCATCAACCAAATAACAAATCCATCCCTCTGTGTAAGGACAGTGTTCCTGAGTTATTCTCCCCTCCCCCTCAAAAAAAAAAATCTATCACCAAGTGACCTGCTGAGAAATTCCTCTGGATCTAGTTAACATGGATTTCGAAAAGCAAAGAGTCTAATCATATCCATACCCAAAACTTCTGTATAGGTTCATAATATCATGAATCTAAAATTGGAAAGAAGCAGATAAATGGCACCATAGTGCAGAGTGCCAGGCTAGAGTCAAGAAAACCCATCAAATGGCCTCAGACATTTACCAATTATGAAGTTCTTTGTGATACTAAATCCTATTTTGCCTCAGTTTCTTCATCTGTAAAATTCGTTTGAAAAGGAAATGGCAAACCACTACAGCATTTTTGCCTAGAAAACCCCAAATGAGGTCACAAAGACTTGTATGCAATTTTAAATGACTGAAAAATAGCAACAAAAGTTATAAGGAACCTCAGAGCCTTTTTTGTAACAATAAAAAAAAAAAAAAAAACCTTATCCTGCTTGCCAAAGGTGAGTATGGTTCCTCCACATTTTACAAATGCTCTTTTCATCAATTCACTTAAGATGAATTCCATTAGTGGATGGAAACACCAAGGGAAGACTTTTCACCTTTGGTGTTGTGGTAAGAGATATAAACCATAAGCTTAAACATTCCATCTTGATCAAGACCATGTCATATCTATATAATTCCAAACTACATTAATATCAAGCTGAAAGATAACTACCCATATTCCCCAGGTAACTTCTAACTTTACAACAAAGATAAATTCCATAGTTTATGCATGAGAAAACAGATCCAGAGAGTCTAAATGGCTAATCCAAGGAGGTCTATAACAAGACCAGGCCAATTTTTTGCTCTAAATCGGCATAACCTCCAGCTGGTTTGCTAGCAGAAAGAACCACAGGGGTAGAAACTGCTATACCTATGTATGAGATATTCATAAATAAATGGGGTATACAATGCTTCTACCATGCATTTCAATTCTCCTTCAATATGAATTTCTCACAGTTTCCACTCTTTCTAAGTTCAGAACAATAATTTTTCATACCAGTATTTGTGGTAAGAGAGAAACGCCTAACATCTAGGAACAGGTTGTCATTTTAGAAAATTATAAGCTTTTAAAATACCTAGCAAGAAATTGCTGAAATACAATCAGCCTGCAAGAGAATGCCCATTATGGGGCATGAACAACCATGCATGGTAATTGTGCTATTTGTTCTTTCCACCCCAGATCACTGCTTTTATCTCTGGGTGGATTGCTTATATCTGATCAAACCAGGAAAATCTTCCCTCTTTGGAATCCCCTTGTTTTTCCAGAGGAAGTCTTTTGATGTTTCCCCCAGGAATTCCTTGAAAGAGCTCTTTGGATGTTCCCAGACAATCAAAATGTTTTTTGATTTATTAACCCTTCAAAACATGATACACACACACACACACACACACACACACACACACACACACACCCTGCAAAGGCACATATGGCTAAAAGCAGGATAAGAGACAAATTTAGGCGACAGGAAAATTAACAAGAATGTATGTGCTAACCTTTTTGCACTCCCAAAACAATGTGGTAGCTCAGATCATTTCTGGCTGCTGGCAAGGTATCTTGGCCCACTTGTAATTATGACATAATGCATGCTACTTGGGTTGGGCTCACTTAGTGAAGCAGAAATCTCATTCATCCTCCCAGCCATCAGTTGCCAACTTAACACAGCTTTGCCCATTCCTTAAGTAACCTTTTTTTCAATTTATTCACCACCTTGGCTCTAGAAGGTTAAATCTGATCATTTGTTCAGCATGATACCTAATGGTTATAATAGCACTTATTTCCCCATGCACCTGCAAAGAGGATGCTTCAATGACAGAATTACCTTTAGGAGGCCTTCCCATTCCAGGAACTAATGGGATAGTAGTAAGTGGAATCAGGGAAAGAATTTTGATAATTGCTGTCAGAAATCAAAGAATTAAAGAAGCTTGATCTGTTCTTCACTGTGGTAAAAGAAGTTGGATGGCATTGCCCGAGGTTGCATAGGTCATTCATGCCAGTTGAAATTTTATCTTTGAAATTTGAAATTTCTAGTAATTCTTTCTCTGTTTTAAGAGCCCTTCCATCTCTCATATTCTATAGGAGCTGGGTGTTCATCAGATCTATCTCATTAGGTAGGAAAAATGAAGAACATTGGAAACCCTTCAGAAAAGTCACTCATGTTATTTCCAAACTCCAAATAGATTCAGGCTTCAGGCAGGCAAGTTGGACTGGGTTCCTATGTGGATAGCATGCTTGTATTTTTTTTTTTTAATTCAATAGCCTTCCTTGGGGAAAATATTCACTGGGTTGGGTACCAATCAGGAAGGAAAACAAAAATAATATGAAAAAGAGGAAGAACAAGAAAAAAAAAAACAAGAATTAAAAGAAGAGGAAGAGAGGAGGGAAAGAAGAAGAAGAAGGAGGAGGAGGGGAGGAAGAGGAAGAGGAGGAGGAGGAGAAAGAGAAAAAGGAGGAAAAGGAGGAGGAGGAGGAAGCAGCTTGCAAACACAGGCAAATGGACCTTCCTCAAATGAGTACTAGGGAATTGGAGGCCACATTGTTGTTGAGGGCTTCTAGAATTAGAAAAATTATGATGATCCTCTGTCCCTTGTCCTTTGCTGCCAGTGTCTCTTGAATTAACTTTGAATTCTTATTCATCCTTTAAAGACCATCCCAAGTACTATTTCCTCAGTGAAGATTCCCTGCATATCCACTAGGAAGAAGTAATCTGGCTTGGAACTCACATTTGTTCCTCTCAGACAAACTTTTATCATGTATTATTCTGTATCACAGTCACTGTAATACATGGCTCCCTCTCATATGTTGCATGTGCCAGCCAAAGTGGCTACATACTATTCCCCATGCAGCACACTTCATCTTCCTCCCCCATAGCCTGAATTCTAATCCTCATGACCTGTGGAGCTATTCTAAAACTGAATTCCGGAGCATTTCCTAACAAAGAGATTTTTTTGGATCCCCCCCAACTCATTCAGAGTGTTAGTGTTCCCTTCCTCTTTCCCCATTACTTTACTTTTTTATTACTTTTTTTTTAATATTTTTGGTATTTACTCAAATCTTACCTACTTAAGGAGACTTTTTCTAGTCTGCCCAGTAACTAATAGCTTTCTTTCTAAATCTGTCGTCCATCTATTCTCTCTAACCTGTATGTACTTAGTTATTTACTTGATATCTCCTTGATTAGCAAGGATTGTTGAGGCAGCTAGAGGGTGCAAGACTGAACCTGAGTTACTTAGCATTATGACCCTGAACAAGCCACACTTAATCTATCTGCCTCAGTTTCCTCAATTATAAAATGGTGATAACAGTAGCAAGATTGCTGGAAAGATTAAATGAGGGAATATTTATAAAGTGCTTAGCACAAGGCCTAGCATTTGCTAAGCAAGATATAAATGTTAACTCCCCTCCCATTCACACCCCTTTGTATCCCCACAATATAATAAATACTTACCAAATTCTTGTTGATTGATTGATCACTTAAATTTATCAATAAAGTCAAGAAGCACTGTTTAGATGTTGCTTCTCTAGTAGAGTGTAAGTGCCATGAGGGTATGCCCTTTTCATTGTTTTATTGAAAAACAATGTGGTTTTATGGAGAGGACACTGGACTTGAGTCAAGAAAATCTGGATCCATATCCTTGATCTTAACTTACTAGTTATATGATACTGAGTCAGTTCCTGAGCTTTTTGTCTTAGTTTCCTTTTCTGTGAGAATAAAAGATTAAATTTTCTGGCCTTGAAGTCCTAAATTTAAGATTTCATGATCTCCAAGGCCCAGAACAATGCCTGACATACTATAAGCAAATAAAAAATGCTTGTTGAATGGGACTGAATAAAGCCTAGGAACTGAGACTGTATTTGTGGGCCCTTTTTCTCTCCTGAAGCCATGTAGACTGGGTTTGGAAAGACCCAGTTCATCAAAGCAGACTAATTCTCAGAGAATATAGCTTCTTTATGGTGAAGGGGAAGTCCCTAGTTGGGTGCCAAAGTCCTTTCCAATTCACAGATTATGTAATTCTGTGAGTGGTCACAATGCCACATTCCAGGTGAAATCTCCACATACTCCCTCTCTGAGTCTCAGTTTTCATACCTATAAAAAGAGGGCTATTAGTCTTGTACTGTCTAATTCATGTAATTGTTGGGAGGCTTAAATGAGTTGAGTGTTAAGTCCTATAGCACTAACATAATTAAATTGTCACTTTGCATCTCTGCACTTCTGTTTCCTCCTCCATAAAATGAGGTCAGACTCTAAATCTAGGATCTTATGTGTAACCTTAGATGAATCAGTTCTTTCCTCGGACCTCAATTTTCTAAACAAATCAACAAGTATTAATTAAGTACTTACATGAAGTGATGCTGAGTGAAGTGAAGAGAACAAAGAAAACATTGTATCCAGCACCAAGATTATGTGATGATCAACCATGATGGGCTTTTCTCTTTTCAATAATGAAGTGATTCAAGGCAATTCCGATAGATTTGTGATAGAAAGAGCCATCTGCATCCAGAGAGAGAATTATGGAGAGTGAATATAATATTGTCACCTTATTTTTATTGTTGTTGTTTGCTTGTTTGCTTTAGTTTTTTTCTCACTTTTTTCTTTTATCTTTTGATTTGATTTTTCTTGCATAGCATAACAAATATGGAAATTCATTCAGAAGAATTGCACATGTTTAACCTATACTGGATTACTTGCTGTTTAGGGGAAGGGTGGGGAGAATGGAAGGAGAAAAAATTAGAACACAAAGTTTTGCAAAGTGAATGTTGAAAACTATCTTTGCATGTATTTGGTAAAATAAAAAGCTATTAAAAGTGAAAAAAAGAGAGAGGGGTTGAGAGATGATGAGGAATTGAGGATTTCACCTATGTTGTGAGCCTGGGGGACAGGGAGAACAGTCATACTCTATAGAGTAAAAAGGCAGTAAGGAAGAGAGGAAAATTTGAGAAGAAAAATAAGTTCAGTTATGGACATATTGAATTTAAAATGAAAAATCCATTTGGAGATGTTCAATGGGCAGATGTTAGGCTAGAAGTCAAGAGAGAGGGTGAGGTTTGGATAAACAGATCAAATAATGGTTTGCATAGAAATGAATCTATGGTAAATGAGACTAAGACAAGATTATAGAATAATATTGAAGGAAAAAAGAAGAGGGCCCAGGAGGCCCAGGATAGAACTCAGGAGAACATCCATAGTGATCAGGGATGACCTAGATGAAGATTCCACAAAGGGAACAATCAGGTCAGCAAAAAACCAAGAAAGAATAATGTCACAAATCCTAGAAAGAAGAGAGTATCAAAGAGAAAATGAACCCTGCCCAACACTGTGGAAAGGTCAAAAAGGATGGAGATTGAGAAAAGACCATTAGATTTGACCATTAAGAACTACAGAGAAAGCAGTTATTGTTGAAGACGAATCAAGTCTGCATAATGTTAAGAATCAGGGAGAAAAGGAGATGGAAGTATTGATTGAAAGTGGTCTTCCCAATGCTAAGTGAAGTGAATAGAACCAAGAGAATATTATACGCAGCAACAAGATTATGTGATGATCAACTGGACTTAGCTCTTTTCAATGATGAGGTGAATCAAGCCAATTCCAATAGACTTGTGATAGAGAGAGCCATCTGTGTAGAGAAAGAGGATTATGGGAACTGAATGTAAATCACAACATAGGATTTTCACCTTTGTTGTTGATTTCTTGTTTGCTTGCTTGTTTTTTTCCCCTCTTTTTTTCCTTTTTGATCTGCAGCATGATAAATGTAGAAATATGTTTAGAAGAATTGCACATGTTTAACCTATATTGGATTATTTGCTGTCTAGGGGAGGGGGAAAATAGGGAGGGAAGGAGAAAATTATGGGACACAAGGTTTTGCAAGGGTGAATGTTGAAAATTATTTTTGCATGTATTTTGAAAAATAAAAAGCTATTATTAAAAAAAAGAGAGAGAAAAGAAAAAGGTTTTCCCTAAGAGATAGGACATGCATGATTGGTGCTTAATAGATTTTGATTGAATTGAATGGGATCCCTTGTACAGTAAAGAGAGTTGTTTGGCAAGGAGAGGAGCTATCTCTTTTCATAAAATAGGGGTGAAGGAGACAATATATAAGTAATGTGAAGTGAAGAACAGGGAAAGAGAGGAAACTGTCAGAAAATGGCCTTGAATTTTTATCAGTAAAATATGAGGCAAGGTTCTCAGCTGAGAAGTGTAGGGAGGGATAGCCTCGGGAGACTTCTGAGGTTTCTGAGTTCTACAGCAATGGGGAAAAGTAATAGAGAATCAGATTTAGGTTCAGTAGAGGGAAACATTTTCTCACAAGGTGGAACGGACTGTCTCCAGAGCTAATGTGTTCCCTCTTCCTGAAAATCTTTGACCTTCAGTTACTAGTGATGAGTATTTATGAGGAAGGTTGTAGACAGGATTCTGCTTAGGTATAATTGAACCATCTGCCCTCTGAGATCCCTCCCTGCTCTGATATTCTAAGATGAATAATCAATTAATAAGTATTTATTAAGTGTTTTCGAGGTACCAGGTATTGATTGAATGCTATGGCTTCATAGACAGAAGGGAAGCAATCTCTGCTCTCTAGAAAATTTTATTCTAAGGAGGCTAACTATAGATATATAGTTATACAACAATGATTCTCATACTTTTACATATTCTGCACATATATATGTGTATATATTTAAGTTTATTATTGCTGTTATTTTCTCAATAAGAAAAAAAGGAAATGTGGTAATGTCTCTAGTAAATCCTTCTTGCCCAAGTCTCATTGTATTCCTAGGCACACCCCATTCTGCCCAAACAGAATGGATTTGATAACAAATCCAAACCTATTTTAGAGGCCATCTGTCCATTAATCAACTAATTAATTCATTAATTTCCTGGTTTGTTTGCTGTTAAATAGAGCTGGAAATGGCCTTAATAATTAGGTGCCTCAATGCCCTTATGTTACAGAAACAGATATTAAGGCCCAGAGTGATCAGGTAGCACGATCACTGATTGGGAGTTGCCTTAATGAAACTGAGACTTATTAAAGATCTTAGCTTAAAAAGTCAAGGTCTCCTACTACATCCAGGGCCATCTCCAGTTATCCTGATCTATATATGGCCACTAGATCTAGATGCCTCTGGAGGATAAAGTGAGGCAGGTGACCTTGAACATCCTTCTTTCATATCAATCCAATTCACTTGTATATCATAATATACTTAAGGTTGTCTTCGAGAGCAAAGACAAACAACAAGATGGCAAAATTGGGTGAACCAAGCAAAGAAGGAAAAATATGGCCAAACTGAAAAGCTTTGCTACTATGATGATTCTTAAGTTGAATGACTCCTTATCCTGTTTCAATGATTCTCAATCTTTTCATAATAATTGTTCTAGTGTTCTAATGATTGTTAACTTAATCTCGCACTATCTTGTCCCAAGCCACCTGTACACTAAAATCTATGTACTATGAATCATCCATAACTAGAACAGGTGTCTGGAGAAGATACTCCAATATAGGAAATTCCAGGGATGCCAACAGGCCTATCCTGGACATGCTCCTTATTTCTTTGCCCTAGTTCTTCCTTGGGATTATTTTTCCCTCCCTTGAATCACTTCTGAAATGATTTTAGTGGGAGCACTCTCCCCAGAGGTGTCTCTGTACTGAGGGATTACTCCCTGATAAATAAATCTATCAAAAAGTATTCTTTAAGTGCCTACTTTGTGTCAGGCACTGTTCAGGTTCTGAGGATGCAAAAACAAAATCCAGTCAAAGAGCTTATTAATCACCTACTAAAGAGTTAACTAAATGCTGAAGATAATAGGTAGTGAGAAGGAGCACTAGCCATTGTACTTGAGTTAAGCTCTGAAAAAATCTAAACTTTCAAAGAGGTGAAGGTATGAAGAGAGCACATTTCAGGCATGAAGGATGGCCAGGGCAAATGTAATGAAGATAGAGAAACAACAAGAAAATCAGTTTATCTAGACAACATAGTGTGAAGGTGAATAACCAATAAGCCTGAGAAAGTAGATTGGTGTCAACTGAATAAAGGATTTTAAGAAGAATAGCTTGTCACAAAGTGACAAAGGTCAGATTTGGACCTCAGTAAAATCATTTTGGCAATTATGGAAGAGATGGAATGGAGAGGAGAGGGGTTCAAGGCAGGGAAATTAGGAGGTTATTGATGGTCCTACTGACCATATGCTCCCCATTTCTCAACTAATACTTATCCCAGGTGGGGAATAAAACTAATTATGGTACTAACTATATTTACCCCATTACCAAAAAATTTCCAAGAGCTGCAGCTTCCCTTTCAATATTGAAGGTTGCAAAGAAGATAGTATATAAGGTAGAACCAGGAAGTAGCGTTTTATTCCATTCATTTCATACACATCAGTCTTCTTATCATGGCTATAGAGCATTTTTTTTTTTACATTTTTCCCTCAATTACATGTAAATGATGTATATGCAATCAAATATAACATTTTCATATTAGTCATGTAGCAAAAGACTAAAATAAATAACAAGAATAATAAAGAAAGTTTTAAAAGACACTTCAATCTGCATTCAGACTTTGTGAGTTCTTTCCATGGAGGTAGATATAATTTGTATTGCTAAGAATAACTAAGTCAGTCATAACTGATCATCTTATAGTATTACATTTACAGTCTCCTGGTTCTGTGTGTTTCACTTTGAATCATTTCATATAATCTTTCCAGGTTTTTCTGAAACTATCCTGCTTGTCATTTCTTGTAGCATAATAATATGCAATCACAATCATAAATCACAACTTCTTCAGCTATTCCCCCAATGGATGAGCATTTCCTCAATTTCCAATTCTTTGCCACTAAAAAAGAGCTGTTATAAATATTTTTGTACATATAGGTTCTTTTCCTTTTTTTCTTTGATTTCTTTTGACCTAGTAATATTACTGCTGACTTAGAGGTTGTGCAAGTTTTATAAGCCTTTGGGCATAGTCCCAAATTGCTTTCCAGAATGGTTAGATGAATTTATAACTTCACCTATAGTGCATTAGTGTCTCTATTTTACTATATTCATTTCAACATTTGTCATTTTATTTTGCATAGAGCAGTTATTTTGTAATCCATAGCTCCAGCGCATTGCAAACATACTCAAGATGTCACCTGTGGCCCTTGATTGGAGAAAACATGGCCTCATCCATTTCTAAATGTCAGATACATGGAAATATCTCATAAGAACATAATAGCTTGCTGTTGTTGCCCAATCATTTCAGTCATGTTTGACTCTCTATGATCCCATTTGAGGTTTTCTTGGCAAAAATACTGGAGTAATTTACCATTTCCTTCTCCAGCTCACTTTATAGATAAGGAAACTGAGGCAACGCTAAGGAAACTCAGGGTAACCCAATTAACAAATGGCTGAGACCAAATCTGAACTCAGGATTTTGACTCCAGGTCCAGCATTCTATGCACTATGGCACCACCCAGCTGTACATAGTAGCACTAACTAATAATGGAACAATATTAACCTCTGAAAAAGGAATCCATATCTAGGCTTAACTATAGTTCTTTGTCCTTCCCCTTTTTCCTGCAGCTTAGTCTGTCTGTCAATCAGTCAGTCAGTCTATCAGTCTGTCTGTCTCTGTCTCTCTCTCTCCCTCTCTTTCTCTCCTTCCTTCTCTCTTTCTCCCTTCCTCTCCCTCCCTCCCTCCTTTCCTCATCTCTCTCTGTGTAACTGTATATGTGTCTGTGCGTGTCTCTCTATTTCTGTCTCTCTCTATATATACATAACACACACACATATACATGTGTTATATATGTATATATGTATATGTGTTTATGTCTGTGTGTATAGAGGCATATAATTATATACATGTATGTATACTTTTTAATATACATATGTCTTTATATGTACATATATATCTATACATACACACTGTGGAATTCCAATATATACATAGGTGATGCATGCGATATGTATATATATATATATATATATATATATATGTGTGTGTGTGTGTGTGTGTATATATATATATATATATATATAAGATACATGTGCATGTATCTATGTACATGTGTATATTATGTCACTCTCCCTCTGAAAATCCATAACTATGGAACTGGTAGTTTTTTACAATTACCACAGGGGTAAGGATCCATACCTCTAGTGTCCTAAAAGAAGCAGTAACTTGCAGTAATACATTCAATTGTTCTACTTTCTGTGGTCAGTTTCAGTAAAAGCAGACAAGCAGAGATAGTGAAGAATCTAAGTCGTTGGATTTTAACTAATCACAGGTATAACTAATAGAATTAAAAAAAAATGATTGTATGTGTGAAAGCAGCATGGCTATTGTGAGATAAATTGCTCACAGTCCTCTATGCTTTCAGGACACAGTCATTGATACCCTCCCAGTCAGAAAATCATTGAAGTTCTTAAAGAATCTCTGAGATCACCTATCCAAGCATATACTAAAACAGAAAGACTCTCACCCACCCATCCATAGTCACTAGGCTCAAAGATCTCCAGTGACAGAAAACTCACTACCTTATGAGGTAGTCCATTTAACATTTGTTAAATTTTCCTTTTAGTCAAGTTAACACTTCACAACTTCTACTTATCACTTCAAGTCCTACCCCCTTAGAAAGCACAGGAAAGGCTAATGATGGCTCTTCAATGTGTTAGTGCTACAGAAACTTGAGAAGAGTTATCATCTCTATCTTCCTCCATCTTCTCATTCCCCCCCTCAAATCCTTCCCTTCTGTAAGCTTACTCCAGTCAACTTATTTTTTCATGACCCCTTAACCAAGTGGCATCCTGATTAAGCCTCTTCTAAATATGTTCCATCCTGTCATTGTCTTTCCTGAGATATAGCACGTAAAACTAAATAAAATGTCTCAGGACACTGTAACATTGCAATACAGTCTAATATCATTTTTTCACATTTACTTATTTTTAATTTATAGAATAAAATAAGCATTTCCATAGAATAGTATGATAAAAAGATGATCACTCATGAAACTACAAATCTATTACATAATATTTGCTATTCCTTTTAAATGAATAATAAAGTCATCATGTAAATTTCTTTTTTTTCCTTTTTTTTTTCCCCTTCCCTCCTGATCTCTCACACCTGGAGATTTTAGTTTTCTGGCTTCTATACTGCACTTCTGACTGACTCCTATTGAGCCCAGGTGTTTTCTGCAGGAGCTATTGTTTATCTGTCTCTCTCTCCACTTTGTACTCATGCAGATGATTTTTAGTTCACAGGTGAACGATGCTATGTGTGCTTAGATTAAATTTTCTCCAGGTTACAACTTGTCCTTTGGGATAAAAGATAAGACTGGGAAATTGACTGGGGTCAGAAATGACTAATATGTACAGAAGAAGAAGAAGGAAAGCAAAACAATAAAAGTATGTGTGTTTCAGAAGGCTTGAGAAATTCTGGCTGAAGAATGACAGTATCCAGATCTATTCCCTTCCTCTTCCAAAGCAAAGCCATCTGCCCCAGTCCATGGTCTCAGGCCGGGCATGAGGAGACCTTTCATCTTTCTGAGCAGGGGATCTTGAAATCCTAATTATGTCAACAGTATATGTGGCTATAGATTCTGTAGATTCCCTGTTCTAGATGCCAAGAAAAAAAGAACTATTGACATTAGAAAATTTTAATGTCACTTTCATTTTTCTCATTTGTCAAATCAAGAGGCTTGACTAAGTGCCTTTTTTACTTTCTGTGAAAAGAAAATATGAATATATTTATCTGGTTTTTGATCCAGAGCATTCTTTCTGGCCATAACCATTTTTTTTTGTTCTTTTAATTGTGAAATTCTCTTCCCATGAATCTTTTAAGACAATTATTGTACATTTTATTGTACTATATTATGGACATTCTTGTTTTATCCCATAAATTAAATATATATTTTAAAAGATTAGATAGGATTTGAAATTCAGCAAGCATTCAGTTTAAAATTATTCATTAAGCACTTGGTATGTGTCATTGGGATAGAAACTGGCTAGCCAAAGACAAAAAGATAATATAGTTTCTTCTCTTAAGTACCTTATAGTCTCTTTGTGCAAAACCTAATGGATAGAAAAAATTATTTGGCTTGGCTGTAAATCCTGCCACTGGGAGACTGAGGCTGGAGGATCATTTGAGCTTAAGAATTATGAGGAATAATACGGCTAAAAAGTGATAGGGCTAACACTAAATAACAAACACTAAGTTTGCTACTAAGATGGAGAGCTCCCATGTTCAGTGACTATGAATATGGAGAAAAATTACAAATATGACCTGATAATAATCTTCTGCATTGATTTATTTTCTGACTAATACCTAGTTGGATAGCTTTGCCAGAAAGACAAAGAACTAGCCAACTATGTATTGAGCATATATTCCATCCAAAGAAGATGAATGTGGATTCAACTCTCTCGTCTTAAATACCACTTGACAATAAAACTATGATGTTACTTAATGATAGAGTGAACTTTATTTGTATCACTCAAAGCAGATAATATCACTAAGAAAGTGTAGGGGCATGCAGGACAGAACCTTATGATAAATTCATGCAAAGGAGTTAGAACACAGGAAATACATGGTGATCTCACAAAGAAATCTTTAGAAGTGTCTACCAACAAATGATTGGGGTTTTTTCTGTTGTTTTTTTTTTTAAACCAGCATATGATTATGATGGAAAACTATGGAAATGACAAGCCGAATGCTTTCAGAAAAACCTGGAAAGAGTGAAATGAGTAGAACCAGGAAAATATTATACATAATAACAGCAAGATTGTTAGATGATCAATTGTGAATGACTTAGCTATTCTCAGCAATACAATGTCCCTACTCTGAAAGACATGATAAAAAATGCTATTCATTCCCAGAAAAAGAACTGATGGCATCTGAATACAAATGGAAGCATACTTAAAATTTTTTTTTCTTTATTTTTCTATTTTTGGCCTATGTTTTCTTTCACAACATGACTAATATGGAAACATGTTTTGCATGAATACATATGTATAGTAGCCTATTTCAAATTACTTGCCTTCTTAGTGAGGGGGGTAAGGAGGGAGACAATTTAGAATTCTAATTTTTTTTAATGTTAAAAATTGTTTTTACATGTAATTGGGGAAAGCTTAAATATTCAAAGTAAAAAATTTAAAACTAAACAAACAAAGAAGAATTGTTCACCAAAATTCACCAGTCAAGTACAATTCTGAAAAATCATCAAGTGACAAAGTAATAGAGCATAGGGACAGAAGAATTCATCATCTAGTATTATCCTTCCTAAAATGGAGTACCATTCTTTATATCATCCAACTTGAGTCATCCTAAGAGCATTTTGGACATTATCACTCACCAATACTTTACAACTTTACATATTTTTTCTTCTTTTTTGCATGGTAAGCAATATATCCTATTTCAAAGTCATTTCAAATACACTTGCTGTGCCAATATGTTGTGTCATTATTAAGGGGTCCAATTTTTCAGAGATTGATTATCTATCCCATGATTATCTAGGCTCTTTGATCTCTTTTTCTTTTCTTTTTATTTCTGCTACTTTCCTTTGCCTTTTACTGATCATTAGCAGGGAAAGAATTGGTCAAGAAAGAAGAGGTGAAAATCAGAACTGTCAATTTTGCTTCTTGTCAGGCACTTGTGATAAGAGGAAGGATTGTAGCTATTGACAAAATGAAGTCTTTGATTCATCCTGGGATTTCACTAAGCCATTTACTCCTGTCTTAGTTGGTATATGTCATTCATGTGGTTTCCTCACCCCATTTGCTTACAAAGAGTCCACTGAAACTAGCTAAGAAGCATTAAGAGACTGTTTTATTCCCATGAAGGACATTGAGAGAGAGAGTCCAGGTTCAGGGCCAACAATCAGAATGTTAACAAATCATGTAACTAGTGACAATAATACTTAGCAGTAACATTCTGACCTTTTATTGTGATTTGTAATTTGATTTGATAGTCGTCTTCCCTCTTTTCTGGAATTGGGTTTAGAACTTGTTAGAAAGAGATGTGATACACAATTATAATCACAACCCAAGATATTGAAAAGGTCAGCTAAAAGAGGCATTGTACTATTCATATTACATCTTGCCACATATAGCCCTGTGGTACCTTTCAACTACTTTCCTGAAAATGAAGAGAAATGTTTTCCTTCACCTTGTCATGAACAGACTGTAATGTTTGAGCTGATCCTTAGGGACCAAAAATCACTAAGATTTTAGTCTTCCTATCCCTGTCTCCAGGGTAAGACGGGGAGACAAAATGAAATATCTCTTACTGTGGAACTTCCTGGATTTCTCAGAAAGACCACTTATATCTCTTCCAAAAACAGGAAATGTGAGAAAAACTAAAGCCCTTGTGCAAGTATATGGGTGCTTTTAGAAATGAAAATATCTATGTGTATACTTCAAAATAGACTCTGAAAGTGTTGGTATAAAACAATGAATGAATGAATTTTTAAAACATCTATAAAGTATTTACAGTATGCCAGGCACTAATCTAAAATCTGGGAATGCAGATGCAAGCAAGTAAAACAATCTTTGCCCCCAAGGAACATAGTCTAATAGAGAAAGACAATGAAAACACTTAGATTAGTGGTAGTCAGGGAAGGCAGAGGTGAAGTATTTATTGAGCTTTTACTATGTGCCAAGTATAAAAAAAAAAAAAAAGGTTTTTACAAATATTTTCTCATTTGATCCTTACAACAATCCTATGAGGTAGATATTAATTAATCCCCATTGAGAAAACCAAGGCAAGCAGAGCTTAAATGACTTGCCCAGAGTTACATAAGCTCGTATTTGAGGCCAAATTTGAACTTAAGACTTTCTGACTCCAGATTCAATACTTTTATAACCGCTTCCTGCTTCCAATAAGGAGTGATCTATTCTACCTATCTACGATCTATCGCTATTTATATTTATACATTTCTATATATATCAATAAATAAACATGTATATTGATACATAAATATGGAAGTCATGGAATTGATAATCGTAATCACAGGACAATGTCAAGTTTTGCCATTCCTACTTCACAATACTTCTCATGTATATCTACTCTTTTCTATTCACATAAACATCATCTGGTACATGCCCTGATCACCTCATTCCTAGACTTTTGCAACTGTCTTCTGATTGGTCTCTCTGCCTTAAGGCTCTGCCCACTCCTCCATCCTTCCCTCAGCTGCCAAAGTGATTTTCCTAACATTCAGATTGATTCTCCTCTCCTCATTCAATGAAGCCTAGTGGCTCCCTATTGCTTCCAGAATCAAATGTAAAATCCTGTGATGAAATCTTTAAAGCCCATCATCCTGGCCCCTTTCCTACCTTTCTAGTCATCTTATACCTGACACTCTTCGATGTACTTTACAAATCCTGAAGATACTTCTTGCTGTTCTCTCCAATGTATTCCATCTCCTTGCTTTTTCACTCAATTGCTTTTCCTCGGGCCTAGAATTCTTACTCTCCTCACCTCTGCCTGTTGGCTCTCCTGGCTTCCTCTGTTGTATTTCAAATTCTATCTTTTATGCCATCTTTTCCTTTCCCACTGTCATTGCCTTCACTGCCATTTATAATGTTTATATCTTGTATGTATAGTTATTTACATGTCTCTCCATTAAAATGTGTATTCCCTGAGGAGAACAGTGTCCTTTGCATAGTACCTGGGAATTCATAAGTACTTAATAAATAACTGGCAGGTTTTTTTCCAAGGATGTCTATATTAATTTAATGACCGGTCTCAAAGCCAGAATTAGATATTTGAGGATGAGACAGAAGAGAATGCCTGTGTAATGACATGACATGAAGATGAATAAGAAGTTGCATGGGTCTGGGATCTGGAAAACACAAAGTTGGTGTTTACTAATCCAATTCTCAAGGCCCTTGAGCTTAAGTTAGCTTAAGTTCCAGGTAGAAGAGCTGAGTATTTGGAATGCAGGAATATTACAGCTTAAATATGATCTAAGGTTGTATGGTGGGTATGGATCCTTGGCTAGTGATAAAGTAAATGTTTAATGATGCATTAAACATTTGACACCTATGACGTAATTCCTAATTGTAGTTTCCCACTTTTCTGTTTTGCCCACATTGGGACTACTGAAGCATATCCTCATGGATATGCTTTTTTTTAATAGGAAGAGGATGGAAAAAGAACAATATTTTTGCTTTTCTTTGTATCCTTAATTCTTTGCACAGTACCTGGGAATTCATAAGTACTTGCCCAGTGTCACACAGGCTGTATATGGCAGAGAGTTGACTTGAATTTAGGACTTTCTGCCTCTCTATTAATTATGCTATACTGTCTTTCACAACAAAGACACTAGCAGTTATGAATCAGTGACATTAAAAATAAATCATTTAAAACTTTATTTATAATTCTGAAAAAAAAACATTCCAATGGATCTCTAATCTTATCCATATGTATACTCCCTAAATAATAATAATAATAATTATTATTATTATTATTATTATAACTAACATTTATATAATGCTTATTATGTACCAGGAACTATTCCAAGTGCTTTACAATTATTATTTTATCAATCTTTAAAATAACCATGGGAGATAGGTGCTACTATATCCCCATTTTACATATGAGGAAACTAATTTAAAAAAATAGTTAAGTGACTTACCTGAAGTAACATAAACAAGTAAGTGTTTGAGGCTGGATTTGAGCAGTCTTTCTACCATATCCATATCTACCCCATGAGAAAACCATTCTTCTTTTATTGACTTTGCAAAACATTGCTGAGATTCTAGAACCTATTTCTATCCTATTAGATATCCACTATTGTGACTTTTAAAATCCATTATCTTTTGCTCTTCCTTCACAAAATATTTTCTACTCCAATTATTTGTAGGATTCAAGTAGTCAGCATTATAGCTATATATATAAATACACACACACACACACACTCTCTCTCTCTCTCTCTCTCTCTCTCTCTCTCTCTCTCTCTCATCAGATTCTTCTGTTTTCATGCAGAATTATCTGAATGGTCAGCATGGAAAGTCAACCTGAATGGCTGGAACAAAGCATTCTAATAAAGATAGTGTGTGCTGATCTTCTTTAGATGGTCAGTGTTTCTTATTTGTCTTTTGAAAGACTTGAGCTTTCATATGCAGCCATATCTTGAGCTAGATTACTTTCTTATAATCATACTTTTGACTCTTACGGAAGTAAAAGGCACTTACTTAAATTTCAACTTCAGAGTTGTCATCATCATTGTAATTTTTAAGAAAATTCAGAATTTTTTTGAAATCCTAAAAATATTTTAGCTATTAGTATTTTTTTAATTCATTAGTTGGACCCCCTGTTCTGTTCTCATGGGAGGATATATTTGAAAATGAGACAAAGGCAAGCTTAAAGATAAACTGCAAATTATATGGCTGAGGGGAATGCCCACATGGATGAGATTACAAATCCATTTTCCAATGGGTTTGCAGCATCAAAATATTTCCTTTCACTGAACAACTCCATTGACTCTATCCAAATTGGTGAATGCCTTTGTTTGGGAGGCCTCAAAGGTGAACGAATAATGACTTATACTGATCCTATCCGTGGATCCAAATTCTTATTTGCTTATACATGTGTTCTCTTAGTAAATGCTGAATGTAGAAAATGAATTAAATTTTAGATAGGAATAAAAGGGGTGAAAGGAAGCAGGATAATTCAGGAAGCTTTGCAAACTGGGCATCTCTGTGTAATGGTAGCCTTGGGGAACACCAGCTTTATCATTACTTGGAAGAGAAAGGAAATTCATAATGCATTCAGAGCCCCACCTCTCTTGGATTTGGGCTTCTCTCTTACTCAGCCTGGCTCTCTGCAGCAGGAGCACATCCAATGAAATTATAAAATGAAGCCTGATACTACAGCATGCCTTGCAGTCACTGATGTTTGGGGTCCCCAAAAATGTTTCCGTGGAGCCACAAAGGACCCTGCAGGAGGAAGGGCTAAGGAAAGATTTTTGCTGCAACAATGAAAAGAAAATAATTAAAGGTAAACTTTGCAGGAGAGGTTTAAGGTAAGGTTATATTGTATTTCTCCCAGCAAGTCAGCACAGTGACTCAGGGATTAAAATGACTTTGTAACCAACCCATTAAATCGTTCTAGTAGAGTTTGGCCCTTAAAAACAATCTATTTTGTGAAAGTAGAAAATTCGTTCATTAGGAATATGACAAAATAATATTCCAATAAGTGATTCTGGACTAGAAATGTTGGGTAAGGTTATGCTTGCTTGAGAGTGGGGGTGGGAATAAAGGTGTGAGTGGGGATGAGGGAAGAAAAGCTTAACGATATTTGGTTACTCTGCACTTTCTAGGTTTTATCATCCTGATATTACTCTAAAATCATTTTGGGATTGGTCTGTTTTTTTCTTAGTGACAGGTTAGGAGACCCAGGAGACTATGGATTTCATTCTACCTGCTTGACAGATTTTACTTAAATAATTAAAGATGAGGATGGCATGATATTGAGGATGAAAGACAAGATTTCACTACAGAATATAGGAATAGTTAATTTCACATCAAATAACTTAATTTATTCATTTAAAAGGTAGAATTAAAGTCAACTTGAGGTACATACTGGAAATATTTCAAAGGAGAGCACCAAAGACTGCAAATGAAGACAATGGAACTGAGATGTTTTGAGAAATGTTCCCATTATCAAATTAATGCTATTTGATGATTGATGTTTATTCCTAAAGTTCCTAATAGGAAAGTATAATGGTGGGCAAGGATTACTGGAGTAGAGCATTTTTGAGAAACTTCATGAAACTTTTTCAAATTTCCTATGCATATTTATCAATCTTCAGGGGTTAGCATGCCACAGATGGAGTGACCATGGCCCTTCATCTATGCAAATCATAGCAACATGGATTGTTAGAGTCAGAAGACTCTAGAAAGAATCCAATCTAAACAGTTCTTTAGATAGCAGAGAAATTCTGGCCCAGGAGAAACTAAAAAACTTGCCGAAAGTCACACAGCTGTTTAGTAGAGCCAAGTAGAAGCCATGCTCTTTAAATTCACATTTTGGTGAGTCCAAAACAGCATGGACTGTATTCCAATAAGCTTTGTGTTTCTTTTCTGCTTTGCCCCTAAGAAAACAATGAAGGTACCTGGTGGTTTCAGAAGTAACCTTTGTGATTTCTTGCTTTTGTAATCTCCCTTGTCTAGTTTACCAACTTGAGAAACACACTCACACACAGAGACACAGACACAGGTATGGGTATACCATGTCCCTCCTCTTTTATTATTTCTCCAAAAACAAAGTTCACCCAACCCATAAACCTAACATGATCCACATAAAAATATTTTTGTTTTTATCTAGTGACAAAGATACACGGGAATTCCTTGGGCGGTGGGGGGAAATAAGATGAATAATTAAGCAAGAAATGTATTATTTAAATAGTGTATTATTTTAATTCAATTCCATTTAGTTGGAGGTCCCCTTGTAGTTTTTCCTTAAATAATTATTTATTAATTACTGTATTCTGAGTGTTGTACTAGGGACAGGGCAAAGGAAGGGAGAAAATAGAATACAAAACGTAGATAAAACATGGGATGTCTTTGTAGAGCTAAAATCTAATAGAGTGATATAATCTGCAAAAGAAAAAAATACAAAATAATACATGATCACTAGTTCATCAGAGAAGCCCTTGGGAAGAGAAGGATCATGGAAAGCTTTAAGGGAAGGTGGGGATTTTAGTTGACCTTTAAAAAATGGATAAAAATTCAACATGTGAAAAAAAGAAAGTATATCCCAGGCATAAATAGTAGCTAACATTTACATAACACTTCAAGATTTGCAAAGTACTTTATATTTGTCAAATGTAAACTTACTCACACAACACTCAATGGATCCTCATAACAACCCTGTAAAGTAGATTATGATTCCCAATTTATCAAAGAGGAAACCAAGGTACAATGAAGTTAAGGATTTGCCCAGGGCCACATAGCTAGGACTGAGGACAGTAAGTGAGGAAAAATTTGAACCATTTCATTTGTTGTTGTTGTTTAGTCGTTTTCAATCATGTCCAATTCTTAGTGAACACTTTTGGAGTTTTCTTGGCAAAGATATTGGAATGGATTTTCATTTCCTTCTCCAGCTCATTTTACAGATGAGAAAGTGAGGCAAACAGGGCTAAGTGACTTGTCCAAGATCACAAAACCAATAAGTGTCTGAGACCAGATCTGAGTTCAGGTTCTCCTGACTCCAATTCTATCCACTCTACCAATTAGCTGCCTCCAATTTGCAAGTATTTTATTCTATCTATTTAACCCATCTGCATTATAAAAAGCAAGATGAATAAGGCATGAGAAAAAGAAAATATATGTAGGAGACAAGTAGCCTAATTTGGTTGGATCATAGGTTAGATGAGAACAACTTTACCAGACTGGCCAGAGCAGCTAAAGGCTCAGCTAATGGCAGAGCAGTGCACACAGTGCCAGACTCAGAGTTAGTAAGATTCATCTTCCTGAGTTCAACTTCAACCTTAGACACTAGCTATATGACTCTGGTCAAGTCATTTAATTCTGTTTGCCTCAGTTTCCTCATCTGTAAAGTGAACTGGGGAAGGAAGTGACATATCACTCCAATATTTTTGCCAAGAAAACCCCAAATGGGGGTCATGAACAGTCAGGAACAATGAGCAGGGCAGTGCCAAATTTTGAAAGGCCTTGGATGCCAGCCTAAGAAGTCTGTTGTTTTTTTTAATCAAAATAATTTGTGTGTGTATGTTGAGCCTAGAAATCATATTTGTAGTTCTCAATTCACTAAGTCCATATCTGAATTCTCACATTATCTAATCATCTCTGCCTGCCCCCATCCTGGGAAAAATGATAAAATCTTAGTTCTTAGATGAACATAGGTTCTGCCACTCTGTTCTTATAGTTAGATTCAGCTTTATAGGTAACCCATTCTTAACCCATTCTAATTAATAATGTCTGAAACCCAAGATAGTCCTCTCTGTCCACTGTCCAGCAGCTGTGGTTCTGAAAATGAGGCAGTCCTTTTATAAAATGGGATTGAAGAGACCAGTTCCACTTTCACCATTCTCTTGCTTGTTCCTCATTCTCCCCTAAATTTCTATTCCATTCCTGTTTCCCACTGCTCCATTGATTTCCCTCCCAGCAATATGTCAGTAGGACACAGCAGCAACACAGCCAGAAGAGTGTGCAGGCTCAACAACAAAGCAGTTAGTGTTACAAATGTGATTTGTGGTGGGTTGTCTAAGGAAGCAACCCTTGCATACAGATCATCTTTTCTTCATACAACTAAGCAATAAATCATACCACCCGGCAATTAACTGCAATCTGAGTGAAAGAAAGCCTGGTTCTTTTCCACAAAGTTGCAACTAGCCTTTCTGTAGTGAACAAATGGAAAACAGAGACAGTCAGAGAGATAGGCAGGCAAACAAAGAGAGACACAGATGTAGAGAAAGACAGAAATAGAGAGCGGCAGAGATAGAGATAGACAAACAGAGACAGGCAGGCAGACAAAGTCAGAGAGACAAGATGTAGAGAAAGTTAGAAACAGAGGGAGGCAGAAATAGAGCCAGATAGATAGGCAAGCAGGCAGTCAGAGACATAGATGTAGAGAAAGAAATACAGGAAGTCTGAAGACAGGGATAGATAGAGATAGTTAGGCAGGCAAACCAGAAAGACACAAACATAGAGAAAGAGAAAAACAGAGAGAGCCAAAGATATAGACAGAAGGATAGACAGGCAGGCAATGTCAAAGAGACAGAAAGACAGAAACAGTGAGAGTCAGGGAGAGATAAAGACTGACAGAGAGACAGAAAAAGAGACAAGGAGAGATAGAGAAAAAGAATGAATTGCAACCAGTGATATAATAATAATAACAATTATAATAGATGGTTTGCTATTTGGGGACAATTAAACCATTGCATTCTGCAGCTACTAACCACAAAAGCACTCCCTTTGCTACCAAAGTACTCCTTTTAGCCTGAAATCTTTCCCAATAGTTTCCTCTCCATAATGTTTATGGGCCCAATATACAATGTACTGCTCCTGCTCGTTAAGTGCCTGGCACAATGTGGTAGGTGATGTACACTAGAGCATGATTTTCAGTATGTTGCTTTTACATGAAATGTCATAAAGGAATTTTTTGAGTGACGTTGACCCTTATAAGATAATTAGTTTCTCAAGTAGCTGAGAAATTTTCAGAAATCTTTCTTCATTCCTCCCACCCCACATTGTGAAAAACTACCCAAACTAATAGTACAGAAATGGAGAATTTTTTTTAAAACAGAAGAGAAAATTGGAAACACAGAAGGGGAGAAGGAAAAATCAATTTTCTTAACAGGGAAAAGGTACAAAGAACAGATTGAGCTGATGGTTTTAAAACTGTTCCCTACTCAGCAGAGCATTATTTTAGTGCACAACTGTGTGGTGGAGCAGGTAATACCTCCAAATGTGAACTGCATAGGAAGTTTTAAACCAGGTTGTTTGTTTCACTTGGGAAGTACTTTGTTTTTAGTTGTCACTGCAGATTCAAAGCTTGTTTTGTGTTCTGATCTGTTTTGTCCTGGGATTCCAATGAATACTTGCCATTGGATCACAGCATCTCATCTCCAAAGAAAACTATTGGAGCCTTTAAAGCCCTGGTTCTCTGTATTTCATAAATTTTTTTTTCTCTCTTACAGAAACTGCAAAGAATCGATCCTCCTCACTGTCATTCAACCTTACCCTGTGAGTGTGCCGTGAGTAGATGCCCCCCGCCCTCACTACCATTAGGTTTCCATTTTCTTGGCATTTTTCAGAGCTATTTTTCATCAAAATAATACCAAAATGTGGCAGCACGGGGAAAAATGATTTTTGTTTGTTTTTATTTCAATCTACACATAGAATTTCAAAAGTGTAGGAAAGTCCCAGCATGAAAACTCTCCCAAGGATATAGATTAACCACTCATCTACAACATAGAGAACTGCCTAGAGCACTATGAAACTAAATAATTTACCCATGGCCACACAGCTTTTATTGACCCAAGACAGGACTTGGATCCATATCCTACTCCAAGGTCAAATCTCTATCAGGTATGCCAAGTTTATATGTATATGTATATATACATACATATGTGTATGTATATGTATGTCTATATATGTGTGTATATAACATTTGGGGATATGTAGCTTTTATGAATAGGGAGCAGCTATGTGGGACAATGAATAGAACAATGAGCCTAGAATCAATCTAGCCTCAAACTCTTACCTTCCTGTGTGAGCTGGACAAGGCACTTAACCCTGTTTGCTTTAGTTTACTCATCTGTCAAATGAGCTAAAGAAGGAAATGGCAAACCACTTCAGTATCTTTGCCAAAAAAAAACCAAATGGGTTCACAAACAGTCAGATACAACTGAAATTGACTGAATAAAAATAACAACAATGATAAGTATATACCAAATAAATATGAAGAGAGTAAATAAAAATAAATTTCCTACTAAGTAATTAAAGAGAGAAAGCACTATCATTGAGGAAAGCTTCTTGTAACAAGCAGAGTTTACACTGCATCTTGAAGGAAGAGAGGGATTCTACAAAGCAAAGTTGTGAGGGAACATTTTCCAGGCATGAGGCAGGCCAGTGGAAAGACATAAGAAGAGGAGGGGAACTGATATGTGTGTACAATTGCTAGATCAGTTTGGCTAGATCATACTGTATAGGAAGTAGGAGTAGCATATGCACAGATGGGAAAAAAAAAAAGGAAACTTAGATTGTATCAGTACAAAAAAAAAAGCAATATTTGGCAAAGAGCTATGTGGGTTGAGGAAGAATGATCATTTAGCACTCCCAAGTTTCAAGGTACCCATCACGATCATCTTCTCCCTACTACTTCTGTTAACTCCACTGTTCATTATACCCATATAACTAAGAACTACAAGATTTTATCTTGCATCTATTCAAATGCAAATTGAGTATTTTAATTAAGCTAAGTCAATGATACTAGACAGTAGGTACTTCCAGTTATTGAGGTACAAAATCTTTCCCCCACCCCATGCTCTACAAGCAGGATATTTTCTCAATGTCCTCACTATCTTGAGCTCAGACTATTGGGCTGGTGCTGAGCACCAGTTCATTGTAGCCTGGAAGATCCAAATAAGTTATTTTCTGACTCCACTTCTTAGACAGAAACCTCTACTTCCTATACCAATGTTCAACATGTCATTGATGGAAGATGATGAACTTGACTCACATGATGTTTACTCATCACAGGACTCTGGAGGAAAGGGTTTCAGGTCAACTGATTCTTCCCCCATCTTAGAGAGGACAAATTTTCAACTCCAACTTCCCTCATCCATGTGAGTTGTCATCTTCTGAGACAAAAAATCCCTTTTTTCTGCTCTCTCTACCCATAATTTTATCCCTATCCACCTCAATCCTATTCCTCCATAGGTTCTATCCATTTCTGCTTTCCATGATGTCCTCTGAAACCTGATTCTAGTGTTAACCAACTCCTTATTAGCTCAGATCTCTTACCTTCACAATCCTTTTATTCTTGTGTTCACAGAAATCAAGCCCCCTCTGACAATCACTGCATTTTTGACAATTCTCTCTATCTCTCATGCTCACTTAAACACCTTTCCTATTCATACTCAGAAACTTCTCAATCTTCAAAGTTTACTCTATTTGCCTCTATTACTCCTTCTCCATCCCTCAATTCTTCTATACTATCTGTTCTGGACACTTGTCATAGTCATCCACTTGGCATCAGGCCTTTCCTTCTTCAAGGAGTTAAGTGTCTAGTTCATAGTCTTCCTCTCATCCAAAATCTCTGCTCTTAAATACCTGCTGATGCCCCTTCGAACACTGTCCTTATTTCCTCATCTTTTTTATCTTCCAAACATCCTTAGTCTTTCTTAATCATGCACAGAGATGGTTATAATTTAGACCTCACTATCATACTTAGAACAGAGCAACCATCATGATTCTGAATACTAAAATTCCTCTCATTATATAACTTTGTAATTTCATCACTGTGACCTTCAGTCTTTCAATCCCTCTCTAATCTCCCAACCTATCACCTCCTCCTCCCTTCTCATTCTTGATGCTGTGTTTAACTAAGTCTAAAAAAAGATGATTTTCCAACCTTGAATCCTTCATCCCCTTGTCTACTCATGCTTTTTTTTTTTATTTTTTTTTTAATTTTATTTTATTTAATAATAACTTTGTATTGACAGAATCCATGCCAGGATAATTTTTATACAACATTATCTCTTGCAATCGCTTATGTTTCGTTTTTTCCCCTCCCTCCCTCTACCCCCCCCCCCCGCCCCATCTACTCATGCTTGACCAAAAGAGGAACTCAGAAGAACTTCCACCATCCTTTCCAGGTTTTTGTTATTTTACAACATGTAGTCAGGCTTATAATATCTAAATCAATTTGTGGTGTGTGTGTGCATGAGAAAAAGAGAGAGAGAGAAAAGAGGAGGAGGAGGAGCAAAAGAAGAAGGAAGAAAAGGAGGAAGAGGAGAGAAGAAGAAGAAGAAGAAGAAGAAGAAGAGGAGGAGGAGGAGAGGAGGAGGAGGAGGAGGAGAGGAGGAAGAGGAGGAGGAGGAGGAGAGGAGGAAGAGGAGGAGGAGGAAGAGAGGAGGAAGAGGAGGAAGAGGAGAAGGAGGAGGAAGAGGAGAGGAGGAAGAGGAGGAAGAGGAGAAGGAGGAGGAGGAAGAAAAGGAGGAGGAGGAGGAGGAGCAGCAGCTGCAGTAGCAGAAGGAGGAGGAGAAGGAGGAGGAAGAATAGGAGGAGGTATTCTACTAGCTTGATTCAGGGAAACACTAACCCTCAAATGGACACATACACAGTCAAATATGAGGACGTTCTAAAAGAAAGGGTAGAAAAAGAAATCATCTATAAAAGTATAAGACTAAGCAAGTGAAAATTTGTGTTTATAGAGTATCTATATGGGATAATACTGAGTGCGATCCCATCCTGAAGATAGGTATGTATAAGTAGGAAAGAGTAGGAAAATGGAATAAAATACTGAAGAAAGGAGAAAATTCCTTAATTCTCTGTATCTAGATTTGACTACAATCCTTCTTCCCGAGGGGCATTGAAGCCTTCTGTCCCAAAGGATAGAAAAGAATTGCTCCTGATACTACTTGGAAGGGATAGGGTCCTAATGATCCAGAAACTAAAGATTCAGCATCTTCTGGAGTGGGGGAGAACCCTGGATTTGAAAACAGAGAATCAATTTATTATTTCTGAGGTCTTAGGAAATTCACTTGAAGCCTGAACTTCTGTATCCTAAAATGTGTGAGTTTGATTATGGAAGTCAATCAGAAACTATCTACTAAGCATTTACCATGTTCCAGGCTTTGTGTTAGGCACTAGGGATAAAAATATATATTTTTTAAATGAAGCAATCCCTCCCCTCAAAAAGCAGAGTTCAGAAAAAATATTCAAATAGAAGATAGTGCTTGAGCTGCTTCTTGAAGAAAAGAGGAATTCTATGAGGTAAGAGGTGAAGAAGGAGTACATTCTACTTATTGGTAAAGGTATGGAGATGGAGAACCACAAGAACTATAGGAACAGAGAGAATCATTTAGTTAATGGACTGAGTTCAGAAAGGGCTACAATGTACAGAGAGCCTGGAAAGATACATTGAGTCCAAATCATAAAGAACTTTAAAAGTTACACAGAGGAGTCTATTTTGTTCTAGCAACAATAGGGAACTACTGGAGTTTATTGAGTAGGGGTGTGATGAGATTAGATTTTTGCTTAAGGAAAATCTTTTTGACAGCTGTGTAGAGGGTAGATTGGAATAGGAAGAGATTCAAAATATAAATTCTAAGGTCCTTTCCATCTCTATATCTAGGAATCTTTACTACTATACTGTTGGAGAAATTCAAACAATCATACCAACTGAATAAACTTCAAATTTATGCTCTACAATCAACTAGCAAGCATTTTTTAAGTGCTTACTATGTGTCAGGCACTGTGGTATGTATGCACTGGAAATACCAAACAAAGAATAGAACATTCTCAATTTGACCTTCACTTTTTCATTAAAATCATTATAGATAGATCAAGATCCTCTATCATACTCCCCACAACTTCTGTTTAAAATTTATTCTTCTGCCTTCAAGCCATCCACACCATCTTGTTTTCAATTTTTTTTAAACTTATTCACTACTTCCTTCTTTTACATGTTTAATCTCTTCTTGTTCACTCATTCCAATAAATATTCTCAAGTTCACCCTATCTTAAAGGATGGGCCAATCTTCACTTGACTCCACCATCCCTTCAACCTATCATATTATAGCTTCTCCTCATTCACAGTCAAACATTGACAGTCTTCCACACTTGTTTTATTCTCTCACCATTCACTCACTTCTCAACCCCCTATAATCTGGCTTCTAACCCAAATACTTTACTAAAACTATTCTTTCCAACACCACTAATGATCTCTTAACTGCTAACTCTAATAGCTTTTTAACAGTCTCCATTTTATTTGACATCTGTGCAGTTTTTGACAATATTCATAACCCCCCGTTTTCTGGATGTTCTTTCCTCCTTTGGCATCTGTGATACTTCCCTCTTTCGGTTCTCTTATATATTTGGCAGATTCTTCTCAGCCTGTTTAGCCAAATCATCCCGTATAATCCACTAAGTATGGACATCCCCCAAGATTCTATTCTGGGTACTCCCTTCTACTTCTCCATTCTGGAACTCTGATGATTCCATTAATTAGGATAGATTTAATTCTAATTTTTATTCAGATTTCTCCCAAATCTACCTACTTAGTTCTAATCTTTCTCCTGAACTGCAATCTTACATTGTTAATTGTCTCCATCATATCTTCACTTGAACATTACAGAGGCAGCTATGTGGTACAGTAAATAGAGTTCTAGACCTGGAATGAGGAAGACACAGATTTAAATCCCATCCCAATCCCACATTTAATAGCTGTTTGATCCTATCTGCCTCTATTTCTTCCTATATAAAATGGAGATAATAATAGCATCTGTTTCCTAGGATTCTTGTGAGGATAAACTGAGATAATAATTGTAAAGCATCTTATAAATTTTAAGGCATTACATACATGCTATCATCATCATCATCATTATTTGGTGTGTCCAGCATTAGATTTATTAACTTTCCCCTAAATGCACCCATTCTACAGATTTTCCATTTACTGTCAAATACATAACTGTCCTTCTAGACAACTAGCTACAAAGTTTTAAGGTTTCCCTGCCTCTTCTTTTCTTACTATCTTTAGCTAATCAGTTGCTGTCTTGTTGCTTCCACAAAGTCTCTCACATTCACTCAAATGACCATTATCCTATTATAAACCCTCATCATCTTACACAGATTACTAAAATAGCTAAAATAGCTTTTTATTGACAGTAGCACTTTCTTTTGTGTGTGAGTGTGTGTGTGTGTGGGGGGGGTGTTGAAAGGCAATTGGGGTTAAGTGATTTGTCCAGGGTCACACAGTTAGTAAGCATTAAATGTCTGAGACGCTGGATTTGAACTCAAGTCCTCTTGATTCCAGGGCCGATTCTCTATTCACTGCACCATCTAGCTGCCCCTGTATAATACTTTCTATGTGTCAGATACTGTGTTATATACTTTATAATTATTATATCACTCACAACAGCCCTATAAAGTAGTTATAATTATTATCTTCATTTTACAGATAAGGAAACTGAAGCAAAGAGGTTAAGTGATTTGCCCAGGGTCACAAACTAGTTTTGAACTCAGGTCTTCCTGAGTCTAGGCTCATCGCTCAATCCACTATCGCTCCTATCTGCATGAAGTCCCTTCAGGACAAATTTAATCTGACCTTGATAATCCTTCACAAATATGGCTTCCACCTAATTCTTCATACTTATTTAATATTATTCTTTCCTATGTCCCCTATCTTCCAGTCATATTAGCCTAGTAGCTGCTCCCCACACTTAATCTTGTGTCTCCCGCTTCTTATCTCCATCCTTTTGTTTAGGCTATATAACAATATCTTGAATATATTCCCTCCTCATTTCTACATGTCAGTATTTCTAACTTTTCATAGCTTAGCTCAAATGTCAACTCCTTTAAAAAGCCAGGTTTGATTCCTCTCATTTGCAAGTGTTCTCTTCTTCCTCATATTCTCACTGATTCTGTACCTGTCTTTGTCTTTGTCTCTATCTTTTCCTATCTTTATCTGTCTCTCTCTCTCTCTCATCTCTGTCTTCTCTGTTTCTGTCTCTGCCTCTCTCTTCTTTGTCTCTGTCTCTGTCTCTGTCTCTGAATCTGTTTCCCTCTGTCTCTGTCTCTTTGATTCTCTGTGTCTGACTCTATCTCTGTTTCTCTGTCTCTTGTCTCTCTGTCTCTTTCTGTCTTTCTGTCTCCCTGTGTTTCTCTGTTTCTATGTGTGTGTCTCTGTCGCTGTTTATGTGTGTGTGTGCTGTCTCTGTGTCTCTGTGTCTCTGTGTGTGTCTCTCTCTCTCTCTCTCTCTCTCTCTCTCTCTCTCTCTCTCTCTCTCTCTCCATATATTATACCCTTTTACCCAGTAGAATATAAGTTCCTTGAGGAACAAAGATTCACTTCCTTTTCCCCTATATCTCAATTACCTGGCACAGTGCCTGGCACAGGGTTGGTACTTAACCAATGTTTATTGATTAAATGGAATATGAATTATAGCTAAGCTAATCATTTTGCAAAGATTGCACGATTTATTTTTTAGGATATAGGGTTCAAGTTTTCTTTTTCACTTAACTCTGAGGCACTCATATTTTAATCATTTTCTACTATCTAAAACATTTCTATAGCAGCAGTCTAAATATATTTCAATGAGAAAGACATTGAACAGTTCCAGTTCTTGATAAAACTTAAAGTCTGTCTTTTATTTGGTTAAATCATCCTTTAAATCCAATGGAAACATGAAATCATTACCATTCTATTTTATCCTCACTAACTTCTGAAAGCTTACTTAACAAAAATATGATTTTTTCAGCCACTGACTTCAGTGAGAAAATTGGGAGGAAAGGCAAGTCATTGATGCATAGTATGAAAAAAGCCCTAGTCTTAGAGTCAGAATGAACTGTATTCAAATTCTGGCTCTTACAATTACAAATCATATGTTTCTGGACAAGTCATTTGTTTCTTTAAGCTTCAGTCCTATCTATAAAATGAGGGCAATAATGCTTCTACTACCTATCTTACAGGATAGTTGTTAGGAAATAGTTTTATAAGCTTTGATTTTTTTTTGAAATGTGATTGATGATGATAGTAGTGGTGGTGTCTATTATATCCTTTGAAAATTTTTCATGGATTACTACACACTTTTCTCTCTCTCTCTCTCTCTCCTCTCTCTCTCTCTCTCTCTCTCTTATCTCTTTATTACTTCTCCCTCTCTCTCCCTCTCCCTTTCAAATCTCCCTCTCCCTTTTTCCCTTTTTTATTTTCCCTTCCTCCCTCTTTCCCTCTCTGTCTGTCTCTGTCTCCCTCTGTCTCTGTGTCTCTCTGTGTCTCCCTGTCTCTCTCTTCCTCTCTCTCCATCTCTCTCTCTCGCCATCTTTCTTCATACTCTCTCTTTCTCCCTTCTTCCTCCCTCTTCCCCTTCCCTATCTGTAATTTTATGTTTGAAATCAAAATTCAGCAACTCATCCCAGGAAAGCATGTATTCAATGTGACTGATAGTAGCTGCATCATAATCTCTTCTCTCCAACTCCATGTTTCCCTAATCCATTTATTTCTTTATGGAATGACTTTCTTCTCCTCTTCTCCATTTAGCAAAGTTCTTGCAGTATTTAAGGCTAAGCTCAAATCCAACCTTCTGAATGCAGTGTAGTAAAGAACAAGGAATTCTGAATCAGTGAAAGGACCCAGGTTTGAATTCTGGCTTTGAGATTTACTACATATGTGACTTAAGGCAAATTAATTCAACTTCTCTGCATCTCATTTTTTTCCTTTGTAAAATTATGGGCTTGGACTAAATGATCTCCTCTAACTTTACATTGGTGTGATAATCAATATCATTCTTGTGGGGTCTGCCAAGGGGAGTTCTCAGAGAGTGGAATGAGTTGATTTACTAGAGATTATTAACCAAAGTTTGGATGATGGCTACCTATAGAGCATAAGAATATTCTTATAAATAATGAAAACTGGAAGTTATATGATGCTTTAAGGTTTACAAAACACTTTACAAGCATTATTTCATTTGACCCTTAAAATAACCCTGAGAGTTTTTTTTATTATTTTTTTATATTTATTTATTATATTTATATATTTTATTATTACTCTATTTTACAGAAATTGAGGCTGAGGGTAGTTGAGTAATTTGCCCAGGGTAACATGGCCAAAAAGGTATCATAAGCTAGATCTTCCTTTTGTATGTCCAGACTCTGACCCTTATATAATACCTAGCAGTACATATAAGAACCAGCTTAAATACTCCCAGAGGTTGCTTCTAACTATGAGAATCTTTGATTCTTTTTCTTCTTTACTACACCGCAATTTCTATTATTATCATCTACTTTGTACACCATTTTAGTTCTATAATTAAAACATTTATTTCTGAATCTATTAATATATACATATATATTGAATTGCTTGGTTATACACGAATAAAGCAATTTGCTATTTAATTTGCTAAATTATTCCTATTCTTGATGCTGGATTACATTTGTTTGCTAAACATAGTCCAGATTCCAGGTTTCATGGGCAGAAACAGATGATCCAGTGGACTAAAAGTCAATAAATTCTACTTTTATTACTGACAATAAAAATTAGCATTTTAATTACTTTTACAACTTGCTGCCCAGCATTTTTATGTTTGGTTTCCTCTGCATAATATCACCAAGTAAAGAGATGGACTCAGGTTTGAAACTGTTTTGTCAAATTCAATAGGTAGGTCTGTGCCCATGCTACCATGGCATGGTATATAGTATAGTAGTTTCCAGATATCTGGTGCCTTTACTTGTAGATAATGTCAAATATCTGATTTTTACTTGTCTGCTTCTGAAATTCCATTTTTGTTCCTTTTTATTTTTCCCTTTCAAATTATGGACATTTCATTCAATGAATTGTAATGGCAGGCCTGCTATCTGAATCACTGTGCCAGGCACAGTGAGAGGTACCAGAAACAAAGTAATTGGCACACAGTTGACATTTAACAATTTTTTATTGACTGACTAGTCCCTGAATTCAAGAAACTTAAAAATCAAAATGGGAAATTTGCTCTTTTTGTGGAAGAATTTTTGCATTTTATTTTTGCAATGTTATTTTTTTTCTGTTTTATTATTTCTTCCCATAGCAGCCTCATTAATTTCATAATCATTTATTAAGTGATTATAATGCCCCCATCATTAAGGATGCAAATACAAAAATAGTTCCTGGGCACAAAAATCTTACATTGTAGTAAATAGATGGTATAGTAGATATACACGACCTGGAGTCAGGAAGACCTAAGCTCAAACACAGTCTTTAGTTAGTAACTGCGTTGGACAAATCGCTTAATTTCTGCTTTGCTCAGTTTTCTCAACCATAAAATAGGAATGAAATAATAGCACCAACCTCTGTGCTATTGTCAGGATCAAATGAAATAATATTTACAAAACAATGAGCATAGCTCCTGGCTAGTAAGCACTTAATAAAAGCTCTAATCCCTTCCTTTTATTGGTGATATAGATTAGTATCATTTAATAGAGTGCCAGTTTCTCTGATCTTACTATGTTAAAGATATTGGATATGGAAGTTTATGTTAGGATTTCTCAAATTCCCTGTATTAAAAAAAAAAAATGCAGTGGTAAGAGATTTTAACTCCTAAAAATGGTAATGAGTTTCTATCTCTAACTTTGAATATGGTTACACACAGGTTACTAGAGCCTACAGCACTCTATTTCAATAGTCACTAATTAGGCACTGAGGACATTCAGAGCTTCTCATAATGGAAATCCTGGAAAAGACACAAATTTTAAATAAGACACAATCTCTCTCCTTCATGGAACTTAAGAAGGATATGTGCTACATAGGTAAATAAGTAAAATATCAAATAATATGTGGTAAGTACACAAGAAAGGTAGAGATTGAAGTGGGGGGCAGAGATGAAGAAATTATTATTGGCTGGGGAGATAAGGAAAGCTTGATTATAGAGTAGCTGAATTAAAAGATTAATAGGATTTTCAACAAGAGATAAGGGATAAGGGAATCCAAGTATAGGTAATATTGTGGATGTTAGCATAGAAAAAAGAACTTTGATAACTGCAAAAAATACATTCATCCTCTATGTCACAACATGAGGACTATATTCTTGTCCAACAGGAATGCAAATAAGAAATAAAAATAGGGAAAAGAGAGCTACTATTGCTGATACACCACATGTGCCACCAATTTCCCCTAGTTCTGAGATAAATTAGATTTAACCTATATTTGCAAAGGAGGAAATGAGATGCAATGAGACTGGACCTAACATCTCCATACTAAAAACAGTCCTTCAAATCCTTTCCATTCATTCTTCTTTTCAAAAGCATTTATTGAATACATCAAGTTCATGGCCCTAAACTTGGACTATGAGAAATAGGAAGAAAACAGTCCCTACCTCCAGAATATCTGGTTGAAGAAGAAAAATATGCATGTATAAGACTCATATGAAATGAATCCTCATACTTCTTAATCCTTGTCTCTTTTTTTTTTTCTATTTTTGCATTTAGCAGAAATAAAAGTTCCTGATAGATACTGAAGTTATTATCACCATCAAATATTTACTGAGCATCCTCGGGGTGCATAGCACTGTACTAGACACTGTTTTGAATAAACATCAATGAACAATGAACCGGATTCATTAATACCTTTTTCTAGCGGTAGGCTAAACAATATCTTTCATTGCTTTTTTTTTTTTTTTTTTTTTGGCATCTCCTTCCCTTCTTGTTCTATTCCTCAGCATCTAATCTACTAACTTTATATTGACAGCAAAAATAAAAACAGATAACCTGCTTTTTAAAAATACATACACATACATACAGATGCACAGATATATATGTGCATATACATACACACACAGATATTTTCTTTCCTATTTTTCTTTTGGCATAGAAGTATATTGTCTTTCCCATCTAGCCTCTTATTCTTTTGCTTCCAGTTCCATCTTTCCCATAGTTCCCAAGCTCTTCTTCCCAAAGACTTAAGTTTTCCATAAGACTAGAAAGAGTGTCTACTAAGAAACAAAGTCTAGCTTAATTACCTGAATTCATTGAAAAATGAAAAAGAAAATCTATGATGTTCTTTTTAAATACTAATCACTTGTTAAAATGATATTACAAAAACAAAATGAAACTACAGAATGAATTCTAAGGAGTTAGGATTAGAGAAAGACCAATTAATTACTGAAAAGTCTGAAATATAGAATTTTTAATAAATGCATTGTATTACTTTTATATAGTCAGAATAATGCCAAGAGCTAAAACTATACTATCAAGTGAAGGTCCCATATGGCCTTTTTTTAATGAGTAGATAAAACTCAATTATAATTAACACTATTATTCATTTACACTATAGTCAATGTGATAAAGCATATTTGGTTTCTAAAAGCTTGACTTTTTCCCATATGAAATATTTGTTATCCTTTTAATTTACTGATCAGATTCCCTCTGTAATATTTACTGTCTGTGTAACATGGGCCAGTCAATGTACCTCCTTGGTCCTTACTTCCTTCATCAATAAAATTATGAGATTGAATGAGACAGATGACCTCTAAGGTCCTTCAGAGATCATATATGTGACTTTTTTCCCTCTCCAGGTCATATTTTTCACAAAGTCATTATCAATGAAGTCCAATTAAAGAGATTTTAAAATAAATTATGGGTCTTCCCTTTAGTACCATGGTATTTCATAACTTCTCTGTCACCTAACATACTCCTTCTATGTCTCTCAGACTGTAATGTTTGAATATCTGCCATTTATCATCATAACATTTATCTTCATCACTAAGAACTTTGTATGATAGTACTGAATGCTAAGTATAATGAGGTACTTTTTGGTGTAAATTCATGAAGTGCTTTAAGAAGAAAAAAAGAATTGAATTCAATCAGTGACCTTTTTTTCAAGATATTTATAATCCAGGATTAACTGATTATCTCTTGGGAATAAGAATCTTGGGTGTTAAACTCCTTCAAAAGCAGTTATGATAGATTAAAAGAGGGAGTGAGGGAGAAAGGGAAATACTTCAAAGGAAATAAAATACTGCTAGAGGTAAGCACACTGACTATTGCAGGGAACAGATGGAATCACCCTGGAGTAGTTTATCTCACAATGGTACTGCACATCTCTTTATCCCTAAAATGATCACTGTATTATGTTCCCTATGCCATAATTTAAGTATGTGATGATGACAAATTAATGATAATAAGAGCTAACTTGCATAATTCTTATTATGTGCTAGGCAGTAAGCTAAGCATTTTACAATCATAATCTCATTTGTTCATCACAAGAACTTTCAGATATAGGTACCATTATTGTCCCCATTTTACAGACAAGGATATTGAGGCTAAAAGAGGTTAAGTGACTTACATAGTGTCAGACAATTAGTAAGTGTTTACATAGTGTCAAACAGCTAGTAAATGTCTGAGATCAAATCTGAATTCAGGCCTTCCTGACTAAAGGCCCAATTCTCTATCCAGGGCACACCAAGAAAAAGTTGTTATATTGAGTAAGTAATGCATTTTAGAAAGCTCCTTTTTCAAAGAGATTAAAATTGTTTTTAAGGTTTGGGTATTCAAAGAAATAAAATTCAGTAATCTGGAAATTTCATCTATCTGCTCATTCCCTAATGATAATGGATAAGTAAAATGTTCTATCTCAAAATAACTCTACTGTCATTCAATATAGCTTTCACACAGATATAAATGCTTCACTTATGATAATCCATTGTGTCAATCTGTTTAGTAGTATTTTTTTTACAATTACAGTAAAGATAGTTTTCAACATTCACTTTTGTAAGAGTTTGAATTCCAAATTTTTACTTCCTCTCCCTTCCTTTTCCTTCCTCTTCCCCTCTCCCCTCCCCAAGACAACAAGCAATCTTTATAGATTATACATGCGCAATCCTATTAAACATATTTTCTATTAGTCATGATGTGAAAGAAGAATCAGAACAACAGGGGAAAATTCTGTTATGTCAATGTAAATATCACCTGCTTTAATTCATTAAGAGAGAATAATGTTTTCCCTTCAGCTAAAAGATGGCATTTCAAAAGCAAATTAGACCATCCCTATATTATTTCTTTGTCAATCATTACTTATCATAGACCATAAATAAGAAAATAGATGAGGGCACTATATATAACCTGTGGATTTTTTTTAGTAATTTGAAACTTTAAAATTAAAATAGAATTTTCTTAGTCATTAAAAAAAAATTGTCAAAAGAAGTAGTTTGGTTCTAAAGAATAATCAATTAAAATATAGTTTCTGCCCCAATACTTCAGACAGTCAGCTTTTATTCCCTGAGAATTATGATTCTCTAAGTGCTCAGTTCACCACAAAATGGATGAAAAGTTAATTACTGGATTATGATGATATTTAAGCCAAAGATTCAAAAAGAGAACCCACCCCTAAAACTGAATCCTATGGGAAAATGAATAATTACAATTTAATTAGTCTACCTGTACTGAATTGAGATGGAAATAGTTGATTTTGCTGCTTATTACTATTTATTATGGGAATATATAAATATATAATATAATATATAATATTTGGCTATATCAAGATTACAGTAAATTGGTGATGCATTCTGTGTCTGTAATAAGCTAAATCACTGGGTTTTGTCCCAAATTATGAACTTGCTTTAGACATGGATTTCTATAATCAAGTCATAACTTTCAAAAATATTGGGGAAGTATATTATGACAACTATTATTGATCAATAACTATTATTCATCACCATAGTGTTTTATTATGGAATCATAGAATCTTAAAGCTGGAAAGAACATTGTAATATATATATATATATATTTCATTTATAAATATATATATTTATTTATAATTTATACATATATATAAACATATATTATGTATATATATATATATATATATATATATATATATATAATATAGTTCAACCTTCTATCTCATTTTTAGGAATTTCTTGCTTCTATTAAGCTAAAATTGGTCTTCCTTTAACTAGTGATCTTCTGCAAGCTAAAATTATTTTCTTCGAACATTTTTATAAACTCTTCGTCATCCTGATTATTCTTCCTTGAATATGATACACAGGCTAACTTGTCAGTGTACTGTTTAAAAATGTAACAGGGATGCACATTAACTCACAATCCACCTGTACCTATTAACATTCACACTCAAGCTCTGGGTCCATTAACTCTTCCCTACACATTCTTTTCTCATGCAGAGACTCAGAGTGGTCCCAATCAGATGTTTATGTCCATCTGGACTTATCCATTACACTTCCAAAAAATGTTCCATGGACATTAGCATAAAATCCAAAGCCTACAACCTCTCCAATCAGCTATATAGCTAATTTGTTCTGCTTCTGTCTGATTCTTCATGTACCCAACATGAAACTGACTCCATACCTTCTGCTTTGACAACATTCCTTTCACTCCTTCTAAATGAAAGAATAAATAAAAGATCTTCATTTGGATGTCTATCCACCCTTGCCTTCTCTTAATGTGCATTCATATACCTTTCTTCCTCATGCTAGTTCATCAGTATATAATAAGAATTATGACAATGATAATATAATGATGATTACATAGACTATTTCATTTAATCCTCACAACACCCCTGGAAGGCAAATACTATTATTATTCCCAATTTGCAGATAAGGAAACAAATTACAAATTAGTTTCAATCTCTCTTACTGCTGTGTCTTGTTCTGTTTTACTTCTTCAGTAGTCACACTGCTCTGTCACAAAACTTTGCTTCATTGATTCAATAATGATATCAATCTCCATAACAAGCACACAGGGATCAGATCTCACGATCATAATTACCCTCAATGGGACAATATTATATGCTATACTCAAGAGATAATTTATGATTATACCCAGCTATACAAATTCTGCATTTTCCCCACTCAACTGTCTATCTTCTTCAAAGTTTCTCTGTCTTAATACTAAGGTACACAGAAGGATGCTTCTGTATAGTAGAACTATCACATAATCAAATACTGGTAAAGAGAACTGAATCTGAAGTCAGAGAAACTGGTTCCAGTCCAGAATAACTGGCCCATATACAATCCATGTGGCCTTTATAAATCAAATGAGATAATCTATATAATGTGCTTTTGTAAACTTTAAAACATAATAATATTGCTATTTATTATTATCATTGAATATTGAGAAACTAAAGTGAAGAAGGAAAGGTATAGTAATGCACACTTTTAGAGATAAATATGTTTTAAATGAGTATTAGGAAAAATGGGAATCAAAATGAGAATTTTCATAGATTGTTCCCCTCATTAGGAAGAAGTGAGAGAAATAATGTCTAAGTAGAATATCAATCTACAAAATAGGGTTAATAATAGTCCCTAATTTCCGGAGTTGTTACATCAAATGAAATAATATTTATGAAGTGCTTCATCTGTGCCTGATACATAGTAAGAGCTACATAAATGCCACTTGTTATTGTCATTATTATTATTATTATTTCAAATTGAACACTCTTTAAGAAATATTTGTTGCTCTCAGGATAAAAGTCATCTTAGGCTTCAAAAATAGATCAGCTTCTTTTTTTTTTTTCTATTTCTTATTGCAAACATACTTTTAAAATAATTTTTATTATTACAATTTTTTTCATAATCCTTAATTATTCTCTATTGAATTTTGTTGTGGACCTTTGTCCCTTCTTTTTTTCTCTATCTTGGTTTGGTCATTCTTTTCTTGTTTTATACATGTTCTTACAAAGTATGGCCTCATCAATGACCTCCTTGTGAAACTACATTGATCTCTTTTGATATCTAATTTCTTTTGTGAGGAGTGGTGTTAATATAACAATTTTCTGAATTCGATAACCCATCTCCTGTCTTTGCATGTTTGCACAAACCATCCTTCATGTCTGGAGCGCATTTTGGCATGATCTCTGTTCATCTCTTAGAGTCCTAATCTTCTTTTAAGGGTCATTTCAGTTGCCATTTCTTCTATTAAGCCTTCTGTGATGGATCATTAATGTTCTCTTCCTTCCCATATTTCTTTGTTTCTACTTAGTTGTAACCATTTTCCCCTTCCTCAATACCAGTAGAGCATATGCTCCTTTGGGGCAGGGACTATTTGTATCTTTTTCATAGAGAAATTTTAAAAACTGTTGGTGGTATTTTGATCTTTGAACCAAGATTACTTAGCAAATCAATTCAGTAATCCCAGAATTAAAATTGAGGAATCTCTCACTTTGCTACCCTAGACCACCCTCCTTTTCAAAGTAGATTAATCCATTTTGCTTTTGAACATCTGAGAAGGAATACTCTTTCTGTGTATGGTTTCTCAAACAAAGAACAAGCTTTTAAATGCAATGATTCATGAAGATAAGATTAGATGATATCATCTAAATTCTAGGGACTTTGAGAAAAGCAAAGAGGGAACAAAATATCCAGCCAATTTTCAATTGGCTGTGATTTGGTTGATGACTGTAGGCTAGGATTTTCTCTCCACTACTGTCCAGGCAGATCCTTGCCACCAACAACAAACTGAGCCAAAAGGGTAACTACTGAGAAGTGAATACATGAATGTATCTGTACGTGCTTGTCCTACTCTATTCCCAAAACAAATGTAAATGATAGCTGAATTATCCATTGTTTTTAATTATCTATGCCTCTTTCCCCTCTATTCCAACAACTTCTTCTCAGCTGGCTTTGTATAGGGATAACATTAGATAATGCCATTATTTTCTCTTCACAGTTTGCCTGATAGGTCTATAATGAGAGCAGAACTCATGTGCTCATGCAAACAGATACAGTTTAAAGCAGTCATTAAAAAGAAAAAAAAATACTTGGATATGTGACATAGAAGATATTTTTTGGCATTTTTTCAGTCCAGTGAGCAAATAAAATTCTAATAGTATATTAGGATAAATTTCTGTGTTCATTGGTGATTTTTTTTGGCCATATTTAGATTTAAATGATTATTTAAATTTGGTTCTTAAAATGGGCATATGCCAAACCTTATATTTTCAAGTAAAATGCAGAATATATGAGAACAAGTAGAGAACCATTATGTCACAGGGTTCTGTTCCAAATTAATCTGATAAAAAATGTTCTTTCCCTTCCAGTCTCCCAAGTCAGCATTTATTAGTGCTGCAAAAAAGGCAAGGTTGAAGTCCAATCCTGTTAAAGTGCGTTTCTCAGAGGAGGTCATCATCAATGGCCAGGTTTCGGTGAGTTTAAAATTCTCTTCTTTGTGAGGCAGAGATTTTTTTAAGATCATGTGTATTCACTCAAATTTAATTTTTGTGATTGGAATATCAATCACTTTCTGATTATACATTTAGGTCTATTTTTAATTACAATTTCTTCTGGCCTAATTTTTTTTTTTTTAAAGATTCTATACTAGATAATAAACTCCTTAAGAGTAGGGGATCACATCTGCTACTTCCTTCAACATTGACATAAAGCCTTATACTAATGATAAATGTCCAATAAATATTTGTTGAGGTCAGTAGTTACTAACTAGGCCAAATTCAGTCAAAGTGATTGGGAATATTCTATATCTATCCCCACAGTCTAAGATATAATCTACAAATCACTAAACCAGAATTGTAATTAATTCTTGGACTAATATCAAACACATGCTCATGCACACACATACATCTTTCTTCACCTTTTTGACTGTTGAATTCCTATACATCCTTTACATCCCACCACTGATGCCATTTCCTACATGATTGTCCAGTTAGCAATGACTTCTCCTGATCTTCCATGCTTCATGTAATCCTTCATTGTATACATCTTTCAATGTACTTAGCATATAATATTTTATATATGTGTCTTAGCCCAATTGGCCAATAATAGGTGTCAATCCAAGCCTCACTTGCTCATTGTTTGGGTTTTGAAGGCTCAGAGTGTGGTTAGCAATAGTTTCTGTTTGGGTCAGAGATTCTGAAGGTCTTCCCTTCCCAGACTTGATTCTTTTGGGTATGGCAAATGAGGCCATTTTTTGCCTCAATTCTCACCTAGCCTTTAATTACTGAATGGACATCACTTCAGAGACAAACTGAGACCTGGAAAAGACAGCTTAAAAAGGCTATGATCTCTCACTGCATCCAGAGCCATTGCCAGTTTTCCTGACCTTTGTCTTGCCACTGGACTCAGATGCCTTTGGAGGAGAGAATAAACTTGATAATCTTGCACAACTCTGTCTCCTTTAAATCCAAGTCACTTGCAAATCAAGACATCACCTTCCTAATGTCATTTGTTTTCTTTGAGTAAGAAGGATGAACAACAAAAACAAGGGGAAACTGCAGGGATGATATCTTAGGAGACAGTGTTGTATAATGAATAGTGTGCTAAAGTACAGATTAGGAAGACATAAGATCATATGCATGACCATCATCAAATCACTTTATCTTTCACTTCAGTCTTCTGGAAAATAGGGATAACAATAGTATAGCTTCTATTTCTTACAGTTGTCTTGAAGCTCAAATGTTATATATGTAAACTTTCAAATTCTATGAATGTCAGTTATTAATATCATTTAAACTATGTCTTCCCCAGCACAAGACTTCATATACTCAATATTTATATTTGTTGAATGAATGAATTAATGAATGAATGTGATGTTTCCTTTAATTTCCTACAAAAAAAATTACAGGCCATTTTCAATTTTTTTAAAGTAACAACAAATATATTCAAATTTTTGTCCCTTTGAAGTTTATTTTGCTTGAAAAAAAACACACCAAAATTGTGATTATGCAAACTACTTTTCAAAATTTGCCCCCCTTATTTTGTTTACTTCAAGGGTCAATGAGTTCATTTGTAGAGATAATATTTCCACCATTATGGATCAAAACTTGTTCATTTCTTCATAGTTTTGTAACTTGCTTTGGTCATAAATCTTCAGAAGAGCATGAGGTCATAGATTTAAATCTGGAAGGAATCTTAGAGTTCATCTAAAAATTTGTATAGTAACTAATTGTTTATACCATATCTTTCTCTTTAGAATGTATGCTCTTTGAAATCAGTAACAGTGTATTGACTTTTTTTTTTGCATCCTCATAATTTAGCAGTGTCTAGCACTTACTAAACAGCTTGTTGCTGATTTGCCCAATATCACATATTTTAAATATTGCTTCTTTGAGGCAGTATTAGAACCTAAGTTTTCTTGAATCCCAAGTCCAGGGCTCTCTCCCACATCAAAAACTTTTATCATCTTGGCTAACATCTTGGGAATAGTAAGTGATACAGTCAAGATTTGAACTTAGTCATCTTTCTACCATTTCTCCATCACTGGATAGTCAACCTCTCAGTTTCAGAGTCAGAAAGACTCATTTCTCTAAATTCAAATCTGACTCAGGCACTTATCAGCTGTGTGACCCTGGGGTAGTCACTTATAACCCTGTTTGCCTTACTTTTCTCATATTATAAATGAATTGAAAAAGGAATTAGAAACAACTCCACTCTCTTTGCGAAGAAAACTAGAATCAGAGTTGAACTTGACCAAAAAAACAAAAAACAAAAAGCAAAACCCTGAACTTGGCTAGACCAGCTTTTATATGATATGATTTGTTTGTTTGCTTGTTTTCCCATGTGCAGACTTAGAGTCAGTCCAGGACCTTCCAGATATTATGCTGCTGGCAAAGTATTTGATACCTCAGGGCTACCTCCATTACATACCAGGAGGCATCATTGGCAGTTGTAGAGGATTTGTTCCTTATTGGTTTAAAATATCTATTATGGCTAGTTTGTGAAAAATTGAAGCAGACAAATTATTTTTGCTGCCATCCTCTTAACCTCAGCTTCTCCCCTCACCTATTGTGCCTCTTGCTCTTATACTGCCAGGGGTATCAATTCATTTGCCAAATACCCTAGGCCAGGGAGTTTTAAGCTTCTTTGTGTCATGAAAAACCTCTTGGTAATCTAGTGAAGACTATGGGCCCCTTCCCAAAGTAATGTTTTTAAATGGAGAAATTAAAATTCATAGGACTCAAAAAAAAAAAAACTTTTTATGTTGAAATAATTCAGATGTTTTAAATTTTTAAAAACCTAAATTGATGATCCCCAAGTTATGACCCCCCTACATTAATCTATGCTAATAGACTTCCCAGGTTATATAGAAGCATTTTACTCCATTTCAGGAAAAAATATCCATCCTAGCTCCAACCTTCCTCCAGGCTTCAGTCCTTAGATAAAACCGAAGCAGATCCATTGCTTTGCCCAAGACAGCACAGCCTGATGCTTGACAAGCAAATACCTTGTGCATCTATACAGAGGAAATTATTCCAGAAGCTGCTTTGACAGGCAGTTCTAGGAAAAAAGCAAGGCTTACTGGAGATGGTTCTTTTTCTGAGACCCAGGGCCAGCTTCTGATTGCCTCGAGCAATCCTTAAGTAGCTTCCTTCTTATAACTGGAATTAATGTCGTGGGACACAGGTTGGTGGGTTCACCCACACATATACCTTTATCACCCCTTTTCATCTCTATGATCCAACCTCCTTCTTCTATTCAAATATAAACTGGTTCGCCCAAATTCATTAGTATTTGGCTCCAAACCCATAAAATCCAGTCAGTATTCAGTCCATCAGATTTGTAAGTGAAGAACACGGTTCAATATAGTGATTCACTGAGCTCTTTCAAGTGTAGCTTATTTATATTTTGTCCTTTTCCACTCCCCCCAAATGTCAATATTTCCACTCAAAGAAAGAAAATTTAAAAGGGTACATTTCTGTAGTTCACTTGTTGGCATATATCATACCCTGGTGTCATTTTCTATTACTTCTAAACATGAAATGTTGATTGGGGACTTGAGAGAATTCTAGATGTAGGACTGGCAATCTAACTCTTCTACTTTACAGCAGAAGAAGTTGTGATAGAGCTAAGATTTGAAACCAGAGCCTCTGAATGCAAATTCATTACTTTTCACTGTACCATGTTGCTACTTCTATATATTTGGCAGCTAGATCACATAATGGATGGAATGCTGGACCTGGAATCAGAAAGATCTGCGTATAAACCCAACTTCAAACACTTATTGGCCTTAAAACCCTGGAGAAATCACTTAATCGCTATCATTTCAGTTCCCCCATATCTAAATTGGGTGTAAATTATAGTCCCTCTTCGACAGTTGTGAGGATAAAATGTGATAATATTTGTAAAATTCTTTGTAAACCTGAAAGCTCAATATAAATGCTAGCTAATGTTGTAATCCATTACTATATTAGAAACTGAAAGTATTTTCATATACTTTCTCTTCCTGTAGTATATTCAAAAAATATCCTGTATGGGTTTTTTTAAATAAAGGAAAAAAAAAATTTAAATTATCTTTAATACTGTTGTTTAAAACCACTGAGTTAATAAGTGAAACACAATATTTACTGGACTTTATTTTGTCAAAAAATAACCTCAATTGCTAAGCTGTGTTAAATTAAATATTAATGTTTGATGTAAATATTGTCACTTAAAATCAAAGCAATTATAGTAATACAATTTAGATTTTGTAATAATGCATCCAGACCCCAAAACAAATGATATAATTGCTTTTGCGTGTGACAGACTGGTCATTTATGACTTGGGACCAGAATTTCTGCCAAAACAAAACCTTTATCTTAACTTTGGTCATACTGGTAGTTGCAGGATTCTTAAGCCTTTATATCTGGTCCTTTTGGTAGGTTGTAAGACCTCCATTTCCTATTACAAGCAAGTCTTTGTGGTGTTGGAAGTAATCTCAAACAGTAGGCTCAGAAATATAGCATTCTCAGAGTCTGAGACATAAAATCATTACAGACTGATTACTTGATGTTTGAAGTACCCAGACTTCAGCTATAGACAGGCAAGATTCTATAAGAGAAAAATGTGTGAGATAGCATCTCTTAATAGTTTTTCTACCTAGAATGGGAACTATCCCAGTTGAGCCCACTGAAAGGAAAATCCTTATAACCAAGACTATTGTAGTAGCACTTCTCTCTCTTCCTTAACACTCAGTTACTTCCTGTTCACAAAATTATCAGGGCTTGTTTAAGGAACACCTACAATCATTATGTTGCTCTTCTCTATTTAAATATGTGATATATTGCTTAAATGTCAGCTCAGAGGTCTCTGAGTCATTCAAAAGTCACATCTCCACAGCATGCAACGGTACAGAAACATTAATCCAAGCTTGTGTAGAAGTGGTTAAGGTAGATCACTTAAAATCCTAGCCTGGAAAGAATAATGGTGTATTATCCTACAACAGAATCTGTATCAGATATCAGTTTACTTCCCACTCACTATAGTTCAGCTGCACTGCCTTCCCTGCTGAGCTAACAGCAGGGATGACCAGAATACAATAGATTATAGTTTTGGCTTTGTCAAACGACTGCCCATAGGAAAATTATGGGGTTTTATTCATTGTACTACTTTTACTATAGAACAACTGTTTAATTACTCAGAATGGAAAGATACTAATTTGGCTGACTTGCTCCTTTCCACAGGAAACAGTAAAGGACAATTCGCTTCTTTTCATGCCAAATGTTTTGAAGGTCTACTTGGAAAATGGGCAAACCAAGTCATTCCGTTTTGACTGCAGTACTTCAATAAAGGTAAGCCCACTTGCCACAACCTCCTGAGGCATACTATATAACTTCAACAATAACTCCTTCGAGGCACCTCACCTTTGTCTGTTCTTAATTGATTGACTTCTGTAAAATGTAAGTGCTTAAAAATTGATAAGGTTCTGCTCTGTTTTTATGCCTTAAATGCTTTGGTGAAGCAAAAACAGGAGCAGTAATCTTCATATGATTTGAGATTAATTAAAATTGTTTATATGTCATTAAGATGATTTGGTCTACTGCCAAACAACAGCATGTTTTGTCAGCAAAATCAGAAGCCAAGAAGATTAAGATGTTGCCAACTAATTGAATATCGATTACTTTATCAACCAGCAAAATAGAACTGTAGGATGATCTGATGATCGATTTCTTCTTCTGTCCACATGGTTCAGTTTTCATTTCTTAAAACTTATTTCATGGAAATGATAGATAAGTCCAAAATGAGGTGTATCTTGTGGTAAGGAATAAATGTAAATTCAAATAACATATTTGTAAGAGTCAATGTGGAAGGGCAGCTAGGTGGTACAGTGGATGGAAAACCAGCCCTAGAGTCAGAAAGACCTCAGACACTTAACACTTCCTAGCTGTGTGATCCTGAGCAAGTCACTTAATCCCAATTTCCTTGCAAAAAAAAGGGTCAGTTGTAGTAGTAGAGACAGGACTGACTTTGAATCAGGAAGACCTGGGTTCAAGATGTTCCTCTTACACATTCGCTTTGTAATCATGAGTAAATCACTCTTGGAGCCACAGACAACTCTGTAGAGCTGAAAATAAGTTAATAATAGTAATCATTGATATTTATAAAGAACCTTAATAATTACAAAGGACAAACTAGTTCATATAGTGGAGAAAGCATCAAGCCTGGAATCAAGACTGGGCAAGTCACTTTTTGTCTCAGTTTCCTCATTTGTAAAATGAGTTGGAGAAGAAAATGGCAAACCATTCTAGTATCTTTACCAAGAAAATCCCAAATGGAGCCATGAGGAGTCTGAACAATGACAACAAAAGGATTACATAGTTTTATCTTCACAAGAACCTTCTGAGGTAGAGGCTCCTACTATCCCATTTGACAGTTGAAGAAACTGAGGCTGAGAGAATGACCAAGTATTACAGTCCAGTTTGCATAGCCAGTATCTCAGGCAGGATTCATACTCAGATGAGCACAATTCCTTATCCAACACTTTCTCCACTGCATTACCTAGTTGCCTCACAACTATAGTTACTAACAGCTGCATCAGTGCAGTCTATTTCTACTCTAGGTGTTCCCCATACCAATGAATTCACATTTGTACATACACTTGTATAACATTTTACAGAAAGCTTTCACATATATTATCTTATAGAATCATAGAGCATAGATCATAATCTAGATTTGAAAGAGACTTCATATAGTCCAACCCCCACATTTTACAGATAAGGAAACTGAGGTCAATGGAGATTGAGTAATTTGTCCAAGATCACACAATAAGTATCAGAAGTGAGATTGTAATCTTATCCACACTTTTCAATTTCCATTTAACAGCCAAGAGAACGGAAGTTGAAAGAGCTCCAAATTCAAAGAGCTCATAGGTAGCAATACTGGAACTAGCTCTTGGATCTACTGACATCTGGTCCATGCTCTATCCCACCCCTCAAGAAAGCTTTAAAAATAATATATTTATGCCAAAGTCACTGATAACTTTCAGACTATTCATAGTGTGGCTAAGGAAATGATGCTTTCTTATTTGGATTCAGAAAAAATGCATATAACTTCATATTCTTTTTTTTTTTATTGAACAAAAATATTTTTGGATTTTGATTACTCCCTAATGCTCCATCAGCTAATAACAAGTCTTCTTCTTCAGGAGTCATAAAAAGGATTTCAGGATAATAAGAAGTACCTGATGATAACTGAAAGCATAAGGATGAAAGCAATCTGCGTTTAATTTTTTTAATTCTATAAAGGGTCAGGCTGCCCACACAACACACACACTTCTATTTATGTTTTGTGCAAATAACTTTCTTGAAATACAACATAAATTGCTGAGTTAATATTTGTGGCTGTGGCAGAAGGAAACATTTTATAAAAACCACTATCTACATTTGCATTGTCTATTATCTCTCTGTTTGCAAATGGCTTACTTTAAATTGCTGTTAAGCATCTGGTAATTTAGCAGGTATTAAAGCTGACAGGGAGAAGATTGATGTCAATAGTTTTTACTTCCTCTTGAATCATTTCAAAAGAAACATTTACATCCTTTATGGAAGATTATTAATTTGTAACAGGTTCCAAATGAAGAGTCCATTATTCTTCTTGCTCACCTCCTACCACAGGATGGGAAGAGGAGGATTAAAAGTTAAATCTTGAGAAATGCTTTGAGAATGATGAATTTGTCTTTCACCAGGCTATAACTGCTTTTAAACACATTTGCTATTGTTCTGTACATCAAACCTAACCAGTCAATTCACTTTTTTTCAGGTACTTCAATAGACTAAGCAGTAAGCTACATTGTAATAACAGAGAAACTGAGGCAAGATAGAGATTGGTTTTTAATATTTTAACATAGAGAGTTTAGGCTAGCTGATCTGATGGGACTCAGGTCCAAATCATTCTGACCCTGAGGAACTGAGGCAGGGAACTTATATAGGGTTTTAGCTAATTAGGGTTTGCAAATAGAATACAAAAACTGAGTATACAATCTTATAGGGGGAACAAAGACAGATAAGGGAGGCAAGGACACTGGGTGGGCAGACAAGCCATTAATTCCAGGAAAGGATTATAACTTAATACTGACGAAATAGAGGTTAAAATAAGAAGGTTAAGGGCAGGAGACAGTGAAGTGAAGGGCAATACTCAAATGGAAGGGGAATTATCCTAGCAAGAATTGAGAAAATGCACCTGCATTTTATGACACAATGATGTGTAAAGGTGATTGGAGCTCCAAGGTTTTTTCTGACTCACTTCTCATAGTCTATTGTCAAGGAAGATGGGTGGCTATAATAATTTTTTTTTTATTCAGGGCATAACACCATGAGAAAAGAAAATATATCTTTCGCTAAAATTTGCATCTTATTCCTTGCCCCATGCCCGGTATTCCAACACAGTGGCCTTCCCACAGTAAATTCTTAATAAATGTTTGCTGAAATTAATTTAGTTGAATTAATCAAGATGGAGAGGAAGGCTTTGCTGATTTCCTTATATAAATAAATATAAACTTAAAAGATGCTTTCAATGAGAATTATCTTATATCTTATTTATTAGAAAACCAAATGATTTCAAATTATAAATAATTCAGGCAATGTTGATTTCCTTGAATGTTGCTGATTGTTGTGAGAAGGCTGGGCACATGGCAAATACTCTAAGGAAAAAAAAAAAACAGGGGGGATGAATTGTTTTTTTCTAAAATAAGTTATAGTATTTACTTTTAAATTTCAATTTAATAGTATCCTGGCACACAGGAAGATAGGTGTAAATAGAAATAGTGTAGCTTTATGATTTCTCTTACACTTTATAATGAAACTTTCCCAAGATTCTTTACTCCAGACTCACAATAGGGAATAAGCTATTGCTGCTAATTTGCTATTATCATCCTTGGTGAAACAGGATGATACCCTATTATGTGTACTTTGACACACACAATAACTAGAAAAACCCAATTTAATTTTTCCCACTGTGAGCTTTGAGTTCACTTTAGGAATAGAACACAGTCAGGAAGGATGGCACATACCTGTAATCCCTGTTCCTGGGGAAGGCAAAGGCTGGTGAATGACTTGAACTCTTTGGTTGGATTAATCAATCAGCTCTCCAAATTAAGTTTGACCCCAATATGATCATCCCTCTGAGGAGACAAGGTGGTGAATCTGCTCAAGTTAAAAAATGGAGCAAGTCAAAGCCATTTATACCTTTAAAGAGATCTGTTTTGTAAATGACCTTTATACACCTAGCCCAAGCAAGATAGGTATACTCATTAAAAAAAAAAAAAAGAAAGAAAGAAAGAAAGAAAAAGAATTGGACACATATATCTTAAACACAGGAAACAATAATTGTTGAATTAAACTGAAATTTTCTTATTAGACCCATCCTAAGCAGAGGAATTAATGGGTTATTTGGGGCTCCATTTTTTAAAGGGGTATGAAGAAACTGGAGAGTAACCAAAAAAGCAAGGACTAGACAGTTAATCCTCTGATGAAATGTTAAATATCTGAGGAGGATTTATTTTGGAGAAGAGAAGATTAAGAGGGTAATACACTAGTTTTCAAGTACATAAAAAAGTGAAGAAGGGAGACTTGTCATAAATTGCTATAATAAAAGAATATGAAAAAAAGTACTCTCTAACAATACTTCCTGTTAGAAAGTATTGTTCTAACTAGAACATCCATGTATTTTTATCCATGGATGGATAAAAACTAGAATCCATGTGTGTTTATCAAATACCTTTCATGGGAGATTTTTAAGAATAGCAAAGCCTGTTTCAAGGTGGTTTAAGTGTATTCCTCCCCGGGTGGACTAGAAAATGTTATAATCCTTTCTAGTAATGTGATTCATGTCAGTAATCCACAGTTCCACATCTATACAGATTTGTCTAGTAACCTCACTAGTCCTCAGTAATGGGAAAAAAAAAAAAACTTGAGTGGTGTGGGGGGCAAGGAGGGAGAAGGGAATGTGTCTCTTGTTTCCATCACTCTGTCTCTTAAGATTCAGAAATATCTATTAGGTCTATATCCCAAAGAGATCATTTTTAAAATGGGAAAGGACTTAACTCTTTTTAATAGCAAAGTGATTCAAGCCAATTCTAATGGACTTGTCATGGAAAGAGCCATCTGCATCCAGAGAGAAGACTATGGGGACTGAGTGTGGATACAACATAGTATTTTCATTTTTGTTGTTGCTGTTTGCTTGGTTTTTGTTTGTTTGTTTGTTTGTTTGTTTTCTTTTTCATTTTTTCTTTTTTGTTCTGATTTTTCTTGTGCAGCAAGATAAATGTGGAATTATGTATAGAATAATTGCACATAGTTAACAGGTATTGGATTACTTTCTGTCTAAAGGAAGAAAGTGAGAGGAAGGGAGAAAAAATTTGAAACAGAAGGTTTTTCAAGGGTGAATGTTGAAAACTATCTGTGCATATATTTTGAAAATAAAAAAAACTTTTTTTTTAAAAGGTAGAGACCCACCTTTGGACCCACAGGTACAAAAATATTTATAGCAGCTTTTTGTGGTGGCAAAGAATTGGAAATTGAGGGAATGCCCATCAGTTGGGAAATGACTAAACAAGTATATGAATGTAATGGAATACTGTTGTGCTTTAAAAAATGAAGAGCAGGCCAACTTCAGGGGGAAAAAAAAAACTGGAAAGACTAGTACAAACTGTTGCAAAGTGAAATGAGCGGAACCAAGAAAGCATTGTATACAGCATTAACTATATTGTAGGATTAACTCTGAATGACTCAGCTCTTCTCAGCAACATACTGATCCAAGACAATTCCAAAAGACTCATGATGGAAAATACTATCCATATCCAGAGAAAAAAACTGATGGAGTTTGAATGCAAATTGAAGCATATTATTTTAACTTTTAATTTTTTTTTATAGTTTTCTCCTTTTTTTCTGGTTTTTTTTTTTTCCCCCCACAAAGCTTATATTAAATTGCTTGCTATCTTGGAAAGTAGGAAAGGATGGGAAGGAGGGAGATAAGTTTGGAATTCAAATTCTTATAAAGAAATGAATGTTAGAAATTGAATTTACATGTTAATTGGAAAAAATAAAATTACCATTTAAATTTTTTTTAATTTAAAATTTAAAAAAAGACTCAGAAATATTGCCAGCATCAAGTCTCAGATTCCGCTAAATAGAACTTAAAAATCTATAGCCTAAATTAGGACAGATTTTAGGTCACACTAGATTCATTAAAAGTGTTGCAGAAATTCTGATCACCTTTTATAATTGTTTCCTTAATAAGGATGTCATCTTAACTCTTCAAGAAAAACTTTCTATCAAGTGTATTGAACACTTTTCCCTGATGCTGGAGCAGAGGACGGAAGGAGCTGTAACCAGACTTCTCTTGCTACACGAACAGGAGACTCTTACTCAGGTCTGTGAAATAATACACTCAAGTTGTCATTAGTCATTAGTGATGTATAAGGGATTGGCCAGTTTCTCTATTATCCATCTCTTGGATGATTTAAATTAATTAACTATTTTACACACTGAAAGAAACACCAATTATAATGATCTCCAAAAGTGATTATCCACTTCAAGATATTTCCTTTTTAGTCAATTTTTCATAGGCTGTCCATTTGTCTAATACACAATTGTTTTTGAAGGTTTCTGTGACTACTTATTGGCGATGTATCTCTAAAAAAGTTCTATTTATTCTGCTGTGTTTACCTTGCTTGGGAAAATTGTTCTTTTGGAGTGTTTAAAAAAAGAAAGAAAAAAGAGGTTTCTGATATTTTTTAAATGAGGCTGTGATTGTGTCAAATGGTGTTCCATTCTATGAAGCAACCTAAGAATATTTTTGAAAACCTGAAATTCCTGCCTCAATTCTGCCCACTCTGCATATGTGAGGCTGCCATGAGTCCCAGCTTGCTTATTGCCAAGATGTCATCACCATCTGTTTGCTGATAAGACAAATAGTCCTGTTACCTGCTCCATTCGACCAGAAACTCTATATCCACAATTATTTTAGTGAGGACAACTGTGATGGCTCCAATGATGATTTTGACTCAGGATGGAAGGCAAAAGGTTGAAGTAGATATTGTCTACTCTTGGACATGAGATCAAATTGGGCAGCCCAGAGTTGGAAGAATAACCGGATAGAAATGACAAAAAAAAGGAGGCCTCTCTCCATATTGCATAGGCATTTTGGATATCAAAGAACTAAAATCTGGCATTTATCTACTCCCCATATCAGTCCCCCTACAGATCTCTGCTTCATTAGAATAGGCCAAACATATTGTGATGGACTTTATGCATTACTATTTAGATTGATCTGTATGCTCATAGGTTTTCCACATTTATATGCTATTCTTGATGCCTGCATGTAGATATAGATATACCCCCAAATACATTCAATTCCTCTCACAGTTCTTTTATCCTTGGAAACAAATGCATCTCTTTATGCTTCAGCAGTAGTGAATAACCAATGATTTACTAAATCCCCCATGTGAAATGTCAGTTGCTACAATATGAGGCTAATAAAACCAGCACTGTGTTTAATATAAACCTGTCTCTCAATCACTTGATGTCTCTAGTTGATACCTTCAGAACAAGTTAGCCTATAACTTATAAAGGAAATCTTTATGCTCATTTAGATAAGCAAAGGAGTTTGTAAAATGATTTCTAAAACTGGATGATGTTTTTTATTGCAGCAGTTTGTGTTCAGTGTTTATATCTTAGTATCTGAAATGATGGAATGGAAAAAAAAAATCACTAATCTTTTTCTGCCTAAGAAAGACCTTTGGGATCCAGAGCCATGATAGAATTCCTATTTCAAGGCATATTTCCTTTGATAGTATTTTTGTAACATAATGATCACAAATAAAATACTTATATGCTTTGAAATGAATGCATATGAAAAATCATATTCAAAATATTTTGCAGCATGACAATATGGGGAGAAATATATTTAAGAAACTATAGACCTTGAATTGTAGCATAGAAACAAACTTAGAGATCATTAAGCTTAACTCCCTCATTCTACAGATAAGAAAACTCAACAGAGTGAAATGACTTGTCTACATAACAAGGGATTTGGCCAGGATTTGAACTTAGATGTTGATTTAGAATCTAGGCCCCTTTCCACTGAGCCACATGTAACACCAAGTAACACAAAATCTTTTCCAAACATTTGAGTTTGGAAAACATCCAATGGGATTCCTAAGCAAATGTGTTTAATGCCCATCTGATTTAATATCAAACTGATATTTAGACAATTAAAATAGTATAATATTTGTGACTTATGAAGTGTGTTGTGTGATAAACAAAGTATTTACTGAGATTTCCGGTGCAAAAGTGCTTTTAGGCAGACACTAGTCTTCTTGCTATTACTTTCTTTTAGTGACTTCAAAGCAATGGTCAAATCATATTAAGTTCTAAAAAAAAAAAATCTAATCCTTATCACTTCTGCAAAGTGAAGTGGGGAAGCAGATATAGAAAGGAGCCATTATTATAACTATGATTTTTCTTTTCAACAGTTTATTCTGTGGCAGTGATTTGAATGGTGCCATAAGAGGATTTTCATTTGTCAGTTCTTTTTTATCTGCCCCTCTTAAAAAAAGAAACAAGAAGGGTCACTATGAAGTAGCAGCAATTTCAAAGAAATACCTTAGTTGCAAAAATGATTGGCCATGGGGTATACAAGTCAGTGAAGGAATTGGCTTATTCTTGGCAAGACAAAAGCATATGATTTATGATTTTACTGTCACAAAAAGTTTAGAACTGAATATTGGCTTTATCAGCTCAAGAAGTGGTAGAAAATTAAAAGCAAAAAAAAAAAAAAAAGGTGAGGGGGGGAGTCAAGATTTCAGATTATTTCAGACCATTTTAACTGATAATAAGGAGAATCTAGGGATGCTATGGATACATCCCTGACCTTTTTAGGTCAGTGTTACAAAGGGAAAATAGAATTTCTGAAAAAAATAATACTATGGTCAAAATGGAATAAAGGATGGATGTATCATTGTTTTGACCCAGCACTGAATTCTTTATTATATCTTACGACGCCCCCCTCCAGTGTACTGTTCTACTTAAAATAAGTGCTTCCCAATACAATTTATAATGTGGCTTTGAAAAATATGTAAATACTCTACTGTGGACTACTTAGAGCCTCCACCATCTCAGCTATGTATGTCAGAGTATCAAGTAAAAGAAACAAAGAATTGAGAAGAATGGATTTAAAGATGGAAAAAAGCAAGATAAAGGAGATAGTTATGAGTTTTTAAAGTTCACAAATTTTAAGAAATAAAAAATTCATTATAAAAATTTTGAAGAGTTAGAAATATTTGCCAATAACTAGGAATTGGGAAAAAATTAACCAGATCATTCTGTAATTTGTTTTTAATTTAAATTTTGTTTTGTCTTGTTTCATTAGGGTCTTAGGTTTGTTGTTCACTAAGAATGAGCTGGTTAGAAAAATGCTTTTCTTTTAATTGACTTTCAATATCTTTTAAACAATTTGGAAAGTTAAACTTGTTATTCAGATGGTTTCAAGTCATAGAATTTGTAACTAATTGAATGTATGAATCTTCAATTTGACATAAGTACCAAATCCTCCAGCAAGCCTAGTTTCCTTTGAGATATCTATCCATGGCCTTAGATTGGATTCCAGTAGATAGTGAATGTGGAGAAATACACTTGAATCCCTGTTTATACCAAGAGGTACATAGCTCAGAAAGAAAACTCAATTGTAATGTGAATACTTAAGGGAAAACAAGAGAATGAGTTTCAAGGTGTGAGTAACTAGAATAAATTTTGTATATAATAAATTTAAAATATTTACCACTTTATTAAAAGGGAAAGCATTGTTTTAGAGCATTGAAAGATTTTTGTTATTGATTCAATGTCTTAGGTGACACAGAGACCCAGCTCCCATAAGATGAGATGTCTTTTCCGAATTAGCTTTGTCCCAAAAGATCCCATTGACCTTTTGAGAAGAGATCCAGTTGCTTTCGAGTATCTATATGTACAGGTATGTAAAAAAAAAAAAATGACCAGTTTGTTATTCTAATGCTATGCACATATCTCTTTTATGCTCTTACTCAAAGAACTCTCCCATCTTCTTAACACATGCAATCTCAAATATGCTCTTTGATAAATTCAGTAAATATTTGCTAAACTCCCAATTTAGGTCAGTAATTAGTGCTAAGTGCTAGGGATAAAATTAAGAAAATGAAGACATTTCCTGACCTCAAAGAACTTACAATCAAATGGGAAAAAAGAATGCATAAAAGAAAGCTAGGAAGGGAAGTTTACTCACCAATGGACATAGAGGGCATCTTGTCCTGTGGGGTTCAAACTAAGCAGAGCTGAACTCAAAAAGTGGAGAACTAACTGAAAAGATCAGGCTCTGCTCTTTATAAATAAAAGTTTTGAACGTGCTACTCTTTTAACCTTTCAATCAGAGAAGAGAGGAGGCTGAGGGAGGTAGAAAGATGTTGAGATTTCAAGTAATCAGCTAATCCTGGGAGGAGAAATCTTGTTTCTTGAAAATTCCAGATGGTAAATGGAAAGTGTTTTGATAATTTCCTACAATAATAGTGTTATCTAATTCAAATACAGAGGCCACTAAATCATACATAAGGATCCTTATAATAGCACATTAACTTTGAAAACCACATATTAACATTATCTATATTTTATTATGTTTAAAACATATTTTATTAAATATTTCCCAATTTCATTTTAATCTGGTTTGGGCATACTTGGGATGTTGTAGCCCAGCCCATGGAACATGTGTTTGTCACTTTTGGAGTATAATATTCAGTCAGGAATAATTATAAGATCATAAAATTGAAATCCAGAAAGAAATGTAAAATTTATCTATTCCTTTGCAGATCAAGAAATTGATGTCCAGGGAACTTTAAGGACTTGTCCAAAGTGACAGAGCTAGGATGTAAATCCAGGTTCTCTGACTCCCAAATGCAACATTCTTTTCCCTCTGCTATGGGATGCCAGTTATTGAAAGCAACAGCTTTTCTGTAGCTAGAATATCTCTAGGCTGCAATATGTCTAAAGAAACAATATCCAGAAAACATTCTGGATCATAATATTTCAACTTGAAGAAAAAATAATGTCAAGAAAGTCATGCTGAGAGATATATTGTTCACTCCATGAAGTATCATGTTGCAGAAAAACAATAGCAGAAGCAACCACACACACACACACACACACACACACACACACACACCCAATTAATTAATTCAGTTTCTGTCCTTGTTTCTTCAGCTGCTGCTGAAACGTTCTCATTAACAATTTCACAAGAATACCTCTAGAATTTCTGGATCTAGAAAAGTGATTTTGTTCTAGAAACTATATATTGATTCTTCAACCTCTAGCTCTTGAATCAGGATTCTGCTATGGCCCAGTTTATTCACTACCTGTGTACTTGTAGACAAACCACTGCCATCTATGGGCCTCAGTTCCTTTTCTGTAAATGAGGGGGCTACTTTAGTTGATATCTAAGTTTTATTCCAATTATAAAATGCTATGATCTATGATAGAGGGCAGCTAGATTATGCAGTCAGTTTTCTCATCTGTAAAATGAGCTGGAAAAGGAAATGTCAAACCATTCCAGTATCTTTGCCAAGAAACCCCCAAATAGAGTCACAGAGTCAGACATGACTGAACAACAGCATGATCCCTGATATAATAATAAAGCTACTTAGTGAAAGTTTTATACCTGTTGAAAAAAGAAAGCAGTGGCCTTTGAAATAAGGGGATTTTTTGTTTGTTTGTTTGGGAGGGATTAATCACTTCTTTTAGTGCAGCTAACTGGCTTGTGAATAGAACAAGAAAACCTGAGTTCAAATTTAGTTTCAGACTAGTTTTGTGACCCTAAGCAGTCATTTAATCTCTATTATTTATGAGAGAAGGAAATAGCAAACAACTTCATTATCTTTTCCAAGAAAACCCCAAATGGAGTCATAGAGTCTGACACAACTAAATGGATTGTACAACACTAAATGACCTCATCTAAGGGAAGATATATATATATATATATATTCTTTTGCATTCTTCTGCACTAACTGCATATAATGATACATCCTTTGTAAAGTTTTATCCAGTTTACATTAGCATTAGCAGTTATATATTAGTATGACAGCCATTTCCCCTATTATTAGAACATTTTCCTTTCTGGTCCCAGTTAAAATCCCACTCTCTACAAGTCTTTCCCAATCCCACTTAATTAAAGGATCTTCCTTCTGAAACTATCTCATTTTATCCCATATATCAGGACTTCTTAAACTTTTTCTATTTGTGAGGCCTTTTCACTAGAGAAATTTTTACTCAACCCCAGGTATATAGATATATAAAATACGTATACAAATCAAACATTTACTAATAATAAATCATCATTTCATGATTTTCACATTCAATTACTTGACTCCATATAGGGTTGCAACCCACAGTTTAAGATACTTTGTCTTATATATCTTGTTTGTGCATAGTGCTTTATATGTTTTCTCCCACACCCCCACATCTACAGTTGGACTGCCTTGAAAGCAGTATTTCTTCTTTAACTTTTTTTTTAATTAATTCAATAGTATTTTATTTTTGATTATGTGTAAGATAATTTTCAACATTTATTTTTGTAAAAGTTTGAGTTCCAAATTTTTTTTCTCCTTCTCTCCTTTATTTTCTCCATTCCCAAGACAGAAAACAAACTGATATAGTACAATTATTTTAAACATATTTCCATATTAGTCATTTTGTGAAAGAAATATCAGAACAAAGAGGAAAAACCACAAGAAAGAAAAAGCAAGTAAAACACCCCCCCCCCAAAAAAAAGGTGAAAAAAATCTGCTTCGTTCTCCATAGTTATCTCTTGGATACAGATGGCATTTTGGAGGTTTTGATATCTCCAATGTTTAGCATAATGCTTGGCACATAGTAGGTGCTTAATAAATGCTAACAAATTGATCAAGTAGCATCCTACCTCTCTGGTAATTTCATGTTTGAGGTCGTCAAATATTCATTATAACTGCCAACTTGAGAGTAACCAGAAAAATCTATGGGTGAAAACTAGTGTTGGAAATAGCAAAAGTTGAGGACTATAGAAGCAATAAAGTCATCTGCCTAAAGAAAGGAAATCCGTCATTGGCTGCTGATAGTTTTAATCAACAATTCCTCACTTATCAAAAAGGAAGAAAAGACGGGAAAAAAAGGAGAGAACAAAAAAAGTGAAAGGAAAAACTAAGTCTCCTTCCTTCAATAAAACATTCAAAGCAACACTTTATGTATGATGGTGAAGGAGAAATTTATTTAATATTTCACATAGTAAATTATAATTAAATAAGATAATCATTTAATGCTTAATATTAAGGCTCCTGGGTCATCAAGAAAAGGTTATAGTCAGTGTCTTCAATCTATTTATACAGGCAAGCCTTAATATTATAAGATTTCCATTTCTAAAAAAATCGAGTTCAAGCAAAGTTTTGGGCAAGTGAAAAGTCAAATTCTGAACTTTTTAGTGTCCTCCATATTCACTGAATATGCTAGATAACCAGGAATCACTTTATAAGAAATTCAAGCAGAATATTGTTCTCTGCTGAGAATGCTATTTTATTAAAATTTACCCATACTAACACATAGACCAGTGTGGACATTGTCATGTTTCCATCTCTTAATTATAATATTCTAGTTTAAGTCACCAGCCATTACTTCAAGAACACAGAATTGAAGTGTAAGACAAAAAAAAAAAAAAAAAAGGCTAATTTGACAGTAAAATGGCTATCAAGGCTGAAAGCAAGAAGACTTTTGACAGTTTAAATCCAGTCTCAGACACTTACTACTTGTGTGACCCTGAGAAAGTCATTTAACTCTTTGTTCCTCAGTTTCCTTATTTGTAAAATATTCTTGAGAAGGAAATGGCAAATTGTTCCAGTATCTTTGCAAAGAAAACCCAACATTACAAAGAGTCAGACATGACTTGAATACCTGAAGAACGGTGCATGTGTCTGTGTGTGAGAGAGCCAGCCAGCCAACCAGAATCATCAATAGCCAATGAATGACTTCATAGTTTCCTTAGTCCTGACTCCTCAGGTGTTCTCTTTTTATTTCCAACATTAGTTCTCACTCATAGACTTTTCTGGTTATTTTCAGCTTGAAAATAAGTTGTTATTGGTGTGCATCAGATAGATGTTGAACTTCTATCATCATATATGCTTGCCTATGTCTAATCTTATGAGCAGGGACAGCTATGGATGTAAAGGGTCAGAGACAAGGAATTCTACTTCTTCATTTCTTGATATTGTTAAAGGATGACCTTCAATATATGTATGTATATGTATTTCTATATTTATATTTTCTATAGTATATAATTTTTATTTATTTACATATTTAGAATTATGATATATGTTTTAGGTTTAAATATATGTATATATTTGTTTTATGTATTTATTCCTATTGGATATTATATAATGTATATGGCATCTATATATGACTATCAAGAAATGAAGAAGTAGTATTCCTTATCTACAGCTCTTCACACCCAAAGGCTGCCCTTGCTTTTATATGATTAGGTATAAGTATGCATATATAATGACAGAATTCCATCATCTAGCTAATGTGCAACAATGACAGCTAATTTTCAATTTAACAATTTATTCATTTAACTGATGGTTGGGGTTCTTCTCAGAAGCTCCAAAAGCATTAGAAATTCATCCAGGAAACAGAGGTAAAAACAAGAATAATGCATAATTTTGCCAGAAAAAGAAAGAGATAGAAAGATTGAAGTACTAGAAGCTCTTAATGAGGACACTAGCCCCTAGTTAAATAAACAAACTGTTAGGTTAAAAGATAGAAGTGTCAGAATAAATATTGTCAGCTAATTGGTAGTTCACAGAATTTTACATAAATTTACAGTAAAAGCTAATTAATTCAGACTGCACTCATTCATAAGCATAGTAATATGGACATAGGCTAGAGTGAAATTGACCCTTGTGCTCTCTATGAAGAAAGGGATTGATCACTAAGCAAATTAACAGGAATGTTCAAGGGAACAAAATGTTTTCAAGCATTTTAATTATACTTATTTGCATATTAACAATTAACATGCTATTATAAATTACATTTATCTCTCCATTACATCAGGGAGGTCCTCTAGTTGGTAAATGGTTTTGTTAGGCATTAGATTATTTTTTCTTTTAAATAAATGTTTGATTCTCCTCCCTCCTCTTTCAACTTCCTATTATAGAAGTCTCTGGGAAAAGACTATTCTCTTGCTCAACACTCTCCAGATGAAATCATTTCCTATTAAAAAAAAGAAAAGAAAAGAAAAGAAAACCTGACACAAAAATATTACCCAAAATGCATATCAAATTTTTCCACTTTCCCAATCAATTTTTGTTTTGGAGTATACCTAAATTTTATAAAAATTCTTTTCAAATACTTTATAATATAGACATTTTACAAGTTAGACTATTTCCCCAGTGAATTAGTTATATGATATATGAGACTCATTGACAAATAATGTGAATGACGACCAGCTCCTCAAAAAAAAAAAAAAATGGACTTTAAAGGGATAATGGAAAGGGATATAAATAGACTCATTCCCAACTCTGAAAGTGTTCAGTGTTTCAGAAGCAGTTCCTTGGGGTCAAGGGGAAGGGAGAAGCAAGTGAGGTGTTTCCTCTACTGTTCCTGAAATTTGAAGTGCTTCTACCTGGATTCCAAAAAATAATGGCTACTCTAGGATGTTTAAAAAAAACAACTACAAATTTTGCAGTGATATCACTAGTAGGTCAAAGAAAGAGGACATATAACTGCTTTTTTCTGTAGTGACAAAGAATTGTCACTGATAGGATACCCATCAATTTGCAAATGAATAAACAAATGACAATCTATGAATGGGATGAAATATCATTGCGTAGTAAGAAATAATTGTTTCAGAGAAATCTAGGAAGATTTGTATGAACTGATACAGAGTGAAATGAATAGAACAAGAAAAACAATTTACACATCAACTACAAAATTATGAAAACATTCTTGAATGACTTAGTCACTCTGTTCAATACAATGACCAATCATAATTCCAAAAAGATTTATGATGAAGTAGGCTACCCAGCTACCCATCTCCTGATGAGAAATGAGAAATGAGTTATTCAGGAAATAGACTTGGACTTTTGTGGAGAGAAAGGTGAGAGAAGGACATAGTGCCTCTATGCAGGAATTTGTTTTGCTTTACTGTAAGAGGGGCTTTGTTTTTCTTTCTTTCTCGGTGAAAAATAGGGTAAGGAAAGATAAAAAAGCAAATTGATTTTCATGAAAATAAATAAAATTTAATTTAAAAAAACTATTGGGGACAGCTAAGTGGTGCAGTGGATAGAGCATCAGCCCTGAAATCAGGAGGACTTGAGTTCAAATGTGGCCTCACACACTTAATACTTCCTAGCTATGTGACCCTAGGCAAGTCACTTAATCCCAATTGTCTCCGGAAAAAAAAAAAAAAAAAAAAAAAAAAAAACCTACTGGTTATTCCAAAGGCCAGTAGAAAGGACAATTGCAGCATTAAAGAAGCTAAGGAAAATGACCTTTCCTCTTCTTCCATGTCTCATCTGTGGTCCAAGAAATTGTAGGAAATTGATATACTCATTCAAATGACCCAGGTGCAGGTCTTCTCACTCTCACAAGTCTGGTGACAACTTCAGCCTTTCCAATAAAGGGTCAGTGAGCAAAGTCAAATATAGATAAAGACAATAGAAGTGGAAGGATGTGGCTTTTGTATCAGTAAGTACTTATTAAGTTCCTACAATGTGCAAAGACAAAAAAAGAAGCCATTGCTATTCAACAATGAGCTTGTGTTTTAATGAAAGAGACAAGTAAGTGCAAAAATGCATATAGCATATATAAATGTGTAGATGAAAATGACCAAAAACTTCATCTAACAACTCCTTCCTCACTCCATATTTTCTACTCTGTTGTTATTGGCTTATTCTGCATCTCCCAACTTGACATGGGTACTTTTTGCTTTGATCCTGGAAATCCCAAAGCTTCAATCCCTTCTGCCTTCTGCTGCCTTCTGACACCTCTCTTATTCACAAGCTTCCACAACTGTTCACTGCTTCATCTTCTTCAGAGATATGTTCTAGCTCTTAAAATGAGAAAGCCAGGACTAATAGGTCTCTAGACTTGGTAATGTATTTTCAGCTATTTTTAAAATGTGCCATAGTTGGATCTAATTTCAACTTCAAGGATGACTTAGCCTATGTGTAGCAAAATAGAGAGTTGGATTTGAAGTCAAAGATCCAACACTCTTTCTGTTTTGCACTTGACTTTTTATTGCACTTGACTTTCTATTTACATCTGACTTAGACCAAAATCCTGCCTGTATGATCTGGGATAAGTCACAGCTTCTCTGGATCTCAGCTTCCTCCTCTGTAAAAGGAGGCGGGTTAGGCCAGATGACCTCTACGGTCCTTTCCAGTTCTAAATCCATGATCTCATGACTCCTTCCCTACCTCAGGACTCAGGTAGTCCTGGTAGATGCCGCGTTATGAGGTAATATACACATCACATGATGACTAATGACCCAATGGGGTTTTTTTGGTAGGATAAAGAGAAATGTCCATATGCCATTTTAATTACCAATATCTATTTCTTGCCCTTGCCAGTCCTGCCAATATCTTTTAAAAAGTCAAGCCACCCATAGGCCCCTGAGCCTGAGAGAAGAATTAAAAGTTTTTTTAAAGAAAACTGGAAGAAGACTGCAGCTTCTCTTGAATAAATGAAATACATGAAATGTTCAAACAGCACTTTATAAAGAGAGTGGAAGTACAAACAAACCCCACTGAGCAATTATTTTGATTTTCAAATCCCCAGAGTAACATCTCTGGCTATGTAAGCTAAGCTCCACACATGCATAGACTATGCCTTAGAGGTCTCCTCCTAATAGAGTTTTGCATCTCTCAACATCATATCTTAAAAGTGAATGCCCCTATTTCGTCTATGTATGGTTTGCACCTTCATTCAAGGCATCTATGTTTTGAAATTTTACATCCAAATTCCTAATTCTTATTCTAAAGGGAAAACAAGTCAGTAAATAGCAAGTCTTGGATCAGCCTTGTGTTTTGTGTTGTCCCTGAACTCGGGAATGCAATTCAATAAAATCAACATTTGGTGCTTTGAAAACCAGAAAGGCTAAACTATTTCTATGTCGAACCTCCTTTGTGAGGAGATGGGGGGGAGGGGTGAAGGAAGAGGTGACTGAACACTGGAAAAATACATCACCTGTTCCTGAGGTTACAAGACAAAGTCATGAATCCAAATTGCTTAACTTGATGCTCCCTCTGCTGGTTTGTTTGCAGAGCTGTAATGATGTGGTACAGGAGAGATTTGGGCCAGAGCTGAAATATGACATCGCCTTGCGTCTGGCAGCATTACAAATGTATATTGCCACTGTCACCACCAAGCAAACTCAAAAGATCTCCCTCAAATACATTGAGTAAGTATTCCCTACCATGGGAGAGAAGCCAAAGCTTTTTTGGGTATGGGTTCATAATGTTTGAGACCATTTTAGATAAATTTCTGTATAAGTTGTTTTCTCCTCTGCAAAATGAAAGGGCTGGGCTACATGATCTTTAAGATCTTTTCCAGTTCCAGATCCAGAGTTGCAATCTGCAGTGGTGGGGAAAATATTCATACCAAGGAAATCAAAGCTTTTTGGATGAAGTTGCTTTCAAAAGCAGATATGCTCAAATATGGTCAGTTTTACCAACAACTTCCAAACCAGCTAAAGGGGGATTACATGGGCCAGTTCCTAATTTAGGTGTATCAGTCTCTTTTGACCATCTCTTGACACAAGGATCATATTTCTTATGTTGTTTGTCTCTAATTGTCAGTGATATATTCAGTAGACTAATGTTCACTTAATTCTGACAGAGTATAATGCTGATGGCAAAAAAAGAGGACTTTTTAAAGCATAGGACAAGGCTGGATCAAAGTCTCTCTGCATTAGAGAAAGGGCAAAATTATCACACAGCCTATCCCCTACAGCCCCCAAAAGCCATTAGTAAATTAAATGAAGTCTGATTGCCTCAAATGTCATGGTTTCCCAGGTCCTTCTAATTACTAACAGTAGTTTTCCATTTATTGATCGAAAAGCTTATCTGGGGTCTTAAACACTACATGGGCCACAGGGGTTACAATGACCTTTTGCTGATGGAACACACACAGTGGAGATGAAGGAGGGGGACATATTTGCACAAATAACACTAGAGCAAATGCACTTGAAATTTTACCTAAAGTTTTCTGGATTTACAAAGGACAATTAAGTAGTGCTCAAAAAATTCTAGGGCCAATTGCACCAAGGTCCATTTGGGATCTGGAAGTTCACAGAATTAGCATTAGCAACAAGCATAGGCCAAAGACCAGACAATGGTCTTCAGGCAATGAGAATTTCCATGTCAGTGGAGAGAGTGTTGGATTTAGAGCCAGTATCTGGATTCAAATCCCACTTTGGACACATATAAGCAGTGTTACCATGGATAAGTCATTTAATTACTCTGAGTTTCCTCATCTGCAAAATGGAGATACAATTTTGTAAGGTCTGTTTTACAGGCACATCGAGAGGCACAAATGGAATAATGTATGCAAAGTGCTTTGTAGCCTTTAAAGTTCTATATAAATATTAGTTGTTATTGCCTCTTTATATGATTATCCAAACCCAGAACTGACTAGAGTTTCAAAAACTATAATTCTCTTATTGCCCTACAAACATTTCTAAAGGTCTTACCTTCATTTACTAGTTTTCGTTCTACCTGTATTCTTTTTATTTGACTTCACTTATTAAGTCAAGGGAGAATTTAATTCACTTTACAAAGTAAATATAAATAGTAGCCATTATTGTTTTTCAAATGCCTTCAATTTGTTGATATAAGGTTAGGTATCTCAGGTAGAAGAAAAGAACATTATATTAGAAAACAGCCGTAGTAGTTTCAAGCCAAGAACCCATAAATTTCCTTGCAATCTTTACCTTCTCCCTTCATTCCTCATATTTCTAGGCTAAGAATCAAAGGCTTTAGTTCCAGAAAGACACTAACAGATCATGTGATCCAGCATGAGATTGTATGCTCTTAATTCTCACATTTCATACAGATAAAAAAGATCATTCCTATTTATATAATGTTCAGGGTTTAGTAAAGCACAACAACCCTGTGAGGACAGATGTAAATAACCTCCTTTAACAGATGATAAACTGAGGCCCAAAGATTTAAGTGACTTGACCATGATCACACTGTTCAATGGGGAAAGGGAAGCCTGGAGTGCTCCTCCCCCAACACACCATACTGTTTCAAGAGCACAGTTGGCTGCAGCTGAGGACTTGCAGAGATCTCACTCATAGATTCCCATGGCAACTGAATAAAAAAAGAAATAAGAGGAAAGAGGGAGAATACAGTTTAAATTTCCTTTCAGCCCAAGGTATGCCTTTGTTTATGCCACTTGTCAGGTTTCACTTCAGCCTGACCCATTTGCAATTATTCTTGGACTTTGTGACTTGAGAAGTAATGGATAGAGAGCAGGGTTTAAAGCTCAGAAAGTGGGTTTCATTTCCAGGCTCTGCTGCTTTCTAGCTTTTTGACTTCAGGCAAGTCATTCCATCTGTCTTGTCTATTTCAATCTCTGTCTCTCTCTGTCTCTCTATCTCTCTGCTCTCTGTCTCTCTCTTTCTCTGTGTCTCTGTCTATCTCTCTCTGTCTCTGTCTCTGTCTCTCTCAGTCTCTTTCACCATTCATCCATCCATCAAATACCTATATATTTGTCATACATTTCTAGTTGTGTCTAACTCTCTTTTCTTGGCAAAGATACTGGAGTGGTGTGCCCTTTGCTACTCTGTGATGACCATGTTAACACCCTGGATACCTTAGAATCAGCCAGAGTCACGATAAGCAAAAGTTCTTGCAAGGTCTTTATTCTTGGTCTTTAGAGGTAGAAGTGAATTGGATGGACGCAGAATCTCTGTGACCTCTCCTCTTTGTCTCCCACCTATAAGTGACCCTGGCTAGTCTTACTCCACCCCCTAGTCCCTCCTACAATTCTCTGTATACACCAATTATCGAGCCAGCACAGAACAGTGGGAAGGGCCATTTTCCAAGCATATGCTTATAGAGTCCAATCTGTAATTAGCCTTAAGTGCTTGTGGGTCTGACCTCAGTGCATTGACTCAAGAGTTTCAGCCCTTTACGCTTCTCTAGCTCATTTTACAGATGAGGACACTGAGACAGACAGGGTTAAGTGACTTGCATTTGATTACATGACTGGAAGTGTCTGAGACCAGGTATGAACTCAGGAAGCTTCCTGACCCCAACCCAGCACACTATCCATTGTGCTGCCTAGCAGCCCTCACAGGAGTGATATTTACCTTCATATAGCACTTTTATTTTTTTAATTATTTTTATTTCCCCCAGTTACATGTAAAAACACTTTTGTTATACATGCATGTTTACATATTTCCATATAATCATATTATGAGAGAAAAATCAGAACAAAAGAGAAAAATCTTGGCGGGGGGGAGGGGAAGGTGAAGATCGTATGTGTTGATCTACATTTAGTCTCCCTAGTTCTTTCTATAGATACAGATAGCATTTTCCAACCAAAGTTTAGTGGGATTGCCTTTGATCACACTGAGAAGAACCAAATCTATCATAATTGATCATTGCACAATTCTGCTGTTGTTGTGTACAATGTTTTCCAGGTTCTGCTTGCTTCACTTAGCATAGCACTTGATTTTTAAAAGACATTTATACTTCCACTGTCTTATGTATTACTCAAAAGAACCGGGAAATTGCATACTTACCTTATTTCATCCACGTAAAATGATAGACCATTACAAATATATTTTATCCAACCTTATCTGTTTTATGAACAAATCTTATCCCAGATAATCTCTATTTTCTCCAGCTAGTACATGTTTCTCTGAATCCTCTAACAACCACTCATTGAGATGCATTATAGGAAAAAACAGTGTGACTGGAGAGGAAAGGTGAGGTTGTTTAATTGAAAGGCCAAGATTTAAAACAAAAAGGGATCTCAGAGGCTCTAGTTCACTCATTTTACAAATGAAGAAAACTGAGACACAAAGAAGTTAAGGTACTTGATCAAGATTATACAAATAGATGTCCAAATGTCAGAAGTAGATCGAACTCTGTGCCATCACAGGCATGTTTGGCACAGAGAGATCCATAGGGTGTCCGTAGATCAAACCAAAAAAATTGTGCAGAGGGAATACAAATCAAACTTTTATTCATTTTACTCATCTAGTCAGACAGATAGGAAGTTTTATTGAAAAGTTCCATTAGAATAGGTACTAAATTAAAAGAAGGGATTCCCAGGTCTTACTCTCAAAGACCTTACACCTTAGTTGGGGAAATAAGACATGACTTAAAATGAGATTAGAAGTGAAATAATAATAAGATTTGAATAGCAAATATTAAGCACCATAAGATTGCATATATTATCTGCCAAAGTAATGGCATAGACAATAAGTACTCCAAGTTCAGAGGAAGAAAACAGTGGGGTAACTGAAAATAAAAAAGCTTCATCAGTGAAAGAGGTATAGCAATTTAGTCTAATGAATTTTGTATCAGAATACATCATTTCAGAGCCTGGCCCATTACAAGATATGTCAACTTTGACAGATCAATTTAGTCAACATTTATTCAGCACCTATTATATGCAAGGCAAAGGAGCAAAGTAAGATTTTAGAATAGGAAAGGAATTTAGCAATCATAAAATCTAAGGCCCAGCTTAGTAGGGTCAATAACTTGCCCAAGTTCACACATACAGCAGATTCATAAAATCTTATTTAAAGGGGACTTCAAAGATCATTAAATCCAAACTGAATCTGAACAAGATTCATCTAAACAATAATTTAGGCTCTGCCTGAGACTTTCGGTGAAGATTTATCTTTCATGAAATGACTAATATGGAAATATGCTTAAAATTATTATAAATGTATAATGTATAACAGATTGTTTATTATCTTGGGGAAGAGAGGAAGAAAAGAAAGTTTGGAACTCAAAATCTTACAAAAAATGAATGTTAAAAGCTATCTTTACATGTCTTTGGAACAACTTATTGTAGTATGTAGATAAAGTAGTATGGTCCATGGGGTCACTAAGAATTGGACATAGCTGAATGATTAAATAGTAACAACAAAATAATAGAAATTATAATTTTAATTAATGATATGGGTCATATTTATATAATGCTCTAAAAAGCTTTCTGTATAATGTGTCTCTGAGGAATCATTATCCTAATTTTACAGATGAGGAAACAAAGACCCAAAGATGTGAAATAACTTTCCTGATCATCTAAATGTTGAGAGCATTCCATGGCTAAAGCACTGAGCTTGGAGTCAGGAAGACTTGAGAACAAATCTGGCCTCAGATACTTACTAGCTGTTTGACTCTGAGCAAGTCACTTAACCCAGTTTGCCTCAGTTTACTCATCTGTGAAATGAGCTGAAGAAGGAAATGGCAAACCACTGCCAATAATTTTTCCTTTATACTTTACAGTCTTAGAAAAAAAAAAGATGTTTTAATGGCAAAAAATATATAAAATAAAATAAAAATAAAAAACCAAACAACAAAAACAAGAAGAAGAGAGACCGAGAATGATAAAACAAGAGGCAGAAATACCAACATAGATAAAAACAGAGACACAGAAGAGTGAGAAAGACCATGCTTCTTTTTAAAAATCAAAGCTTTTTATAGGAAGATTTAATTAGCTGATGCAAAGTGAAAAAAGCATAATCAGAGACACAAGGTATACAACAACATAAATAGAAAGAACAAAGGAGACAAGCAAACAATTGAAAATGAAAGCTGTAAAATTATAATGACCAAAGATAGTAATTAAGAAGAAATATATAAAAAATAATCTCCCCCCAAAAAGAAGAGAACCTCCCTCCCTTCTTTGCAGAGTTGGAAAACTATAGGTGAGGAATATTATAGAGATCATTTGTTAAAAGTTCATTAGTTAATTAAAACAACAAACAAATAAATAAATAAAATGCTTTTTTCCCCCTCAATTTTATTTTATTTTGAAAAAGTGGCTCTCCAGGAAGGAAAAAGGAGAGAGTACACTGTGGATGGTAGGTGATATAAAAACAAAGGATATCAATAAAAAATTCATTTTAAAAAATGTAAAGCCTTTGCTAACAGTTAAATACTGTATCTCCTAAGCACAAAAGCCACGTTGTCTCCTCGCCTCTGAATTTATCCACTCTCTGCATCCTCAGGAGTTCATTTGTTCAAACAAACATCACAACACCACTTAGCCCTCAATAACCAAATAGCCCAGGAATGTGAAATTAAAGATATGCCTTTTATTGCAGAAAAGAATGGGGATTAGAGACTTTTCTTCCATCTGCTGTGCTGCAAAGCATGAAAGAAAAGAACATAAAGAAAGCACTTTCCCACCTTGTCAAAGCAAATCAAAACCTAGTGCCGCCGGGAAAAAAGGTATTACATTTGCATCTTAATAGAAAATATATTTTATAAAGGGAAGACTGCATGCATTAAAAATGCTTAAAATTAGTCCTTTGGTAAAATACTTAGCACTATACTTTCAGAAGCAGTAATACTGTTTAACTTCTGTGTTAACTTTAATGTTTTTTCCAAGAACAATGAAAAATAAATATATTTTCTGGACCACAGAATTGTCATGAAAGTGACAAACGTTTACTACTCACAAAGGCATAGCCCATGTTAATTAGCATATAAGTTTTCCCCCTGTTTAGGACCTATGGCTAATGAAAAACTTATTATCTTATGTTCCCCTTCACTTCTGAATCTAACACTAAATGATTCTTTAGTGATATTAAAATGTGTTTTGTGGTTTTATTTTCCTCTGACACTAAGAAATAATGACTAAATATAAAATATGATTCATTCACCTTAGTAATAATATCTGCCAGGCTTTTTAAAAATTTTAAATTACTCATTATTAGTATTAAATACAATAATTCCTCATTATCACTATTATATAGTCTTTTAAAGAAAAGAAATATGACTAGAGCATTGCACTTTTAGTAGATACAGAAAACTCTGGTTTATGGATGATAAAAAGGCAGGTAACATAAATCCTTCTGGTTATAGTGTTTCTGGAGATAGAAATAGTAGGATCCTTCAAAACATTGGGCCTACAAAATTGGATGCAGTCTAACAGACCGAGAAAACATTTATTGGTTGACACTGACCATAAAAGCTTTTGTGAATAGAACATAAATCGTATCCATTTATGTTGGTAATTTTCTAGTGTTAATGTCAGATATTATATCATTGTTTTAATACCTAAAGCACCCTGATTTTTCTTTCCCATTTCTGCATAGCTTCCTTAAAGAAATGTGGAAAAAAAGCATTTGGGCCACAATTGCCAACTTTTCACATGATAATTTACATCAAAGAAATAATGCCTCATCCATCATGAAGATGAAGTCCCAGAGTTAAAGAAGGAAAAGAAATGGGAAACCATTCATTTTATTTGTTTTTGAACTTTTATTCACCTACTCATGACCTAATTTCTTTTTAAAGTCTTTGGCCCACTTCTTTCCAACCTGGACTTTGACTAATTTACATAATTATCTGGCTCACTAACACATTCACAGAAAGATTCCATGGCTAATAAATAATAGAGTCTGAAGTGAATTCAGGTCTTCTCTAATTCAACATTCCATAACCCACCATCCTCTATTTCTCTCCTTCTTTCCTTCTTCTCTCTCTTCCTTCCTTTTTCCTTCCTTCCTTTCATCTTTCCTTCTTTCTTCCTTTCTTTTCTTCTCTCCTTCCTTCTCTTTTTCCTTCCTCCTTTTCTTTCTTTTCATTCTTCCTTCCTTCTTTATTTTTCTTCTTCCTTCTTACTTTCCTTCCTTTCTTCTATCTCTCTTCTATCCTATTTGTCTCCTTTTAATTATTTTTTAAAATTTTATTGACATTATTTTTCTTATATCACTATCACTTTTCTGTCACCTTCCCCTTTCATCCAACAGAGAACTTTCCCTTATTTAAAAAAAACACACACAATTAATCAATACATTGACCATGTTTGATAATCTACATCTCAATCTTATAACCATAATCTATTGTCTCTCTGAGTTAAAGGGCAGGAGGCATACTTCAAATGATCCTGCTATCCTACCACAACACCTCTCACTAAAAATACTTATCCATTTTGTATTATCTCTATAATCCTCAGTCTCTTCAAATATGAGAAGCAATACTGGGAAAGGATGTACCACTAGCTCAATTTTCAAAATGTTTTATTTTTCTAGAATGAAGCATTGGCATAATAACTAGCATTAAATAATAACTGAAGGTACAATAACTGGTTATTTATGTAGTACCTAAATGCTTTGTTGACATTATCTCATGAGATTTTCACAAGTATTTCAAGATAAGTTCAACAGATCACATTTCCCTCAGTTTACAAATGGGGAAACTGAAGTCCAATGAGGTTTTGATTTGCCATGATCACACTGCTTATAAGTGTCAGAGGCATGATTCAAACTCAGGCAATAAGTGATTACAACTCATGAATATGAGTATGTTAGTAAGGCTGCTGAACATAACCATTGAAAGAGAACATTATAGTCATTTCCAGATAAGGAGAGTATATGTGTATATATTATATATGTATTGTGTCTACACACACACACACACACACACACACACACACACACACACTTCTTTTCATTAATAATAAACAGATTTCTTGCTTACTGGTATTAAATAAGAATCCCTAGATCAAAAGCACTTTATGATTCGGACCCCTACATTTTTAGATTTATATAAAAGGATTTTTATCTAGATTGAATTTCACTCATAAATGATTCCTGTGATTCAAATTCAGATTCTTGGAAGTAAATGAATAAAATAAGAAGTTTCATAATAAGTTCAAACATTTCCACAATTCAGTCTGAGTTTAGAAAGTTAATTTTCTCTGAGAACTTATAAAGACCTGAGGAAACTTGGCAAGCAGAAAGTGAGGAGCTGGGATTAAATAGCTTTCTACAAAATGCAGGTGCTAGAATCCAAAAAAAAATATATATATATATATATATGTATATAAACTCTAAGCCCCTACAAATACTGAATAGGAGTGAACCTCACACAGTTCCTGTTTTGCCAGCTTCCTCCCATTGGTGAACCAGAGTTTGGAGAAAAGCCTGCCTTTGTCACTGATTACAGTGAGAAAGCTCCAATCTGCTCTTGAAATCCTTCAGTGAGCAGATGTTTAATTTGAACATCTTAACTTCCTGTTCTCTCTTTTTGGAAGAGCTCCAGGGCTGCTGAATGCCCTGATGCAGCCCATCCACACGCCTGAGTCCTTCGTACATTTCTCCAAACAAGTGAGATTTTAATTTCAAGATTTCAAGCTGCATTCCTTCATCAGGAAATCGAATGTGCTGCAATTTCCTTTCCCTGTTGCCAGAAAGCCCTTGCTATGAGGAGCCTCATCCCCTTCATCATGCAATCACAGCTCATTTCCCCTTTAGTTTGTTCTTGATTCCCTCTTGCCTCCCAAGTGTACAGCGATAACATCTTAGCTTTCCTTTCTCCTCAGCTGTCTGCTTTGCAAGCCAAGGTCCATTATCTCAAGTTCCTCAGTGATCTTCGATTATATGGGGGTCGTGTGTTCAAGGCAACATTAGTGGTAAATTTTTTTCTTGACTTTATAAAAAGCCTCTGTGTTCTGTACACCATCATTACTGAAGTCTTCCTACATGAGGCTCATTCTGATGTCAGAAGCATATCAGTGAAGGTTCTTTCCTAGAATTCATTTCTAACCTATTTTGCTGCAGTCTGACAATATCAGAAAAAATGTTGAACTAGATAATACCAGCTGCAAACTGCCCTAGAAAAATTTACAGAGCCAGGAAAAGGGGGAGTGGATTCTAACAATGGCCTCCATTCAAATAACTAAGGCAGCAACAGCTTCTATGTTTAAAAAAATCCTTATTAGCTAAATATGCTAATGATTCATATATTCTACCATATATTGTGATGTGACGTGTTAACATTTATTTACTGAATAATTCATAATATGTTCTAGCCTCAGCATAGTCATAACCTTGGTTTCTCATCTAACTGAAGGAATTAGTAAAGCAGCACAGAAACATTTTGTAAGCAAAAGTTATCTTATTTTTTTAAAATTATAGTTCTTCCAAAGGCTGACTGTTTTTATGTTCCTAATACAGCAGGCAGAAAAACGCTCAGAAGTGACTTTGCTGGTTGGACCCAGGTATGGAATAAGCCATGTGATAAACACCAAAACCAACTTAGTAGCTCTTTTGGCTGATTTCAGCCATGTCAACAGGATTGAGATGTTTGCAGAAGATGAAGGCTCCATTCGTGTGGAACTCCATGTATTAGATGTGAAAGTAAGTTTCCTAGTTCTTGCCACCAGATGGTACAACCTTGCTTTATACAAGATGATTGAACAATAGATGAATAGTTATATAAACCAAGGGAAACAATGGATAGATACGTCACTGGACATAGAATTAGGAAGAGTTGACTTCAAATAATTATTCAGAAGCTGATTAACCATAACCCTAAGCAAGTCATTTAATCTCTCTAAGATTTGGTCTCCTCACCTGTCAAATAAAGAAGCTGGATTCAATAGCCACTAAAGTGACTTCCAGTTTCATGATCCTTTTGGCATATGTCAGAAAGAGAGACAGACAGAGAGACAAAATATATATATATATATATATATATATATATATATATATATACATATATGTATATATATATATATATATAGAGAGAGAGAGAGAGAGAGAGAGAGAGATCTTGACTATACGCACACACACACACACACACACACACACACACACACACACACGGCTGTTATTTTTCCATCATGTTCAACTTTCCATGACTCCATTTGGGGTTTTCTTGGCAAAGATACTAGAGTGGTTCACCATTCCCTCCTTTAGATCAATTTAAAGATGAGAAAACTGAAGCAAACAGCATTAAGTGACTTGCCCAGAATCATCCAGCTAATAAGTATCTGAGGCCAAATTTGAACTTATGAAACTATGTCTTCCTAACTCCAGGCCCAGCAACTCAATGTCATTTCCTAGAGGGCAGAATTTGTTTCATTTTTGTCTTTGTGCCTGGACCAGTGTCAGATATATAGTAGATGTTTAATAAATGTACATTGATTGATTAACTAATTGATGACTATATTAATGATGTTTTCAAAGTTCAAAGCAAATGGACCCCAGAAAGTCTCAGAGGGGCTGGATAAGATAGCAGGAAGACCAAGAAATGAGCCTCCTCTCCTCCTAAATATCTATTTGATATTGATCAAATCCCTTAACTTTTTCATTTCATTTTTTATAAGAAGGTTGGATGAGTTCTAAAAGTCTAATTCATGAGACCTATTCCTGCACAAAGTAGGTGCTTGGTTTGTTAAACTTAATTGAACCAAGCCACTTGTGCTTTTAAACCAGGTTAAAGCTGGAGGGAATGTTTTCTTCTATTTAATCTTCTTTCTTGGCATTCAATGCCTTCTTATTCAGCTTCATCTAGATGAGCTAAGGGATAATTCTTGAGTCTTGCCAGTTGCAAGCCTAAATTAATTATATTTGATCTTTACAACAACCTTGTAAGGAAAACAATCTCAGCTTTGTTATCTGCATGTTGCATAAGAAATTGAGGATTAAGTGGCTGGCTCAAGATCATAAGCCAGATCTGAATTTAGATTTTCTGCTTCTCAGTTCAGGGCTTTCCCCACTATATCACTGACTGTGGATGTCATTAATATGGAGGAGGAGAGAAAGCAGAGGGGATGGAGGTGTAATAACTCCATGATATAATATGGGGATATGATATGGGGAAATAAATAAATAAAAGAAACAAACCCTTTCCCCCAAATCATATGTTGAATAGATCACCAAAGGTAAGTTAATCTCTCTTTGTCTCACCACACACACACACACACACACACACACACACGCATACACACGCAAATATACTTTTTGGGGAGGATGGGGGAGGAATACAGGAAAAGAATCTGGTCTAGGTCTGTGATTTCTGAGTACAGAAAATTGCCAGGATTCAATATATGCCAATCAACAAGAGAATTGTTTAGGGAACTTATAGATTAATTGACTTGTTTGTAGCCATAGAAATAGCATAAATACTGAATCTAAGCTTTTGGAACTTCAAGACTAGCTCTCCCTATCTGCCATGACATGCTGATTCCCTGTGTAGATTTAGTATCCTAACTTGAACTAATGTTTATGCTGAGAAGAATTAGTAGGCCCAAGTGATAGAGACTTAACCAAGAGAGAAGTCCCTACAATGACCCTTCAAGGTGAGAATTGAGGAGAAGAGAAAACCTATGAGTGGCTTTTAAATAGTGATTAGGGAATAGGAAGAAGCTTCAGAGGAGGAAGAGATAGAGATAGAATTCACAACCAGAAACATCTAACAGTAGGAAGAACTTAGGGGAAAATGATTGGGAGGTTTTGTTTCAAAACCAAATACTCCAGTGGATAGGTGACACCATCAATTTGGATGCTCCCTCCAATAGTGTAAATCCCAACCTATCCATATGTGTGTCCATCTTCCCTAAGTTCAGTAACAATTTTTCTATTAAATTCAGTGAAATCATCAAGTCAAGATCTCTATGTAGAGAATAAGTTAAATGAAAAGTCATGGAAGTAGAATTACAGTCCAGACAGAAAGAATTATGCTTTCTCAGGGACCACAGAAAATATAAAAACTAGTTCAGAGAAATTGATCTTTAACCAGCTCTCAGTCCAGAAATCCAGAATCGAATTCCAAGGTGTTAATGAAGTATTAAACTAACAAGGATAAGTTTGTCATGATTCTTTTAGGAGATGTGAGTACTTTTCTCTGAGTGAATCACAAGAAACAATCTCATTGGCTAATAGAAGAATCCCCCTCCTCAATGACCTTAAGAGGCAGTCAATTTATGAAAAGGATATTTGGATTCAGAAGAAATGCATATAATTTCATGTTCTTTTTTTTTATTGAACAAAAATATTTTTGGATTTTGATTACTCCCTAATGCTCCATCAGCTAATAACAAGTCTTCTTCAGGAGTCATAAAAAGGATTTCAGGATAATAAGAAGTACCTGATGATAACTGAAAGCATAAGGATGAAAGGAATCTGCGTTTAATTTTTTTAATTCTTCAGCAGATAGTCAGAGGGAAGTTAGTCTCTTCTAGCCTTCCATATTGACCATAGTGTCTAGGACCAATTTGTCAAGGAAGCTACATCCCATTCAGCCCTTGGAGAGTTCTTTGATGCAAGAGCATTCAAGTATCGATATGATATATACTCTCAAGATAGGTATGAATACAGAAAGGCAATCACTCAAGGGAATAAATAGCTTTGCGACTCCTGGCAGCAGAGAAGAGAGTCAAATGTAGACTTGAGAGCCCTGCCAAATTATGGAGAAAAGCACAGTCTGGAATTCTCACCTAAACAACACTCTTAGTAGAGATGTCATATTCAAATGGAGATGCATGAGAACTCTTATGAAGACAATATGGATCTGAAGTATCAGGAGTTGCTTTCACCTTATTTATATCCTATACTTGTGTTTCATTACCATTGTATTCTAAATTTATGGAGTGGGAAGTGGAGGTGATATTTTGTAGCTACTGTTTTTAGTAAATGTCTTTGTTAAGAGTTAATTGCATCTACTGTTTATTAATAGGAAGCATCTCATTTACGGCTTACAAACTATAATGTAAGGGTAACAGTCTCACAGGGTTACTCCTAGAAATGGAAGTAACACTGGTCCCTGGGGAATCAAGCCAGAAAGTGAGAGCAACTTGGGAGAGTTCAAAAAAGAAATCCTACACTACTATTAGCATTAAGTCAAGAGTATAAATATAGATTGGGAAGTAGAATGAGATACTGTTGATACCACTGATGACATTCCAAGTTGAAGTAAGTAAATTGCTGTTTTCAATTATCTACTTGAATATCAGTATATATCTTATGTGTGTTATATAAACTGTTGTATGTGTTATATAAGTGCAGGGGTTTTTTTTTTTTTGTGTGTGTGTGTGTGTGTGTGTACACACACACACATATGCATACCTATTATGTATAATATATATTATATATATGTATGTAAATGTATTTTTTTTGCTGTGTGTTTCTTATTGTAAAGGAAGTTCCTAGAGGATATGAGCAAGTTATATATATTATCTCAAACATATCTAGTCATTCAAAAACTACTGAGCAGCATCCAGTCCCTTCACTACCAAAATGGAAGGAAAACACCTTTTTCGTTCTTCCTCATTTTTCCTTTATCTTTGGCCCCATGTTGCTTTCTTTCATCTAGTATCACTAAATCTAGAAACATCTTGCAAACATTTTTGTCAAAACCTATTGCTTTTAACCTCAGTGCCTTTACACTTTATTTTAAAATATGTTATCATCCTTAACTTTGTGACCTCATTTCTTTTTTGACTTCTCAGTGTTTTTCAACTGATTTTTACAACTTTCTAACACTGATTTTTCACTCTGATCCTAAAACTTTATTTTCTTGATATTTTAATTGGGTCCTAGTGTCTGCTAACCAACTCCTTGGAATTGTCAGCTTCTTTGATACCATACTTTGAAGTGAAAATCAAAATACTTCTTTTTCAAAACAACTGTATTTGATTTTGCTGCAGTATTTGATTGTTTTTTTAAACAGGATTCATAAAATAAAACTTTCCATTTTCTAGAATTTTAAATGAATTCACAATTTGCAGGTTCTTCAAAGACTATCTCCTGAATTTGAACTTATTCATGTGTTGTTCTTCACTGAAGCATTTGAAAAACAAAACAAAAAACCTTTCATGGATACTTCATAAACACAGATGTCTAGAAGCTGACATTTCAGTAAAGTGTTTTAAAAGGGACAACCTTTAACCAAAATTTTTTCTTGTTTTTAGCCTATTATTCTGCTAATGGAACCATCAGATGCCATGAACCTTGCCTGTTTAACAGCTGGATATTATAGGCTACTAGTAGATTCCAGACGGTCAATATTTAACATGGCTAACAAGAAAAATGCAGGAAACAGAGAAACAGGTATTCTCTTAAATAAATGTAACTATCTCCTATATCTATCCCAGTTATATTAGACATTTAGACAATTATACAGATAATGAATAGCATCAGAAATCGGGAGACTTCAGTTCCAATTCTAAAACTTTATGGAATAAAGTTTCAATTTCACAGCTCTAACTAACTAGCTACATGACCGTGAGTTAAAGACTTAAATTCTGTCAGCCTCAATTTCTTCATCTGTAAAATGAGGTGCTTTCACTACCTTCCTCCTAGGACTGTTATGGGCAAAATAACTTGTAAACTTTTAAAAATATCTATAGATAAAGCAGCTATTATGATGGCTGGAGAAATCAAACCTACTCCTCCCCAAAGATAAAATATCATATGAAGATTTAACATAGATAGCTATTAACACTTAACCAGACTAATGAAAAAGAAAGAAAAAATCATAAGAACTACTTCCCTCCTACACTGTGACACTCTAATGATATAATACTTGCCCCAAAAAGAATTTTATTGATTTGAATATAAACTATAAATCCATAAGTAATGTGGTACCATTTGTTCTTGAAATCAAGAACCACTGTGTGAGAGTGACAGCAATAAGCTTGCAGTAAGAAGACTAGATATAACACTAGGTCTACTACTAATTGTGAAACCCTGGGAAAAATCAGTTATCCTCTCTGTTTCTGTACTTTCCCATCTGTAAAATGGGAGCAATAATATTTGTACCACCTATGTCATAAGTTATTACAAAAGTGCTTTATATACTTTAAATTTATATCTAAATATAGTTATTATTTTTAGCATGTTAGAAGTAAAAAAATGAATCAAACTACTAATTGTCTGTGTATCAAAGTATTTTTCAATATATAAATATTCCATAAATAAATTATGACATTAGAGAAGAAAGACCTATTAGGTTTATTAATTAGTCAGTTCCAGAGATAGCTCAGAATATCTCAAGGAAATCTCCATTACTGAAGGAGTTAATGCAAACCAATTTCCAGCAAGTGTCTTGAACTTGACATCAATGTTAGCTCTTTTCCTTGGATCTCCTCTCAATGTCTTCCGTACTTCCTGGTACAAAGGAATATGATGGTGGGTAACAGGATCTTCCCACTCTCCCCAGCAGTTACTTGCTCTGTGGGAAGAAGCAGTGGCACCTGAGTAAATCAGTTATCTGGATAACTCCAAGTATCCCTCACTTCACAGGCCAGGAAACCCCTAGAATTAGTGTTGCTGTTTTTTATAAACCTTGAAAATTAACTAATGACCCTTGTCCATGACTTCCAGGTACCAATTTGATGCTTCATTTTTCATCTCATTTGTTTGGCTGGATTATTAGACCCCTGATAGTGTTTAGGAGGTGAAGGGGAAAGGGGAGAATAGTATAACCATGTTTTTAAATTATTGTTGTTTCCTGTGATGATGATATCTAATTTTTATGTAGCACCTACTATGTGCCAAACATCATGCTAAATCCTTTACAATTTGAGCCTCACACAATCCTGAAAGATAAGTATTATTATTATCCCCTATTTTTACAGATGTGAAAATGTAGGCAAACAGCCTGCTCAATGCTACACAGCTAATGTCTATGTTTATATTTGAACTCAGGTCTTTCTGACTCCAGATCTGGCACTATATCCATTGTACTACCTAGCTATCCCTGACACAACAATGTACACAATAGACATTTATTCATGTCTTCCACAGAATTTCTTTATACACATACACAATGGGCATTTAATAAAACCTTCTCCAAAACTTCCTTGTGGGTACACACAATGGTCATTTAATAAAGCCTTCCACAGAATTTTTTTTATAAACGTACGCAATGGGCACTTAATTATGCCTTCCCCAAAACTTCCTTATGAGTATACACAATAGGCATTTAATAATGTCTTCTCCAGAGCCTCTTTACAGGTGTGTACAAAAGGCATAATAATGTCTTCTCTAGAACTTACTTATAGGTGTACATAATAAGCATTTAATAATGCCTTCCCCAGAATTTCTTTTCTACCAAGAGGCCATGGGAAAGATATGTGGTCAAGGCAGAGAGACTGGGTAAAATCAACTACAGGTTAAAATAGAATAACAAACTAGTCTTAATTGCTTTTTTAATCAATAAATTTAAGAGATGTAAAATATTTTTTCTTGATTACATCGCAAATTAAAAATATGAAGCATAAGAGCAGTCAAATAGACTTCAGTGCACTGTGTATACCCTCTTTAGAAGTTTTAGGGGAAGCATGATATAATATTACTAGGCTCAGGAAGATTGTAGCTTAGCCTCAAAATTGAAACAAAATAAGGCACATAATCCATCAAATATGCTACTAAAAAACAGAAGGTAAAACAGAAGACATTCAAAGCAGAATAAGGTTACAACATTAATTCAGCTGACTATAATTGTCCTATGTCCATCATGCTGCTGATCTGCTTGTCATAAGCCTAAGGCTGGAACCAGGTAACTGGCTATAACCTGGTTTTGGTCCCTAGGGAACCAGGAAGCTACATCAACTACCTGATACATCATCCCTTTAATCCTGTTGCTCCTCTGAGTCAATGAAATCTTTAAGACCATTTCAGTAACTTTCAAGAAAAAGAACAAGTCCAAACTATTTATTGAGGCCCAGGGGCAGAAATTCCTTCTGCCAAATGTGGGCATGAGTTGCATGGAGAAAGAATATAATAAATGGTGGTGAAACTGCTTTACTAGAGCAGTAGCCATATGAATGAAATCACTAAATACCTGAAGGGAATTCCAAATGCTATTTAATAAATGCAGATAATCTTTCATTAAAAAAATAAAATAAACACATTTTCTAAACAGTAAGAACCAAAGACATTTATGTAGCATAGTGGATAAAGTGGAAAGTCTGAAGTCAGCATGATCTGAGTTCAAAAATTGCCTCTGACATTATCTAGCAATGTGCTTTGGGCAAGACATTTAACCTCTGTCTCAGTTTCCTCAACTGAAAAATAGGGATAATAATAGCATTACCTCCCAGGATTACCATGAAGACTAATTAAGATGATATTTGTAAAGCAACTAGTAGAAAGTCTGGTACATAGTAAATCCTTACTTTACAATTTTTTTCCCCTTCCTAAGCACCTACTTTGTGCATTATCAAGATTTAAAGGAAATTAGCACAAGTTAATTGATTTTTAATTAATTCAAGGATGAGATGGATAAACAGAGACAAAAAAATATACATAACTTAAAAAGAAGCCTATAGCAACAGAGGGAGGAAGAAATGAAAGAGCATTTCAAAAGTATTTGGAATGCGTGTTCATTTGTTTTTTACTTTGGCTATAAGCATCAGAGAAGATTTTCCTTGGGGGAGGGGGAGGAGGGGGAAGAGAAGGGAAGGAATCCTCCAGCACTTTAACCTAGCTCTATCAGACTTGGGATAAGATATTTTTTGTTTTTGTTTGCAAATTTCAAAGTTTTTTTTTTCTTTTGGAGTTTGTTTTTACAAATCAAGCTATTTTCCCCCCAAGAATGCTAAAACTTGCACACATGCATAAAGAAATTGCTTACATTTTAGGATTTTCCTTAGTAAAAAGGGTAGGTTTTCCATAAATGTACCCTGGAATCTAAGGCACACTCCATGTCTTAGGTCAATATCATCTTGAGAAGTAATAATCTACCTAATTTTCTTACACTGTTTCTTATAATGGGCCATAAATACCACCAGAATTTTTCATAAAATGTGTTTTGATTTTTACTTAAAATTTGAACATACAGCTATTCTTGAAGTTTTCTCCTTTGAAGGAGAAAAGCCCTAATTTTCTTAGTCTTAGAAGACAGCAGAGAGTAAAACCTTTTTCTGGAGTTGCAATATCATTTTGTAATATCATTTTAGAATACCATGACTAAAGGTTTTACAACTACATTGTGATTTTCAGGGCTATAGGCACTTAGGCATAAATAATATCCCTTTTTGGTAATTGAGGGCTCTATGATATTCCAGCAAATTCCCCTACTCCCACACTGCAGCATCATATGTGGCACATTGAGCTAGTCATATTAAAACCATGTCTTTTGAGCAAGTCAAGCTAAATCTTTAACCAAATTTTTAGCCAAAATATTTAACCTTTAATTTAATTTAATAATACAAATCTTTAACAAAAAGCTCTTTAGCTATGTCTACATGCATATATAAAATATTTGGCTAATCAAACATACATGACATTGAATAAATTTGATTAGGAAGCTTTCAACAGTCATCAGAGAAAATAGAATGTTCAATAATGTGTCTTTGTGTGGATCTTTTTTTAGGTCCTGAAACTAAAGGAAAGCATAATCTCCTTGTCTCAGATTGGAACTGTGTACCGCAAATGACCACTTTCATTGCTGATGGGGAACAAGAGCCACAAATAACATATATAGACTCAAAACATAAGAATGTTGATATTGCCGATGATACCTTATGTCCAAAAGACCACAGGCATCTGTACATAGAAAATACCTATAATACAGATGACCTTAATCATCACTTGACCAAACAAGGTGACTCCACCTGTGAAGTGGAAAGCAGGGGCCTTGCTCAGCAATCATTGCTGTCACTTTCAGGTCTAGAGACAAATAAAAAAGCACAGGATTCTCCCAGGAGTGCTAAAGTATCCTTTATTTTTGGAGAAATTGCCTTGGATGATATTAACCCCAAAAACCTTGGTTATGAAAGACTATTGGATGAGAGTCCAGAAATGCTGGAAAAGCAAAGAGCTCTTTACATGAGCAATGCCAATGATATTAAAGGTTTGGATTTCTCTCCAGATGCTGAAAGCATACAGTTTGTGACAAATTCTGTTTATGCAAACATTGGCGATGGAAAGAACTTTGAAGCTGCTGAAGGCATCGAAGAGCCTTTGCTCCATGAAATCTGTTACTCAGAAAACACAGATGATGCTGAAGATGAAGATGAAGTGAGTTGTGAGGAAGATCTTGTTGTTGGAGAAATAAATAGGCCTGCCATTCTTAACTTGTCTGGGTCCAGCGATGACATCATTGACCTCACATCCCTTCCTCCTCCTGAAGGTGATGATAATGAGGATGACTTCTTGTTACACTCCTTGAATATGGCCATTGCTGCACCTCCACCTGGCTTCAGGGACAGCTCTGATGAAGAGGATTCTCAGCACCAATCAACCCAGTTTAGGGAAGAAAAGGAACAGGCCAGCAGCCTGCAAAATGATGAAATTCCCGTGTCCCTCATTGATGCTGTTCCTACCAACTCTGAAGGAAAGTGTGAGAAGGGGCTAGATGATGCTGTAGTCTCCACTCTACAGGCCTTAGAGGCTTTAGCAGCATCAGAGGAACAGCAGACAAATGACAATTCAGGTTCTTTCATGATTGTTACATTCATTCAATGATTATCATACCATTTCATCCCTGCAAGCCATTTGCCCTTGGAAGTATTCATCCTTGTTATGTTGTATATCCTCATTGACGCATGTCCCATTTCATAGTACTGTGATGGACCTACTGTTACAGGGTCTTTTTTGTTTCTGTTTTTGTTATTGTTATTGTTGAAAGTTTTTTTTCAGTGTTTTGTTTTTGTTTTTTCTTTTTCTTTTTTCTTTTTTTTTTTTAACATGTGGCACTTTCCCCTCCCTCCCTTTCCGGAACAACTGTGCAATAAAGTCAGAATCCTTTTTTTTTTTAAGGAAAAAGAATATGTATTTTTATAAGAAATTAATCCCATTTTCTTACATGTATTCAAGTGCCTGCAATACCTTCATTAATTGGCTCTTGTTTTTTATGGTATACAGGTGTAGCAATCTTGCGAGCTTATAGTCCTGAGTCTTCTTCAGATTCAGGTAATGAAACTAATTCTTCGGAAATGACTGAGAGTTCTGAACTGGCCACAGCACAGAAGCAGTCAGAAAACTCTACTCGCATGTTCTTGGCCACTAGTGAAGGCTACCATCCCCTTGTGGAAGAACAGACGGAATTCCCCATCTCCAAAACCCCCTCGGGAAGTTTGCCTGCAAAGTCTTCCCAGGCCCTGGCTGCTCGACCAGCAGCCGAGCTACAATCCAAAGTTGTGCCTTCAAAACAGATCCTTCCCTCAGATAACATGGAGATGGAACCAGAAACCATGGAGACCAAGTCAGTCACAGACTATTTCAGCAAATTGCACATGGGGTCTATGGTGTATTCTTGCACCAGCAAAAGGAAAGGCAAGCTGGCTGATGGGGAGGGAAAACCAGCCCCTGAAGGGACGGTAGCAGGGAAAAAGCAGCAGGGACCTAAAAAAGCAGAAATGGAGGAAAATGCCAAAGGGAAATTTGGTACACTGGCATCACGAGACAGTCCACGACTAAGCACTTTTAACCTGGAGAGGACTGCCTTTCGAAAGGACAGCCAAAGATGGTATGCAGCTGCTGATGGTGGAGCAGCTGAAAAATCTGGACCAGAGTTGGAGACTGGGAAGGCCTTTCAAAGAATGTCTGGCCTTGGGACAATGGAAGCCGAGTGCAAGGATGAAGGCAATCCTGAAGGGGACAACAGTGGTGCTCCCAAACTCGGCCAAGGTGAAAGCTTTTTGCCTGACATGACTTGTGTATCCTCGGCCAAAGACATAAACCATCATGAGGATGCCGATCTGTCTGCCGATGACCATCCTTCCAAGCTTCCTGAAGCTGAGCAGGGTGTGGCTCGCCTTTGTGACTATCACTTGGCCAAGCGTATGTCATCTTTGCAAAGTGAAGGACATTTTTCTCTGCAAAGCTCCCAGTGCTCTTCAGTGGATGCTGGGTGTAGCACAGGGAGCAGTAGCACCTGCCCTACACCTGTGGAATCTCCCCTCTGTACCTCAGAAGGGAAGCACATAATTTCTGATGCCTCAGGGAAGGGTATGAGTTACATTCCTGCAGATGAGAGACCTGCTGGCCTTCCCAATCCCGGGGCCACTTTTAAGGAATTGCACCAACAGACTGATCCCATGTGTCACCGGATGACAGTGCCTGTTATGCATACAACTGTTAATGCTGAGCCACTGTTTGGCACTTTGAGAGATGGATGTCATCGGCTCCCCAAGATTAAAGAAACCACAGGTACAGCACCAGAGAAGTGATTGGTTTTGATTTCTTAGGGTATCACTAGCCAGGGGTGTGTAAAGAAAATTCACCATAAATTTGAAAATGAAAAAGTGACTTAAGGAGAGGTGCAAATGATAAAGGCAGGCAACCAATTTAAATATCAACCTTAATAATGCCTGAACCTTAATAATCTTTTAGATCACTAAATTAAAAGCCATTTTAAAATTGCATTTTCTGTTCATATTTATATTGTCTGTACACTTTTAGAATTTAATTGAAAACAGTGAATCACTTTTATGTCCAAATACTAAATGTGGGCTTTATTTTTACATAGTATGAATGACTTAGGAGTCACAAATTCAGTTCACCCTACTGTACATAAAGAACATAGTCATTTGGCCTTCTTTTCCTTGGATCTCTATTAATTATGTTATTATCAGGGAAAGAAAAAGAATGATTATTGAGATTTAGAAAGACATCACATAGTTTATTCTTTTGCCTTCTGATCAGGCTATTCCTATGGCCAAATGCCCTAGATTTTCCCAGAAAACTGCAATTTAAAATATTCTGTCCCACACTCACTATAAATTCTCAGAATGTCCCAAGAATTACTGTATTTCAGCAAATAACTGAATAAGTCAAGGCAATAAGGATTATAACAAAAATATACTTCATTTCCAAAAGGCTGTAAGTCACAAAAATAGGCTGAAGAAAACTCAGTTAGTTATGGCTCTAAAGATTATCATAAATCAAGTAACTGTAGTGTCTCTGCTATATGTAATGAAAGAACAGCAGTAGGATTGTCCTCTGACTCTCTCCAGTGACAAAAGCCCACAAATACTATCACATCTATGTGGTTATGGCAACAAAGTAAAGTTGATTGGTAATTTTAGTTTGAATTTTAGTTTGCAATCCATGATCATCCTCATTATACTTAAACCACACTAGGCACACTGGTGTACATAATGTTTTTAAAGACCTTTAGAAAAGGATTCCATAGTATCCTTTTCCAGCATCCAAAGAACATCAGTGACAGAAAGATAATCTTTATAGTTAATGTAACTCTTGCCAAATTGATATGCCTTTTCGCCAAATGAATTCACAGTAAGTGAATTTTTTCAAGAGTGTCAAAGTGCATTTCAACTAGATGAATGATCAATCTCTACATAGCATGTGTTGCCTAAAGGTATTGTTTAATCTTAGTAGTTAAATCAAATACCCACCTTTTAACAGCAACTTAATTCATGAAGCTGCCATTATCTCCTTAGAGCAGATTATGCTACTCAGTTTAATGAATAAATCAGTTGTCTTTGGATTGGCAATTTTCAATATTCCTTCATTATATCAGGCATTGATTGCCTCCATTTAAAATGTGACTCTCCCTGTGGGGATTCTTTGTGGAGCTGATCCTGAGCTCTACAAATCTATGCTCACTAGGATGAGCCTAAACAGAAAGAACTGAAGATATGAGATGGGCAAAGGATCAGTTATCTACTGTATAAAGACTAGCTAACTAAGCCTGTGGAGAATCATCACCAGAAGAGTGGCAATAAGGAGATGATTTGGGGAAAGGGAGAAGCAACTGATGAAACTGCCTACCTAAGACAGACATGAAGGCAACTTCAAAATATAGGATGGGCAAGAGATTGGGTATACATTGAATAAAGACCCAGCTACTTAAGCATGCAGGACTTCATCATCAGAAGGTTGACAACCAGATGATGATTTTTTTTGGGGGGAGGAGAGGGAATGAAGGGGGAGTAGGAAGCAACTCAAGGAACCATCCACCTAATACATCGATGGAGAGATTGTAATCTTATAAAATCACAAATTTATGGAAATGCTGGTATGATATTTATTGAGAAATAAAGTCATGCCCAGGAAGGGGCATGAATTTCCCAAAATGTGCATGAAAAGGGGTTAGGTGGCCCAGAGACACTGAGGCAGGGATGATTGTCAGGGTGATGCTTAATGATTCTCTCTGTTTTCCTACTCCCCCTAGTGTAGCTTTCACAGAGCCTGGGAAGGGAAGACGAGGAGGCATGCCTTCAGCTTGTTCTCAACATCCTAAAGCTGATTCCATCATGCTACCATCCAACATTCACTCTGAATCAAAGGTGCCAAGTCCAAATCAAGACCCTAATGATTTTCCCAAAGCGAACCAGGCCTACGGAGGGGCAATGAGTTTGTGGCCGTGTGAGCTGAGGGGAGGGAGCCTCCGAATGCCACAGAACAGAAGGGTTCTGCGACGGAGCAGCAGTGTCATTTCGGGATCCCCAGACTTGGAAACATTTCTGGAGAGAAAGAAGGCTGCTATTGGCTTGAAGTGCTCCGGCATCCCCGAGGCGGCTGAGTCCAAACCGGAAAAAAGGGTCGAAATTCCCCTAGGCAAAAAGTTAACCAAAAGTTTCTCACAAAATTCCATGCATTTAGGCCCTGAAGGGAAAGAAAAGAGGAAATCTTCAGGGGCCCACAAGGACTCCAAGCTCTATAGAACGTTACCTTTGCGGAAGCTGGAGGCCAGCAGCTGGAGATGCCGGGGACCCTTTAGTCATTGCTTCCTGAACCGAGGACAAGATGAGGATGGGGATGAAGAGGAGGAAAACGCCGAGGCCCGTCGCCGAGATTCCTACCTCTACCAACCTGAACTGCCCCGTGAGCTGCCAGAACCAGCCATCCAGTCCCTCCCCGCCGAAATCCAGAAGAAGGTAATGGTGGTGGGGGAGACCTCCAGAGTTCTCCAGGGCGGCGCGCAAGCCCCCGGCAGCCCGGCCTCGGACTCGGACTTGAACCCCTGTGAGCTGGCTTTTGAGGCACGGATCGCGAGGATCAACACCCTCAAGGAGAGCAAATACACGATGCCCAGCGGGTTCCTCGCCGCCCAAAACGATGCCAACGAGCTGCTCTGCCTGGTCCGGTCCTGTGCCGGGAAGAGAGACGAGTCGTCGCCCAGGGCAACCAAGCGCGACCTGAAGCTCTCCCAGTACAAGCAGCTGTTATCCATAGAGTCCAGACATCTGGGAAGTGCCTGCAGGAAAATGGCCATGGCGGACAAGAGCCCGGAGGAGATGCTGGCGGCCGTGACCTCCAGCTTCCAAGTGCTCTGCTGCCTGACCGAGGCCTGCCTCCGGCTGGTCAAGGTTGTGAGCTCGGAAGCACAGCGGCAGGAGATCGTGGCCAAGATTGACGAGGTGGTCATCAACTACATCTGCCTCCTGAGGGCCGCCGAGGTAGCCACCGGGAAGACGTCGGCGGATCCCAGCTTGCGACTCTTGGCCCGACACTCGACCACCATGGCTGCCATTGTAAGCACACTAACACGTTCTCTGAAGATGCTTTTAAATAAGTAGATAATCAAAGGTGTGAAAGTCACTTCATGAGCGACCTTTGCAAAGCCATACATAAACTTTTATTTATTCTCTGTACTGATGATGAATACGATGTTCTCTCTCTTCTTCTCTGTATATTTTGTTATTTTATATAAAAATAGGTATGAAAATCAAGTCACATTACTGAATATCAAACAAGTACTAATCAGATGTATTCTGTTTATAGATTTCTCTATATATATGTAAAAGAAGTATATGAAGAGAGTGGTGACTTTGACTATTTTTAATATAGTCTAAACAGGTCTATGATGTGAAATTTTAAATACTGCAGTGTCAGAAGAAAAAGAAATGTGCCCCCCCCTCCAATTCTTCCAAGTTTATACTTGGGAGCCACAACATTCATATTTAGAAGCAGGAAATTGAATCATAATGTATATAAAACAGCAGTTAATGTTTTAAAATTATAATTTTTAAGCATTGGAAATAACAAAAAAAGACATTTAAAAAACCCAAGAAGCTATTATAAATTATTAGAAAATATATAATAAATTGATTTTTGTTCATATTGCCTGGTTACTTGTTTATTTTCTAAGCACTAAAATTCCTTGGGAAAGGATGTTATTGATGTCTTCCATTATTTCTAATAGAAAATTCTATGGGGTAAGGATGGCTAGATGAATAAGAACCTGGGTACAATTTCTCAAAAAATGAATTAGAAAGGATGCGGGAAAGGACAGGAGGAAGGGAAGAAATGTTTCGACTCTATTAATTCATTTTTCTCATGCTTTTTACAAATGACATCTCAGAAGAAGACAGGTAGGTTATTGAATAATCTATGGAAGCTGCCCCTAACTCTGAACATAAGTTTTGAAATAATATGATCATTACAAAAACTGAATTATTTGATAAGGGAAAAAAGATCTGCTTTATACAAAATGTCACAACATGTGCCCTAAAGACTTAGTTGCTTTTATTTCCACCTCAATTGATGTGCTTTTTCTCAGTGAGAAATACTTCCACAAGTAGCAAATAGCATGAGTAGAAATTAATTGGTGATCATTAAGAAAAATGCAAACCCTGTAATCTGAACCATATCGCGCACCAGACCCTTTGAATGGAAGTGCAAATTAACAAAAAGTTCATTAGCTCTTTAAGTCAAAAAACTTGAATCCTGATCTATGAAATAGATAAAATTTTTATTTATTACTTGATCTTCATGGACATTATGACCACATTTTTCAAAACTATTATTTTGTGTAGAAATAGATTTGAGATTCAAGAGTCACATTTATTGAATATTAAGCAAGTACTAATCAGATGTATTATATTCATAAAATATAGTACATATTTTATAAGATACAGCTTAAGTTAGTCCATATTGTAAGTCTAATATTCTTTCAGTTCTTGGTCAATAATAACTCTACAGATCATGACTTCAATTATTTTCCTGGTATTCTTTAGTGGTCCAGATAGTTGGCACATTGGATAGCTTAGGGGCCCTGAATTCTAGAGAACCTGAGTTCAAAACTATTTCTAACCCTTAATACTTCCTGGTTGGATGACTCGAGCAAGTAATTTAACCCCAATTGTCTCAAAACAAAAACCAAAATCTAGTATTTTGTTAAAAAAAAAAAAAAAAAGGCTCATGGACTTCCTGGAAATATGGAAGAAGCAGTAGGAAACAGTAAGTGTATATTTAACTAGAAAACGGTAGTAGGTATATTAGAAGGACTAGATTTGTCAACTGCATAAATGGACACAAGATTTTTTATTTATAATTTGGCTATAATTTATTGTAATTTCTTCTATCTGTGCTAATACACTTTGAATACGAAAATTAAAAGTAATTATTAAAATTTTTCTTTGAAATTAAAAAAAAATGTATCCCATGTCTCTAAAATGTACTGATGTACTGTGCTAACTTGGTGTGGTTTGAATGGTCTCAATTCCTGCTGGTCAAGAGGTTAGTGGCAATAAGAGTTGTTAAATATCCTCTTTAAATCGGCCTCAGGTTTAGGAGTGAAAGAATTCATTCATTTATTATTTTATTAGTTATTTATTGTTGGATAGAAATCAGTTTACAAGGGACTGACTTCTATAGTGGCAGAGTTCTATTAAGGAAATGGAATTTTGGCATTGAGAATGTTTTCTCAGTAGGCAGAAGGGTCTTGTTAGCTGGGCAAGCTACCTAGGGCCATCTGCAAAGACCTTAGTTGAGGAAAGCTGTTGTATCGCGTATCTTAGTAGGGTCTGGGACAGCCAGAGCAGATCATACCAGGATTCTTGGTGGGGGGCTTCAAGAGCTGAGGTTCCCAGGCTTGGATTTTTATCAGTTTTCAGCCCTGATCTCCTATTGGAATTAACAACACTTCAAAGGGGTGCTTTTTGACCAGGATTTCTAATTGAATCAAAGGCTCTGGCATCCTGGAAAGATAACTTATCTGGGGGAGATATGCTCTCCCCAGGAAGGGCTGAGACTCTGAAAGGGATCAGAATTCAAAAAGAAATACAGTTTCTTAAAGGGACCACAACTTATAATAAAGAAAACAGTTCCCTCCTGCTTCAAATTGACACAGCTTAATTTTTCAAAATATTATTAAATTCTGAACTTTCTTTATTGGCCTAGTCAATTAAAAATGATTTTGTCTCCCAATAGCTGTCTAGGACAAAAAAGAACAATTAATGTGGAATCAGAAGTTCTGGGTTTCAAATTCCAGTTAGGCTACTTCCTACCAGCTATTTGAGAATAGCTCCTCTCCAAGCCTCAATTTCCTCATCTATAAAATTAGAGTTTGCATTAATTCATTTCTAACATCCCTTCCAGATTTACATACACTTCCTAGTTTCATAAAGTCATTATGTCATCATAAAGTATAATCTTAATTTATTTCCTACTCTGTTCTTAGGCATCTGAAATATTCAGAAAATAGTTTGAAGTCTATAGTGGTCATAGCTTATATTTATATAACACTCATCTTCCTGAAATCAAATTCAATATCAGATACTTATTGTGTGACCCTGAGCAAGTCACTTAACCCTGTTTGCTTCAGTTTCCTCATCTGTAAAATGAATTAGAGAAGGAAATATCAAACCACTCCAATCTCTTTGCCAAGAAAACCCCAAATGAGATTTAGTAATCTCATAGAGTAGGATGCTGAACAATTATGCATTTGTTCTTCTATATGCATTATGTTTATCAATAGTTAATGCAACGATTATGCCCTTTTAACAAATAATAAAATTGAGAGATTAAATGACTTGTAGCCAGTCACACAGCCAGTGAGTTTCAAGCCAATATTTGAATCTAGGTCATTTAACTCCAGGTATAGGTACACTCTCTCCACCACCAACAGCTTGACATTTTATAACCTCTTGAACTAGAGACTTATACTGTCTCATACAAGAAATAATTCTATATAACAACTAGTTGAAAACACTGAGGATGTTTGACTTAGAGAAGAAAAGAAATGGAGGAAATACAGTGGCTTTCAAATATTTGAAATGTTTCATGTGGAAATGGGATTAGACAAAAATAACCCCTAGAAGGCAGCTGAACTCAGATTAAAGGCATTGACCTATCTTGATCCCAAAGGACAATTGATGAAATACACTTTCTTCTTCTTGATATGGTAGTGCAGGGGAGCGAGGAGTAAGGAGGGAGAGTGTGGGTGCAGGTTTCTTACACTATCAGCTTCAGCAACTAAACTTTTTTACAAGGGAGAATTTTATGGGGGTAGACAATTTATTATTAGAGCTAAGATCAAAAGATAGAAATTATAGAGAGGCATTGCTTGCAATTCTGCAATTATATGTATGCAGCTGACAGATAGTTGGAGTAGTGAATAGAGTGTTGAGCTTGAATTCAGGAAAACTGGAGTTCCAGTCCTGATTCAGACCCTTAGCTAGGCAAATCACTTAACTTATCTCAGTTTTGTTACTTATAAAATGGGAATGATAATAGTAATTCCTCCCTCAGAGGGTTGTAATGAAGATCAAATAAATTTATATTTGTAATGCATTTTGTAAGCCTAAAATCTGGGCAGGAAGGAGGCAGAGCACTGGGCCTGAAATTAGAAAAACTAATCTACCTGAGTTCAAATCTGGCCTCAAATATGTATTAACTGTGTAATCCTAGCAAGTCATTGAACCCTATTTTTCACAGCTTTTTCACTTGAAAAGTCAGCTGGAGAAGGAAATAGCATACCATTCCAGAATCTTTGCTAAGAAAATGCCAAATGGGGTCACAAAAAAATTAGATACAAATGAAACAACTAAATAACAATTAAAAAAAAAAACTCTAAAACTAATTGGCAAATCTTAAAGGACAATATAAATATTATTTTTATTATTTACATCCCATCTTTGTTAATTATTAGCTTTGTGATTTTGAGCAAGTTGCTTGTAAAGGAATTTTCATACCTGAGAGTATTTTGCAAACTTAAAAACATATTAGTTATTATCAGCTTTGTTACTTATTATCACTGTGACTTTGTAAATTATATAATCTCTGATTCAATTATTATTATTATTGTTATTCACCAATGGTGTCATGATAATCTATTTGATTTTCTATAAAACCAGGAAAATTTATTAATCCACAATTTGGATTAAAAAATTGTTTTTATCCTGATTTAGAGAATATTTATTTCATTATTTTCAAGGATATCCTTTACTTAAAGTAGATTAAAAGTTTTATAATCATTCTTTAGGATTCTCTCTCTCTTCACATATGTGTATGTATGTATATACATATTATATATGTATTTCAATTAATAGTAAGTATGTCAAGTTTATTACATTTATCCATACATTGAAAGTATTTGAAGGTGCTCATCTTACTCATACTGTCGGTTTGCCTGATCTGTTAAGAAAGTATTTGCTAAGCAAAGTCCTTCTACACAGATGACTCTGGCCATGATATATTAACTAAGTTCCATTCCTGTATCTTTAAAAGTTTTTTTTTTGATATTTCTTCCTGAATATCTATTCTGAGATTTAACTCATCACAGAATCATAAACATTAAAGGTTAAAAAATAAAATCCTCAAGAAAGTGTCTCGCTCAGCCCTTTTCTTTCTTATTTGGGCAACTTCTCTGAGGCCCAAAGAAGCTAATTTTCTTCCCACAAGTTGAATCCCATTTCTTTTGACCTTTCCCTCATTGATACCACTACACACTCAGCTTGAGGAACCATTGAGTTATCTTTGATTCTTCAACTCCTCCCCCTTCACCACATACTTCTAGTGATTTACTAAGTCCCATTAATTCTTCTTTGAATAATGCTAGATTTGTATAGTGCCCTAAAGTTAATAAGATGCTTTCCTCACAATAATTGGATAATATACAAGTATGTCATTCTTGCACATACCTATTATATAACTCTATGTTTGTGTGCATACATATACACAAACTAGATAGATGAACGGATGGATTGGATGTATAGACAGATTGTTTTTCAGATAAGTAAAACAAGTCCCAGTAAGTTAAGCAACTTGTTCCTATAGAGCCTTAAAGTTAATAAAATGTTCTCTTTACAATAATTATATAAATTATAAGTATGTTATTCTTGTGCATACATTATAAACATATATATACACATTATATATATATGTATATATATATACACACACAAAAAGTAGATGGGGGGAAGAGAGAGAAAGAGAGAGACAAAGAGTGAGATTACAAGTATCATCCCCATTTTCAGATAAGCAAAATGAATCTCAATGAGGCTAAACAATTTGGTCGTGGTCACATAGCTAGTAACTATCAGAATATGAATTTAAATCCAGGTTTCTCCATCTCAAAGAGCAAAACTCTTTTCATTATGCAATGCTATTTTTAAAATCTTTGAAATTCCTCTAATATCTGTCTTTCTTCTTTATTCCCACTGTTGTCATCCTAATTCAGGTACTTATCACCCAACTTGTGATCACAGCAAGATATTCTTTTCTAAATCATCAAATTTGAGGAAAGATAGTGACAAACTGAAACACATCTAGGAAGGCAATCAGAATGATAAGTGGATTTGATACTGTCCCAAACAAAGATTGGCTGAAAGAATGGAAAATATTTGTCTTGGGGAAGAGAAGACTTAAGGGACAGATGACCTTTTGTTTCAAAAGCTGACATGGAGAAGAATCAGAGCCATGCTATCTGCTATCTTTGTGTCCTTGGTTAAGCCACTTACCCATTCTGATATTTAGTTTTTTTGTCTAGAAGGTGAAGAGTGACTAAATGGTTCTTTCTTGAAGTCTGTGATCCCATTAGGTGTTTTTGACCCTGGAGTGGTTCAACTAATTAGTGATGTCCAAAAATGAAAGAGACTGCCATGGAAGAAAGAGAGTTCCCCATCAATGGAGATCTTAAAGTAGAGCTAGGACAATAACTCTTATGGATTTCTTAGAGTATATTCTTGTTCATCTACAGGTTGGACAAGAAGACAACTCCCTTTGACTCTTAGATTGTTGGAGTATGCATACTCCTACTAAGCGTCTTACCTTATATCGTGTTCTTTTTTTCCCTAACCCATCCTGAAAACTCTGCTTAATATCCTTCAATGGTTTCCCATTAATTCCCAATTTTTTGCCCTGTAATTACAAATGTTCCACAATTTCTTTACCATTACATCTGACTACAAACCTTCTCCTGACACAATGTTGCTTCACTGTACCTTAAATGCCATACTTATTACCTTTTCTAATTCAATTCAAAAAATGTTGAAGCCTTTCATCCTTTTATTAACTATTTGTTGAAATGATCCATTGAGTGATTGATGCTATTCTCATCTCTCTACCCAATTCTTACTTTCCTTTATCTTGAAATAAACCTCTCTCATGAAGCACTGGATTACATCCATAGCTATCTCTCTGAACATTGCTGAATACCGTAACATCTGTTTGGACATATAATCACATCTTATATATTATTATTATTTAAAAGATTTGTTGTCTATGTTTCTTCTACCCAGGAGAATAGGTGTTATACCTCGTATTTTTGAATCCTCCACAGCACCTATCAGTGCTGGACATAATGTAATTATTTACATTCAAATTGAAGAAGACATTTTCCATTAATGTGGCTGCTAGAGAAGCTGCTTCCACAATGAGCTTATAGTTTCCTCTCACACCATTTATTTGCATGCAAAATCCAGTGAAATTTCTCTCCATATTACAAGACCACACAAGGTAAGGATAGCATATATAATGACTCAGCCATGCACCAGAGAATTTTGAAGGGGACTTATCTGCAAGCAAACAATGCCCTAAAGAATCTGTCCAAGGAATACTATTCCATATAGTATTCTTACATAATGAGAAATATCCAGCAGAGTTCAGGTTTCCCTTGTTGCCTTGTTGTTCCCTGTTGCAGTAAAACTGCAATAGATTTTTTTTAAAGACTGAGAAGCTATAATTTAATTTCGCTAATAGAGATTTTGGCTTTATAGATTTTATTAGCTATCTGAAATTTGGAGTTTCAAATTAGAAATGGACATATTAGTGGCCCAATATGAAAGACATCATGCAAATAAGTCTGATATTTAACAAATGTGCTAACAGACTTGACAATAAAATTATGAGTAAACCTTCATGATGAATCAACAGTAAATATCACTCAAGCATTGATATTGTCAGACTAAATTCCCTTATCAGGGTTCATTTTTCTTCTGTGAAATGATGGATAATATGTTTAATATTTTAGCTTTCTAAAAACTTATTAAATTGGGAATTATGATCCTCTTAGATTTATTCATTTGATTTTTTAAAAATCTGTTCATTGATGAATCCTAATTTTATACCCATAATGACTACTCAAAAGGTCTCATTAGAGAAATTGAATGGTAAGATCGGAACATTGCTAGCCAAGTAATGGTCTTATGTGTTTGTTCTATGGGACCTGAGGTCCAATATTTGCAGAGTTTAGATATAGTTATTAACTCTTATAATTAATCATCTCTTTTTTGGGCCCACATCTTCAAGTTCCAGTTTCAGTTACTATTCAGGCTTAAGAGAGGATGTACTGACAGGAAGATGACTTAAGTATAAAGCTATAATGTACAGATAGATTGCAACAGTACATTAGGCTTTTTGTTGTAAGTAAAAATCAAATAAATAATATAGTTATGCTAGTCTTCCAAAGAAGTAGTGACCCTCGAGCCTCAGGATCCTGGAGAAATCAGATTGTGTCAGTAAAATAACCTTTGTGAGAATCCAAATGACAATAAAAATCGAAATGATGAGCACCAACAATTGTTCAATTTGTATTTTTTTTCTTAGGAAAGATTACCTACTTTTTTTTTTGCCTGTGGTTCAATTTCATATATTTCAACACACCCGTTGTGAAAACCCTTGAAAACTGTCTATAAAATACTCAGAGTGGGTTCCTCTATATTATTCTTCTTAACTTTATAAATCTTGTTTGGGCTTTATGAGCAGAGTTTTAAATTTGACATGTCAGAATTTCATCTCAGTGGCTACATAGTCTAATGCTTATCTGAGCAAGAATCCTATATAGAATTTCTCCAACCAATTCTGTATAGCCTCAGTTAAGTAACTAAACCTCAGGAGCCTTAGTTGCTCCTTTTGTAAAATGAGGGTAAAATAACTCTATTTTTTCTCTATGCTTCGTTCCAGCACTAAATCTATGAATTGGTTATTCAGCTTCTGCTTAGGACCCCCTAGTAAGAAAGAACTATCTTCCAAGACAACCCAACTGACTTCGAAATAACTTTTCATTCTTACAATGTTTTGTTTCCTCAAATCAAATCTAAATTCACTTCTTGGCAAATTCCACTCATTCTTACATTGCTTTTTGACTCATGTAGAACAAGCCTTCTTCCACATGATAAGCCATCACACACTGAAAGAAATTTATTTATCTGACCATATATCCCAATCTACCAGTTTCACCATCTCAGCTCCTATAAATGATTCTCTCATGTTCTTTCACCAATGCTGTTGCCCCTTTACATTCTCTGGATGTAAGAGAGACATCAATGTCCTTCCAAAAATGAACACAAAAAACTAAATAGAATTTTCCATAGATAACATGTGTAAGGCAGAGTACAATGATACCATAAACTTCCTAGTTCTATACAATAGGTATTTTTTTTAACTATATATCAGAAGACCATAGCTAGGGGACACCATAGTGCATAGCACTGGGTCTGGATTCATCTTTCTGAGTTTAAATGCAGCTTCAGACACTAGCTGTGTGACCCTGGACAAGTCACTTATTCCAGTTTATCTCAGTTTCCTCATCTATAAAATAATCTGAAGAAGGAAATGGCAAACTATTACAATATCTTTGCAAAGAGAACCCCAAATGGGGTCACAAAGAGTCAGACATGACCACATGACAAAACAACAAAGATTTTATTAACTCTATTCTACAATTGAGCTTGTAATCTGTAGAGGGCTGAAATTTTTGGGTCGATGCACTGAGGTCAGGACTACCAAGCACTTGAGACTAACTACCATTTGGACAATACTCTATGGGTATGTGCTTGGAAAATGGTCCTTTCCACTATCCGTGCTGGCTCAATGATTGGTGTGTGCAGAGGATTGTAGGAGGGACTAGGAGATGGAGTAAAATGACCTAGGGTCACACTTGGGCGGTAGACGAGGGAGAAGGTGGTCATGGAGATTCTGTTTCCATCCCGTTCAATCCTGCATCTAAAGACCAAGAATAAAGATTAAGGACTTTTGCTTATCCTGACTCCAGCTGTTTCTGCTGTGTCCTTGGTTCAGGGGCGGTCATCACAGTAGTCCACATCTTTTGATTTCTTGAACACAAATATAAGGTTTTATATTTAATCCTTTAGAATTTTATATCATTAGATTTGAACCAATATCATAGCCTTTTGAGTTCTTAATGAGTCATTTTCAGTCACATATGACTCTTCGTGTCCCCATTTCAGGTTTTCTTGGCAAAGATACTGGGGTGGTTTGTCATTTCCTTCTCCAGATTATTTTACAGATGAGGAAGCTGAGGCAAACAGAGTTAAATGACTTGTCCAGGATTACATAGTACATGTCTGAGGTCAGATTTGAACTCAAGAAAATGAGTCTTCCTGACTCCAGATCAACCCGGTACTGTATCCCCTGTACCACCTGGAGACGCATGTTCTTTTTATCTCTTGTATTACCTATCCCTCCTAGCTTAAATATTGAAATAGTACAGAGCTCTGGGGGATTCTTTTAGTGACCTCCTTTCAAGCTGACAGTGAAGAATTAATTACTATTCTTATTGTTCTTGATACAACCAATTTTGAATCTAGACAACTATACAGATAATAAACAATCTGATATAAGTTGTAATTTGTAAACCATTTCTATATTAGTCATTTTGTGAAGAAAATAGGAACAAACAAAAAAAGAAAGAAAATATGTTTGTCTATATTTAGATAAAATCAGTCTTTTTTTTTTTTCATAGATGGATAGCATTTTTCATCATGAGTCCTTTGGAATTGTCTTGGATCATTGTATTGGTGAGAAATAGCTAAATCATTCACAACTCTTTGTCATGTAATATTACTGTTGCTGTGTACAATATTCTCCTGGTTCTCCTCACTTCACTTTGTGTCAGTTCATATATATCCTTCTAATTTTTCTGAAATCATTCTGCTCATTATTTCTTATAGCTCTATAATATCCCTTTGCAATCATACATAATAGTTTGTTTAGCCATTATCCAATTGATCCTCTTAATTTCTAACTCTTAGCTACCATAAAAAGAACTGCTACACTTATTTTTGTAAAAATAGGGTTTTTTTCCTTTTCCTTTTGTTAAAAAAAAATCTCTTTGGGATATAGAACTAACAGCAATATTATTGAATCAAAGGGTATATGCAGTTTTATACCCCTTTGGGCAAAGTTCCAAATTGTTCTCCAGAATGGTTGGATCAATTCACAACTTCACCAACAACTCATTAGTGGGGCCTGATCTGTTCTTGAAGAAGCCATGCTGGCTTTTGTGATCAAAAATCATTTTTTCTTATTCTATTTAATAGTACTTTCTTAAAAATTAAGCTCACAGACCTATGGTTTGCTGATTCTACTTTCTTCTTTTTTTTTTTTCAGAATTTCCAACATCTCTCATTCTAGGAGCATTACTTTTTTTTTCTTTTTAAAATCACATTTGCCAATTTTTTTCAGTACCATATAATGTAGTTGTGACTCCGATCCTTCATTTTTATCATCTTTTTTCAAAATTGTAATAGGTGTGCTTCTAAGAGTTTTTTTTTTTATTTAGATTATTTTCATTTGACTCTTCAACTCTAACAGCCTGTTAACAATCTCATATGCCAAAATTCAAGAATACCATATTTCTCTCTTATTCAGATTTTCTGACTTGCTTACAAAGAAGTTGATTTTACTTTCTCTCAATGACTGATTTTCAGTTTATATCCTTGATCATGCTTTTATTCCCTATTTTTTCCCAGACTTTTTTAAATAATGTGGTAACTTGATGTGTGCTTCACATTTTCATCTAAAGCATCCATTCTCAAAGTGTGATTTGAGGGCCCCTGAGTGTTCCCAAGATCCTTTTAGATAATCTTTAAAATTAAACTATTTTTATAATAACACTAAAATGTTTTCATTTCTAATAAAGTAAACTCTAATAGATGTAATCCACAAATAAATAAAAGTTTTTTGGCATCTTCAGTAATTTTTAAAAGAACAAAGAAATCTCAAGACAGCTAGATTGAATGGTGGATATAGTACTGTAGGCCTGGAGTTAGGAAAACTCACTTTTTGGAGTTTAAATCTGATCTCAGAACTTTACTATGTGACTCTGGATAAATCACTAACCCCTCTTTGCCTTAATTTCCTCATCTGTAAAATGAGTTAAAGAATAAAATGCCAAACTACTCCAATATCTTTGCCAAACTCTTAATGGTTTTTACAAAGAGTCAACCACAACTGAAAAATGGCTGAATAACAACAACAACAACAACAACAAAAAAAAAAAAAAAAAAAAAAAAAAAGGATCCTGAGACCAAAAAATTTGATAACTGTTCCTTTACATCAAATATTGGCAAACTACAACCCACAGGTCAAATCTGGTCTGCTGACTATTTTTGGACATACTATGAGCTAAGAATGGTTTTAAAATTGGAGATGGAAAAGAATGGAAGTAGGAAAACTGATTTTTTAAATTTTAAAACTAAGTCTTGTTGTATAAGCTAGAGAGCCATTCAGAAACAGGCAGCACTTTGCTTATGCTTTGATAGAGGGAATTAAACCTGATGTCTGAGGATCTGAGTTCAAATGCTGCTCATCACAATTATTGTTTAACCTTTAACTTCAGTTACCTCATCTAGAGTCAGAAAAACTCATCTTTCTGGGTTCAAATCTAGCCTCAAACACTTTCTAGCTCTGTGAATCTGGACAAGTTATTTAACCCTGTTTGTCTCAGCTTCCTCATCTATGAAATGAGTTGGAAAAGAGAATAACAAACTACTCCAATATTTTTTTACCAAGAAAATCCCAAATAGAGTTAGAAAGCATCAGCTACAGCTGAAAATGACCCAACAGCAAAAACAATAGCAAAAACTCCTCAAAGGCAAGGGTGCTATTATTATTCCCATTTAAGAGAAAAGAGGAAAAGAAGAAGGAGAAAATAAATAATTATTAATTTCAATATTTTTCAAAAAAGTCAAAAACAAGATCATTGATGTTGTTAGGAGGGGCTGAACTCAAACTCAGAACCATCATCCCCAAATTTAATGCTCCTTCCAGGACAAAGTTATTCAGGATGTACACAGAAGTCTGATATGGGTATTAAGTGTCTCTCCTGCCATCTAGAGTACAATCACAGCAGCATAATAACTTGCAACTAGTCTTTTGTCCTTTCACAAAGAAATCTGACATTTCAGTGTTAAAGATAAGTATTATTATTATTAGTCCATTGTAATAAATGTTTTCAAGCACCTACTACGTGCCAGGCACTATGCTAAAGCACTGTGATAAGATTTTTATCCATCATTATTACTCTTTGCCAATTAATATATCATGCCTATCTTCTCAAAAGCATTTCTACCTCATTTAATATTGACCAAATATTAGATAAAGCCTTTATTTCACCTCTTTTAAATACAGACATTTGGTGGTTGATATGCGTTTCACATAGGATCATTTGAAGACAATTTCCCATTCAAAAGGCCTGTGTAATAGACAATGAAAAAGCATAAACATAATATCCAGATTCTCTCAGAACAAGATCTAGTTCTAGGTCAAAGGAGATCTCTTCTTTTTTATTCCTTTTCTTCATTAACCCACCTTCTGGATCCCTTTCGAGATGGTTGCACATAGTTATAGATGATTATCTCTTTTTCAAAAACTGATACATTGGAATTAATGAATGGAAAAGCATTAAATACAGGCAAAGCCCTGTGCTAAGCTCTGAAGATACTAATAGAAAGTCAGAATTAATATCTATTTTCAAAAAGTTCACATTCTTATAGGGGAAACAGGACACATAGAAGGTTTTGACAATGGAAATGGGATGGCCCTGTGAGTGATTCATATTCTACGATATGTAATTATATAGCACTATATATGTGCTTGTGGATAAGCAAGAGGAATGGAGTAACCCAGTCTGATGCTCCAGATCTTTTCAAATTTCAATATGATTTCATTCATTAGAATTGTAATTAAGGTACAACAATTGGGACTTTATCCCAAGGGATCAAAATCTAAAAGGTGCTAATAACTCTTCAACTCCTTTAGTAGCATAGAAATAACTAAAGGTAGCAATTAATTAGCAAGACTAATTTTTAAATTTATAGTTTTAAATTTATTTTAAGAATATTAAAATGATCATTGGATTACATGAATAATTATATTAAATACAGTCCTCTAGACTATTGCTCTAGCCTCTCAATAAGTTTTCTTACTTCCATTCTTTTCCATCTCCAATCTTCTACACAACAATCAAAATGATATTTCTCAAAATAATTTTGTGAGTTACTAAGGTAAGTATAATTTTATAGATGCATATATGTAAATTTTCAATAATATTTTATTTTTTCAAATATATGTAAAGATAGTTTTCAGCTTTCATTTTTGTAAGACTTTGTGTAAGAATTTGTGTTCCAAATTTTCCCCCTCCTCCAAACAGTAAGTTAAATATGTGCAAAAGGGGAAAAAAATGAGAAATAAAAAAGCAAACAAACAAAAAATTAAAATACTGTCTCAATCCACATTCAGTCTCTATAGTTCTCTCTCTGCATATGGATAGCACTTTCCATCACATTTACTGAAATTGCCTTGAATCAACCTCACTGTTGAAAATAGCCAAGTCCATCACAGTTGATCATCACATAATGTTATTGTTACTGTGTACAATATTCTCTTGGGTCTGCTCACTTGATTCAGCATCAATTTTATGTAGATTCTTCCAGGTTTTTCTGAAGTCAGCCTGTTCATCATTTCTTATAGAACATTATTCCATTATATATACATACCATAACTTATTCTTTAATTCCCCAGTTAATGGGCAAGCACTCACTTTTCAGTTCCTTGCCACACCAAAAAAGGCTTCTATAAACATTTTTGCACACGTGGGTCCTTTTCCCTCTTTTGTGATCTCTTTGAGAGACAAAATCAGTAGTACACGGCTGGATCAAAGGGTATGCACAGTTTTATAGCCCTTTGGGTACAGTTCCAAATTGTTCCCTAGAATGGCTGGATCAGTTCACAACTTCACCAACAATGTATTAGTATCCAAGTTTTCCCACATCCCCTCCAATATTTATCATTATCTTTTTCTGTCATCTTAGCCAATCTGAGAGGTGTGAAGTGGTACCTCAGAGTTGGCAAGATTTGATTAATTATAATCAAAAAAAAAACTACCAATTTATCTCTTTCTTTGTTACACCAAATCTCAAATGAGTTCCTTCCTTGCTCAGCCATACTCCACTCCCTTCCTTGATCCCATCAGCAACCTCCTAGCAGTGACTTTGAAAGGTCTAGGGATCTTTACCTCCATGAAACTTTGTGTCTCAAAGTTTCTCCCCTTTCCAAAATTGAATTTATCTTTAAAATCTGATTTTGGTGTTCATTTCAAATTTCTTTTCAGCATATTTTGCCAGGCCTGCCCTAAGTGCCAAAATTCCCAATTATAGCTCTGACACTCAAAGTCATATTCTGGCATTAATTCAATAAAGAGCAGTCTCATTCTTAGCCTTCCCACCTGCTTTTAACCCCAATATACCACAGACCTAAGCCTGATCATGACCTTAACTTAACCAAATTGTATTCTTCTTTGATCTAAGATATAATACAAACTCTAACTATATGTCAGGTTCAGGAAGGCTCTAAAGTAGGAGAAAAATCTGGATTCACTTTCTGCTGCCTCATACCCCCAGTGTATTCCCTTCCCAAGTCCAAAATAAACCACAAGCATTTGGGTTAATATAGAGTGACCATATGCTCCTTTCTTTTAATAGATAATACTTATACTTGTTTATATATGCCAAAAGAACAGATTGCTGTACAGCATCTATGCTCATTTCAAGACCCTTAAAACAACAACAATATGGCAATAATTATGTAATAAGTTTAAATGTAAATAATAGCAGCTAGCATTTATATGGCACTCAAAGATTTGCAAAGTTCTTTACAAATGTAATCCCATTTTATCCTCATAACAACTCTAGCAAGTAGTTAATAATATTAACCCCATTTACATAAGAGGAAACTGAGACAAGAAGAAATTAAATGATTTGTCCAGAGTTACATAGCTAGGAAGTATCTGAGGCTGGATTTAAATTCAACTCTTCCTAACTCCAGATCTAGTAGCTGCCCTTTAATAGACTTGTAAGTATAGCTACTTTCTACATAACCAATAGCATATGTTGAAAAAAAATTTTAAGTTCTCCTTTAAGCAATTCCTCAACCAGATGCAGGGCAGCTAGATTGGGCAGTAGAGAGAGCACTGGCTCTGGAGTCAACTGGACCTGAATTCAAATCCAGCCTTTTTATTCATTATTATATTATAATAATATTATATATATATATATATATATTATAAAATTAGCAGCCTTGAGGGGGGATCCTTTCCAATTTAACTTAAAACAACATAAAACTTAAAACAATTTCATGCTCAGATCACTGTCATAAAAATTTGAAAGAGGGAGTTTATATACCAGAAGTTCGGAGATATAAGTGATCTCAGAATCTCTCCTCCTTTCTTACTTTGCAAATGATAAAACAGAAAATCAAGAAAGTATCAAAATATAGGAGCTTCTTCATAAAGGCTTGATGATTGATGAAATGACTTGCCCAGAGTCATATAGCTAGCAATGCCCAAAGGTAGAATTTGAACCTGGATCTTCCGATTTTAGAATCAAGTTTCTGTTCCACTCTACTTTTCCATGTTGCCACTGACATTAGTAACATTACCTCTTCATTGAATGGTTATTTGAGACTCAGAGCTTCAGAAACTTATTCCCCATTTCATATGATTAATTAATAGCAAGAAGAAGAGCTAGGAAGAAGAGCTGTCTTTGACAGATGGGAGCCAGAATACTCCCTTGGTACCCTTGTGATGTCAGAAGAAAGTGAGGAAAACTCTCAGCATATTGGATAAACCCCACTCCCTGCTCTGTGATGAACTTCAGAATCACACAGGATGAACAAGAATGCATTGTGTGGCAATCTATATCGTGGAAGGAGCTAGGTGGTGTGATGCATGAGAGCACCAGAGCTGGAGCTGGGAAAATCTGAGTTCAAATTTGCCTTCAGACACTTATAGTGGATGGGGTGTGAACCTGGACAAATCAGTTAATCTTTGCCTTCCTCAGTTTCCTCAATTGTCAAATGGGACTAATAATAGCAAATACCTTAAAGTCTTATTGTGAGGAATTTGTAAAGCATTTAGTATACTATCTGGCATGTAAGTAGGTGCATAATAAATACTTATTTCCTTCCTATATTATTGCAGGGAATTTCTGAATTAATAGCTTAGAACCAGATAAGACTATTTATTTCTACTAATACCTACAAACCTTCAAATGGATATTATGAACATTTAATTTAAAAGACAGATGAGCTGAAATATTTTCATTTGACTTTTAAATCATCCAGAATCAGAGCCTACAGTACTATAATTAACATCCAAAGATAATAAAGGACATTTCAATAGCACTCATGGACGCACTTTCTCTGTTTCTTTCTGACTCCATCCTTCTCTCTTTCCCTGCCCCTTTTTCTCCCTATTTCTCTGTCTCTCTCCTACTCTGGCTATCTCTGTCTCTCTCCACCCCCACTCCCACCTCTACATGGGTGCACATATGGCACACATTCATATGCATACACATACATATATACACATACTCACATGTACCAAGTAATATTTCTACAACAGCTTGTCAAACTGTAGGGCCAGTGACACCAATAATTATGAGATACTGACCTGCATGCAAGCAGACTTATTAGTGCTACATTCTTAAACTGTCAGGATAGTTTCATCTCAGAATTTGACTTTTCCATTTTACTTCCTTAGGGGCTAATTGATCATTTCAGAGCAAAATTAGAGTTCAGAAACATAATGGTAGCTGACTTACTATAGCTTCTGTTTTGACCAATGTCTAGAGGAACCTTCACTGATATCATAGGGACTTCCCACAATCTTCCATGGAAAGAGACAGGTTTTAAAGAGATTGTCTCTGTTAAGAGTCCTCAGATATCATCATGCCTTAGAATATCCTGAAAGCTTTCTTGGGCTTTACATGTTCCAGATAACAGCTCTATTAAAAAATTATATTGCTGGAGTTTGTCATTTGACAGATGCTAAGATAGATAAAGAATTGGAAAAATATAGAGAGCAAAGAAAAGAATGACTATTTATATAGATCAAGTAACAATCAGAACTGAATGGAAGGATCAACTAAGGGGCATAGTGGATAGAGAACCACACTTGGAGTCAGGAGGACCTAAGTTCAAATTCAGCCTCAACATTAGCTGTGTGACCCTAGGCAAGTCACTTAATCCAGATTGCCTATTAAAAAAAGAAAATAAAAGAAAGAAATGAATGGGAGAAAGAATGAAAAAAGCAGCTAGATGATAGACTGGCTCTAGTCAGGAGAAACTGAGTTCAAATCCAACCTCAGACATGTAACACTTACTAGCTGTGTGGTTCTGGGCAAGTCACTTATCCCCAATTGCCCTTCAAAAGAAAATCCCAATGAAGAATGGGAGAAAGAAGTTTGAATGAAAAGTAGGGAAAGTGCTCCTGTTGATATCTGATGATTTCCATTCTGGCAAGTAATCCCTCCATGCTTTTGCTTCTCCCATTGCTTCTGTTCATCTGGCATATTCCTTTCCCTTAATTATCATGCCATACTCTCTAGTATTAGATGAGACCTTAGAGATGATCTAACTGAAACTACTCATTTTACAGATAAGGAAAAAGGGGTCCAAAAGGTCGTGTCAGGCAATGACATGACTGAGATTGTTAAAATGCCACCTGTCTACTGTCATAGCTCAAATGCATCCTCTTTTATGAAACTTTCCTGAAACTATCCAGATGGAAGTTCACTCTCCATCCCTAGAGCTTACAACATTTTATTGATTCCATATCATCTTCCCTGTAATTTTTATTCCTCAAGCAACTTTACCCAAGAACCATTAAAGGGTTCCCTCATGTCATAGCATGCCTTTTAAACTAGCCAACATTGAGTTATTAAAATGAGACAAAAAGACTAGTTGATATTACTATGGAAAATGGAAGGCTTGTTTGACTTCTGTCTGCTTCTTGGTTTCACCCTATTTCTGAGTCTCCTAACAATCAAAATACCTTACCTAACTCATCAATCATTGTATTTCTTTTTTTAGAAGTGGGATTGGACCATTACTGGCAATAAACAGTTCTGTTTCAGCATCAAGGTTTTTAGATAGCTTCCAGATATTCCAATGTGGTAGAAACCTCCATTTAGCTTAACTTTATGGCTGGCTGTGAATAATAATGTGAATAATAAATGTGTTCTTAATTTTTTTTTACTTTGATACACATTAACAGAGTTCTTATCTGGGCAACAGGATGAAATGACCACTTTATTTTCTGGCTTATTAAGGAAGAGTTACAATTCAGGAAGAAGATTGCAACTTGAAAGCAGAAAAATTCTTTATTATTGAAAAGGATGAAAATCTCACCATTTATGCTTCTATGAATGAATAATCATTTATAGAAGCCTATACTTTAGGATTATTCTTGTATTACACAGTACTAATGCTGTGAATTGGACTTGGAAATGAAATGTCATTCTAATTGCAACCTCTAATCATGCAAAAGTATCACTAAATCACACATAAAAATGTCTTAAGTAAAATAACATAATGAAAGAATAACTATGAAGCCGACAGGAAATTTCCAACCTGTCACTTAGAAAATTCCAAGGAAAGGGCAAAAAGGGAAAGTCAAAAATTCAAGACAAGCAAGCAGATAGGAAGAATATTTATTAAACTGTATCATTCATTGCTGCCATGGTATATACCAGGCGTTCACAAACTACAATTCAAAGGTCAAATCTGACTTCTTCCTATTTTGGTGCTGCTGATCAGCTAAAGAATGGTTTTTACATTTTTAAATACAAGAAAACTTTATTTTAAACCATTCTTAGGTCACAGGTGGAGGATCAGATTCAACCTATGGATCAGAGATTGCCAATAGCTGATATGTGCTACTTCCTGGTAAATAATATTTATTGAAGGAATTTTAGTTAATAACAGCATGACACAGTGGGAAAGAACTTTGATTTGATGTCAGAAGGTAAGAGTTTATATCTCATATTCAGCATTTATGAGCTATGTCTCTGACATGTCTGTTTCCTGAAATTTAAAATGATGGTAATAATACTTAGTATCTGCCTAACACACTAAATTAACAGATATATGAGTTGTTCAGGGAAGACTAGTATTTTGGGTGTGAAGATTTACTTCTCATTGATATTCTAGCCTAAAACTACAACCTCTTTCATTTATTCAATTTACTCTTTATCCATATTGTGACCTTCAGTGTCTTGATCAATTTCTAGTCTGAGGTATGTACACACACAATATTGGTATACATCTAGAGTAGGGTAGAACTGTTCTGTTATCATATTATATTCTAAATTATAGATATTTCTGTAAAACCTCACCTCCTCTATTAGATTATAATTTCCTGAAGGATTGAAACCATGTTTAATAACTGTTTGTGTCTTCCAGAGTGCCTAATCCTCTGCCTTACATGTGGTAGACACTCAATGAATATGTTTTTTTTTCCCTAATGAAGGAAAGAAATCCATATACAAATAAGGAGGAAATCCTTAAAATTAAGGGAAGTAATTGTTTTAATGTGCGAGGTTTAATGCTCTTTCTGCATCACTGAAGATGACCACTCACTCACACAAAAAAGAATAAAACTAAAACTTCTAAAAGAATTGAAGCTAGTTTCTTCTAAGTATCTCTTATTTCTTTCTCTAAACCTTTCTATACTCCCACTATAATCTGTTCTCAGAAGAAAAAAAGAAGGGATATGAAACCATCATCAAAACTTTAGCCATGTTTTCTTCTTGTTTTAGTCTTCCTTCAAAAAGCCAACAGCTACACAATAGTGATTTTAGTTTCATTTTTTTTTCTTTTTACTGATTCTGCCTCTTTTTATAAAGTAGTGCTCAATGCCAACTGTTGGGCTTCTTCCAAACCAAGAATGATGGGTGTATCTGAGCAAAAGAATATAAAATATTAGAATATGGTACCGAAATGTTGAGAAATATTACCTAACAATGAATTTTATCATACAGTTGAAGTTCCACAAGAAACTAGTAGGAATTCTGTAACTTAAGACATTTAGAATGATTTTAAGAAAGAGTATAAGAAATGAATAACCCTATCCTAGCAGAGGAATAGACTATACTATGTAACTTGTTTCTTACAATGGACAATGTCCAAAATTTAGCACAAGGCCACAGCTATCAAAGAGAATAACTAACACTTTTTTATATTTTTTTATCTCCATTATTTTCTTGGAAACACATCAGTGCCAGAGAAGACATCTTTCTCCACCATCCAAAGATAAATAAAATTTTGTGCTCCATGGAGATTATTTTTCTCTGGATATTTTCCTGTATTATAGTTCTTTGTTTCCCTTTAAGGCAAGATTGAATACTAGTTTACCTAAGTAAAAACAGAGAGCAAATTTTTATATTGGTAGTGGTGATGGTGCTAGTAGTGGTAGTAGTAACAGTAGTATAATCTAATCCCTCAAAAACTCAACATGTTCTCTCCTATAGGAGGGAAAATCTGTCTTGATCATACTTCTATTTCTCACTTGATTTCAGTGGGTAAAGAGGTATAAAAATTTATTGAGGAAAGAATCTGCTTTCCACTGACTCTAGGGTCATTAGAACTCTGCTAGGATGCCTAAACTTATAATACCATAATATAGCTCCATCTGGCTCTTCTTCCTTCTCCTCACTTGAGCTGCTACCTAGCCCATATACACTATCTCCAATGAACTATTACACTTTTGTCTATTCTCTTCTTCAAGTATCCTGCCTCTAAAACATCTGCTATCTTACACTATGAGCAAAGTTCTGACCTAAACAGAAGTTTTCTTTCTCATTAAGCACATTATCAAAGCAGTAATAGTTTCTTCCCACACTTTATTTGATAAAAATCTTTCTCTCCATATATTAAATATTACTATCTTCATTTGTTCTATTACTCATAGAGAAAAGCAACTATAAATAATTCCTTCTTGGAAGAGATAGTAATGAAAAATTTCACTTCTTTCTCCTCGCTTCCTTTTTTCAGGAATAAGCAACCAGGGCAATAGAAATAAAGTGTTGAAGGGTAAAAAGAGATCAGGATTAAGTAGAGGTCCTTTCTATTAAGCCACGGTATTTTTAATATCCATGCTCTCTTTAGCATATAAGCTTTAATAGGAGAAAATGATAATCTAAAGATAAATTTCCAGATCTTCCTTTCTTACAGAAACACCACAAAGACCAGAAAGGATGGATTGGTGCTACAGTATAGCTAAATCCAACCAATGCAATTCTTCACATTTAAAGGCAGGATAGTAGCTACTGAGCCAGAAGCAGTTACTTGCTCTGGCTTCTTTTAACATCCTTTCAGTGACTCAAATGCCATTTCGAAGATTAAGTAACCCAATATCAATTATTTCTTAATTATTTATTTTTAATTAATAGCGTAATAGGACCATTTTTCAACACATACCTTGAAATTCAAGAACTAAGCTATGATCCAGGATTGAAATCCAAGGTTTCACATATTGTTAAATCTAGGCTTTCATGAGTTTTTCCCTGAACAACAATGTGAATGTCAATACAGAGGGCAAGATGTTTACACATTTATATTCACTATAGCTCTTCCTAAAGACTTTACAAGTGCCCATAGTTTTAGCAAACCTGTCTAGAACTTTATGCTAGTCATGGAAGGAATTCTGCATCTAAAAAAAAATCATTCCAGCTATTTCTTCTCTCCTTTTGCCTCAATAGAAAATTCAGTGATATTTAGTCATCTTCTTTACATAGAGGAAAGATGTAATTTTCACTATAATGTAACCCTGTAAACTATAGCATAGAGGATAATTATAACAGGTATTCTTTCCTTGGAATAATAATATGATTGGGAGTCGAGTTTCTGATTAAGAACTTTATATAGGAGTGGTTAAGTGGTACAATGGATAGAGCACCAGCTCTGAAGTCAGAATTATGGCTAAAGACAGTTCTGCACCATGAACAGTTGAGAATGAGTTAAGTATATAGGTTTTGTATAAGGGACTTAACGAGAAAGGGAGTTAGCTTACTGTCAAAAGTAATAGACTGGCTGTTATTGTGGATCCTTGTAGCAGTATTAGTTATTTTTGGAGAATGACTCAGATGCAGGTGAGCCTCCAAGGTTCAGGAAGGACATGGCTGCACTGTCAGGTTTCCTGTGAGCTTTCCCTAAAGTAGGCATTTCTCTGAGTATTTCCCTTGGTAGATTCACCCTTGGGAGTCAGCTGAGGGAATCTAATGCTTATTTGTCTGCCCACCCCCTTGGCATTTTGTGTGCTATGGCAGTGATACCTCCAATTTGGCTGTGATGATATAAACAAAAATCTCCCAGCCAGAGGTTTCCTACTAAGTTATCAGAAAATGAAGCCAACTGAAAATGAAGCAGGAATTTTCCATCTGGATATAGTCAACACATTAGATTATTTTCCTGTGTGGTACTTATCTGTTACATGATTGGGATGTTTTTAGGGATAAAAGGAGGAATGACTTGAAAGTGATCATAAGTTTTTAGGAAAACATTTATAAAACATTTTTTTAAAAAATATATGTGCAAAGTGAAAGATAAATTGAAAAGTGGTACAGGAGTAGAAAAAGAAAAAGGCCATTTGGTCATCTTGCATTTAGTGCTCATGATAAGTATTTGGTCCCCTCAAAAACACCATGAAAATAATTGTAGTTTAGGGACAAACATGTTTTGAAGGATGAGAAACTAGAAGAACTGTATAATTTCTAAGATCCTTCCAGTTAAATCAGTATATACTTTGATACTTGATGAATTCAAAGTAAGAATAGGCATTAAGAAGGAAGGAAAAAATGTGTTGGAAAATATGGTTGAATAATAATAAAATAAGAGAGATCAAATACTTGCAGATCACACAGCAGTCATATGTCTATATATCAGGAATGTTTGCTTTGTTTCCTTTGAGCAAAGAAGTGAGGGTTCCTGGATGTAACAATCATCAAACAATGTTTAAAACTGGTATTGAATATATCAAATGTACAGAAAATTAATAATTATTGGCATAACTATTGCAAACATTAAAATAAATGCAAAATTAGAAAATTAAAATAAGAAAAAGGCATGACATGAAATTAATATTTGACCTATTAAGCAAACTTTTGATGCTGGAAAATAGGAACCAAATAGAAAAATAAACATTAGCACCAATTATAAGTTTTCAATCGACATTTAACCAATGTGAATCAGCGTCCACAATGAGGAGATCATAAGAGCTTAGAATCTTCATCAGCTATCTGTACCTGATCTAAAATTATATTATAAAGCAGCAGTCACCAAAACCATTTGGTATTGGCTAAGAAATAGATTAATTGATTAGTGGAATAGGTTAGGTTCACAAGAGAGAATAGTCAACTATAGCAATCTAGTGTTTGACAAACCCAAAGATCCTAACTTTTGGGATAAGAATTCATTATTTAATAAAAACTGCTGGGATAACTGGAAATTAGTATGGCAGAAATTAGGCATGGATCCACACTTCACACCGTATACCAAGATAAGATCGAAATGGGTCCATGATCTAGGCATAAAGAAGAGATTATAAATAAATTAGAGGAACATAGGATAGTTTATCTTTCAGACTTGTGGAGAAGAAAGAAATTTGTGACCAAAGATGAACTAGAAACCATTACTGATCACAAAATAGAAAATTTTGATTATATCAAATTAAAAATCCTTTGTACAAACAAAACTAATGCAAACAAGATTAGAAGGGAAGCAACAAACTGGGAAAACATCTTCACAGTTAAAGGTTCTGATAAAGGCCTCATTTCCAAAATATATAGAGAATTGACTCAAATTTATAAGAAACCAAGCCATTCTCCAATTGATAAATGGTCAAAGATATGAACAGACAATTTTCAGAGGATGAAATTGAAACTATTACCACTCATATGAAAGAGTGTTCCAAATCATTATTGATCAGAGAAATGCAAATTAAGACAACTCTGAGATACCACTACACACCTGTCAGATTGGCTAAGATGACAGGAAAAAATAATGATGAATGTTGGAGGGGATGCGGGAAAACGGGGACATTGATGCATTGTTGGTGGAGTTGTGAACGAATCCAACCATTCTGGAGAGCAATCTGGAATTATGCCCAAAAACTTATCAAACTGTGCATACCCTTTGATCCAGCAGTGTTTCTATTGGGCTTATATCCCAAAGAAATACTAAAGAAGGGAAAGGGACCTGTATGTGCCAAAATATTTGTGGCAGCCCTGTTTGTAGTGGCTAGAAACTGGAAAATGAATGGATGCCCATCAATTGGAGAATGGCTGGGTAAATTGTGGTATATGAATGTTATGGAATATTATTGTTCTGTAAGAAATGACCAGCAGGATGAATACAGAGAGGCTTGGAGAGACTTACATGAACTGATGCTAAGTGAGATGAGCAGAACCAGGAGATCATTATACACTTCAACAACAATACTGTATGAGGATGTATTCTGAGGGAAGTGGATTTCTTTGACAAAGAGACCTAAGTCAGCTTCAATTGATAAATGATGGACAGAAGCAGCTACACCCAAAGAAAGGACACTGGGCAATGAATGTAAACTATTTGCATTTTTGTTTTTCTTCCAGGGTTATTTTTACCTTCTGAATCCAATTCTCCCTGTGCAACAAGAGAACTGTGTCGGTTCTGCAAACATATATTGTATCTAGGATATACTGCGACATATTTAACATATATAGGACTGCTTGCCATCTAGGGGAGGGGGTGAAGGAAGGGAGGGGAAAAATCGGAATAGAATAAAGTGTAAGGGATAATGTGTAAAAAAATTACCCAGGCATGGGTTCTGTCAATAAAAAGTTATTATAAAATTTTTTTAAAATCTTCAACAGCTATCAAAGATAACAAGGAGGAAGAGTAAAGCGGAGGAAGAAGAGAAGAAGGAGGAGAAGAAAGAGGAAAAAGAAGAGGAAGAAAAGAAAGCAGAGGAGGAGGAGACAGAGGAAGAGAAGGAGGAGGAGGAGGTAGAGGAAAAAGAGAAGGAGGAGAAGGACAAAGAAAGAAGAGGAGGAGGAGGAAGGAGGAGGAGGGGGATGAAGAGGGAAAACAAAAGGGGGAGAAAGAGAGGGAGGAGGAAGGGGAGAAAAAGAAGAAAGGAGGAGAAAGAGAAAGTGGTTGTGGCTATACATGCTTGGTCTCCCTATGCATATAGGAACTTTAAGTTTATCATCATGTTCTAAAGAGAATTTCAAATGTGATTAGGAATTCAACTACTACTTGTAGAGCAAGCAACCAGGATGTTAAAGCAGTATTGACACTGTTATTTAAACATTTAAATTTGGCATTTAAAAAGATGGTTGGAGAATATAGAAGACAAAAAAACTTCTAGGAAATACAAAATACAAAAAAAGGGGGGGCTTTGGTCTTTCAAGACAGATAGTTTTGGTAAGGAAAAGCACATGCATACACATGATCTTGCCTGAGAATTTCTCCACTTCAAAAATAGCGGCAAAGCAGTTGCGGTGAAATGATGAAGTATCTCATGGGCCAAAAGCCAAGGGGTAAGGAATATATTTACAATACATAGCAATTAATTTGATCCTTGCCCATCATTTGTATGATGAATTATGTGGATTGTGAAAGTCCAGGAGGAAAATAAAAGGATTGATAATTGATTCTGTATCAATCTTGAACTCTTCCCCATTGTGAGGATAAAGGATTAAATAAGTTGCTGAGGAAATAGAAATCCACTTTGCAAAGAAAAGCCCAAATAGGGTCACAAAAAATTAGACACAACTGAAAAATGACTTAACAAAGACAAAAAAAGACTTAACAAAAAAATGCCTCATTTGTTCATGTAGAGTGAAAGACTATTGTTTTGCCTGCTCAGGCTTAGTCTGTTTAGAGTTCTTTGCATTTTTTTTCTGTTGTTAGAAATTAAACTTGTCTTATATTCTAATGACTTAATAGTTTAAAATCTTGCATGAGGAGCAAGGATCCTTTGCCTTTCCTTACCTAGATACATACTAACTTCTCATGTTCCCAAGGGAAACACTAAAACCCTGGGTAAGGACAAGATGAACCAATGAACTGCCAGGAATATTTATTAGAGCTTATGCTGGCTTCCCAAGGAAAATTCCTTCTTCCAACATCTGTAATTGTCCTTTTATAGAATGTTCAGTTATTCATTTTTTGATTTCTTGATTATGTTTTAATTGGATACCTTTTTAGACCTTTAATGGAATGTGTGAGAGAGATGATCTCTTCAATAACCTTTCAAATTACCCTCTTAGCCAGAAATCTGAATTATAAATTTTAACTGATTTTTTTGTCCTTTGCTTTTTTCCTTCACACATACTTCTGTATTCTCCACAGACACTGAAACTGATTTAAAGTATAAGATCTAGAAATTTTACAGTTACCATAGTTTGGGTTGAGTTCTGCACTCACTTTGAGATTCAACAACCTCAAGAGCAACCTTGAAAGTCATAAACAATATGCAGGATAATAGGAAGGGGGAGAAAACTTTCACTCCTTTCTTTATGTAGTGGCTACAGGAGGTATAGCTACAAGCCCCTTATCTGAGAGAGCCATTCACTTTCCTGCAACCTCTCCTTCATAGTCTCCTTGAGACTCATCCCTTCACTGAGTGAGGATGCCAGTGAAATGCCTAGCATTAAAAAGTTCTGCCTGTACTAACCTCATAATTTCTGGCAATCATCTTATTATTTCATCAAAGAAGTATAGCTTTTACATATTTAATTTTTTTTTCCTTTTTGATAGATTGAAAGATATTTCCTCAAGGTCAAGAAAATAACTTTTTTATTCTCCAAATGATCAGAAGCTATAATTTGCTTTTGGGAATGCTAAAAAAAAATTATAGAAAGTCAATGGTCTAAAGCATAGCTCAGTAAGTTATAACAATTCACAAATATTAATGTTCCTAGGCATGCTTTGGGTCCTAGGGAGGCAAGGGATAGAGTTCCAGAGGTAGGTAGAAAGACTCATTCATCTTCCTAAATTTAATCTCATCTCAGTCACTTATCAACTGTTAAATCCTAGGCAAGAAACTTAATCTTGTTTGCCTCAGTTTCTTCATCTGTAAAATGAACTAGAAAAGAAAACAGCAAACCATTTCTTTGCAAAGAAAAGCCCAAATAGGATTACAAAGAATCAGACACAACTGAAAAATGACTAAACAAAGGCATGCCTAGTTTGTTCGTATACCATAAAGTACCAACATTTATCTATAATGATTTTTTTTCTATTTTCATCAAAAGCTTTAATAAAGACTCAGAACTTCAGGGAACAGAGTGATACAGTTTAAAATTATTTGAAAAATAAGAATCATGAAGTACCTATATTCCTATACCTCTATTTGCATAGGTACTTAATCATGTAAAATACTCTTAAGTATTAGATTTTAAATATATTTAGTCTTCTGAGCTTGCTGATTTTTAATAATGTTTTTGCTGAAATAAAATAGATTGACCAATTGAAATGATGAATTTTAGATATCTAATAATTTAATAAGGAAAAAGTTGCAGACTATTTCATTAAAGTTATATACATTAACAGAAACAATTTTCCGGCTACCAGATTGCATCATTCTCATTAAAAATGAGAAAAAAAAAACTTCTTGTCATAGATTCCTTCTGAGAGGCAGAGTGGATAGAGAGTTGGCCTTAGAGCCAAGGAAGATCCAAGTTCAAGAACTGTTTTTGAAATGCATTGTTTATGTGATCCTGAGATGAGTTCCTTAATCTCTCAGTACCCTTGGTAACTCTAAGACTAGGAGCAATAGGAGTTTCCTCACCCTGATGTTATAGTTATTAAGTCATTTTTAGTTGTGTCCAGTTCTTCATGACCCCATTTGGAGAGTTTGGCTTTTTATTATTATTTTTTTTTTTTGGCAGAGATACTAAATGGTTTCCCATTTCCTTCTCCAGTCCATTTTATAGATGAGGAACATGAAATAAATGGGGTCAAGTGACTTGCCCACCCTAGAGTTCCCCAAACCAATGAAATTATAAATTCAGTTTCTATCATTTTATTCTGTCAAGTGCTTAAAAGTAATTAGACTCAAGAGTCTCTAAAGGCTTCTCTGACTTTATCGTATGGCTTCATTAAAATTGAAAAGCCTGGCATATTCTAAAACTCCATAACTGCTCATTCAGGAGACCTTCATTTCAAATTGATGCAATTCACTGTTCTGCACCAATATGTACTCTCTGTCCCAGAAATGACTAATTTTTATTGAGTATCAGAAAGCAGAGTACCATTTATAAAAGAGCATTGCACTGGGAGCCAAGGAGGCAGCCCTTACTGCACAGTTAAATAGTACTGAATAATGTGGATTCCATGCTTTTTACTGTCTGACAGACTAGTTTGATTCATGAAGAGGGTAAGCCTTCCAAGTGAGGAAGGGAAAGAAAAAGAAATTGAGTCAGATGGAGTACAGTAGAGTTCAGTGTTTACTTACCAAAACTATTCTACAGATTAGCAAAATTGCTAAATTCCTTCCATGATATGCAACTTCATTTTTTAAAATAGTATTTTATTTCCTCCCTCACTATATGTCAACACAATTTTTAACTTTCCATTTTACAAGATTTGATTCCAAATTTTTCTCCCTCCTTTTTTCCCTCCTCTTTTCCTAAAAAGGTAGACAATTTGATATGTTATACATGTACTAGCATATAAAACCTATTTCCATATAAGCAACAATTGTGAAAGGAATAGATCAAAAGATAAAAACATGGAAAAGAATAAAATAAGTTTAAAAAATAGTATGCCTAAATGTGCATTTAGAACCCATTAGTTCTTTATCTGGATGTGGATAGCATTTTCCTTTGTGAGTCCTTTGTACTTGTCTCTGATCAAGACTTGGATTCTGCAACCTCATTTTGACCCCTTTCAAAAGCTCATGGAGTAGATAGTAGGAGTTGGGGGTTAAGAAGAAAGTTGTACTACCCAAAGGGTGATAAAGCTGTGCACATTGATCTTTAGATCCAGCAGTGCTACTACTGGGTCTGTATCCCAAAGAAATAATGAAAGAGGGAAAAAGATCTACATGTGTCAAACTGTAGCAGCTCTTTGTGTAGTGGCAAGGTACTAGAAATTGAAGAGATGCCCATCATCTAACTAATAAGTTATAGTATATGAATGTAATGAAATACTTTTGTTGTAAAAGTCTGAAAAGACTTATATGAGCTGATGCTGGGTGAAATGAGCAGAACCAGAACATAATTCACAGTAACAGCAAGATTATATGATGATCAACTGTGATAGAATAACTCTTCTCAGCAATTTCAATAAACTTTGGATGGAAAATGTCATGTGCATCCAAAGAAAGAACTATGGAAACTGAATAAGAATTGAAGTATACTATTTTCATCTTTCTTTTTCTTTTCTTTTGTTTTTTTCTTCTTCTGGTTTTTTGTTCTGATTTTTCTTTTCCAAGGAAAAAGTTTCCATATGGAATTTTCATATGGAAATATATGTTTTTTAAAATATAGACATATAACCTAAAAAATAATTTAACTTAATTTTTTAAAAAAGAAGAGAGCTGGGAATGAAACAAGGGGAACAAATGAGGGGGAAAAGAGAGGAATCAGCCATTTAAGTTTAATCCTTTTTTCAAAAATTCTCTCTAGGTACACTTTGGAGATTTATACATAAATATAATTATACTCATTGATTCACCTTCCCTCCCAAATCTAAAAAGTTATTATATGACATTAACCATAGCAACAGTCACAGAGTATACTGTTGTAGGAAGATCTTGACATATTTTTATAATTTGTCAAATGCTATGAAATGGTATGTTTACTCATAATGGTTTATATTTTTTTCTAGAGATAATGTGCTAATACAGTTTATTGAATGGGGAAAGGCATAACATGGTCAGAACTATGTTTTAGAAAGATTAATTTGACACTGAATGAAGGATAGATTGGAATGGGGAGAGATTTGAACAAACAGCAGATTATTACAATAATGAGGTGATGAGAGGTGATTAGAGCCTAACTCAAAATAATGTTTCCTGAGATTTCCAGTTTTCTGTATCTTGCCAGTTTTGCAACATTTTAATGGCACCAGATCTAGTGCTTCTTCCCAAGGAAATTTGATCTTCAACTATCAGCTCGGACACTTGCCTTCTCTGTGAAACCTTCTGTGATCTTTCCATTTGTTAGTGTTCTGCTATCCCACCTTCCTCAAATTTCCATGTATTTTCTTTTCTTTGTCTTTGTATTCCTCCTTTAGAACATAAGCCTTTTGAAAGCAGTAATTATTTACAGATTTTTTTTCATTTATATCCCTATGATATAACAGAGTACTTGTCTCATCAGAAACATTTCACAAAGGCTTAAAATATTAAATTGAATTGAATTGCAAGGGGCAAAAATCAGCAAATTTTGAAGGAAAAAATACCTTGTAAAATTATTTTCCACATGACTAATAAGACAAAATACTAAAAAATTCTGCAGTTTATTTAATTCTGTGTAAATATATTCTATGTAGTTTGGGAAATAAACTGAACTATGAATCCTTTAAAACAAAGACAGGATCAAAATGAAATTTCTCTTCTGTCCTTTCTTTGTTTCCTCCTTTAATCTCCTATTTTTGTTTGTCTTGAAGAGCATAAGAGCAGCAATTAAAAGTGAAGAAAGCTCAGCAAAGGAGGATGCCATTGGTAAATGAGGGACACTTGGTAACATTGCTGTAGAACAAATAGCTTTTGTAAAGAATTTTCAAGGCTGAATCAAAATTCTAATTCTTACTTTAAACTTTCTTTTGATTCTTTCCATTGCTTTCTCTTTCCTGATACAAAAGCAAGACATCACACTGTGATTAGAGCTATCTGTTGCATATGGAGGATGAAGAATTGACTCCTCAGGACCCCAAGTTTTGTGGTATTCCTGATGTTGCCAAATCTATATAATGCCTTCATAAAGGGAAGTGAGGAAAGAGTAACATTATTAGTTACACAATAAGTATTTATTAATGCTTACCATGTAATTAAAGGCATTAAAAAGCCATCTGTATCCAGAGAAAAAACAATGGAGACTAAATATGGATCAAAGCATAGTATTTTCATCTTCTGTTGTTGTTGTTTGTTTGTTTATTGGGTCTTTTCCCTTTGTCATGATCCCTTTTGATCTGATTTTCTTGTGCAGGATGACAAATATAAAAATATGTTTAGAAGTGTACTTGTTTAACTTATAACACATTGTTTGCTATCTTGAGGGAGAGGGGCAAAGAGAGGGAGTAAAATTTGAAACACGAGGTTTTGCAAAGGTAAATGTTGAAAAATCTCTTTACATATATTTGGAAAAACAGAACACTATTTTTAAAAAATGCTTACCATGTGCCAGTCACTGTGCTGAACATTGACGAGATTCTTTTGTTAATCTTTTTCTTTTTAATGTCAAGGGCCTTTTTGACAATATGGCAAAGTCTATGCATACTTCAGAATAATGTTTTTCTGTCTACAAAAATAATATACATAGAACTATAAAAGAAATCAATTATGTTGAAATACTGTTATCAAATAGCTAGGTGCTACTACGGATAGAGTGCCAAGTCTGAAGTCAGGAAGACTCATTTTCCTGAGTTCAAATCTGCCCTCAAACACTTATTAGTTGTGTGACTCTGGACAAATCACTTAATCTGTTTGCTTCAGTTTCTTCGGCTGCAAAATGAGCTAGAGAAGAAAATGTTAAATCATTCCAGCATCTTTGTCAAGAAAAACCCAAATGGGGTCATGGAGTTGGACACAATTGAAATGACTGAATAACAACACAATAACAAATAATTATCGTATATATAAATATTTATATTTAAAAGTTCATGAATCCAAGATTAAAAGATTTGAAATTTAGAAAAGATCAGAGACCCAGAATACATGCCATCAGCCAGAAAAATTGTTATCCTATTGAGGACAACTAGGTATAGTTGTCTGGCTTAGAGGTCAGCTGGGCTGAAAGAATATTGACTCTGTAGTAAAAAAATAGAGATTCAGCTTTAACTTCTGATATCAATTACCTCTGTGACTTTCAGCAAATCATTGGGGTTTCCAAGGCTCAGTTACTTCATCTGAAAAATGAGGACATTATACTATATAGTTCTTCTAGTTCTGGTTATATAATTTTATAAATTTCCCATCAGCCCAAAACAAATGAGCAAAACTCCTACCCATCTTGTGCCTTGCATTCCCCCTTTAAATTTCCCTTTGATTCTATTTTACACCTATTGAATACTATTTAATAGATGATGCACAGAATAAAATTGTCTCTAACTTCTTTCTCTCCAATTTTTTCGACATGTCCCAAAACTTGCACCCCTAGAAAATGATGTCACCCTCCCATAAGAACAATAACTTTGTTCTAACTTCTCATTGACTGATGCTTGGAAAGAAGATTATCACAGAAAGCTACAGGAAGCAACACTTAGAATAGAAGCATGCAATGACTATAAGCAATATGACTCTCTAGGGGAGATTGCTGACTAACCAGTGAACAGTAAATGAATTTTTTAACTTACCAAACTTAATAAAACATAGAATTATTGCTTGAGTAACTGTTTTTTACAGTTGTTCTTTATCACCAGTTTTATTAAAAGACATTTTCTCATGGGTTTCGGTTTTAGGGGAAATATATATACTTTTCAAAACAAACTGTTAATAGTCTCCCTTAATCATTAGCTTTTTCCTGAAGTTTATTTTTGGAATTTTAAAAGAAAATCCTAATTCTCAAATATAAGTTGCCTAGTTAAAAGAATAATTAAATCATATTTTCTTGAGATTCATTAAAAAGTGAAGCTCCAAAGTCCTGTGCATGTTTACTGAGATCATCCCTGAGTGGATAGAGTCTAATGCTCAAAGAGCAGTGGGGTAGTGTGGCAAAAAGCCACTTGGGGGAAACAGAGAACTCCAGGTAGGACAAGCAATTTTCTAAAGCCCAAAGTCAGTTCAAAGGCAGAAAAGAGCCAAACAATCTGAACAGTGTGAAAAAAAGAAAGATTTTTTTAAGGGTTTGTTTTATTATCATAATTACAGGATCTGATGAACAAGTTCAAGGTCAATAGAAGACATAATATTCAACTAATCACAGAATCAAAATCAAAGAAAACTCAGAAAGTTGGCAAATTTGGGTCAAGGTTATAAGAAAATGAGCATTTCAGGACAAGTCCTGTACTCCATTCTCTTTTAAAGCATATGTGCGCTCCCAATGAGCAATTGCACAATTGGATAGAGCTCTGACCCTAAAGTCAGAAAAACTATGCATTCAAATCCTACCCCAAACACTAGCTATGTGATCCTGAACAAGTCACTTCACCCTATTTGCCTCAGTTTCTCCATCTGTAAAATGTGACTGTCAGACTTTACATAATTTAGGTAAAATACCTTTCAAATATCTCTCATTATAGACAATGGAAGTACAATCATATAGTAGGGAAAGGTGATACATTAATGTTTGTACATCTTAATTCATCTCAGTATTTAGTCTTTGTCCATTGACAGCAATAAATCTAATAACAATTGAGAAAAGAAATATTTTCACTAATAATTCCACTGTCTCATGTCATTCTGTAGCATAATAGAAATATCATAAGGAGTGCATGCTTTCCAAGAATCATATTCTTGCTCCCATTCTACTTTACTATATTATCTCATTTAATCCTCAAAAAAGCCTGAGAGATATGTATCATTATCCATATTTTGCAGTTGAAGAAATTGAAGCAAATAGAGATTAGGTGGCTTGTCCAGAGTAATCCAAGCTGGATTTGAACTCGGGGCTCTGTCAATTGTGTCACCTGGCAAACAAGAGTTACATTCTAATAAGAGAGTAAGAATAAAACTATAATAAGATGATACCAAAGAATATAAATGGACCATTGTGAATAAACTGAATTCAATTTTTTCAGCATAAAAATTCAAGTTTTAGCCCATCCTTACCATTCAAGTCTGTCCTCATCCTGATCTTTGTTTCTTTTGCTCTCTCAACTCTGAGAGCTACCTACCCAACTCTGGTAGGAGCCGAACTAAAAGCAAGCAGGAATAGTGAATGATTTTTACATTTTGATTTTTAAAAAAGCCAGGCCATCCTATCATAATGGTGAACACTTTTAATGAGTATATCAAGTAATCCTTTAGTAAGTGCCTTTACTGATAGTCTAAGGATGTTTAGGCAAAGATTGTGATTGCATCTATCATGAAAAGTTATATAATTTTTAACAAATATATAGAAATTACCTTGTTGGAGGAGATTCTTTCAGACTGTATTTTGCACTATCTCCAAAGAGAAATTGCTTTTTTTTTCTCTCATGTCTGTTTGCAAATGACATTTTGCTGATTGCATTGAATCCTGGAAATCTCTAGGGTTTTCAGTTCAATCAATGGTTGCTCAAAAGAGCAAGACCTAGAAAGTGTAAGACCCAGTAAGTCAATTTTCACAGGAAGGACCAAGTAAATGAAGAACAGTTATTTTCCAGATTATAAAATACCATTAAAAAAGCAGTCAATTTGGAATAGTCCATTAGTGTTGTTCAGTAATGTCTCAATCATGTTCAGCAATTTTTCCTCATGACCCCATGTGGGTTGGAGTGGTTGGCCATCTCCTTCTCCAGGTCATTTTATAGATGAGGAAATTAAAGTAACAAGGTTAAATGACTTGTGCAGGGTTATATAGCTAGTTGGTATCTGAGGCCAAATTTTAATTTGTCCTGACTCCAGGCCACTATATCCCTATTCCTAGACTATACCATTTAATTGCCCATCAATACCTATACCTTGTATAGGCATTGAATATGTGCAATGAGTGAGATCCAAGTGGGATAGTAGAAGGAGAGTAGATTGAATTACATTTGAAAAACATTGTACAATAGTCAATGATCCTAATTTATTCCCAGCCCAATGTCCATCTTTTTATGCTTCAATATTCACCTCATGCTACTATATGGCTATGAAATAAGGAATGCTATGACCTCATAAGCATCAAAATTATAGATGACTCAAAGGGTGTTTGAAAGAAACATGAAGTACATAAGTTCTCTGTAAGATATTAAAAATGATGACTTGCATGAAACAAATAGTCAAACTAGGTCCTGATTAGTATAAAATAGCAAATATCATGAAGTGATCACATTATTTGAATCCACACAGCATATTTCTATTGGATTGGAACCAATTACCATATTTTACATGATTATAATTTCAAATAGCACAAATTTGTATATACATGACCACTTCATGGTATTCATTACACATACATAGCAAGCATAAAAGGAGGTAAGTCAATATTGGATTAAGAGATAACTCATCCTAGTGGTTCACTAGTGTCTCTAAAAGATTAAAAAAATTAAAGGGTATCCTCCAGTGTATCAGGAAGGTTCTCTAATACAATGGTCTCAAAAGCAAGGACTATGTTGTTTTTCTGTTTGTATCTCTAATAATTAGCACAATGCCTGGAACTCAGAAGGCACTAAATAAATGTAGAATTGAATTCTTGTCTGAAAATGTTGATAAGATTCACTAACAGAAAGAAATAAGTATGAATGTAGTCTGTAAGCAATGGAAATAGTAACCACAAAAAGAGACTGCAGCTCCATTGAGGTACAATCAAAATTTTGTTGAGTTGTTTTAGTCCTGTCCAACTTTCCATGACCCCATTTTGGGGTTTTCTTGGCAAGATACTAGAGTAGTTTTACATTTTCTTCTCCGGCTCATTTTATAACTAAGGTACTGAGGCCTGCAGGATTAAGTCATTGGCCAGGGTCAGTAGTTAGTAAGTATTTGAGGCCATATTTGAATTCATGAAGATGAGTCTTCCTAATTCCAAGTCCAGTGCCTATCCACTGTGCTAATTAGCTGCACCAACAATAATAACAGCTCATATGTATATAGCATGTTAATGTTTGCATTATAGTTTACATATACAATCTCCTTTGAATCTCACAAAAAAAAAATCTGTGATTGTAGGTTCTATTATTATTCCTATTATTAAGCCTGAGAAAAGTTACAGGACTTGCCTGAAGTCACACATTAGTTTGTGTCTAAAGCAGAATTTCAAAGAAGGTTTTTCTAATTCAAAGCCTGGTAATCTATTCACTGGACCACCTAGATGCCTCTGGATATGATGATGATGATGATGATGATGATGATACTAATGTTTATATGTAAGCATGTAAATAAATGAAATAGAAAAATACTATTTTTTTTACTCTAGGATTTACACATACCTATATAGTGGATATCAGACTATTATCAAAAATATTGATGCAAATTTTTCCCTAATTAGCAATTTTCCCTCTTATTTTAGAGGTACTAGTTTTCTTAGTTCAAGAGATAGGATCTAGATTTGTGATTTCAGGAATCAAGAACAGCTGGAAAAAAGAAAATGCCTCTACTAGTACAGGCCAGCACCTCTTAATACCCAGTGAAATGTCAATCATTTGCCCCCAAACCCAGTCATTATGTGACAAAGGCTGCAATTGAATCTAGGTTTTTCTGGCTCTGAGACCTTCTGACTTTCTACTCTACAACTTACCGGTTCTTGAAAACCGTTTTAATTTTTTTGTAACTGAAATTGTCCATTTTCCTCTTTATATTCTCTTTTATCCTTGTTTTAAGAATTGCTATCCTAGTCATAGATATAAAATAAAGTATCTTCTTTATACTTTAATAATGCAATCCTTTATATATTGCATATCTATCTGATGCCTACTTTGCCAGACAAGCATTCAGAATCAAAAACTTTCCAGCTTTCCCACTAACTCTTAACCATTAGGGAATCCTTCCATACTTGATTCATGTGCTTTGATGTAGTAAATACTCTAATACTGACTTCCATTGTTTCTGTTTCTTCTTTATTTAATCCATTGCAGAGATTTACTTTTCTATTATTTTTAATCAGTACCAGAAAGCTTTGAGGATGACTGAGATAGGATGGCATTGTAGATCACAAACTGTAGTGTGCTTTCTAGAGCCCCATGTTAGGGTGCCAAAATGTACCCTCCAGACTAGCTCTCTGGAAGATTTCAGGACCACCTGGAGTTTTTGGTTTTAGAGGAGGAATGATGAGGCAGGGACCCACATGAATGGTCAAATATGGAGTCAGTTTATTTCAAGTTCTCTCAGCTTTAAGTACCTTAGTACAATTACATCACCACAGCACACTGAGCATGTGCTAACTATAAGCACACTGCTGTTATTATATAAATGCCTTTTTGCTGCAAATATCTCTGCTTCAAATAGAATATAGTTGTCATACTCTCCTCACTTCTAAGAAAGGCTGAGACACCCTCAAGGAGAGATGAGAGCCAAATCAGACATTGTCAGCAAGTTCCCTCAGGACTGAAGGGTCTTATACCTCACTGAGAGTTCCCCCACTGTCTGTGGTCCTCTACAGCAAAATCTGGAATCCAAATCCCACCACTGATATATCATAGCTATGTAATTCTGGACAAATCACTTAACCTTATTGTGCTCCAGACAATTCTCCATGACATAAATTGAAGAGAAGGTACTTACTCCCATTGGTGAAGAGAGTTACCTTACCTAGGAGTTATTTGTCCCATTGAAATCACAGGTCCACTGTCAATTCTGTAATAAAGTCAAAAGTCTAAAAGTACTATTCCACCTTTATTCTTTTTCTTTTTTCATTATTTCTTTGAAGATTCTACATTTTGTTCTTGCAAATGATGCTTATTATTTTATTAAGATCTATAAAGTTCTCCCTTGGTAGATATTTATATCAGTAAGTATGTAAATTAATTTAGGCAATATCATCATGTGGGCCCAACCATCAGCAGTATACATATATAATGCTTCAAGTATTTAAAGTTTTCTTTGCTTCTATAAAGAATATTTTATGATTATATTTGCCAAAGTTTTAACTACGTTCTGAAAAAATGACATAGATATTTTAGTCATCATAATTATTTTCATTTTATTTTAAATTTTAATTTGACATAAACTATTTCCATAACATAGTAGAATTAAAAAAAAAAAGATTGCACATGAAACTGCAAATCTATTATGTAAATTTGCTTTTCCCCTTTAAATACATAATAACATTATCATGTAATTTTCCCTTTTCTCACCCCCCCTAGAGATGGCTACCACCTAATACAAATATATGTGTGTTTGTGTGTGTGTGTGTGTGTGTGTGTGTGTGTAGAATTATTCTAAACATACTTTTATTTATTTATTAGTTCTTCCTCTAGATGAAGATTGTCTTTTTTTAATAGATTCTTGTAGTTCATCTAGGTATATATATGTGAGCGTGTGCATATGCATGTATACTTATATATAATTATATATACATATTTTATATAGTTCTTTTTAATGAAATTTCTATCATTTCCTTCTTGTTTTTGTTATTGCTATATATAGTGATATTTTTGTATTTTTTATCCTAGCTATATAAAGCTATCAATCATATAAGTGAGGATTTGGGGAGCATTTCCCTACATAGTTTTCTATGTAGATCATCATATTGACCACAAACATGGATAATTTTATTTCTTCTCTCTTGATACTTATGCTCTTAATTTATTTCTCTTGTTTTATTGCTATTACTAACATATTCCAGAATTATATTGATATATAATCAAATATATTACATATAAAAATACAATTTATAACATATCATAATATGTATTTAAATTATAAAATAGTTATCACCAGGATAATACACTATGACCAAATAAGATTTATACCAGGAATATAGGACTGATTCAATATCAATAACCAAACTAACAGAAATTATATGATTATCTCAATAGAGCAGAAAAAAAATTTGACAAAATCCAACACACATTCCTATTTTAAAAAAAAAACTAAAGATCATAGGGATAAATGGAGTTTTCCTTAAAATGATCAGTGGCATCTATTTAAAACCATCATCTAGCATCATATGTAATGGGGATAAATTAAAACCATTCCCAATAAGAATAAGATTGTCCACCATCACCATTATTATTCAATATCGTATTAGAAATGTTAGTTTTAACAATAAGAGAAGAAAATTTTAATGAATTGGAGTAGGTAATGAGGAAACCAAATTATCACTCTTTGCAGATGATATGATGTTATGCTTAGGGAATCTTAGAGAATCAACTAAAAAACTTCTAGAAACAATTCACAACTTTAGCAAAGTTGCAGGATACAAAATAAATCCACAGAAATAATTAGCATTTTTATATATTACCAACAAAGTCCAGGAATAAGCCATAAAAAGAGAAATTCTATTTAAAATAACTGTAGGTAATATAAAATATTTAGTAGTTTACTTGCCAAGGTAAAGTTGGGAACTATATGAACACAACTAAAAAAGACTTTCCACACAAATAAAGTCAGATCCAATCAATTGGAAAAATATCAGCTGCTCATGGATAGGCCAAGTGAATATAATAAAAATGACAATTCTACCAAAATTAATCTATTTATTCAGTGCCATATCAATCAAACTCCCAAGAAATTATTTTGAAGAGCTAGGAAAAATAATAACAGAAATCATCTGGAAGAATAAAAAGTCAAGAATTTCAAGGGAATTAATGGAAAAAATGCAAATGAAAGTGGCCTAGCTGTACCAGACCTAAAACAATATTATAAAGCAGCAGTCATCAAAACTATTTGCTAAGAAATAGAGTAGCTACTCAGTGGAATAGGTTAGGTATTTGTGTGTGTGTGTGTGTGTGTGTGTGTGTGTGTGTGTGTGTACAAATAAAACCAATACATTCAAGATTAGAACGGTAGGAGTAAATTGACGGGAAAATTTTACATCCAAGGTTTCTGATGAAGGCTTCATTTCTAAAATGTATAGAGAACTGACTCAAATCTATAAGAATACAAGCCATTCTCCAATTGAGAATTGGTCAAAGGATATTAACAATTTTCTGATGAAGAAATTGAAACCATTTCTAGTCATATGAAATAATGCACTAAATCATCATTGATCAAAGAAATGCAAATTAAGACAACTTTGAGATGCCACTTCACACCTCTCATATTGGCTAAGATGACAGGAAAAGATAATGATGAATGTTGGAGGGAATGTGGGGAAACTATGACACTAATATATTGTTGGTGGAGTTGTGAACTGATCCAATCATTCTGGAGAGCAATTTGGACCTATGCCCAAAAGGCTATCAAATTGTATACACAAGAAATGATCAGCAGGATGATTTCAGAAAGGCCTGGAGAGACTTAGATGAACTGATACTAAATGAAGTTAGTAGAACCAAGACAACATTGTACTATTCATCATTTCTTATAGAATAATAATATTCCATTACATTCATATAACATAACTTATTCAACCATTTCCCCAACTGATGGGAATCCACTCATTTTCTAGTTCCTTGATGCTACAAACATTTTTGCACATGTGGGTCCCTTTCCCTCCTTTATGATCTTTTTGGGATACAGGCCTAGTAGAAATGCTGCTGGATCAAAGAGCTTGATAGCCTTTGGGGCATAGTTCCAAACTGCTCTCCAGAATGGTTGGATCAATTCACAACTCTACTCAGAAAGAACATCTTTCATGGGATCAAGCCTAGGAAAGCTTAAAAGATATATATATATATATATATATATATATTATATATATATATATATATATATATATATATATATATATATTTTTTTTTTTTTTTTTTTTTTGCTGAGGCATTTGGGGTTAAGTGATTTGCCCAGAGATTACAATAAAAGATATAGTTCTACCAAAAGTTATTCAAAGATTTAAAAAAAAATGCAGTGGCCATAGGAATCCTCATGCATAAAAATATAATTACTAGAGATCTTGTCTTATTTGGTAGAGATACAGGTAAGATAAAAAGTGATGTCATTATAATGAAAATTATTTTCCTACTTTTTCCACTTTCTCTTCTTCTTGATAATAAAACTAAAAAAAATGTTTTTTAAGAGATAAATTTATATAGATCTATACATATACATAATGTAGCATGTTGATTTTGACAAAACTTACATCCCTAAAATAAGATCATTTCTTCCCCCTGCTCTCCCGAAAAATGTTGATAAGCATATAGTGAAAAACACTAATTGTAAGTTACACTTAAGGTCTACATAGACAAGATTTGCTAAGAGTATGAGGGTGAGAATGTGTGTGTATATGGTATGTTTTCAAGGATTTCAAGAATTGAAGGACAGTTGGCTAACTGCTTTTAAATTAATATGATAAGCCTATGATACACATTTCATCTGGGCTACCAAGGAGACTGAAGTCAATGGATCTCTAGAGTTAGAGAACTCCGAGCTGCAATAGGCAAAGCCTTCAAAGGATCCACCCAAGTTGATTAATATGGTAACTATCCAGCAGGAAAGAACCCCAGGCTGCCTAAGAGACAATTAACTATCTTAAATATGAAATGTAGAAGGTCAAGACTTCCTTGCCAAACAGAACATGACCAGACCTGTGAGTAGCTCCTGCAGTTCCATGTTTGGCAAGATTAAAAGATCAATTTTTTTTTAAAAATCAAAAAAAAATCAATATGATACTTTGGAATGGAACAAGACTTATAATTGCTACAGTTTGAGCTCATAGCAATTTTTGATTTCTTCAGAGTAGTTTTCTCTTCCCTTTGGGAAAAAAAAATATTTCTATAATGTGAGAAATTTAAAAAAAAAAACTAGAACAGGAACAAGGAGTGAAAAAATACTACCTAAAATGAAGGGCAAAGATTCCAAAGAAACATGAGAATAACTAGCTCCCTTGGGTATAATTAGATAGAAATATTACACAATTTTTGTGATGATGCACAGATATTCAGAGCCAGAATTTGAAACCTTATTTTGGATACAAATATAAATAAAGAAGTCCATGCTCAAGGGTGAAATTTCATTCATGTTTTCCCTTCCCAGAGCAGCTGGATAACGATAAAAAAGCTCAAGCTTGGGAGAATTTGAAAGATTTGTAGGCCCAAACTCAAAGGCAAAGAAAAGTAAAACCAATAAGGCATAAAAAATATCACCTATATAAGCCACAAATTTCTCTCTTTCCCTGAGGCCCTACTCTTTTCACAGATCAGCATTTGTATCTGGCACTCTCTTCCTGAAACACATCTTGATTCTGTTCTATATAGGCCATAACCAGTCAAGTGGAGTGTCAACAAGAAGAGAGCATCCTCTTAGACACCCAGATTTGTCATGTAAGTGTCATCTTTGGCCCCTCGTTCTTTTTGACTTCCCATACCCAATCTGTCACCAAATCCTATTGATTTAACCTATATAACATTTTTTCTACATCTCCCCTGCTCTCTGACACACCCTGGTGTAAGTCCCCATCACCTCAAGCATCATCACCCCAAGGATTATGATAATTTCTTGCTAGTCTGTTTTCCAAGAATCTCTCCTCACTGCAGTTCTACCTCTACTCACACAAATCAAATGTATCTTCTTAAATCACAAGTCTGACCATGTCATTCCCTATTTAATAAATTCCAAGGGGGTTCCCTATCATGCCCAGGATCAAAGATAAAATCTTCTGTTTAAGAGAGTCCTTCATAACTTTCCTTAATTCACCTTTCCAGTCTCATTCCCCCCCATACTCACTGGCATTGGCCTTCTTGCTGTTTCTCAAACAAGATACTCATCTCCTTACTGAAACAAATGAAAAAGCCTGAGATAGAGTTTCTGGGTAATAATTTACAAAATTAATAATTAGGCTAGACAGAAATCAATAAATTGATGGTCAGTGATTTTTCTTGGTAACACAAGACAATCCATGCAGAACCTAAAAGTTTTAAATAACCCTTGAAAAAGAATTATCTTGACAAATGAGAATGATTGGTGAACATTTAATGAGAAGATAGACTAAGAATCTTCAGTTCTTCCTGCTTAATCAGGTGACTCAATCTCCTGGAGCATCCTGGACAGGGAAATCCATCTCCATACAGGTCACTATGGTTGACTTTCTCCTTCATAAACTGGATTACCTTAAACTCTAATAGAAGGTACCAGGACAGGGCCTCCTTTCGCTGGGTAAGAACTTATCCAGACTGAATTCTGTTTATATTTTAAACAGAAGATAGATCTCCTAGTTGAGTGGTGTCCAGTCCAAGACAGATGAGCTTGTTCCTCAGGGACTAATCTCCTCAATCAATAATGTCATTCAGTGATGGGCTTTAACTAGAGCTGGGCCTTAATATGAAAACTGAAGAGAAAAACCTGGATCCCAATTTAATAATAAATATTTCTCTTCGGATTCTTGGCATTTTTATTGACTATCCTTTGTGCTTCTGTTCTCTCTCCTCACCCCTGATCTGATCTCTTGTACACATCAAGAATACAAGCCTATGCAAATCACTATTGATCAAAGAAATGCAAATTAAGACAACTCATAGATACTACTACATACTCTCAGATTGGCTAAGATGACAGGAAAAGATAATGACGAATGTTCAAGGGGATGTGGGAAAACTGGGACACTGATGCATTGTTGGTTGAACAGTGAATGGATCCAACTATTCTGGAGAGCAATTTGGAACTATGATAAAAAAAATAGTTATCAAACTGTGCATAGCCTTTGATCCAGCAGTGTTACTACTGGACTTATATCCCAAAGAGATATCAAAGAAGGGAAAGGGACCTGTATGTGTACAAATGTTTGTGGCAGCCCTTTTTGTAATGACTAGAAACTGGAAACTAAGTGGATGACCATCAATTGGAGAATGGCTGAATAAATTATGGAATATGAATGTTATGGAATATATTGCTCTGTAAAAAATTACCAACAGGAGATTTCAGAAAGGCCTGGAGAGACTTACATGAACTGATGCTAAGTGAAATGAGCATTGTACAGCCATTCTCCAATTGATAAATGGTCAAAGAATATGAACAGACAATTCTCAGATGAAGAAATTGAAACTATTTCTAGCCATATGAAAAGATGCTCCAAATCATTATTAATCAGAGAAATGCAAATTAAAACAACTCTGAGATACCACTAAACACCTGTCAGATTGGCTAGAATGACAGAGAAAGATAATGCGGAATGTTGGAGGGGATGTGGGAAAACAGGGACACTGATACATTGTTGGTGGAATTGTGAACACATCCAATCATTCTGGAGAGCAATTTGGAACTATGCTCAAAAAGTTATCAAACTGTGCATACTCTTTGATGCAGCAGTGTTTCTACTGGGCTTATACCCCAAAGGGATATAAAGAAGGGAAAGGGACCTGTATGTGCCAAAATGTTTGTGGCAGCCCTGTTTGTAGTGTACTGGAAACTGAGTGATGCCCATCAATTGGAGAATGGCTGAATAAATCATGGTATATGAACGTTATGGAATATTATTGTTCTATAAGAAATGACCAGCAGGATGAATACAGAGAGGCTTGGAGAGACTTACATGAACTGATGCTGAGTGAAATGAGTAGGACCAGAAGATCATTATATACTTCAACGATACTATATGATGATCAATTTTGATGGACGTGGCCCTCTTCAACAATGAGATGACCCAAATCAGCTCCAATAGAGCAGTAATGAATTGAAACAGCTACACCCAGAGAAAGAACTCTGGGAGATGACTATGAACCACTACATAGAATTCCCAATCCCTCTACTCTTGTCCACCTGCATTTTTTATTTCCTTCACAGGCTAATGGTACATTATTCCAAAGTCCTATTCTTTTTGTATAGCAAAATAACTGTTTGGTCATGTATACTAATATTGTATTTAATTTATACTCTAACATATTTCACATGTATGGGTCAACCTGCCATTTTGGGGAGGGGGTGGAGGATAGGAGGGGAAAAATTGGAACAAAAGATTTAGCAATTGTCAATGCTGTAAAATTATCTATGCATATAACTTGTAAATAAAAAGCTATAATAAATTAAAAAGAAAAGAAATGAGCATTGTACATGGCAACAAAAAGACTATCAGACAATTCTGATGGACATGACTTTCTTCAACAATGAGATGATTTAAACTGATGCGATTAGTGAAAGTACAGAGAGTTGCGGGAATCCCCTCTAGTCGGATATGCACAGATTCTGAGGGGGAAGTCATGGGGGTAAACTCTGAAATTCTCCTCTGACAGAGACCCATCCTTCAGGGAAGAAGTGGTTTCATTAAGATTAGCCTAGGACCACTGCAAGTCGGGAACTCCTAGTTATGGAGTAGCTTGAAACTCCCAAGTTAAGTACTTTCTTTTCAACTGGAAATCTAGGCCTGGGGACATTGACAATAGAAATCTCAGTCTCAGACTTTTTATAAAATGACTCTTTTACAGAAGTCTGAAGTGGGAATTATGCTTTGCCAGTGAAGCTCTCTTCTTGGCAAAACTGTCTGCCAGGACTCCTGCCCACTATGAAGAGACCCTTTTCTCAGTGATAACCTTTTGTTATTTCTTTGGCAGGATCTCTTGCCACTGAGGAACCTGTCTTGCTAGCAAAGCTGGCTTCTCAGTGTCAATAAAGTTCCCTTTTGCCATTCAGACTTTTCAGGTTTGTGAATTCTTTCATGTTGGACCAAGGGGATTCCCACCCTATTCTCATAACTCTCTGCATGGCCACTAACCACATCAGATAGATACTAACAGTACATCCTATGAATATACATCACATTTTTAAAATTGCATTCATATTTAAATTGCATTCTGTTCTTTAAAATGGGTTAAAATCACTTAACTACTAACAAATTATGCTGTTCTATAAAATGAGCAAATCTGTAGTCACCCCCTTGACCTGTATAATACCAAATACAAATATAATTTAAATTTTTTCACATTAGCCAAATTAAGTATTTGATACAATGTTGACCATATCTCCTTCCCTTTCTTTTCCTCCAGTGTGTGTGTGTGTGTGTGTGTGTGTGTGTGTGTGTGTGTGTATACACACATACACAGGACTCTAGATTGTAATATAGGATCTTTCTTAGGGAAGTAGTCAGTGACAGATTTGCTTTGGCAACTGTTTGGCTGCCTATTCTGATAGTTTCTTTAATAGTTTTTAAAGCCACTTAGGAAACTGAATTAGCCAGAAGCTACACAGACTGCCAATTTATGACTGAATGATTCTCTGACCAAGTAAGTCATAAATCTGGTTTCAGCTTAACATCAAAATGACAGAGGAGTAATGGGTTTTTTCCTAGTCTATGGTTCCATGGGGCACACTTTTGTGTACAATAAGACTAGGTGGGGAAGAAATCAGAGCATTTGTAAGCATTTGTGAGCAACTTCAAATAAATAATTGACAAGAAAAAAATAATGCAATCATTTTGAAGAACCAGCTGCTAACTCAAAAAGGGGGTAGGGATGTTTCATATCATAGAAGTGCTGCTGCATAAAACAAAACTAAAGATTTGCATCCTGGGAAGCAAAAAGATCTATAAAAAGCTAAATCCCTCAAAGAAAAATTATGTATGTGGTGAGGTTTGAAGTAAGACTGATTCTATTGCAGAGAAAGATTTTCAGAACTTTGCTGCATGAGTTTCTGAATAATGGAGAATCAAATAGATAGCACTATTTCTTCATTCCTGGTAGATGCTGAGACTTTTATGCAGGAAGTGTATGAAAAGATGTAATTAGGAAGAAGATGTGATAAGACTTTCAAGTTTCAAGAGAGGCTCAATCATAAAGATGTGTTGGAGCCAGGTCAAACACATCAGGATTTGATTAATTTTTTGTTAATTGTTTAGACTTTTAAAATTAATGGAGAAATAATGGAGATTAAATTTAAAAGTGTATGTTTGTAATTTTGGGAGGGAAAACCAGCACGTACATTTAGGAGCAGAGGAGATGGACAATAAAGAGACAATCGGGGGTCAACTGTAACTGTGTTGAGTATGATTTGGCTCCACTGTGGTAGCTAGTACCTATATGCCAATCTGAAAGATTCCCGCCCCCATCTTTAATCCTTCAAGCTATCACTACCCTCTGCTCCTCTGAAAGATTCTTCATTTTCATTTCTTCATTCAAAATTCAAATTCTTCATTAAGGAGAAAACTCAATTCAAAATATCTTCTATCTCACTTGACTATTCTACTTTGGAAATTTGCTCTGAGTTTGAATTAATAACAGTATACTTTTCCATCATGTCCAGGCCTTGGGCATCTTCCCCACTTTCTCTTCCTCAACCACCTTAACCTAACTTTACAGCTTTCTTTATTAGATTGTAAGCTCTTTGAGGGATAGACTCTTTTTTCATATTTGTATCATCAATCTAATGCTTGGCATAATGCCAAATACATAGTAGGTGGTTAATAAATATTTATTGACTAAATGGCTGACCTTTGTCTATTAAGCTATAAAAACAAAACATAAAGCATATTTTGATCAATAGTTTTCACTTGACTAATGAGTCATATGAATGGTGAAGGGACTCTATTTTTTTGGTAAGATCTTTTGTTAGCATCCAAAGGTTTTTCTCTTATTTAAACTTACATATTTGCTTTTTGAATTAATACTTTAAAGCCAGTTTATTCCAGATATTAAAGTCACAATTAAGCAACAGCTTCTTTTGATTTGTATATTTCATTGATTGAGAAGTGAGGATGGCAGGAGGAAGAGAGTAACAAAGAAAGAAACAGAAAGAAAAAGAATCTGAGAAAGAGAGAAAAAAAATGATTATATACATAATGACATTATATTAATTATATACATTACATATTTAGCCTATAGGCTAAAATGTATCAGTACCTACTGCTATTTGAGAGCAGACTGTGCTATCAGTTCATCCTCTTCTTTCTTGTCCTCTGGGGTGGGTGAAGTAAGGAAGTGAACAGAAGTTAAAACTATCTGATGTGAAAAGAAAAAGCATGGCTACCTAAGCCTGGCCAACAAAAAGGTACTTTAGAGATGAAAAGATTGATAAATACAGAGACAGGAATCTGAACTCTGTTTAAAATCTGAAATTTAAATAAATTAAATTCTATCTTATCTGAAAAAATGAGAAAGAATCTAATTTTTATAGATTTATATTTTTTACTATATTTTATACACATATCTTAAATATCATAAAAGCTAGAACCAGGATTTTTCTCTGTTCTTAGTGAATAGGACTGATTGGATGAAGTATTTCTTAGTATTGAGTCACATGATCCCTGTTCCCAGAATGGGACTTTGGGGAGGTCATTTGCTCTCTGGAGGAATAAACTTTGAACCTGGAGATACTAGAAGTTGCAGGAAGTGACATGACCTGTGGGAGGCAGCCAGCAATTGGTGACCATTGGTCAGTCTATCCAATGAGAAGGCTAATGTCTTTTGCTTTTAAACCCTGGACAAGCCAGAAGCTGGTCAGGTTTCGGGGGGCACTATCTGTTAATGTGCCCTTGAACTATCCTTGTGGTCCGTGGGATCATCAAGCCTTGGGTGATCCAGATTAAGGGGTGAGGACCAGATTAAGGAGTTCTGTTAATGGCACAGGATAGGGGTCTTTTATGGTTGGCTATGAAAGTAGACAACTGCTTCTGACCCTGACCTGGCAAGCCATCCTGGGGGGGTCAGCTGTGCCTATGCTGGAGACCAGGGGTGAGATTGGATGCTCTGAGAAGGGGCAGTCCAACTCAAATTTTCGGAGCAAAAGAGTTTTTTACACTGTACGTTGATGGCTAGGTCCTTGAGGTCTCTGAAACCTCTGAAACCCCTGACTTATTTATCCAAGAGCTATACTGACTTCAAATCAAATGCATTTTTCATATTTTGTGTGATCATGAGGGGTTATATGGAAAGAGAACTTTTGACACCCAAACAAGTCCCCATTAAATATTCAGAGAAAATGATTACTGCCAGCTAGAGAGGTTTCTGTTGTTTCTTAAATGAAGGGGAATTCACTCCAAGTGAAGGGAAGTAGGCTTACAGATCAACTTCCCATGTTGCTGATTGTTTGCCACTGACCATGATAACTTTAATTCCCTGACTCTTCCATTCCCTCATATAGGTCCCAGGCAAGTAAATTCTGAAAAGGCCTCCACACGTGCCCCCTGTAAAGACTTCAAACTGTTTTCCGTTTTGTTAACACCTGTAAAAAAAAGCCTTGGGTAAACACCTTCCCTTGTAAGGCTCTAGTGTTTTGTTGGAAGAGATCACACCTGGTGAAGGACACATGTTTTATCTATTACATCTACTCCTTTGAGGAAACAAAAGCAAGAATTTGGTATCTATCCTAAGAAAACTGTTTGGATGCGAGGCATTTATGATATCCTCATCTCCCCCCACCCAGCCTTCTTCTGGGTGGGATTTCTGGTTACTGTCCCTAGTAACCTCTATATTAACTTTATCTTTGTTTATCCTTTCTTTTTTACTCTTATTTAGTCCTTGCATTTTAATCTACTTGTGAGAATTGCTTCTTCCAGACTCTGAGCCATGAAATTTCAACTACTTGTTCATTCTGAAAGTCACTGAGATCTGATTCTGACATTCAGCATTGGACACAGCTGTCGCTGCCTACAACTCACTCATCTCCCCTTTTCAGTCTGGACCCCATTGGATAGGGCCAGCTCCATATCCCTTGTCAGCCTGAAGCAGCACCAGAAGATGAGACATTCGTCCCTTTGTCCCAAATGAGTCTGGATCTGGACTGCTTGAGGTGGGATATATATATATATATATGTGTGTGTGTGTGTGTGTGTGTGTGTGTGTGTGTGTGTGTGTATGTATATATATACGTATATATATGTATATATATACATATATATATATACACACATATATATATATTAGGGTGAGAAATCTTCAAACTGATTAAAAAAAAGGGGGGGGGGACTGAATGGGACTGATTGGATGAAGTAGTTCTCAGTATTGAGTCCCATGATCCCTGTTACCAGAATGGGACTTGAGAAGGTCATCTGATCTCTGGAGGAATGAACTTTGAACCTGGAGAACCTGGAAGCTGAGGAAAATGACATGACCTGTGGGAGGCAGTCATCATTGGTGACCATTGGTCAAGGATAGTTATATTCTATCCAATGAGAAGGCTCGTGTCTTTTGTTTTTAAACCCTGGACAAGCCTGAAGTTGGCCAGGTTCCAGGTGTACATTGTGGGGATTGGGATGGCTCCCAGGTATGTCTGGGCCTCTCCCTGCAGGGATTAAATAAATGTTTTCTCTTTGTACCTGATGATGTCTCTGATTAGTTAATTGGGAAGGGGGTCTTGCACCTGATCTGTCCCACACATTAGGCTAAAATGTATCAGTACTTTCTGGTTTCTGAGAGGAGACTGAGTTGTCAATTTATCCTTTGGGAGTGGGGAAAAGGAAGGAAAAAGAAGCTAGAACTATCTGATAAGAAGAGAAAACACATGGTTAGCTAGGCTTGATTAACAATAAGGGACATCAGAGCTGAAAAGAGTGGAGACCAAGAAAGTATAGAGGTGAAACAAAAACAAGGAAAAATTCTCAAAAAAAGCAGGGAGAATATCAAATTGCTTGCCATTTTGGGAAGGAGGAAAGGAAAGGAGAAAGAAAAAAAAATTGAAATCAAAATCTTATACAAGTTAACACTGAAAATTAAAAAGGCAGAGAAAAGCAATAAACACAAGTAGAAAAATTTTAGCTCATCATGAAAGAGCATTTGCTATCCCCTTCCTCTACTTATATCTGTGCAGTTAGTCGCTCATACCTGAGGTACATGCCTTTCTTTTCTCCACTCTCCTCCCCCTTTCTAAAAGATCTAACTATCATCTTCTCCTTGAAGTTTTTCTCCAACATACCCAACTAAAAATGGTCTTTCTCTCCTTAAATTATCTAAGGTTAGACTTCGATCTCCCCTTTGCAAAATGATTTGGGAAAATCCAGAGTCTGCCCTTCTTTTTTATTTTTCTAAAGTACTGACTTTGTAATGTTGTAAGAAATTGATGATAATGAGTTTAAACTAACTTTCTTTTTCAGATGCCATCCAGGTAGAAGAAGCATTGTGTTCTGCTCAGGCTTAGGTTGGAGAAAATTTCTCTATACAGATTACCCAAGGCTAGGGTGGTGTAGAAGGAAAAAAGAAATTACATTTTAACTCTGTTGCATATTTTAAAAGAATAACATAGTATATTTGCTATTTCATGTGCAATCATCTTTTTATTATATTATGTTATGGAAATGCATGTTTTATTCCATAAATTAAAAGAACTTTAGAACTGAATGACATAATCAAAATTCAGGTCTAGCCTCTCACTATAATATTCATTCTCTCATTAATTGTTAACCAATCAAAGTTGATTGCCATTCTTTTAAACACTTATCTTCCAAAAGAACATACAAATCTTGATCTGATCCATGATTGTTTAGAGAGATGACCACATGATCAACCTTTTATTAAAATGCTGGTGTTATTAATAAAATAATTAAATTGCCTACAAGTTATATCTCTTGAACCTTTTTAAATGCCACATTTGCCATCATCTAGCCTGTCTTGAATTATCCTCACCTAGGTACATACCATTCTATTTCACATTGACCAAACCCTTCTCATCTTTACAATTATATACAATAAGCTGCTTAATAAGTATCTTTTTCAAAATTTTTAAACATTTATACTCTAAGGGTGTGGACCAGAGAAGGGAGGAAATACCTTTTCATTTTTTGCGTTTGGGCTCCAAGACCAGCCAGAACATATAAACTGAAAATAGCAGAATAAAAGAAAAAATACTAAATTAATAGTGATAATAATAATATTTACATTGCAATTACTTTTTGCCAGGCACTGTACTGTGCTGTACATATGATCCTTACAACAATCCTCAAAGATAGGTATTAGTATTATCACCATTTTACAGTTGAGGAAATTGAGGGAAACAGATGTTAAGTGACTTGCTCAATGTCACATAGCTAGTAAGTAACCAAGGCTGAATTGGAACTCAATTTTTCTTGATTCCAGGCCCAGAGCTCTAGTCACTATACTACCTAACTATCCAAGTAAGAAGTATGAATGGCTATGGGTATGGTATGAGTCTTTGTTCAACCACTTCCCAGCTCTGTGCTACCACAAAAAGTATTTCCATTTGCAAAATTCCAAAATGCTTTCTAATAGTGACCTAAGAATGAATGCAAATGAAGTCCACACAATATGACAGAAATTTCATTAATAAGTGTATACCCCAAGGAAGTGACTACAAAAAGAAAGTTTCTAAAAATACCCCAAAAAATTAAAGAAACACACTTTGTGGTAACAAAGAACTGGAAATATGGCAAATGTTTTTAGATTGGAAGATAGCTAAACAAATTATGGTATGTAATTACATTCATCATCTTTGCTGATCTTTTTCTCTTTTTTTCTTTAAAAATAATACTTTTTATATAGGATGATATTCTGGGATGAAGGAAAGGGATACTGAGTGAAATCTTGGTGATAAAAAAATATAGTAATAAAATGTATTTCTAAAAATAAATTATTACATAATAAAATAAGATATATAATAATATATAATATAATTGTTATATAATAATATAAGATTAATATAAACTTAAACAGAGTAAAGAGCCAAGAATAAAAAATATATAATGGTGGCCATCTCTAGGGTAGGATAGGGGGAAAAAGAAAAAAAGGGAAAAAAAGAAATTACATTTTAACTTTGTTGTATATTTAAAAAGAAGAGCATGTTGTACATAGTAGATTTGCAATTTCATGTGCAATCATCTTTTTTTATAATATCATATTATGGAAAGGCATGTTTTATTCCATAAATTAATTTTTTTAGTATTAAAAAAGAAAAAAACATTAACATGTAAAAATGATTACACTGGCTCCCCCACTGTCCAAAGGCCAAACTGTCATATTTCCATCCTTCTCTAAAGATCCTGTAATACCTTTAGGGAGTTGGGAACATCATAATCTCTACCATTAGCTCAAATTTTCAACAACTGAATTCTCCCAATGTAGAGGTTCAAGTACTTCAGTCCCATTTAACCATCTAATCATCAGATTAATTTATATGGATAGATAGATAGATAGATAGAGATAGAGATAGAGATATAGTTATTTACTTCAAAGATATAACCTAAACAAATATATAAACACTTCCTCTGCCACAATACCTGGTGGACATAATTCTCCCTACAACACTTCAGTCTTTGGGACAGAAATGGGGATTACATTCATAATTTAGCTTAGTTCCTGTATATCCATTAGTCCCACCAAGTTCCAAGTGCTCCCAATCTCCATCTTTGCTTGCTCCCTGGCTGCTGAGGTCTTTTCTACTGGTTGCAATATCCTTACCGAAAATCTTGGGCTCCAAGCTCACAATGGTTTAAACTCCCAAGTCAAGGACTCCATTCTCCACACAGTTTTGGAAAGGACAAATCAAATAACACCAAAACCCAAGCCATAGTATAGAGGAGGTGACAGCTCACCCTTCCCTGATTACTTTATTTCATGTCACTCATGCTGAGAATAAATGAGGCCTTCACCCCTAGAAGACACTGGAAGAGAGAAATTAGACTATCCCAGTATGGTAGCTTTAAGACACAGCCAGTTCAATCTACACAATCAACACTAAGAATCTACTCCTAACTATTTGGTAGGAGCTCTCTTATAAGCAGGTTCCTGGCATCTTTCATATGGATGTGAACATACTTTCAAAATCCAGTTAAATATTCAATGACAACTACAAAATAAATGGGAAGAACAACCAGAGAGAGAGAAAGAAGGAAGGAAGGAAGGAAGGAAGGAAGGAAGGAAGGAAGGAAGGAAGGAAGGAAGGAAGGAAGGAAGGAAGGAAGGAAGGAAGGAAGGAAGGAAGGAAGGAAAAAAAAAAAACAAATGGTAGAGACTTTCTCAGAAAATATTCTGAGTTCCCCTACCATGTACAGAGATGGGAGCAGCCTCTTTGCTTTGAGTACATAGCTCACAGCTCTTTAAAACTACCAAACCAGGACAGTCTTGTTCATCTCTGTTCACTAGAAATTTAGGTATTATACACTGAGCTGGATACTTCCAATATTTCCCCCCATTTCCTTTTCAAGGATTCTGGGTTCTAGGAGCAGGTTCTAGGTTCTAGACCCAGAAACACAAACCACAGTGACCTTAAAACCAAGATTCCAAGCCACATGTTGCAATTAGTGCATCAGAGAAGCAGCAAGAGTGGTGTATGAGACTTGGAACTCATTAGGACCATATTATATAGAAATTTGAGCTTAAAACTATGCACTTAATAGCCTTCTTCTCCCCAGAGATTGAGGTGGTATCAGGAGGGAAAGGATTATATTCCGTAGGTCTTGGGTTGGGGAATGTTCTTTCTATACTTTTGAAATAATTATTCCTTTATAAAGTTGTAGTGATTTATTGGACAGAGGAACAGGCCTGGAGTCAGGAAGACCTAACTTGTTGGAATACACGGGATAGCTGCTGAAATACACAGGAGCCACCTGACAGTGGTTGCTGGAGATCCAACACAGAATGTTGTGAGAGAATGATACAAGGAGACTGAGAGGCAGTTGCTGTTCTCTGGCCTCTCTGATTGAGAGGCTGTTTCATTGTCTGACCTCTCTCCTCTTCCCTCTGCCTCCAATTTATCTCGTTCCCAGTCCACAACACCTGTGTCAGCAAAGGCTGCCTTGCAAACCCTTCCGATATTATGATCCACAGCTGTGGTCAGGGAATTGACCTGTCCCTTAATATCCCTTCAGACATTTGTTAGCTCTATGATCCTGGGCAAGTCATTTAACCTTGTTTTCCTCAGTTTTTTCATCTGTAAAATGAGTTCAAGAAGGAAATAGCAATCCACTCTAGTATCTTAGCCAAGGAAACCCCGAATGGGATAACAAAGAATTGGAAATGACAGAAAAATTAATGTACAATAAAATTAATCTTTCATGGTAATTTAATGAAACTGGGATGTTAGGAACCTCCTAAAATTGGAGAAACACAATCTGGAGTGGCTTAAAGCAATGAAATTAGGGTTCCTTTAATCCACTTATGGGTATCTGACAACTCCGGGAGCATTAACATTCAAGAATGTATGCTTCAAGAAATGGAGTCCAGAATACTCACTATTAATAAGGTTATGGTATTTTACCACCTTATGCTGTGGCTCTACCTTCCCAAAGAAATCACTGAGTATTGAGTTATGCTTATTCAGTTTGGAAGACCTTGCAAATTCCTTTGTAGAATTTCTTTCCTCATTCATGCTTTTCAACAGATGCTATTGCCTAAATTGTAATTATCTTCTTGGAAGTCTTTTTGCTTATGTGCATCATGAACACTGAAAGCCTGGATGAGTAAGTGTCCCGTGAAATGATGTTTTTGCTACCATTGGAAGCACAAAGAAATTAAATCTGCAAACCATTTTATTTGCCTCTCCAAGGACAATCTGTGTGCCATGCTTCCATTTAGCTGCAACTTATTTTTTCTCCTTGATTTCATTTGAAGCATGAAGCAATGTTTATATTGGTGTAGTTCAATTCCCACAATAATATATCAACTTATTGGAAAATAGTGGTAATAAAAAGGTCATAGTGACCTTGACTGGACTTAGAATCCACTCCCCTTGCATTCAACAAAGAATTACGTCCAAGATTCTATTCTTGAGGTTGTCCTAACTACAATGAGGAACAGAAGTGGTCTTTGAAGTCTTCTTTCAGAACTTTTTCCATTCTTTACCCACTCCTCCACTCAATAAGCATACCACCAGAGATCCCCATGGTGCCATTTTTCTCTCTCACATTCTGACACCTCATGCAGTAGCCATTCCCCTTTCTTTCATTCCCTATAATTCCTCAATAATCATCTTACCTTTTCCACTACAAGATAATCAATATAGACAATATGGCAACTTCTATAAGACAGCTAATGCTAATAAATAGAATTTAAAAGATACACCTCAAACGTTGACTTATATCTTCACTCAACCTTTACATGTACTTGGAATGTTCTCCCTCCTTCTTCTTTACCAGTGAAATTTTATATATGCCTTAAAACACAATATCTCCTCCAAGGATCCCTAATTAATTTAAGGCGTTCCCCATAATCAATGGCTTTCTTCAACTTGGACTTCATTTAATACTTTGCTTGTCCCTTTCTTATGTACTTGTCATGTAATATTTTGTACTATTGTTATCTGAGTATGTGTCATGTTCCCCTGGGGCAGCCAAGGGATATAGTAGACAGAGTGCTAGGCCTGGAGTTAGGAATACCTGAATTCTAGTGTTCCGAGATTCGGGAATCCTAGGATTCAGGTATCCAGGCTTCAGAAATCTCCAAGCTATATTATTTTAGGCAAGTCATTTTAATCCTGATTATCTCAGTTTCCTTAGTGTAAAATAAACTGAAGAAATTGCAAATCAAATTAGTTGCTTTGCCAAAAAAAATTCCAAATGAGGTCACAAAGAGTCAGACATAACTGAAAATGATTGAACAACAACATATTCCCACATCATATCATAAGCTTCTGGAGAACAAAAATTATGTCTTATCCAAACTTTGCCCCATTTCTAGGGTTTAATATACTACTATGCATACAGTAGTCATCAAATTTAATGGGTTGAATAAGACCCCAGCTTTAAAAAGACCAGGTCCTGTTGTGCCACAGTTCTCTTTTAATGTCCTGACCCAGTTTCCCTAATTGTCCTATTTAGTTACTCTGCCTCAGGTTATAACCATTCCCTTTTAATGTTAGGATAAAGGTCTTATATTTTAGACCTTCAGCTATAATCATTCCCTCATAATGTTTGATGGGATAAAGGTCTTTATCCATTTTAGACATCATTACCATATCCAGCGCTTGCCTCAATTGTTGAAGATGCTAGAAGAAGAAGGAATGATGGTGGAAGCAGTCAGAAACTCATGTTGTTTATTCAGGGGAATGTTATATCAGGGGCTCCAATCATTAGTGGTACCAGTCAGTTATCAAAGTCTCCAATCATAATGGGTATTACTATGAAGAAAATTATTATGAAGGCCTTTCCAGTCCCTGCCTCCATTATGTCATCCTAGGTGCCTGCCTCCATTATGTCATCTTCCTCCTAAGTTCTTCCCCCCCATTAGGTCCTCCCCATCCAGGTACCTTCCCCATCATGTCATTGTTCTTGTTACTCTATAAAAGAATCTTATATCTGACATTCACTGCTGGATTCTTTGAGACAATAGTCTCATTCAGCCCTGGGATCAAACATGGATCCATTTGGTCCCAGTAAATCTCAATCTCTATCTTGCTCAGTTTCTCCAGCATTACATTTTGGAGCTCCCCAGCGAGATGTTAGAAAATGAGCAGGATTAGAGATAAGAGATTTTCCAGTCTCTGCCTTGGGCCTCAGGGTGCCTGTGGATCTGAATTCTTGGCCTGGAGAGGCTGGGGGCCCCTCTGGACTTTTTTTTCCAGAGTCTCTGGGAAAGAGAGCAGTTTCCAGCCACAACAGCCTGATGGTAGACACCCCCATTTTGGCCACAGGAGAGTACTTATCTCCTATCTGCCTGGGTACTTTTTGGGGTACCATCTGGTTAAGCCTTAAAACCTGTACTGTTCTGTCTGTATAAGACCTGTTCTGTTCTGTTCTGTATGCTAGCATCTGGATTCCCAGAATTGTGAAATTCTGACAGGCATAAATTCTGGGAGTAGGGTCTTCTGGATGCAGGGGACCCTACTTGGGTGTCTAAGACACATCTATGTGCCAGTTGGCACAACTCTGGGCATTCCAGAGTATAAATCTGGGTGTTTTTTTTTTTTTTTAAACACCATCTGGCTAAAAACAAAACAAAACAAAACAAAAAAACTCCATTTGGAAGGAGCTGACAACTTCCCTTAGGGCTATTCTTTCCAGATAGCCCCTGGTCTATGTTAAATGTTTTGACTGTGCAGTCTATGTATGTTCTGTGTTCTGTGTGATTTATTTGTTTTGTTAATTTAAGAGCTCTGTTAAGTTTAAGAACAATGATCAAATTTGAGAATATTGCAATTATACTTAGTATAATTTTGAACTCCAACTGGAGAAAACATTTGATTAGGAATTTCAGGATGATTCTAAATTTGGGAAATAATTTTACTATTGCCTTTGCATGCCAGATTTGTTCTGATCATTCTTTTAGGCAGTTTTAAAATTGTGGGAAATAATTTTGCTGTTGCCTATGCAGGCTAAATTTAGTTATCTTTAAGTATAAGATCTTAAAAGAATAATAGCTTGTCAAAGAAGTTCTGTTAACTTGCCTGAAAGGGGTCATGTGCCTCTAATTAGGTAAAGTATGTAGCAAAAAGGATCTGACTTTTCTGAAGGCTCCAACTCTGGCCAAGTTGGAGCTTAGGAGAAGTCCATTGGGAATAATGGCCATATGGGGCCAGAGGGAGAGAAAGAAAAACTATGCTGTTTAGTGAAATTCATTATTTGAAATATGATAGGAAAAGCAGTTTTATATTATTGGGAATTTAGAGCTGTATTTAGTTTGGTTCAGAGTTTGTTACTTATATTACAACATTGTAAGTTATGCTTTAAATCCAGCTCTGCTGGACATGTGGGTTTTATGGAATCTTTCCCCTCCCCCCATTCTCTTCACCCCCACTACTTTCTGCTACTTTAAAGGTTGGGTGGGGTAGGGATCTTTTGTCTTCAAAGGTAAAGATTAAACTCACCCCCCACTGCTCTCTGCTACTTCTATGGAGCATTTAGTTAGACTAGAGTGCAGATTAGTTCACCTCCCCCCCCTCCTGCCTCTTTAGAGGTGGAGTGGGGAGAAAGGGTGGCCACATGGAATTCTTTCCTTCCCCCCTCCCTCTAAACTGTTCCAGACTTTTTTTTATCAACTTGTAGCCCCCTGGTTTTGGCTAAAAGGAGCAAACTGATTTGTATAAATATGAGGTTACGGTAAATATCTGTTTGGTATTTATCCGAAACTTTGGTTAATGGGATTTGTTATTGGAGGTAAAATTTCTTGGATTTATAATTAATATTATGTCCCTGTATTTTTTCCTCTTGTAACAGATTTCTATAATCAGAGCAATGGTCAATAAGAAACTGTTAATGCAATTCAATTATGTCATATCTTGCTGTTTCCAATCTGGTTTTCTGTAATCATTATACCACAAATACTTGAGCAAATAAGTATTTAGTCTGATCATCTATCAGTTACTAGATATTGTGTCTGGATATTCAAGTTTTTTTTTAAGGTTTATAACTAATAAGAGGCCACATCTTGTAGCAGTCCTTATGAACCAGTCTTCCTATCTCAGACTGTTCTCACCTTTCTTTGTTAGATTTGTTTTTGTTTCTAGATTGGGTCAAATTACAGATATATTGTCAGCATGCCACACCACACCCACCCCCCTCCCTGAACTGAGCATCTCTGCCCATCTTCAGCAGGAAGCAGCTTTTGAGAACAATCGCCCCTTTTCCTGATGTAATTTGGACTGATACAGGGGTGTGGGAAAGTGATTGAGTTGTTAAAACTCAACTGTCCATATACTTCACAACTGCAGAGGACCTGACATGATTGAAATAAGGAACTTTGTGTATTGCTGATTAACTCTGGGGTTATCAGGTAGAGACTTGATCTTGCCATAAGTCCTTGCATTGTTCTAGCTTTATTTTGATTTTTATTTGTTAAACTTGTGTAACTATTGCTGTTATGTTTGAGGGATTTTTAGTCTGTTATGTATATGTATAGGAATTTTGATGCACTCTTGGGATTTATATGTGGAATGGTTATTTGATAATTCTTTTCCATAAGAAAAAAAAGGGAGGAAGACATAGAAAATTGGGGAAACTGGTGTATTTTCTTAGGCACTTCTGCCCCATCCCCTATCTTACTAGTTCAGATTTAGTCGGAAGTCCTTTAAACAGTCATTTTTTACTTGCTTAAATTTACTAGACTGATTTTCTGGTTCTGTTGGAATTGCCCTGGTAGACTCAATTTTGGGGATTATTTTTTAGAAACAACCAGAAATCGGCTACCTGTCTTGGGACTGGCAGTCTCTCTGATCTATTTCTCCACTCCTGTCACCCCAGGTCCTTAATGAGTATTTCAGCATACTTAAAAGGACCTTGTAGTTGATATTGGGCCTCTAAAAGTTTGGGGTTTGCCTGACTTGGTCTAACTGCATAATCTGCTTAGAAATCTGATCCTTTCTGCAGCCCTGTCTGTTTCTCTGGGCAAGGACAGGTGGAGCTACTCCAAGCCTCACCCTTCTTCCCTGGAGGGGGTTGCCCCTCTGAATGGGCAGCACAACTGTCTTGAGCCCTGCTGCTCTGTAAGCAGAGGCTGAGTCATGCACAAATGACCACAGACCTAATTCACAATGAACTGTCCATGTACTTCACAACTGCAGAGGACCTGGCATGATTGAAATAAGGAACTTTGTGTATTGCTGATTAACTCTGGGGTTATCAGGTAGAGACTTGATCTTGCCATAAGTCCTTGCATTGTTCTAGCTTTATTTTGATTTTTATTTGGTCTATTTACTTCACATAGAGTTGGTCAAAATTATGGTGTTAAGACCTTCTAGAGGAAGATAATTCAAAGATTTGAATAGTTAGAAGAGAGAGAGTGTGGAATGTTGTGCCACAGTTCCCTTTTGATGTCCAGACCCAATTTCTCCATTGTTCTATTTAGTTACTCTGCCTCAGGTTATAACCTTTCCCTCTTAATGTTTGATGAGATAAAAGTCTACCTCAGTTGCTCTGCCCCAAAACCCCAGGCTATAATCATCCCCTTTTAATGTTGATGAGGTAAAGGTTTTATATCTTTAGACTATAATCACTCCTTCTTAGTGTTTGACAGGATAAAGGTTTTTCCATTTTAGACATCATTAGAATATCAGTAACCTCTCCAGTACCTTCCTCTATTGTGTCATCCTAGGTGTCTCCACCAATTAGGTTACCCCAATCCAAGTACCTCCCCCATTATGTCATTATTCTTGTAATTCTATAAAAAAATCTTGCTGTCTAATACTCAGTGCTGGATTCTTTGAGACGATAGTCTCATTCAGCCCTGGGACCAAACATGGATCCATTTGGTCCCAGTAAATCTCTCCATTTAATAAACTATTAAATTGTTCTCTAATCTCTGTCTTGCTCAGTTTCTCTGGCATTACACAATCAAAAACAAAACCCAACTCTAGACTGCGTCTCAACTAGATAATATTGAACTGAGCTTGCCTGTTCCACCATTTCCAAATTCTGGTTCAGTTTTGTAATACAAGTAGGAAGCTTCACAGAAATCATGTTTGTTGTCTTCTTCCTCTTTGAAGAACATTTATTTAGAATTTAGAAATTTATTTAGTTAGAAATTCTTTCTAAACAGGACAGTTTAGAAACCCTTCAATTCATGAACTTTTTAACTTGATGGTACTTAATACCGCAGCCTGGAATCAGGAAGACTCATATTCCTGAGTTCAAATGTGCCCTCAGATTCTTATTAAATGTCTTCCTTGTTTAGAAACTATAAATCCAAAAGAGGATTATTCCTTGCTTACCCTGATAGTTTCAAGAAAACTACCAAGTTTACAAATTAAGGGGCCTTAAGAGACCTCATGGAAGGGGCTAAGCTTGCTAAATTGCCCACCACAACTACTGTAGTGCTTTAGTGGGCTGTGCTGTTTGATATCTCCCCCTCTCTCTGAAGGGAGAAAGAAGTTCACACCTCATACTTGGAAATAAACTGATAAGGCTTAACAATTAATTTAGTTAACAATTTTAGAATTTTCCTAATAGTCAAAAGGTTTTTAGCTGTAGTTTCTATTTTTTTAAATATGCTTTCCTTTTGTTTTAGGGAGAAAACAAGACAATTCTTAAAATTGAGATAAAACAGATTTTAAAATTGACAACTTTAGTTAATGAGCCTAGACAAATTAAATTGCAATTTGGTTATTTTCCAAATCTACACAAATCATTTCTCTTTTGTGAGCCAGGAAAAGGTATCAGTTTTTACTGACAAGGCCCTCAGAAATCTGACTCTAGATAACTAGAGTTTTAAAGTAGTGGCAAACTGCTTTTCCTGTTTTCTTAAAAGTTTCAAAAACTCTTCTGTTAGCACTGTCAGTGCAAATAGACCCCTTTAGTGGGCTTTCCTTTAAAATTTCTTAGAAAGCATTTATCTGTTGATCACAGTAAAAGAAAAAAACACAAAATTATCTAATATAAAGCAATTATATCCAATAAAGCAGTTAACATTCATATAGTATATTTTATGCTAAGTGCTTCACCCCAACATCTATTATTCCAAATTAGAAAACCGGGCAGAGATAAAATAATTTGCCATAAATTTCATAGCTAATATATATATCCATAACTAAGACATACAAATACAGAGGCAGACTGACTTTCTGCATGCTACCAGGAGAACCTGAATTCTTTGCAAGCAGCTCCTGGACAGAACCTGTTGAAACTGGGGTGACTGATTCCAGAGCTCAGGGAATGCTGATCATGGAGATTGACCCCCATTCCATCCCCATTCCCCCAAGCTGGCTTGGGGATATCTGGGCAAGGTAATGTGGGGTCCCCATGGTTTTGCTTCCCCTATTTCTGAAAGTGAATCAGAATTTGCATTTCCCCATAGTTCTGAGATGAAAAGAATTAGCAAACAGAGAGACTTGGACTATATTGATCTTGATAACAATCCCCACAACTGAGATGTTTCAGGATTTTTTTGCAATTTTAAAATGATTTATTGTCAAACTTCTTGATCATTGCTTTCAAAATTTTGAGAATTTGCTAAGATGTTTGGCTCTCACAACTTTTGAGAATAACAAAATCTAGTTCACAGAACAAACATGACACAGATATTCTACACAGAATGACATGAAAGAGAACTGTCCCATCTTTGCCAAAAAAGCTATAAAAATTTGCCAAAAACAATATAGTGTTTCTGTCTTCTCTGGCATCCCAGAGGTGAAAGGGTAGCAAAGTTTCCCTACAAACCTTGCCAAAAGTTGCAAGAATTTCCCAGTCTGGGCATACACAGTTCAGGAAAACTTGCTGAGCATGAAGTTCCTAATGACTCAGATTAGCCTTCTCCCAGAGGTTTGAAATGTTCCACTATAAGATTGTGAGGGAAAATAATGGGGGGCTTACCTTGACAAGGAGGGAATTAAGTCAGGGGAGACCAGACCCTCCCCATATGGGTTGATAAGGGAGGGACCTTAAAAGTCCCAGACCAGTGTCATGAGGTGTCTCAAAAGAATTTGCAGGTTTGAACCCATCTCAGTCAAAGGGAAAAATTTATTAAAAGCAATGTGAAGCCATTACTGAGTGGACTGAATTCTAAGAGAAGCCAGTTTTCTAAGGAGTGGTCAGAATCAAATAGATTGGGTATGCTTAGTTTCCTGAGGCAGATTCCAAAGCCAGAAGACCTAGGGCCATTGACCCATCAGATACCCCAAAGTCAGGGGACCCCAAAATCACTTTACATCAGCCAGAGCAAATTTATCCTAAATAAGTCTAGTTAGCATAAGTCTAGTTAGCACCTCTGTATCATTTAGTTGATCTCACAATGGATTGTAAACCTCAAGAACCATCACAAAATCAAATGGTATATAATAAACAGAGGCATATTTAGGAATTTTATACCTGACTCAACTTAGCAGTTGAGATCATAGAAAATAATCTGAACACCAGTAGAGTTGCCCCATGGAAAGGAGTAGTTGGTTTGTATCTACGTAGTAGTTCATATGCTGTCTCCCCCATTAGAATGCCCTCTTTGAGGGAAGGGATTATGATTTTGCCTTTCTTTGATTTCCTTGTGGTTAGCAATGTACCTCATACTTTGTAAGTATTTAATAAATGCTTGTTGCCTGACTAACCCCACTCCCAAGATTCAGAGTTTGCCCTGTGAGAAAGGAGGATATTGATTATGATGGATCTCCAATCAGGATAAGAGAGTATTGCTATGGGCAGGAAGCTATACTACCCTTCTATTGGGAAGCATACCCCTATTCCCAGATGTCTGTGATTTGGAGAAAAACTTTGCTCACCCTGGACTAGTTACAGTTTTGATGGTCTACCCAGGATAAACAGGAAAAAAGGATAAAAATTGCTGGCCTTTGTGTGATATTCTAAAATATTATTAATATGTTCTGCATATTATTTTATGCTTAGAACAACCATATGAGAAAGTACTACAAGAACACCTCATATTATTGACATTTGCTTTATTGCACTTTGCAGATACTGCTTTAAAAAAAAAAACAAAAAAACAACTGAAGGTTTGATGAACTGATGCTAAGTGAAGTGAGTAGGACCAAGAGAACACTACACAGAAACAACAAAATTGTGTGATAATCAACTGTGATAAACTTGGTTCTTCTCAACAATGAGGTGATTCAGGGCAATTCCAGTAGACTTATATGGGGAGAGCCATGTGTACCAGAGAGAGGACTGTGGGGACTGAATGTGGAATTCAATATTTCACCTTTGTTATTGTTGTTGTCATTTGCTTGCTTGTTTTTTTTTTCTTTCTCATTTTCCCCCCTTTTGATCTGATTTATTTATTTATTTGTTTGTTTTTGGTGCAGCATAATAAATGTGGAAATATGTTTAGAAAAATTGTACATGTATTAGATTACAACTGACATTGGATTACTTGCTATCTAGGGGAGGGAGGATGAGAGGATGGTGGGAGAAAAATTTGGAACATAAGGTTTTGCAAGGATGAATGCAAAACTATCTTTGCATGTATTTTGAAAATAAAAAGCTATTATTAAAAAAAAAAATTGAAGGTTTGTGGTAACTTTGTATAAAGCAGGTCTATGAGTGTAATGGGCTGAGGCTTGAGTTGATGCACTGAGGTCCCAAGTAGGTGAGACTAAATAGTAATTGGACCATACTCTATTAATATATATGCTTGGAGAAAGAATGGCCCCCGCCCACTCTTTGTGCAAGTCCTGATGTGTTGTATAGGAAATGACGATTTTGGTGGGTGGAGGTAGGGGAGTGGAGAGGGAAGCAGAAAGAGAGACTGCTGGCTAACGTCTTGTCACAGCTGCTCGCATTGCTATTGCGACCGCTCTTCAGCTCCAATCCCCCTCTGCTAGCTGGATTCCTGTCTGCCCATATCGCTATGGCAATCCTTCTTCATCTCTTCACTTCAATAAAGATTGAAGATTTTTCCCTTAACCTGAATTCCTGACTCCAGCTGATTTTAAATATGCAGTCATCACACATGAGCACCATTTTCTCCACAAAATGTGTTCACATTTTGTCTCCATGTCATATTTTGGTAATTCTCACAATAGTTCAAACTTTCATTATTATCCTTATATCTGTTGTAGTGAACTGTGATCAGTGATTTTGATGTGATTATTGTAATTATTTGGGGACTCTAATAAAACATAGTATATTTCTCCTTCTCTCTGGCTGTCTTTGGATCTTCCTGATGGGAACTCTAAACCAGCTTGTGAATGCTAACTCAGCTTATTCTTAGAAATTGCTAAAAGGATTCTAGTCTATTCCTATTATTAATCATATAATCAGGTCAATTCTCCTTGGACTGTCCTGTTTGCATAGAATGATGTGAAGTCCATTGTTATTCTATCCATCCTGTTTTAACATTAGCATATCTTTATATAACCAAATTCCTTCCTGGTTTCTCCCTTTACGCCCTAGAACCTGCCCTCCCATTCCTCCATTTCCCCAGAGATTTTAAAAGTTATGTCCCTCTAGTAGCAAGTTGCTCTTATCAGCATGATTCTGCCTTGTTTAGTTCTATTTGTTTGAGCCTATGAACTATTTCTTGTAATAAATGGCAAATTTCTATTATTTTTAATGGATGCCCATGTCACGGTCTCCCAAAGCTATTTCATAAATCTATTTGATATTATCACTTCTCGTGCTGTTAGGCATCAGTTCCCTTTTAATGTCCTGACCCAGTTTCTCCAATTGTCCTTTTTAGTTACTCTGCCTCAGGTTATAACCTTTCCCTCATAAAGTTTGATGAGATAAAGGTTTTATATCTTTAGGCTATAATCATTCCTTCTTAATGTTTGACAGGATAAAGGTCTATCCATTTTAGATGTCATTAGACTATCAGTAACCTCTCCAGTACCTTCCTCCATTGTGTCATCCTAGGTGCCTTCCCCCATTAGGTTATCCCCATCCAGGTACCTCCCCCATTATATCATTGTTCTTGTTATCCTATAAAAATCTTGCTGTCTAATACTCAGTGCTGGATTCTTTGAGACGATAGTCTCATTCAGCCCTGGGACCAAATATGGATCCATTTGGTCCCAGTAAATCTCTCCATTTAATAAACTATTAAATTGTTCTCTAATCTCTGTCTTGCTCAGTTTCTCTGGCATTACATTCTGGAGCTCCCCAGTGAGATATTAGAAAATGAGCAGGATTAGAGACAAGAGACTTTCCAGTCTCTGCCTTGGGCAGGGTGGCTGTTTTTTTTCCAGAGCTTCTGAGAAAGAGCAGTTTCCAGCCACAACAGCCTGATGGTAGACAACCCCATCTTGGCCACAGGAGAGTAAGCTTGTCTGGGTACCTTTTGGGGTACCATCTGGTTAAGTCTTAAAACCTGTACTGTTCTGTTTGTATAAGACCTGTTCTGTTCTGTATGCTAGCATCTGGATTCCCAGAATTACGAAATGCTGACGGTCATAAATTCTGAGAGTAGGGTCTTCTGGACACAGGGAACCCTACCTGGGTGTCTAAGACACATCTGTGTGCCAGTTGGCACAACTCTGGGCATTCCAGAGTATAAATCTGGGTGTCTTTTTAAAACACCATCTGGCTAAAAAAAAAAAAAAAAAAAAAAAAAAGGGAGGAGCTTCATTTGGACTATGGGAGGGAAGACTGGAGCTGACAAATTCCATCAGAGCTATTCTTTCCAGATAGCCCCTGGTCTGTGTTAAATGTTAAATGACTGCGCAGTCTATGTGTGTTCTGTGTTCTGTGTGATTTGTCTGTTTTGTTCATTTTAAGAGCTCTGTTAAATTCGAGAACAATGATCAAATTTGGGAATTGGTTATTTCAATACTGAACTCCAGCTGAAGAAAACATTTGATTAGGAATTTTAGGATGATTCTAAATTTGGGAAATTTACTAGTTTGCCTCTGCATGCCAGATTTGTTCTGAATATTCTTTTGGGCAGTTTTTAAATTGTGGGAAATAATTTTACTGTTGCCTATGCAGGCTAGATTGAGTTATATTTAAGTATAAGATCTTAAAAGAATAATAGCTTATTAAAGAAGTTCTGTTAACTTGCCTGAAAGGGGTTATGTGCCTCTAATTATAAAGTATGCAGCAAAAAGGATCTGACTTTTCTGAAGGCTTCAACTCTGGCCAAGTTGAAGCTTAGGAGAAGTCCATTGGGAATAATGGCCACATGGGGCCAGAGGGAGAGAAAAACTACCTATATTATAATATTGTAAGTTATGCTTTAAATCCAGCTCTGCTTGGCATGTGGGTTTTATGGAATCTTCTCCACTCATCTCCTCCCCCCCCCCCCCTTGATTTCTGCTACTTTAAATGTTGGGTGGGGTAGGATCTTTTGTCTTCAAAGGTAAAGATTTAAATTCGCTCCCTCCCTCCCCCCCCCCCCCCCCCCCACTACTGTTACTTCAGCTATTGGAGCATCTAGTTAGCCTGGAGTGAAGTTTAGTTCAACTTCCCTCCCCTCTTCTTGGGAGGTGGAGTGGGAGGAAGGGCAGTTACATGGAATCCTCTTCTCCCCCCTCCCTCTAACCTGTTCCAGACGTTTTTTTATCAAGTTGTAGCCACCTGGTTCTTGGCTAAAAGCAGCAAACTGATTTGTATAAATATAAGGTTATGGTAAATATCTGTTTAGGATTTGTTATTGGAGGTAAAATTTCTTGGGTTTGTAGTTAATATGTCACTGCATTTTTTTTTTCCTCCTGTAAGTGATTTCTATAATCAGAACAATGATCAATAAGAAATTGTTAATGCAATTCAATTATGTCATATCTTGCTGTTTTCAATCTGGTTATCTATAATCATTATACCCTAAATACTTGAGCAAATAAGTATTTAGTCTGGTCATCTATTGGTTACTAGATATTGAGTCTGAATATTCAAGTTTTTTTAAGGTTTATAACTAATGAGAGGCCACATCTTATAGCAGTCCTTGTGGACCAGTCTTTCTATCTCAGACGGTTCTAACTTTTCTTTGTTAGATTTGTTTTTGTTTCTAGATTTGGTCAAATTACAGATATATTGCCTTGCTTCTGGGACCTAGATCAAACTTTGATTGTCAGCATGCCACACCACACCCATCCCCCTCCCTGAATTGAGCATCTCCGCCCATCTTCAGCAGGAAGCAGCTTTTGAGAACAATCGTCCCTTTTCCTGATATAATTTGGACTGATATGGGGGAGTAGGAAAATGGTTGAATTGTTAAAACTGTATTACTGTGTTTAAGACTTGGGATGGAAATTGTTAAACTTGTGTAACTATTGCTGTTATGTTTGAGGGATTTTTAGTCTGTTATGTATATGTATACGAATTTTGATGCACTCTGTTTTATATATTTAGGTTATAATCATTCCTTTTTAATGTTTGACAGGATAAAGGTTTATCCATTGTAGATGTCATTAGAATATCAGTAACCTCTCCAATACCTCGCTCTATTGTGTCATCCTAGATGCCTTCCCCCATTAGGTTACCCCCATCCAGGTACCTCCCCCATTATGTCATTGTTCTTGTTATCCTATAAAAATCTTGCTGTCTAATACTTAATGCTGGATTCTTTGAGATGTTAGTCTCATCCAGCCCTGGGACTGCATGGATCCATTTAGTCCCAGTATATCTCTCCATTTAATAAACTATTAAATTGTTCTCTAATCTCTGTCTTGCTCAGTTTCTCTGGCATTACAGTGCCTTTGTTTTTACATCACAACAACAATGAAATTAGGCCAACTAATAACCCTATTCTAACTATACATGAGAAAGGAAGTCAATCTATATTCATTGTTGTCTAACTTTTAGACATTGGCCAGCCTTCAGCAAGCACTCCTCTGATTGACCCAGCAGCCATCAATGTTAAGGCAAGCCCCTCCACCAACAAAAAAGGTTACTACTCATGAAATGTTGTGATGATGGTTAGTATTTTGTAATAATAAAGTATTTTTAGTCAATGTATATACATTTTAAGACAATAGTATTGCATACTTAATAGTCTACAGTATAGTATAAACATAACTTCTATATGCACTTGAAGAAGGGACCCCAAAAGGCTAAAACTCCTTCAAGGAGAAAATCTTCAGCTCTGCCTCAGTGAGGGACCCAGTCCGAGGGAAACAAGACAGTTTCTTTCTGTTATCCTAACAAAAGGAATTCCAATCCTATTGAAGTAAAGAAACTCATTGAAATCTATTCAAATTCCAGCTCAAGCTGAAACCCAGCTTGTAGATGAGCCAACTTAGCATTCTACCCACAAGCCCCCTTCAACTTGTAGCCAAAGCTCCTATTCTAAAAAAGCCCATCTAAAATCTTCTCTTTGCAGAGGTTCCAAATATGCCATGCTATCCCAAGGAAACTTCTGCCCACTGGAATAATATTCTTTTCCAGGGTCACCCTCTCTTTGCCCTCATCTATTTCCCCAACCAGACTTTATGACTCTCTGTCAGTATTTCTAACCTTACTTCCCAATGCCTATAATTAAACCTCTTTTATCAATGTAAGTTTTGAAGTCTGTAAATTCTTTACAGAGAATCTCTGCACTGCCAGAAGGGAGTCCCCAAAACTCCCTACCCTTGTGCTGAATCCCAAGGGGATGCAGGGAAGCAAACCTCTCCATTTGGTTCCCGAACCCTGAACCTGCCACTAGACCTTATCATCTAACTCAACCAGAAACCCTAATCTCATTTTGGTTCCCTAAACCTAAACCTTATCATTTGGTTCCTACTAAAAGGAACCCCAAACCCTAAACCTCATCACACTGGGAAACTAAAAATTTTATGTGACTCAATTTATTGTGATACTTGCTTTATTGTAGTAGTTTGTAGCCAAATTTACAATATTTCTGAGGTATGCCTGTACATGTATTTTCATTTTACTGATGAGGAAAACTAGTCAAATACAGGTTAAGTGACTTGTATTATAAGTCAGAATTCATAAATATTAGGGGCAAGATTCAAATTCATGCCTCTCAAAGTCCAAGACTTTCTAGGAAACCATAATACCCCTCAGAAAGCTCTCTTCTCTCTCTGCTATTGATAAAAAACACTGTACAGCAATCAGGACTTTCAGTCCCTAATTTGCTAATAATTAGCTGTGTGATGATAAACAAATCATTTGGGCCTCTGGCATATTTTTTAAATGAAAAGGTTAAAGTAAATGATTCCTATTAATTTAAAAACTACATTATTTTAAATTACAGGTACAGTCTCATATTGTTAAATTAGTGTGACTCAACATCAAATACTCTTCATCCTGCTGTAACTTTCTGTCTGGTTGTCATGCTCTTCCTATTGGTCACTGCTTTTTTAAATTACTTTCACTACTAGGATGTAAGGAAAAAGTAAAGCCAGTGACTTTGCACAGCTCTTTCTCACTTAAATCCAGTTTACCTGTACATCATGACATCACCTCCTTTATGATATGGTCCTTTTTGAGAAACAAGGACAAAAACAACCTCTGTGAGGTTGTTCTTTCTGTGAAAGAACTGCCCCACTGGGGACCCAATTGAACTGATCATCTGAGTAACACATATTCTTTCTTTCTTTTCTTTCTTTTTCTTTCTTTCTCTTTCTTTTTCTCTCTCTTCCTCCCTTCCTCCCATCCTCCCTCCTTTTCTTCCTCCTTTCTTCCTTTCCTTCCTTTCTCCTTCCCTTCCTCCTTCCCTCCTCCCTCTTCCCTTCCTCCTTCCCTCCTCCCTCCTTTCTTCCCTCCTTTCTTCCTTTTCTTCCTTTCTCCTTCCCTTCCTCCTTCCCTCCCTCCCTCTTCCCTTCCTCCTTCCCTCCTCCCTCCTTTCTTCCCTCCTTCCTTCCTTTTCTTTCTTTCTTTCTTTCTTTCTTTCTTTCTTTCTTTCTTTCTTTCTTTCTTTCTTTCTTTGTACATAAGGTATTCACAACCTTACCTGCAGGTGCTTTGTCCAAGGGGATGTAATTTTTTTTTTTTTTTTTTTTGCTGAACCCCTGATTGATATCTTGAGGTTTACCTTCTAAATTTTTTTCCTCAGGACCATGTCTTAAACCCAAATTATTCTGGCTTGATTGATTGGCCAACAATAGATCCCAACCTAATTGGTTGTGTTTTGGGTTCTTACTGACTCCAGTGAATGTAAATTCACTCTGTAATACACTCTGAATGTAAATTCAATTGTTTCTGGCCAAAAACCTGATAGTCTTTCCGTTCCAGATTGGATTAGGTAAAAGAGGTCATTTTTCTGCTTCATTTTTTACTTAGTCTTTATCACTGAATTGGCATTGCCTCAGTCAAACTGAACCTGTTAAAGATTTTAGCTTAAAAAGGCCAAGGTCTCCCATTGCATCCAGGGCCATCTCCAGTTGTCCTGATCTATATCTGGCTACTGGACTCAGATGGCTCTGGACGGGAAAATGAGACAGGTGATCTTGCACAGCCCTCCCTCGCTTAAATCCAATTCATTTTCATGGTACCACTTCCCTGATGTCATAGTCTTCTTCAAGAAGGAAAGACAAATAACAACAACAATACAAAGGCAAAACAGCTATTTCTTTCATTCTTCTTAGGCAAAAGAAAGAAACCAGGAGCTTCTCAAGTTTCCTTTGGCTCCAGGCCCGAATCCCTTTTTGGAAAGTCAGTTATATTACATTCTTAGAGCTCCTCAGCACCCACTGGGAATTTCTGATTTGCTTTTCTCTTGGTTATGGTTTCTTATCCCTCTGCAATGATAATTATTATGGCTAGTATTTATATAGTGCTTTAAGGTTAGCAAGTATTTGATATTTATTATCTTTTTTGATCCTCACAACCACCCTGAGAGATAAATGTTATCATCCTTATTTTGCAATTGAGAAAATTGTGAGAGAGATTAAATGACTTACAAAACTTCATGAAAAAAATTTTCATCGGAAGCAGTCGAACTCCCAAGTTTTTTGAGCTGTCCATATGCTCCCCAACTGTAGAGGATCTGACATGATTGAAATAAGGAACTTTGTATATTGCTGATTAACTCTGGGGTTATCAGGGAGAGACTTGATCTTGCCATAAGCCCTTGCATTGTTCTAGCTTTATTTTGATTTTTATTTGGTCTATTTACTTCACATAGGGTTGGTCAAAATTATGGTGCTAAGACCTTCTAGAGCAGGGGTCCTCAAACCTGCTCATGGGGTTATAGCTTGGGACAACCTCTCCTTTGCTCTAGCATCAGACCTCAACCTTTAAAGATGAGCCTAAAAATCAGAAAGAGTTCTGACCATAGATAGCTATTATGGAGAAAGGGAAGAATAGACTTCAAACCCTGACAACATTAATGGCAAAAAACCAGAAGAAATAACCTCAAAGGGAGATATGAATTGGTCTCCAACTGAAAAGGCTCTCTTGGAAGAATTCAAAAAAGAATTTATAAGAGAGTTACAAGAAAAATGCAGAAAGGAAATGAGAATTTTGCAGGAGAGTTTGGAAAAAGAAATACAGAAATTGTCTGAGGAAAAATATGTTTGGTAAAATGGGAAATAATATACTGAAGAAAACCACTTCTTAAAAAAAAACAGATTTGGAGAAATAAAAAAGAAAGCAACTCCTTGAAAAACAGAATTAATAAAATGGAAAATAAGAACAAATTTTTAAAAAATAGAATTGGTAAAATGGGAAAAAATACAATGAATAAAACAACTCCTTTAAAAGTTCAATTGGCCAGCGGCAAAAGGAGATAAAAAAGCTAACTGAAGAAAATAATTTCCTAAAAATTAGAATTGGACAAGTGGAAGTGAGTGACTCAAAGAGACATCAAGAATCAGTCAAACAAAGCCAAAAAAGAAAAGAAAGAAAGAAAGAAAGAAAGAAAGAAAGAAAGAAAGAAAGAAAGAAAAGAAAAGAAAAGAAAAGAAAGAAAAGAAAAGAAAAGAAAAGAAAAAAAAGAAAAGAAAGAAAGAAAGAAAGAAAGAAAGAAAGAAAGAAAGAAAGAAAGAAAGAAAGAAAGAAAAGAAAAGAAAAGAAAAGAAAAGAAAAGAAAAGAAAAGAAAAGAAAAGAAAGAAAAGAAAAGAAAAGAGAAAAGTAAAATACCTCATTGGAAAAATAACTGACCTGGAAAACAGATCCAGGAGAGAAAATCTAAAAATTATTGGACTACCTGAAAACCATGATTGAGGAAATAAAAAAAAAAAAAAAGCCTGGACATCTTCTAAGAAATCATTAAGGTAAATTGTTGTAATATCCTAAAACCAGACAGTAAAGTAGTCATTGAAAGGTTCCACTCATCATCTCCTGAAGGAGACCCCAAAATAAAAACTCCAAAATTATCAGATCAAGAAGAAAACACTGCAAAGAGCCAGAAAGAAACAATTCAAATATTAAAGAGCCATAATCAGGATTACACAGAACATAAAAGTGTCCATTTTAAAAGGATCAAAGGGTCTGGAATATGATATTCAGAAGGGCAAAGGAGTTTGGACTGCAGCCAAGAATCAACTAGCCAGCAAAACTAAACATTATCTTACAAGGGAAAAAATGGACATTCAATGAAATGGGGATTTTCAATTATTTTTGAGAAAATATCAGAGCTGAACAGAAAATTTGATCTTCATATACAGAATTTAAGAAAAGCATAAGAAGGTAAAAAGATAAGGAAAAAAACTATGTTTTTAAAAGTTAAAATGTTTATATCCTACATAGAAAGACAATATGTGTAACTCTTGAGAACTATATCTTTGTTAAGGATATATTTAGAGGGAGTAGGTATAAATTGACTTTAAAGTGATGATATGAAAAAGAAATTAGAGGTGGAAAATGAATTGTATTGGAAAAAGAGGAAAGGGGAGGTCAAATAAGTTTGTATGAAATTATGTATTTTTCTTTGGATTGTTGCTTCACTCATTCATTCTTTAGGATTAGATTATTTAGTTTCCAATTAATTTTTGGTCTATTTCCCCCTAGCACTTTATTACCTATAATTTTTCTTCCATCTCAAAAGGATGCATTTACTATTTCTGCCTTTCTCATTTGACTGTGAGGTTTTTTTGTATTCAGCTTTTGTGTAGGTTCCATGTACCGCTGAGAAAAAAAATTTCTGTTCCCCTTCAAATTTTTTCACCTGAAATTATATCACCTGAAGAGGCAAAAAATACCTATTACAGTTGAGAGAAAGAAGAAGAATGAGCATTGTTTAAAACTTAATCTCATCAGATTTGGCTCAAAGAGGGAATATCATACATCTTTAGTTTGATATAGCAACTTGTCTTACTCTAGTGAAGTAAATACCACATTTGAAAAAGAAAAAGGAAAGGATTTTGCTAATCGAAAGGAGAACAAAAGTAAGAGGGGAAAGGGATAAGAAAATGCAGGGGGAATGAAAAAAGAGAGGCTATGTTGATGGAGGTGGTAGTCTGAAGCAAAATGGAAAGGGGGAAAGGAGAGAGAAAGGTATAACAGGAGGCAGTAAATACAGTTAGTCATTTTTACTGTGAATGTGGATGGAATGAACTCTCCTATAAAACAGAAGTGGATAGCAGACTGGATTAAAAGCCAGAATCCTACAATCCTACAATGTTGTTTACAAGAAACATATTCAAAGTAGAGAAATACATATAGAGTAGAGGGAAAAGACTAGAGCAGAATCTATTAAGTTTCAGCAGAATAGCAATACTGATATCAGGTCAAGCAAAAACAAAAATAGATCTAATTAAAAGAACTAAGAAAGGAAACTATCTTTTGCTAAAGGATACCATAGATAATGAAGTAATATCAATACTAAACATATATGCACCCAAGTGGTATAGCATCCAAATTCCTAGAAAAGTTAAGAAAGTTGCAAGAAGAAAAGACAGCAAAACTATACAGTGGGGGATCTCAACCTCACTCTATCAGAAGAAGATAAATTGAACCACAAAATAAACAAGAAAGAAGATAAGGAAGTAGAATTTTAGAAAAGTTAGATATAACAGACATTTGGGAAAAAATTTGAAGGGGAACAGAAATTTTTTTTCTCAGCAGTACATGGAACCTACACAAAAGCATCCTTTTGAGACTGTGATGGAAGAAAAATTATAGGTAATAAAGTGCTGGGGGGAAATAGACCAAAAATTAATTGGAAACTAAATAATCTAATCCTAAAGAATGAATGAGTGAAACAACAATCCAAAGAAAAATAGATAATTTCATCCAAGAGACTGACAATACAATACAAGCTACCACTACTGATGAGATGCAACCAAAACAATTCTCAGGGAACATTTTATATCTCTAGATACTTGCTTGAATAAAATAAGAGAAAGAGAAGATCAATGAATTGGGCATGCAATTTAAAAAAAAAAAAAACTAGAAAAAGAATATATTAAAGCCTCCCAATTAAATACCAAATTTGAAATTCTGAAAATAAAAAGAGAGATTAATAAAATTGAAAGTAAAAAATCTATTGAACTAATAAACAAGACTAAGAGTTTTTTTTAATAACTTTTTATTGACAGAACCCATGCCTGAGTAATTTTTTTTACAACATTATCCCTTGCACTCACTTCTGTTCCGATTTTTCCCCTCCCTCCTTCCACCCCCTCCCCCAGATGGCAAGCAGTCCTATACATGTTAAATATGTCACAGTATATCTTAGATACAATATATGTGTGCAGAACCGAATAGTTCTCTTGTTGCACAGAAAGAATTGGATTCAGAAGGTAAAAATAACCTGGGAAGAAAAACAAAAATGCAAACAGTTTACATTCATTTCCCTGTGTTCTTTCTTTGGGAGTAATTGCTTCTGCCCATCACTGATCAACTGAAACTGAATTAGATCTCTTTGTCAAAGAAATTCACTTCCATCAGAATACATCCTCATACAGTATCGTTGTTGAAGTGTATAATGATCTCCTGGTTCTGCTCATTTCACTTAGCATCAGTTCATGTAAGTCTCTCCAAGCCTCTCTGTATTCATCCTGCTGGTCATTTCTTACAGAACAATAATATTCCATAAAATTCATATACCACAATTTACCCAGCCTTCTCCAATTGATGGGCATCCATTCATTTTCCAGTTTCTAGCCACTACAAACAGGGCTGCCACAAACATTTTGGCATATACAGGTCCCTTCTTTAGTATCTGGGAGAGCTGGTTTTATGAAAAAAAAAATAGATAAACCTTTAGTAAATCAAATTGCCAGTATCAAAAATAAAAAGGGTGAACTTACTACCAATGAAGAGGAAATTAAAGCAATAATTAGGAGTCATTTTTTTCAACTGTATACAATAAATCTGAAAATCCAAGTAAAACGGATGAATACTTACAAAAACATGAATTGCCCAGATTAAGAAAGGAGGAAATTAATTACTTAAAAAGTCCCATTTTAGAAAAAGAAATTGAATAAGCTATTAATGAACATCTTAAGAAAAAATCTCCAGGGCTACCTGGATTTACAAGGGAATTCTCCTAAACATTTAAATAACAATTAATTCCAATACTATACAAAGTATTTGGAAAAATAGGGGAAGAAGTCCTACCAAATTCCTTTTATGTCACAAGTATGATGCTGATAGCTAAACCAAATAGATTTAAAACAGAGAAAGAAAAGTATAGATCAATTTCCCTAATAAATATTGATGCAAAAATCTTAAATAAAAATCTTAAATAACAGTAATTTATTATCAAAATAACCAAGCAGGATTTATACCAGGAAGGCAAGGCTGGTTCCATAGTAGGAAAACTACTAGCATAATGGACTATATCAATACCCAAATGCACAGAAATCATACAATTATCTCAATAACTGCAGAAAAAGCATTTGACAAAACCCATACCCATTCCTATTAAAAACACTAGAGAGCATAGGAATAGAGTTTTTCTTAAAATCATTAGTAGCATTTATCTAAACTCTTCAACAAGCATCATATGTAATGGGGATAAACTATTCCTAGTAAGAAAGGTGAAACAGTGAAAAAATGGTGAAACAATGTTTCCCACTATCACCAGTACTCTTCAATAATGAATTAGAAATATTAGGTTTAGCAATAAGAAAAGAAAAATTGAATGGATTAGAGTAGGTAATGAGGACACCAAATTATCATTCTTTACAGATGATATGCTGGAATAGTTAAGAGAAGCCTAGAGAATCAGCTAAAAAAGTTACTAGATTAAAGGATATGAAGAGACAATTCTCAGATGAAGAAATTGAAACTATTTCTAGTCATATGAAAAGATGCTCCAAGTCATTATCAATCAGAGAAATGCAAATTAAGACAACTCTGAGATACCACTACACACCTGTCAGATTGGCTAGAATGACAGGGAAAGATAATGTGGGAAAACTGGGACACTGATACATTATTGGAGGAATTGGGAACACATCCAGCCATTCTGGAGAGCAATCTGGAATTATGCTCAAAAAATTATCAAACTGTGTGTACCCTTTAATCCAGCAGTGTTACTACTGATCTTATACCCCAAAGAGATACTAAAGAAGGGAAAGGGACCTGTATGTGCCAAAATGTTTGTGGCAGCCCTGTTTGTAGTGGCTAGAAACTGGAAAATGAATGGATGCCCATTAATTGGAGAATGGCTGGGTAAATTGTGGTATATGACTGTTATGGAATATTATTGTTCTGTAAGAAATGACCAGCAGGATGAATATAGAGAGGCTTGGAGAGACTTACATGAACTGATCCTGAGTGAAATGAGCAGAACCAGGAGATCATTATATACTTCAACAACGATACTGTATGAGGATGTATTCTGATGGAAGTGAATTTCTTTGATAAAGACATCTAATTCAGTTTCAATTGATCAGTGATGGACAGAAGCAGCTACACCCAAAGAAAGAACACAGGGAAATGAATGTAAACTGTTTGCATTTTTGTTTTTCTTCCCAAGTTAAAATAACTTCTGAATCCAATTCTTCCTGTGCAACAAAAGAACTATTCGGTTCTGCACACATATATTGTATCTAGGATATACTGTGACATATTTAACATGTATAGGACTGCTTGCCATCTGGGGGAGGGGATGGAGGGAGGGGAAAAGTTGGAACAGAAGTGAGTGCAAGGGATAATGTTGTAAAAAAAATTACACAGGCATGGGTTCTGTCAATAAAAAGTTATAATTATGAAAAAAAAGCTACTAGAAACAACTAACTTTAACAAAGTTGCAGAATATAAAATAAATCCACAGAAATCATTAGAAATCTATATATTACCAACAAAGTCCAACAGCAAGAGATACGAAGAGAAATTCCATTTAAAATAACTTCAATAATATAAAATATTTAGGAATCTATCTGGCAAGGCAAAGTCAGAAACTTTATGAACACAACTATAAAACACTTTCCACACAAATAAAGTCAGATCTAATCAACTGGAAAGATATCAAATGCTCATGGGTAGGCCAAGCAAATATAATAAAAATGACAATGCTATCTAAATTAATCTATTTATTTAGTTCCATACCAATCAAACTCCCAAGAAATTATTTTATAGATCTAAAAAAAAAAAAAAAAAAGTTCATCTGGACAAACAAAAGTTCAAGAATTTCAAGGGAACTAATGAAAAAATACAAATGAAGATGGCCTAGTTATACCAGACCTTAGATTATATTATAAAGAAGCAAACATTAAAACTATTTGGTACTGGCTAAGAAATAGAATAGTTGATCAGTGGAATAGATTAGGTTTACAAGACACAATAGTCAATGACCACAGTAATCTAGTGTTTGACAAACCTAAAGACTCCATACTATTTGACAAAAATTGCTGGGAAAATTGCAAAATAGTATGGCAGAAATTAGGCATTGACCACAACCTAACAGCTTATACCAAGATAAGTTCAAAATAGGTTCATGATTTAGACATAAAGATGATACTATAAGGAAATTAGGAGAGCAAGGGATAGTCTATCCCTCAGATCTGAGGAGAAGGAAGGAATTTCTGGTCAAAGAAGAAATAGAGAACATTATGAAATGCAAAATGGATAATTTTGATTATATTAAATTTAAAAGATTTTGTACAAACAAAACCAATGCAGCTAAGATTAGAAGGGAAACTTAGTGGATGCCCATCAGTTGGAGAATGGCTAAGTTATGATATATGAATATTATAAAATATTATTGTTCTATAAGATACAATCAGTAGGATGAAAGGCCTAGAGACACTTACATGAAATGACGCTAAATGAAGTAAGTAAAATCAAGAGAACTTTGTACACAGCAACAAAAAAAGATTATACAATGATCGATCGATTCTGATGGACTTGGCTCTTTTCAACAAACAAATGATTCAGGCCAGTTCAAGTGGTCTTGTGATGGAGAAAACCGTCTGCAGCCAGAGAGAGAGTTGGGATTCATTGTGGATGACAGCATAGTAGTTTTACTTTTTTGTTGTTATTATTTTCATTTTTTTTTCTTTTTGATCTGATTTTTCTTGTGCAGCGAGATAATTGTGGAAATATATATAGGAGAATTGCACATGTTTAACATATATTGGATTACTTGCCATCTAGGGAGGAAAGTGGGGGAAAAGGAGGGAGAAAAAAATTTGGAACACAAGGTTTTGCAAGAGTGAATGTTGAAAACTCTCTATGCTTATGTTTTGAAAATAAAAAGCTTTAAAATTTAAAAAAATGAAAGATGAACAACAACAAGAATAGGCCTGAATTCAAGAAGATCTGAGTTCAAATTTGACCTCAGAGACTTACTAGATGTGTGATTCTGGACAATTCACTTAACCCAGTTTGCTTCAGTTTTCTCTTATATAAAATGATCTGGAGAAAGAAATGGCAAACACTTCAATATCTTTTCCAAGAAATCCCAAATAGGCTCACAAATAATCAGAAACAACTGAAATGATTAACAACAAAAAAATTGGGATAATATGGACCTGTTGTGAAGAAAAGGACTTTGTGTAGATTGAAGTGTTATATGAATGTAAGGTATTATTATTATTATTATTATATCCCACATACAACCTGTCTACACTGTAGTATAATTAATTTTATCTTTATAATTATTATTAATTAATCTTTTCATAATTAATCAATTTTCATTCTCTTTCTGAAATTTTATTTGCAAATCCAAAATTTAACCTAGGTATACTATTTAATAATCATTTTTAAAATTTTCATTTTAATGGTATATTATTTTTCAAATTACAAGTAAAGATGGTTTTCAACATTTATTTTTGTAAAATTTTGAGTTCCAATTTTTTTCTCCCTCCTTCCCTTTCCTCTTCCCTCCCCAGGACAGAATGCAAACTGACATAGGTTATATATGTACAATTAATTTTTAACATTTCCATATAAGCCATATTGGGAAAGAAAAATCAGAACAAAAGGGAAAAAACTACAACAACAAAACAGCAACATCAAAAAGATGAAAATAGTACCCTTTGATCCATATTCATTCTCCATAGTTCTTTTTCTTTCTTTCTTTTTTCTTTTCTTTTTTTTTTCTTTTTTTTTTTTATGTTGTTGTATTTTCCTCTATAGTTCTTTCTCTGGATACAGATGGCATTTTCCATCCCAAGTCTATTAGAATTGTCCTGGATCGTTATATTGCTGAGAAGAACAAAGTTTATTATGGTTAGTTATCACATAATCTTTTTGTTACTATGTATAATGTTCTCCTCCCTGATTCTACTCACTTCACTCAGCATCAGTTCATGTAAGCTTCCCAGGCTTTTCTGAAATATTCTGTTGATCATTTCTTATAGAACAATAATATTCCATTACATTCATATACCATAAGTTATTCAGCCATTCCCCAACTGATGAGCATCTACTCAGTTCCAGTTCCTTGCCACTACAAAAAAGGCTGCTACAAACATTTTTGCACAGTGCATCCATTTCCCTTTTTTATGATCTCTTTGGGGTACAGACCCAGTAGTGGAACTGTTGGATAAAAGAGTATACATAGTTTTATAGCTCTGTGGGCATAGTTCTAAACATACTATAATAATCTTTAAAAAACAACAACAACAACAACAAATCAATCAAATAAGCAAATATATCAGAGTTTTTCATTAATTATGGAATATTAGAACTTTAGGAAACTGACTTCATTGATAAACTGAAAATATTAGCCATTTCTAAATATTAAAGTAATTACCTTTCTAAAGATCTTTATCATAATTGAAACACAGAAAGACAAATATATTTATTGAATTTATAATTTCAGCTTTAAAATGATAACTTATTTTTCTAAGAACATTAGAGAAATTAAAAATATGCCGATTTTACCAAATCCAAGATTGTCAATTAACTAGTTTGCATTCTTATAAAAATATTATTGTTCTGTAAGAAATGACCAGCAGGATGAGTTCAGAGACTTACATGAACTGATGCTGAGTGAAATGAGCAGGACCAGAAGATCATTATATAAACTTCAACAACAATACTATATGATGATCAATTCTGATGGACGTGGCCCTCTTCAAAAATGAGATGAACCAAATCAGTTCCAATAGAGCAATAATGAACTGAACCAGCTACACCCAGTGAAAGAACTCTGGGGAAATGAATGTGAACCACTACATAGAATTCCCAATCCTTCTTTGTCCACCTGCATTTTTGATTTCTCTCACAGATTAATTGTACACTATTTCAAAGTCCAATTCTTTTTGTGCAGCAAAATAACTAGATGGACATGTATACACATATATTGTATTTAACATATACTTTAACATATTTACCATGTATTGGTCAACTTGCCATCTGGGGGAGGGGGTGGGGAAAAGGAGGGAAAAAATTGGAACAAAAGGTTTTGCAACTGTCAATGCTGAAAAATTACCCATGCATATATCTTGTAAATAAAAAGTTATTAAAAAAAAAAAAGATCTCTTTGGGATATAGACCCAGGAAAGATTCTGCTGGATCAAAAGATTTGCACAGTTCCATAGCCCCTGGGCATAATTTCAAATTGCTCTCCAGAATGGTTGGATCATTTCACAACTCCACCAACAACGTATTAGTATTCCAGTTTTCCTACATCCCCTCCAACATTCATCATTACCTTTTCCTGTCATATTAGCCAATTTGAGAAGTGTGGTGGTACCTCAGAGCTGTCTTAATTTACATTTCTCTGATCAAAAGTGATTTAGAACACCTTTTCATACTACTAGAAATGGTTTCAATTTCTTCACCTGAAACTTGTCTGCTCATATCCTTTAACCATTTATCAATTGGAGAATGGCTTGAATTCTTTGAATTCATTCTGAATTTGAATCAATTCTCTGTATATTTTAGAAATGAAGCCTTTATCAGAATCTTTGAATGTAAAAATGTTTTCCCCAGTTTATTGTTTCCCTTCTAATCTTGTCTGCATTCGTTTTGGAAAACAGTTTTCTTAATTATGGAGCAGGAAGCCCAGTGAAAGTAGTAGCCATTACATTGAGTTCAAGATGCCCAAAGGACATACAGGTAGAGATGTCTAAGAGGCCCTTGGTGAGACAAGAGTTCAGGAGAGAAAAGAGCTGAATATATAGATTTCTGAGTTATCAGGATAGTTATAAGTGAACTCAGAGCAACTCACTGGACCATTAAGTCAGAGGGTTAGAAAAAGAAGAAAAGAACCAAGACATAGCCTAGAAGTGTAGGAGCATCATAAATTAGCATAGAAATTTAAAGCAGGTGTTTGTTGGTGCCCAGAGGTCATTAGTTATGTACAGGAATATCGTTCATTTTCATCTTCAAATGCTTTTGATGCAATACAAATAAATGTTCTGCTAACTGAATAATTGAGGGGAGGGTCACAGCTGTTTCATTGTCATTCTGAATATTTTATGTCCATACCTTATTTTAATTTTTAAAACAAATAAAATAAAATATATTGGCACTTAAGCCTGCTTTAGTAAGCAAAGAATATTGAATATAATTTCTTGGATAACAACATCTTGCAGTGTTTCAGAAACATCATTATACAGAATATAATAATACATGCTAAAAATTGGACTGAATTTCTGAATATGCCTTGCAGGCTGTTTTTTGTTTTGTTCTGTTTTGAGTTTTTTGTTTTTTAAAGCAAATCCCTGACTTTGTAACCATTTGTTTCATTCTAATCAAAGCCGTATGCAGGAAGGAAAAATATCAAGTTGATTAAAGTTCCAAGTAATTGAGTTTTTACCATTAGCTCCAAATCTATCTCATGACATGTCATATGGTTTTTCCCAAAAACATCAATAGCCCTGGGCTGACAAATTGATCTTGTAAGTGTGTGTTAATTAAATTAGTCCCCCAAAGAAAACAAAACTTCCATGAATATATTTGTTTTATTTTTGTATTATGTTGATTTTCTTGGGAAGTCACAGCCAAGTCTGCAAACCTTTTTTTGTAGTATGTGATTTGAAATACATAGGATGCACATCGTAGTTTTGGTTGGACCTGAGAATAGGGTGAGAAAGTTTCCTTGAATTTATATGTGAAGACAAACTTGTATTCTAAAAATGAAAAACTCCGTAGCCCCAACATAGACATCAACTTGCAATTGGGGCTAACAGAGAGTGTGGACAGAGTGGTTTATCAGCTAACCAGAATTCCAATAGAGTCTATAAGTCAAATGAAGTAATATGCATTCATAAGGTTATTATTCTAAAAAGGTTCTCTGAAGCCATCTTGTCTAACACCTTCATTTTACAGAGGAAAAAACTCAGACTCATGGATGTTAAGTCACTTGTCCACAATCAACATGGCAGAATTTGAATCCAGATCTTTTTATTCAGTTAGGGGAAGGGAAGAGAAGGAAAAAGGAAAGGTATAGAGGGGATGGCAAAGAAAGAAAGGGGAGAAAAAAGGGAGAGAGAAGAGAAAAGAAGGGGAAAGGAGAGTGGGGACAGTTGGGGAGAGAAGAGAAGATAATGTTTTGTTAGTTGAAAATTTAGTTTAAAAAAAGAAAGAAAGAAAACAGAGAAGACAATTTCCAGAAAGATTTAGTCACTGGTTTAAATTGCTACAAGGAGAACAAGGAGACAGGTGGCTAAGTAGGAGACAAAATGGATGTTGCTGCCATTATTCCTTTATTCCTGTTTCTTTGTGTTCTAATCCAAAATTTGAAAATATATTCAATGCCTACCTTTAGGTAAAAGTCAATAAGGAAGTTCATAAATTTTTTATGAGTCTTCTATAGCAAGCTCATGTCTTTCAAAACCTAATTTACATAAAGGAAATTATACCCATTCATAGCTGAGTACAGAATTCAAAATCATTAAAGATTAGTTTCATGTCAGAACTTAATAACTATTTTTAATTGGTTGAATATTTAATTATTGAAAGGACAGCCACTTTGCAGATTTAGTTGTCAATAGCATTAAGTATATAAGTTGATTAGTGAATAATGCGTCTCCAATAGTAAAAACCTGACCTGTTAAATCATGGATCCAATAAGATTTTTCTGGCACTGAAAAAATCCCAAGAGAACAGTTGGCAAATAATTAAAATATCCCCCAAAATATCAGCTTTATATAAAATTTAATCTATTTTATGCTTGTAGTTTTATGTAATGCTTTCAATTAGCATTGTAAACTCTCAAACTAAGACATTTTCAAGATGGAAAAACTGCCAATATTCAATAAGGCCCATATAATCGACATATGAAAACTAACTGAAACCACGTAAAACAGAGACTGAGATGGGAAAACAGTGGAAGCTGCTATACTCAGAAAAACTAGTAAACTGGATTCTAATTCCTTAGTTCCAGCTCTTGAGGATAACAACAAGATGAGAAATATAAGTACTCTCAGGCAACAGGGAAAAGGGGTAAGAATAAAAGATAAAACAATAATTTTCTATCATATAAAATTAAAAGACTTCTGAATAAACAACACAAATAAAGATAAGAAAAGAAATTGTTGACTGGGGAGAGAAATCTTTTCATGAATAAGCCTGGTGCAAGAAGAAGAAAATTATATTTGGAATCAAAGAAAGAGGGTTGAAAATTAATTTTGAGTCATTCCCTGGTGGATAAATGGTCAAAGAATATAAAAAGGCATTTCTCAAGGGGAGAAATCCAATCTAGCAACAACCATGTCCTAAAAAATGCTTCAAATGACTTAACAATTAGAGAAATGCAAATTAAAACAGCTCTGAGGTTTCATCTTACACGCATTAGCCTGGTAAAGATAATAAAAGGAAAATGATAATTGTTGGAGGAACTGTGGGAAAACAAGCATACTAATGCACTCTTAGTGAAGCTGAGAACAGGTCCAAACTGTTCTCTCTTTCTTCAGCTTTCCCGTATAGTGAGCAGTGATTTTAGTAACTAAATTCCTTGTGAGAGAGTAGGAAATTAGAGGATGCTCTTTCCCCTCAAAATATGTAGATATTCCATGTAGATCATGAACTTAATTAGGCAAGGTTCTACTAGCCCTCCACCTGCCTTTCAATTTTTTGCTTCCTTTACTGAGTATTAAGCCAAACATAATTTTAGAAGTGAAAATATCCAGGCTTAAAGGTAACATTATTCAGGTCCAGAAATCCTAGGTTCAATGAATAAAAATGACTGGCAGCAAGGGAAGCTTCTGACTTAGAGAAGACAGATATCAATAAGAAGAAAGGCCTGAGGTCCCACCCAAGCTTGTCAAAAAAACATAAAAATGAAGCAGACCTGAAGTAAAATATAAAATAGCTAATCAACAGTCCTGAAAATTGCTTCATCTTTAGATAAGGTTTAAGCATCAAATTTTAAGAGTAGCTATAATTTTTATTCTAAAAGAAATGAGTAGCAAGTTTATTTCTGAAAAACCTGCAAAGACTTATATGAACTGATGCTGAGTGAAGTGAGTAGAACCAAAAAAAAAAAAAAAAAAAAAACCTACCGTATACAGTAACAACAAGATTATGTGATGATCAATTATGATAGACTTAGCTCTTCTCAGCAATACAGTGATCCAAGACAATTCCTGTTGGAATCTTTACAAACTGCTAAGTCATTAGAGTTGATAGATTATTGATCTGATCTTACAAGAAGATGTTTTGGGCCAGAACCTGAAACAAGGTACTAAGTAGAACTAATTGATACAATGCTTGTGTTCACACCTTTATTCATTGGAATTCACAAGTATGGGAGTTCACAAAGTAAACTGTGTAACTTTGTGAATTCACACCTCCCTTGAAGCTCTTAGGGCCAGAGAGCACTCTGGGAAGAAACCCATAATCCCTCTCTCTCGCATCCCACAATTTCTCTCTCTCAAATAAATAGAGCTTCAAAGGGGCCAGTCAGAACAGTTTTCAGAGGAAGAAGCTATGAGTTGAGAGTTTAGCAGAAGATTGAGAAGCTCTCTCAGAGGCACAACCAGATTCATCTTCATTTCTCACCATTGTGATGGCTGGGCTCCTGCACTTCCCCCACTCAGACCAAGCTGGTCTGAAAGACCCCCCAGAAAGCTAGCCGAGCCCCAAGTGAAGGAGACAAGAGATTCATTCCATCTTTGTGCTGGCGGGAGGCTGAAGAAAGCAAAGGCCTCGAGGCTGAAGGACAAAACCTTTGGATTTGGAGACATTCAGAGGGAGCTCTTGGAACCAAGCAGAAAGATAGGCCTCTAAGAATCTAGCTATCCAGGCCCAAGGAAAGAGACAAGACTTAGAAGGAGAAATAAACATTTGTATTTTTACCAGCTGGCTGCATTTGGGATAATTATTGATCTGAACTGATACTAAGGCTGCCCCCAGAAACCCTCCCCCAAGAAACCTGCTCTGTCCCAGAGAAGTACCATTATTATTATTATATTAAAGAAGAAAAAGATCACCACAAATTCCAATAGACCTTGAGTGGAAAATGTCATCAGTATCCAGGGAAAGAACTATAAAGAATGAATGTAGATCAGGCATACTATTTTTACCTTTTTATTACTGTTGTTTTGTTTTGTTTTTTTTCTTTCTCATATTTCTTTCTTTCTTTTGTTCTGATTTTTCTTTCCCAACAAGACTAATATGGAAATATGTTAAAAATTGATTGTACATGGAGCAGGTAGGTGGTGCAGTGGATAGAGTATTGGCCCTGAAGACAGAAGGACCTGAGTTCAAATTCAGTCTCAGACACATAACAATTCCTAGTTATGTGATCCTGGGCAAGTCACTTAATCCCAATTGCCTTGCCAAAAAAAAAAAAAAAATTATTGTACATGTATAACCTATATCAAATTGCTTGCTGTTTTGGGGAAGCAGAAGATAAGAAAGGAAGGGTAAAAAAAATTGGAATTCAAAATCTTACATAAATAAATGTTGAAAACCATCTTTACTTGTGATTGGAAAAATAACATACCATTTAAAAATTTTTTTCTAAAAAGAAAAAAAAAGAATAGTTATAATTTGAGTTTTTGAATGTTGTTTTTAAGTCTTTCTGTCAATGCATGCCATCAGTCTTTAGTATCTTTTGGTATTTATTTTGTGTAGGAAATAAATGCCTGATTTATACTGTACGCTAAAATAGCTTACTTTTCTCTCCCCTCCCCCTTTCAGGGAAAGTCTTAACATGAGTCAAAATCTAATCTTTAAATAATTTATTCTCAAATTTCTTGGATGATGGTTAGGAAGATGAAAAGTGAGATGGGAAAAAAGGAAGAAGAAGAAATCACAATTTCAATTTTATTAGTCACCAGACTTTCGAAGGACCAAGTCCAATTCAGTCCCCAGCAGAGACCTTCACAGAGGATCCCCTTTAGAAAAGAAAGTGGGTGCTTTCTTTATTATGTTGGTCCTAGCTATGCTTCTTAAGGTTATAGATGCAAACATAGAGCTATTCTTCAAGGGAAAAGTGATCAATAATATAAACACAGAATTTTCAAAATAAGAAATGGAAATTATCAATAGTCCTATGAAAGAATGTTCCATGCCCCTGTTCCATAAAGAAAATGTGGATTTAAGGTAACACTGAATTTTATCTTATACCTATCAGACTGGCAAAATAAGAAAAAGATAAAAATGATCAATGTTGAAGAGGTGGTGGAAATACAAGGATTGTTATAAATGAGGTGTAGAATTAATCTGACTTCTGGAAAACAATTTAGGATTATATGAAAAGTCACTAAATTGTACACATCTGTGATGCATTGATACTACTCTTAAATTTATATTTTCATTTATGTCTGTTATTTCCCCAAAAGAATGTAAGTTCCTTGAAAGGGATTATTAAATTTTTTCTTTGTATCATGACACTTGGGGCACTGAGGCACGCAGGGAACAGAGTTTTGGGTCTGGAGCCAGGAAGACCTGAATTCAAATCTAGCCTGAGATACCTCCTAGCTATGGGAGCATTTCCTCATCTGTAAGATATTCTGGAGAAGGAAATGGTAAACACTTCTATTACCTTTGCCAAGAAAACCTCAAATGGGATCACAAAGAGTTGGACACAACTGAAAATGACTGAACAAAAATCCATAGCACTTAACACTTAATAGATGTTTAACAAATGCTTACTGATTCATAGCTAACATAATTTATGAAGAAACTAAGACCCATTGAGGATATGTAACTTGCTCAAGGTCACAATATATTCTAAGAGCGTTTTCTTGTCATTCATTTTCAGAGGACCAATGACATCATAGAGTGATGTCTTGACTTGTTTATCAATTGAATTTTAGTGAGACAGAATTGCACAAAGTTGTTGGTCTCACTCTTCCTAAGTTATCCAAGTCCAGCAGCAGGACTAAAGACAAGATAACTTTGGCAATAACCCAGGATGCAATGAATGACTTTGTCATCTTCAATGTCTGACCAAGCTCTAAGTACTCCACAGTACCTGCTTTAGTCCCATTGGGGATCAATGACAACGGGAAGGTTACCATTAATAGAAGAATATTTATAGCAGAATTTTTTGTGGTAGCAAAGAATTAGAAACAAGTGGGTGACCACGTGGAACATGGTTAAACAAACTGATCTATTAATATAAAGAAAAAATATTACATCATAAATAGCAAAAATGAAAATTTCAGGGAAACAGGGATCAGTGACATGATGTAAAGCAAAATGTACAGACCCAAAACAATTTATGGAAGGACCACAATAGTGTAAAAGGAAAAAAATTAAAAAGACATCAGAATTCAATCAATAAAGTGAGTAATCATCACTTCAGAAAAGGGAAGATGAATTAACTGTCCTTCTTCTCAGCAGAAGTAATTAACTAGGGTGTGAAATTAGACATACATATTCAGGCATGGCTGATATGTAGCTGATGTTCTTAGTTCTATTTCTTTGTTAGAAGGAAGCATTCTCCTGGGGAAGGTGATGTCATTAGGAAGTGGTAATATTTTTTAAAAGAAGAATCAATAAAACATTTTTTAACTGCAGAAAGATGCTGGAGAAAGTAAAGTATTTCTGAGAATAACTGAACTCAAACATTTTCTAAAGAATAAGTACTAGCCAGTTATATCATATTTATTATATGCTCTGTGTTTTAAACTAAAGAATACAAATTTCCAGCTCATATTTAGTTACAGTCAAATGGAAGAGGACATTTATGAAATAAAACTACAGCTTTACAGATTTGTTCTGTCCCCAATTTTCTTAGAATCTGAAGTTAATTTAGTTCCCAGAAACACAAAGTGCATCAAGTAGTGACGCCTGCCAGGAAGAGCCCAGCCAAGCCGCTTCCTCTATCTCCCTCTGCCCCTTTCCTGTCCTTCAATGACCTTTCCTTCTTAAATCAGTTTACAGTAATGTCTTCAAGAATGACCATGTTAAGGTCACAATCACACAATCATTTTTAATGAAGATTTTATTTTACGTAATTTTGCTTCAACAGTTAAAAAAAAAAACACCACCAATATCAGTATACACCCATTGATGGAACTTCCAGGAAGCCAATCAAACTACCTAGTGAAAACATAAACAGAGTTTCATAGAGCATGGGTAGATGAAGATATGTGATAATTTATACCTTAAAACAATTTCCTAGAACAGACCAATCTTTTCCCCAGAATGTCTTCTTATTAAATGAGCATTAAGATCCTTAAATCACAAATACACACACAAAAAAAATTACTATAAAAACTATTCTCCACAAAATATCTTTTTTTTTTTGATGTATTGCTTCTGGTTATGCTAACAAAGTGAAGGAAGGCATAGAGAAAATAACAATCCCAACAACATATTTATTATGCATCTGTGTAAGATGCTATGCTAAGGATAACATCAGAGCATAAAGCATGAGGTGTCCCTTCCATATGAACCTTAGAATCATAATGACAAATTGTATGTAAAGCCTTTCCTGATTTTTGCCAGTATTCTTCCAAAAATTAGCTTGTATTTATTTGACATATTTTGGCATATCCTCATATGTTGATGTGTTGTCTTCCCAATAGACAATGAATTGCTTGAAGAAAGGGACTATTAAAAGTTTTATCTACAAAGATACAAATCTATGGCTCTTAGCTCATAGTAGATGCTTAATAAATGTTTGCTGATTATTAATAGATAATATTTGACATATGAGGAAAATGAAGCCCAAAGTGTTAAATAATTTGCTTGGAGTCTTCAATAATAATAATAATAATAATAATAAACATTTAAGTGGTGCTTATTATACGCCAGACATTATGTTAAGGACTTTGTAAAAATCATTTATATGATAATGATACTAAAAATCATTACCTTATTTGATTCTTACAATAATCCTGGAAGATAAATACTATTATTATCCCCATTTTACAAATGAGGAAACTGAGGCAGACAGAAGTTAAATGATTTTTTTTCCAAGTCATACAGCTACTGTCAGGAACTAGATTTGAACTTAGATTTTTCTGATTCCAGGTCTAACATCCTATCTATTGTGATCTATTAAGTAAATAGACCTAGAATATGGGTGTAGGGCTTTGAACTCCAAATCAAAATATCTTATCAGCATATAAAATAGATAATTATAATAAATTATTATTATTATTCCTATACAAATCAAATTGTGCAGATTTTTCAAAACACTTTCACATACTAACAATCATATTAGTTTCAGGGAAGATATTACTCCCATTTAAAGATTAAAAAGATGGAAGCCAAGAGAAACTAAATGACTAACCCAAGATTATCTACCTATTATATAACAAAGTATTTCTATTAGAGGCAAACAGTTAAGCAATTTTTAATTATAAATGAGTGATATGACTGTAATGGCTGTATTCCTGAAATGTCATTTCTTATTTGTTTTTTTGGGGGGTGGGTTTTTTGGTTATTTCTTTTTTCATCCTATCAATAAATTCCTATGGCATAAATCTTTTTTCTTTTTATTAATAGAAGTTGTTTTTTTTACTTTCAAAACATGTGCAAGGATAATTTTTTCAACATTGATCCTTGAAAATCCTTGTGTTCCAATTTTCCCACCATTCCCTCCACCCCCTCCTCTAGATGGCATGTAATCCAATATATGTTAAACAAGGTAAAAATATATGTTAAATCCAATATAGACATACATATTTATACAATTATCTTGCTATACACGAAAAATCAGATCAAAAAGTTATTTTTTTATTAAATAAGAAAGAAATAAAATTCAAGCAAACCATAACAAAAAGAGTGGAAATGCTATGTTGTAATCCACTCTCAGTTCCCAGTCTTCTTTCTGAGTGTAGATGGCTCTCATCATCACCATATCATTGGAATAGGCCTGAATCATCTCATTGTTAAAAAGAGCCATGTATGACATAAATCTTAAAGAGAGAATAAAGACACTTCAGTAGTAGAAATATCTCAATAAATTTTTAAAAATATTTTGTCTGAATTCTGAGATACTGCTACACACCTGTCAGACTCTAGAATGACAGGGAAAGATAATGCGGAATGTTGGAGAGGATGTGGGAAAACAAGGACACTAATACATTGTTGGTGGAATTGTGAACACATCTAGCCATTCTGGAGAGCAATTTGGAACTATGCTCAAAAAGTTGTCAAATAGTGCATACCTTTTGATCCAGCAGTGTTACTACTGGGCTTATATCCCAAAGAAATCTTAAAGGAGGGAAAGGGACCTGTATGTGCGTGAATGCTTGTGGCAGCCCTCTTTGTTGTGGCCAGAAACTGGAAACTGAGTGGATGCCCATCAATTGGGAGAATGGCTGAATAAGTTATGGTATATGCATTTTATGGAATATTATTGTTCTGTAAGATATGACCAGCAGGATGATTTCAGAAAGCCCTGGAGAGACTTACAGGAACTGATGCTGAGTGAAACGAGCAGGGCCAGGAGATCCTTATATATTTCAACAACAATACTATATGATGATCAATTCTGATGGACCTGGCCATCTCCAGCAATGAGATGAACCAAATCAGCTCCAAAAGAGCAGTAATGAACTGAACCAGCTACACCCAGCGAAAGAACTACTGGAGATGACTAAGAACCATTACATTGAATTCCCAATCCCTATATTTTTGCCTGCCTGCATTTTGGATTTCTGTCACAGGCTAATTGTACAATATTTCAAAGTCCGATTATTTTTGTACAGCAAAATAACAGTTTGGTCATGTATACTTATTGTGTATCTAATTTATACTCTAATATATTTAACATCTACTGGTCAACCTGCCATCTAGGGGAGGGGGTGGGGGGAAGGAGGGGAAAAACTGAAACAAAAGGTTTGGCAATTGGCAATGTTGTAAAATTACCCATACATATAACTTGTAAATAAAAAGCTATGAAATAAAAATAAATAAATAAAAATAAAATAAAATAAAATATTTTGTCTGATGTGAACTTAATGAGTCTTTCCAAATTCAAAGTAAAATAAAAAAGAGGATTTTACTTGAAAGTGTTAATCTTTATTATATCTTGCTTTTCCTTTAAAGTACATAATAAATTCAACATGTAAATTTCAAAATTATATACCATATATGTTTCCTCCTAGCCTTCTTTTCGTTCTCTTCTGTGCATTTAAAAAATTCAGTAGCCCCCCTTTTTTATTTTTTGGAAACCTGTTGTTAATCTTATTGTTAAGGGAAGGAGGGAAGGAAGGAAGGAGGGAGGAAGGGAGGAAAGAAAGGAGGAAGGGAAGGAGGGAGAAAGGAATGAAGGAAGGGAGGAAGGGAGGAAAGGAGAGAGGGAAAAAAGGAGGAAAAAAGGAAGGGAGGGAAGGAGGAAAGAAGGAAAAGAGAGAGAGAGGAAAAAAGAAGGAAAGGAGGGAGGGAGGAAAGAAAAAAAGGAGGGAAGGAGAGAGGAAGGAAGGAAGGGAAGATGGGAATATGAAAAGGATGGAAAGAGGTATAGAGGGGTTCTCCAGTGGTCCTGATCTATATCTTGCTACTGAACCCAGATAGCACTGGAGGGAGAAGTGAATCAGATGACCTTGCATAGCCCTCCCTCACTTAAATCTAATTCAATGCATATCATGGTATCATCTCCCTGATGTCATGGTCCTCTTCAAGAATAAAGGATAAACTATAGCCAATAATATTACATTTATATATCATAATATGTCCAATCATTCCCCACTAGAGAAGCTCTCCTTTAGTTTCAATTTTGCTATTATGATTAAAATTATTGCTATAAGCATTTTTGTACATATGGGTATTTTCCCTCTTGGTTAAATCTCTTTGTGTTAGCAATCCAATTGGGTCAAATGTTATATACATTAGGGGCAGCTAGGTGGCCTAGTGGATAGAGTACCAGCTCCGAAGTTGGGGGATCTGAATTCAAATCTGGTCTCAGACACTTAATACTTCCTTAGCTGTGTGACACTTAACCCCAACTACTTCAGCAAAAATATATATATATATATATATATATATATATATATATATATACGTGTGTGTGTGTGTGTGTGTGTGTGTGTGTAGTCCTATGGGGAGCAGAGTTCCAAACTATTTTTCAGAATGGCTTGACTAATTTACAACTCCACCAACAGTTCATTAGTGTTTTTCTTTTTCTTTCTTTCTTTTTTTTTTTTGCTGAGGCAATCAGGGTTAAGTGATTTGCCCAGGGTCACAAAGCTAGGAAGTGTTAAGTGTCTGAGATCACATTTGAACTCAGGTCCTCCTGACTTCAGGGCTGATGCTCTATCCATTGCGCCACCTAGCTGCCCTACAGTTCATTAGTGTACCTATTTTCTTACAACCCTTCCAACAATGATCATATCTGTTTTTGTCATCTTTGTCAATCTAATAGGTTTGAAGTATTTGAGGCAGAACCTTAGAATTTCTTTAATTCACATTTAATTCATTTGAGGAATTTTTTCTCATACAATTATTGATGCCTTGAATTGTTTTCCTTTCAGAATTGCCTATGCAGAGCCTTATATCATCTATCTTTTAGAGAATAGCTATTGTTTTTACAAATTTGAATCAGTTCCGTTTGTGTGTGTGTGTGTGTGTGTGTGTGTGTGTGTGTGCGCGTGTATCATAAAAACTTGTTGGAAAAAAATTTTTTTTAACTAAAGAAATTCTTTATGAAGACAGAATAATGTTAAATAGTAGTGACGTTTGCACAACACATTTAATTTAATTTATAAAATTGAACAATTTTTAAATTTATTTTATTTTTCAATTTATAATTCCATGCAAAGGGACTTTGAGACATGGGTTGTATTTTTGTACATATGGGTCCTTTTCTTCTTTCTTTGACAGCTTTGATATGTCCTAGAGATGAATCATTACATCAAAAGATAGGCAGTATTTAGTGTCTTTTGAGACTTAGTTTCAAATGATGCAAAAATTAGTTCCTTTAATTTTAACTACATTGGTTGCGTTTGTGTAAAACCTTTTTAATTCTATGGAATCAAAATTGTCCTTTTATTATTCTATGTATAGAATACTTGGCCTGGAATCAGGAAGACCTGATTCAAATATGAACCTTGATGACACTGGACAAATCATCTAGCTTCTGTCTCTCTCAGTTTAATTAGTTATAAGATGGGACTAATAGTATCATCTACTCTACATTGTTATTGTGAAGCTTAAACACGACACTATTCGCAAAGCACTTAGCACCCTGATTAGCACATAGTAGACATTTTTAAAATGTCTTTTTCCTTTCTCCTCCCCTTCTATTGGTTTATCATAAAGTCCCCATCCATAATTGTGAAATCTATGTACTTTTATTAACCTCTCATTTGTTTATTTTTACACCTATCAAATATCCAATTGGAACCTATCTTTATATATGGTGAGAGGTGCTGTTCTACAGATAATTCCTGCTAGCCTTTTACAGTTTTCCCAACAATTTTGTCAAACAGTAAATCTTTATTCCAGTAGCTGAGATGTTTGGGTTTATCAAACTCTAGGCTCTGTTTCTCTGTGTTGTATATCTAATTTATTCCATTAATATGTCAATCTTTTTTTTAACCCTTTCCAAATAGTTTTGAGTATTATTGTTTTGTAGTATAGTTTAAGATCTGGTACTGCTCAATGTCCTTCTTTACCAATTTTTAAAAATATTATTTGGCCTAAGATTGATGACCTTTGTTCCTCCACATTAATATCATTAATAATTTCTTCTAACTTTATAGAGTAATCCTTTGGAATATGATTGATATGGTACAGAATAAGTAAATTAATTTAGTTCTGAAATTTTCATCTGTACAGTTCATTCATACAGTTCTTGGGTATGTTTAGGTAAATGGGCCACCAAATATTTTATACTTATTACAGTGATTTTGAATGGGACTTTTCCTTCTCTCTTTCTGCTAGGTGTTGTTGGTAACATACAGAAATGCTTACGATTTATGGGAGTTTATTTTATATTCTGTGATTTTGCTAAAGTTGTTGCTTCAATTAATTTTAGTTATGCTTTTGAGTTCTATAGGTAGACTTTCAATATCATCTTTTAAAATGATAGTTTTCATTTCCTCTTTGCCTATACTTATTTTCTCAAATTCTTTTTTCTCATGTTGATATAGTAGCATTTCTGGAAAGGCTAATCAGGAAGACTATCCCCATCCACATAGGGATAGACTGGGCTCCATATTAGCCAAACTGGGTATACTCAGAAGACAAGTCTGGGTAACATGTCTAATAGTGGTTTTGGATTTAAATAAATACTATTTACCAACTGCAGAAATGTCTGTTTATTCCTATGCTTTCTAACAGAATTGGATTTTGTCAAAAAAATTTTTTTACAGGAGGAAAGGAGAAAGAGGAAGATAGACAGACAAAGACTTCTTTTGGATTTGGAACTGGGAGTGTGCTCTATAGGAAGTGAATGAAACTATGAATCTAATCTTCCCTTCCCCAGAGACTGAGATGATACAAGGGGGAAGAGTGATTGTGCTTTTCATGTGTTGAAGGAAATAAGTTTATATATTTGTAATTATATCTTTTGAAGAGAGAGATAGAGACAGAGAGAAGTACTTATTGAGTGATGTACTATATTTATCATTGAGAATACTAGCAAATAAAACAATCCGTATCCTCAAAAATCTTATGTTCTAATAAGGGAAGAAATCCTATAAAGTGGGAGCTAGAAAAGGGGAGGAGGAAGGGTATCTAAACAGCAGGCAGAAGGAAGAGACTAAAGACAGCATTCCATTGTGAATGAGGTAAAGTATGATTCAGGTCCTTGTTAAAACAGTGATCCCAGAAGGGAATCAATAAACATAGGGTTTCAGAGGATGTCAAGATGGCAGGCAGAAGGTAGAGAAAACTGGAAATGTTACAAGGATTTTATTATTTTTGTTAATAATACGCATTACTAGCACATTGTTAGTAACATGCTATGCTTATAATATTCCTTATATTAACCAACCATGAATTCCTGAGATAAACAACCTGGCCACAGTATAAAATCTTTTAAATAGGATATTATAGCTTCCTTACTAATGTCTTATTTAATATTAATATCCATTAAAGATTTTGTTCATTGGATTTTTTTTTTCTGCTTTGTCTCACCTTGGAATAAGTATCAAGATCAATGAAGAAAATTAATGTTATGCTGTGTAATTTAATAATTAGTGTTACTCAGTAATCCATTCTTTCTCCCATTTTGGTCAGAATCTCATTTCTTTGTGTTTAAAAATTGAAAAAGCAAGTTATTATTCCTTAAAATACATTTTTATTATGTTTTCTCTACATTAGCTTTAAATGCAATCAATTGAGAAGGTCAACAACTAATGTTTGAAAATGTTTCCACGTCCACTATAAAAACTTTATATAGGAAATGTTAAGAATTGGAAAACGCAACTCTCTTGAATGGGAAATTACAGAATATTAACTCTCTCCAGATTCTAAAAAGCTGAAGAGAAAGAAAATAGAAAAGAAAAGGTACTAAATACAACTTAATTTGGAAAATTGCTCTATGTTATTCTCATGAAAGACATTTTGTTATTTGAGTAGTTCAGGCGTTTTTATAAATTGTTAATCATGACTGAGAGAACTCAGAACCCAACCCCCTTTCCCCACCCCACTTCCTGTGCCTTAACAGAAGTCTAAGCCACTATAGATCTCCTGGTTTGAAAGACTGTGTTTTAAAGTTTTATTTGTAATTACCGAGGATATCTTAATGGATTTTTGAGGGGTTTATCTCACAAATTTCAGCATATATTGGGACTAGGAATGAGCAGTATGTATCTCTCTTTCCTTCTCAGAGAATGGGAAAAATACAAAATGCTTTCATTTCCTAGATAATATTAGATTTGTAATAAATCAAACAATAATTCAATAGTGATTAGTTGTTAAAGATATCATAGTTGAAAGGAACCATACAATTATACAACTTAGGAAATTTAGTAATCCATTGATATTTTGACTAGCTCTATAAACTGGGATATTATTAAACGATAGAGAATTTAGAAATTGAACAGGTAAGAGAAAGTTTTTGAAAAGAGAAGATGAAAAAAAAGAAAAGTTGAAGGAGGATTTGGTTTTAATTGAAATAAGCAAGGGAGAGAGGAATTCAAAGCTGCCTTCTATGGCAACCACTCTATCACTCACCTTCTCAGCAAGTAAGAAGAGTGTGGACAAGAACTTGGTCAAGTTCTTGGGTGATTTGAAAGTAAATAGAGAAAAGCTATAGGAAGCTGAGAATGAATTGACAACAATGAATTTTAAATCCTGAAGCTCTGCCAGAATTTTTTTTTTGAGTTTTTAAATGATACCATTAGTAGTTATAAAATCCTCATTTAATTTGGTTGAAATATGTACTGAAACTAAATCAGAATTGTGGTAGATCAGAACTCACCACACGATTGCCCTTTAAAATCTTTTAGTTGGTAAACAACATTAAAAAAAGTGAGATGATACTATTTGTATAAATAGTTCCAGATGTGATTGACTTTATTCTGGTTTCATTTTAAGGGGGATGTGACTTTGTAGTAGGAGATAAATCACGATCTACTCTACTGTTTGGCATTAAGACAAAATGTTGGGGAAATGCATGGACCAAGAAAGTCCCAATTGTGTTCCAATCTCAAGAAATTTGATAGCTGTATGATCTTAAAGCAAGTTGCATTACCTCAGTTTGCTCATTTGTAAAGTGGATAAAGACAGTACTTAATAGTACTATATTTGATAATTCATGATATTAGAAATATTGTTAGAAAAATGAGCTTTTTTTATTTTTTTAGATTGTAGATTTAATTGTTACAAGATTAATGTAAACATGTCTGAAAAACATTTATTTAGAAGCATAATAGATAATGGTGATAATTTTATGAGATTTTGGCATAGCAAGGATCTCTTAAAGTGTTTTCATCTGTGAAAAGCAGAGTAATAAAATCATACCAGCTCTTCAAACAGTCTAAAATACTGTAATTTAATGTTAATCAAGAACTAGATATTACAAAAAAATTCAATCCATATCCTTGTAAATTTTACTGAAGGAATTTGGAACCAAATAGCAGTTATGTGATGAAATCACAATGGCCTTTCTCTTTTCCAAAATTTATGAGAAGAGGTTACAGGCAAAATAAAGAGATACAATAGACACTAGAAATGGTAAATTTGAAATAGATTTGGGAGAGCATATACTTAGTAAAGAAAGGGGTTTTAACAATTAACAATGGAAAAAACAAGTTCTCCAGTAGAACTCACAATTAACCAGGAGAAAGGAAAAACTCCACCATGAGATAAGAGTATGCCATTAACTGGAATGCCAAATTCTAAAAGGGATTTACATATTTATCATTTATATTATATAATATAATATTACATTATTTAATATTTATTATTATAAAAGAGTTATTTAACTATAAGATGGAGAAAGACACCAAGAGGCAAGATGGGGAGATGAGAAAGACACCAAAAGATATGGGGTAGGGGTGAGGAAAAAAACATCAGTAGTTAGAACAATATGGTGGGCTAACCCAAAAGGGTCAAAAGGGTTTCAGCAAAAATGGCATGAATTTATAGGGGTTCATATCTCAGGGTTGAGACATCCTAACTTGGCTTTCTATTGGATAGAGTAAGATGTGATTATTCAAGACCTCCACAAGAATGAGACTGGAAGCCTGAGCTGATTCTTACCAGTGACTTACCTTGCTTGCCTAAGGGAATAATTTTATCAGTAGTTCAGGCTTTCTCTGCCAACCTCATCTAATGACCCAGGACCTCATCAATACTATACAACTTTAAGTTTTTTTGAAGCCTTAACTTCTTAGCAAGCTAGAAATGAAGTTAACTGAATCTAAGAGTCAAGTCCTCTTTTAAAAGTTTTTTGAAAGTAACTCTTGTTTGTAGAATACTTAGCATTGGACCTTACCTATATTATATATCAAGCACTATTAAAAGTTTGCTATTGTGAATAGACGTGACTATTATAATACCTTGTTGTTCAATAACTCAATCATGTCTGAATTTCCTGACCTCATGGACCATAGCATACCAGACCCTGTTCATGTTTATTATTTCCATCACACTATTTATCTCATTCTCTGTGGTCCCCTTTTCCTTCCACCTCCAATTTTTCCAGCATCAAGGTCTTTTCCAATTTATTTATTTTTTATTTTGTAGCCAAAGTATTTAAATTTCATTTTCCGTTTTTGACCTTCCTGTGAAGAACAATTAATTTTTTTTAAAGAATTGACTGATTTATTCTGATTGCTGTACAAAGGATTCTCAAAAGTCTTCTCCAGCACCACAATTTGAATGTGTCAATTCTGCAGTGAACAGCTTTCCTTATAGTTCAATTTTCATAGTAACAAAAAACATACCTTTGACCATAGGAACCTTTGTCACCAAGTTGATGTCTCTTTTTTTATGATGCTGTCCAGATTTGACACAGTTTTCTTTCCAAGTAAATTTTAATTTCATGACTGCACATATAATTTTCAATGATCTTTGAGCCTATAAAAATCTGATATTGCTTCCATTTCTTCTTCTTCTATTTGCCAGAAAGTAATGAAACCAGTTGCCAAGACCTTGGGTTTTTTGTTGATGGTGGTTTTTGTGGGGATGGGGGGGGGTTGATGTTAAGTTTTAAACCAGCTTTTACACTCTCCTCTTTCACCATCATCAAGAAGTTTCTTCTTCTACTTTCTGCCATCTAAGTGGTATTGATGGATCAGACCCTGGAGACTATTCAAAATTGCATATAATAGCTAGGGAAAGTGGAACAATAATTTTTTATGTTTGAAAAGACTTTGCTAAAATACAAGACCTTGCAAAAATCTTTTTCCTGTCGCCTTACCTGATTGACATCCTAGCTCCTTAATTGTCTTTTGTGAAAACCACATCCAGATTCCCCATTTGGCCTTAATTGTCCTTTGGGAAAGCTGCATCCTGACTCTTTACCTGATGACATTCTGACCTCTCACCTCCCCCCGGCAACCTGGAAAAGACTACATCCTGACTACTTATCTCTTTCCTATACTTGACAACCTTGCTCTTCCACATAAGCTGTTATCTTGCTGACTGAAGCCCCAAATTCTGCTATATAAGCTCTCCCAGTTTTCTAACTATATTCTCTTAGAGTTCATAGACTTTACATTTAAAAAGTCTTTTTGTGATTACAAGAGAATCTCCTTGAATTCTTTCTAATCAACTACAGATCATGTCTCTCAGATACTTCAGAATTATCTGCATGTCTAAAATTGTTGGTATTTCTCCTGGCAACCTTAATTCCATCTTTTGATTTATATAACCTGGCATTTAGTATGATGTATTCTGCACATGGGCTAAATAAATAAGGTTACAATGTACGGCCTTATCATACTCTTTTTTCTAATCTTAAACCAATCAATTCCATGTTCAGTTCTAACTGTTGCTTTTTATTTTAATTTTTTAGGTTATACAGGCACAAGCATTTTTTTTACATATTTCCAGATGAATCACATTGGCAGAGAAAAATCCAAACAAAAGGGGAAAACCACGAGAAAAAAAAATTAAATTAGTATGCTTCAATGTGCATTCAGTCTCCATAGTTCTCTCTCTTCAGAGATATCCTTTTCCATCCAAAGTTTATTGGAATTGCCTTGGATCATTGAATTGCTGTGAAGAGCCAAATCTATCATAATTGATCATCATCCAATGTTATTGTTGCTGTGTACAATGTTTGCTTGGTTTTGCCTGCCTCATTCAGCAAAGGTTCAAGTAAATCTTTCCAGACTTTTCTAAAATCAGCTTTTTACATTTTACATACTATAACTTATTCAGCATTCCTCAGTTGATGGACATCCATTCATTTTTCAATTCTTTGCCATCACAAAAAGAGGCTACTACAAACATTTTTTTGCACATGTAGGGCCTTTTCCCTCTTTTATGATCTTTTTTTGGATAGAGACCCAGTTGTGGCACTGCTGGATCATAGAATATGCACAATTTTATAGAGCTTCTAACTGTTGTTTCTTGACCTACATAGGTTCTTTAGGAGACAAATAAGTACTTCCATCTCTTTGAGGATTTGCTTTTTGTTATATTTTGTTATATTTGTTTTATTTTAACTCTTTGTGTTCTGTGAAAATTCTCAAGGACTTAAGCTTGAAGAGAAAGGACCAAATACTGTCAGCTTCAGACCAAATTTCTTAGAACCTTCACCCTAGGCCAAAAATCATAATACTTTACTGGTCTTCCACCTGGAATACTAAAATGAGAAATTTTAACAGCAATAGCTTATAATATTTAACTCAGCAAACTTTGTGCTAATTTAATCATAGCAATTGTGAACCTAACCTGGTAGAACCTTATTATATATTTCCTACTACTAATAATAAATTATTAATTAATTAAATAAGATAAAATGCTTAAGTCTTGCTATTTGGACTTAGTTATAAGTTTAGATCAGCTCAGCTAGTGAAATGATATGCTTAAACTAGAGAGCTGCACCAATCAGAGGTAGAAAAATTAGTTTGATATCCAGTAAAATGGGAAAGTTTACAAATCAGCCTACATTAAGAAAATAAGTTCCACCTAAATTTACTTAGTTGTAATAAAGCCATATCTTAACTTGGTAAACAAAAGCTCTCATGTTCTAGAGGCTTGAAAGACAACCATTAACCTAAACTTAAAAAGTGCCCTACAACACCAATATTGGCTTTATTGGCTTTCATTAAGCTTTTCATTTTGTTGTTCATTCTTCATTTTCAAAGAGGACCAATAACATCATAGTTTTGGGGTAAAATAGTGGATGATGGGTAATATCTTGACTTTTGAGTGAATTGGATTTAAGTGAGCAAAGTTGCACAAAGTTGTCATTCTTTGTCTTCCAGAGTCATTGAAGTGAAATGGCAGGACAAAAAGCAAGTCAACTGGTAAGGGCTTGGGAGGCAGTGGATGGATAATCTTGTAATCTGTGATAAAGCACAGATTAGCCATCTTTAGCTATCTTTATATCCCCTGGCACATTATTATTATCATCTACCCAGTCTTCTGGGAAGAGGGAAGGGGGAAGTCTTCACATACTTAGGTAGACATCCCCTAAATCCCTGATAAATTGAAGACTATTGATTATCCTCAATCTGATTAAGCCTGATTTGGAGACAGGTTTACCAAGGTGTGGCCATCGATACAGATACCTGGAACCACCAATGAGAACTGGGTGAACACAGAAGGTGGATGAGCAGCTCTGCAAGCTCTCACATCAGAGATACTAATCCTTTCTGAAAACTTCATATGCCCTAAGTTTTTCATTTTAAGATTTTAAGAATAAAGGGGAAGGACTGACTGTTTTAACCTAGCTTCTCTACCGATTTCTTTTTTTTAAATGAAGTAATAGAACCACATTTGTATTGATATTCTTTTTTTTTTTTTTGATACAATAAACTTATTTTTTATTGAAGTTTTTTATTTACAGAGCATATGTATGAGTAATTTTTTCTAACATTGACTCTTGCAATCTTTTGTTGCAAATTTTCTCCTTCTTTCCCCCACCCCCTCCCCTATCTGGCAGATAGTCCAATAGATGTTAAATATATTGAAATACATGTCACATCCAATATGTGCATAAATATTTATAGTTATTTGACTTCACAAGAAAAATCAGATCAAAAAGGAAGAAAAAGAAAAACAGGAAAAAAAAGTAAGCAAATAATAACAGAGAGAGTGAGAATGCTATGCTGTGTTCCCCACTCAGTTCCCATGGTTTTCTCTCTGAGTATAGATGGCTCTCTTCATCACTGCACAAGTTCTCTACCTATTTCACCCTTCTCTGTCTGGAATATCTGCTGCAAGGCTTCCCTCATATCTTGTGAAACTCCAAAATATGGTTACTAAGAAAATGAGATCCTCTTTTGCATTACTAATACTCTCTTTTTAACAAAATTTATATTATACTAGCAGTATATGGGATGATTTATGATAATGAAATTTATAAAGTTATATCTAGGATGGTAATATGTATTGAAGTTACATCTTAAGTTAACCTAGTGTTCAGAGTCCAATCTTAGTGACTTAGTTAAGAGGTCACTCTATAATACCTCTTCTCAACAATATGAGAATATTAATAACTGAATCCATTCCTAAACTATCATTAGGGAAACTTGCTGTTTAAAGATAAATCTTATGGGATTGTAAATGATATTATTCTGAGTCTGATTCTAGGTATGATTGTTGGGAAATGTCATTGAGCCAATGACCCGCAATTCCAGCAGCCCAATGGAAGTGACATTTGTGAGTCTACAGGTGGATTTCTGCCTCAGGGAAAAGGTGGGAGAGTGACTTTTGGCATGGGTGGAGGTAGGTCCCTCCTGACTCAATTTCCTTTTTGTATGTTTCTTTTTGAACAGGAAATTTCCCACTTGGCTATTTCTGGTCCTGGCTATATCATTCTTTCAATGTTATATTGGCTACCCATATGATTCTTATCTGGAATTGACATCAAACTAGAGTGGCATTTGCACTATACTATAGTGTGATGTCCGGACTAGCTAGAGAACCATTATATCACCATGTTAAGTACTAAGTATACATACATACATATATACATACACACACGCACACACATACACACACACACACACACACACACACACACACACACATATATATATTAAAGAACCATCATCTCATCAATTCCACTGAGTTAACACCTTGTTGTAAGTATCCTTGTTTCAAGTATATTTCTCCAGAGTTCTGGCCCTTTATACTATAGCTATGTCCTTTTTTTCCCACTTTGTTGCAAATTTCTATAACCATGGCAGGTAGTTAGAAGAAGATACAAATACAATATTAAAAATTCATCTAGGCTTAAAATGGTATAAAGAACTGGAAATTGCAGGGATGCAATTGGGGAATGACTGAACAAATTGTGGTATATGATTGTAATGGAGTACTACTGAACTATAAAAAATAATGAATTCAATAGTCATAGAAAAACCTGAAAAGACCTGCGTAAAATCAATAAGAGCAAAATGAACAGAACCAAAATAACATTGTATACAGTAATAGCAATATTGTTTTAAGAATGACTTTGAGTGAATAAATTATTTTCACTATAATAAATACACAAATTAATCATAAAGGACATATAAAGGAATTGGCATCCAAAGGAAAAAAATCTGATAAATAGAATTAGGTATAGAATAATTTTAGATGTGTGTATACACACACACACACACACACACACACACACACATATATATATTTATTTGTGTCTTTGTATCTAATGGTAGCCATCTTAGGCCTGGAGAGGGGGCTAAGGAGGATAAAGGAAAAAAAAGGAAAAACATTTTTTAAAAAGAAACTTATCATGTAAGATAAATAATAAAAAGAAACTTACATGATAATGTTGATGTATATTTGAAAAGAATAGCAAGTTATACATAGTAAATTTGCTTTTTCATGTGAAATTATCTTTTATTATACTATGTTATGGAAAGAGTTTTTTAAATAATCAACAGTAAAATAATTTAAAAAAAAATCTTTATCAATACTGGTAAACACTTGTATTACTATAAGATATAAGTATGAAGGATCTAAGTTATTCATATAGAAGTTATAGTCCTTTCCATGTCCGAAACAACTTGGGTTTGTTATCTATTAATAGTTTTATATGTATGTATCTATATATATAGAGAGAGATACATACATATATATATTTGTGTATAAGGTTAGGTGATGAAATAAACATATAGAGGGCATGCTCTGAAATGCAAACAAATTATATAAAAGTTACCTTAAATACAAACTCATGTTTAGAGAGTGTTTAAGAGCAGAGGTCTATGATATGGGTATAATATCTATTTCATTTGAACATGGCTAATAACTCAGTGTTTTTTTGTTTTTTTTACTGTAGACTACTAATTTGATATAATTCAGAATTTCTTAGCTTATTTACATATCTCATCTCAGAATTTTTGTTATAATTGGAATATCTCTTAGGTAATTTCATTTGTGTAGTTATTAAATTTAGGCATAGAAGTGCTCTACTTACAAAAAATGTTGTGGAAGGGGACTGCCCACAATACATCCTCTCTTTTCCCCACACACTGTTCTCATCACAGTAAAATATTTAAGCCTCATAATTAACAGTACTTGTTAAATTCTTGTTTAAAAACTTCCAGATCTTTTTGTATCCTGATGAGTTAATCCTGAAAGATGACTATGTTGAATGCCATTTTATAACTGGCACATTAGTTAGTGATTCATTGAGGAGACTGTGTCTCTCAGGGAATCAAATTGGAGAATGAATATTATCCTATATCATTTAATAATTAATCTTACATGGTAATTCATCCTTTGACCTTTTTTGTCAGATTCCATTTCTCAGTCTAATTTACAAATTACAGTCTGAATAATGTGATCACTCTTAGCCACTGGAACATATACCCTCTAGCCAATTTAAATGGGACCCTTATTTCTTTTTACAAGTAAAAAGAGTTCCAGTTTGATCTGGCCCTCCTCAGGAGACAACTGTCCTATTCTTCTATCTCCTTGTCAAAATTAGGGATGATTTATTCTTCAGTGAGAAAGGAGGATCTTTATAGCCAAGATTCCTAGAAGCAGTGGATGCCCATTGGAGCAATTAATTAACATTTCTTATTTGCTAGAGAGGGTGTGATCATCCACAACTAAAGGCCAATCCACCTTTACTAGATGTAGGTATTTGTGGCATTGCCCAACCCCCAAATCTCCTTCTTATTCTTTCTCATTTCTTCAGAATCCCTGGCCTTTACTAAGGTGGCTGAAGCAATCCATTTTATTAACAGGTTATGCTTCACTGTTAATAAACTGTAGGAAACTATGTCTCAGATTGCCTTCAGTGAAATTTTACTTGCTACATCATATTTATATCATATAAGTAAAGTTTGGAATGGTTTCTTCTTGGTCTATTTTGCATACAGCTTATGTAATATTAGAATTATTTTTTGAATGCTTTACAAAATTCATTTATAAAAACATTTAGTCCTGAAGTTTGGATTTTTTTCTCCCCATGGGAATTCATTTATGGCTTGTTCAATTTCTTTTTCTGAAATTAGGTTCTTTAAATCTATTGTTCTATTAATCTGAATATTTTTGTAAATATTCATTTCATTTAAGTTATTTCTGTTGTTAAATAATTGGGTAAAATAGTTTCTAAGGACTTCTTTTATTTCATCTTTAATTATTGTAAATTCTCTTAAATCCTACTACTATGCATTTATCTATTTTATTAACTTTAGAAAATAGCTTCTAGTTTTATTTATGAATTCTATAGACTTTTATTATTTATTCAATATTGTTATTCTCATCTTTGATTTTCCAAAATTTCTCTTCTGAATTTTACAGGTTTGATTTTTTTTTTTTTTTTTTTTTTTTTGTTATTTTTAAAGTTATTTTGTTCTGGGAATTTTTTTATCCTTGCTTATTTCCAGGCCTAATTCACTGATCTGTTCTCTTTTTTGTCGTTGTTGATAAAAGTGTTTAAAGATATCAAATTTTGGCAAAAGGATTATTTTAGCATTTAAAAAGTTTTGATATGCTCTTACTGTTGTCATTTTCTATAATGAAATTTTCAATCACAGATCTTTTTCAGTAAGCTCTACAATGCTCTATTGTGATGACCACATATTTTAAAATCAGTGGGAGTCAGGAATTCAGATTAAGGGAAAATCCTCTATCTTTATTCTTTGCAGAGGTGAAAGGGGGAATGGTGATATGAAGTGAGAGCAGTCACAACAAGAACCCGGCCAGCAGTGACTCTGCCTCTGTCCCTCCACCCACCAAAATTGTCTCTACGTCATTTCCTATACAATACATCAAAACTTGCACGGAGAATGGGCAGGGCCATTCTTTCTCCAACCATATATTAATAGAGTATCGTCCAATTGCTATTTAGCCTCACATGCTTGGGACCTCAGTGCATCAATTTGAGCTTCAGCCCATTACACTCTATGGCTTAATGCAATCAGTACAATGTCATACAATGTCTGAAGAACTTCACTGTTCATAGAGGATCCCTCTTTGACATGGACTCTAAGCTGAATCTTCTCCATCGTGTTTAGGGAATATACATCTTATTTTGTTGCTTGTCTAATTAGCAGAGGAAAGAAAGAAGCCTTTATTAAGCACTTATCATGGGGCCAGATATTTTATAAATATTATCTAATAGATCCTTATAGCAGTCATAATATCTCCATTTTACAGTCAAAGAAGCGATGCAAATAGAGGTTTCACTATCATACAACCAATAAATATCTGAAGACTGATTTGAACTCAGGTCTTTCTTAATTCCAGGCCTAATGTTGATAGACCCTTTACCACCCTTTGAACAGTACTATTTCTGTTGTTATTATCTCCCAAAGAACCTTGAATAATGTTGATGGATGGTTGGAAGCCTGTAAATTGGCATTTGGTTCTATGGAATCAACAACATATTTATTTTATCTATATCAATATCAATATTAGTTAATAATTAAAGTTGTAATCAACAAATAAACTAAACAGAATTCTTTCAGTTAATTATGAGATGACAAAGATGGTCTGTTGTTGAATATTATTTTCCTTTTTGTAAAAAAATTTTTTGTGGGGAAGACCCAAGATGGTGGAGAGGTGACACATCTTTATCTGATCTCTTCCTGCTGTCCTTCAGATCAACACCAAATCAAACCTCGGAACTGATTTTTTTTTAAATAACTTTTTATTGACAGAACCCATACCAGAGTAATTTTTTACAACATTATCCTTTGCACTCACTTCTGTTCCGATTTTTCACCTCCCTCCCTCCACCTCCTCCCCCAGATGACAAGCAGTCCTATACATGTTAAATAGGTTACAGTATATCCTAGATACAATATATGTGTGCAGAACTGAACAGTTCTCTTGTTGTACAGGGAGAATTGGATTCAGAAGGTATAAATAACCTGGGAAGAAAAACAAAAATGCAAGCAGTTTATATTCATTCTCGGAACTGATTTTGAAGTAACAGACCCACAAATATTTGAGATGTAACAAATTTTCAGCAGAAGATATTTTGGAAGAACTTCAGAAAAAGTCTATTTCAATTGGGCATAGAGGAGGCAGCCGAATGCCAGCACAGAGATCCAGGACAGTGTGACTCCGTGTGCTGGGGAATCTACTGGGAGGCTCTTAGCTAAAATACAGCAGCATTGGATACTCTGTCCTGATTACAAGCCAATGGAGCAGCAGATTAGCTCTGAGCTATTCGGCACAAATACAAAAGGCAAATAGTGAGCCTCTGAACCCCAGAATAACTGGGACTTGGCTATACCCACTCAGCTCCAAAAATCCACAGCACTGACCCAGCACAACCTCTGTTGCCTGGAGAAGAAACTTGGGACAATCTCCCCTTTACCCTAAGAGCAGACCTCAACCTTTTTAAAAAAATGAACAAAAAAGCAAAAAGAAGTCTGACCATAGATAGTTTTTATGGAGAAAGATCAAATCCTGAGGACACTAAAAGCAAATCATTTTCAGACGAACCCCCAAAGCAGGATATAAGTTGGTTCCCAACTCACAAGGCTCTCTTGGAAGAAATCAAAAAGGATCTTAAAAGAGAGTTGGAAGAAAAATGGTAAAAGGAAACGAGAACATTACAGGAGAATTTGGAAAAGGTAACAGAAATTATCTGAAGAAAACTCCTTTCAAAATAAATTTAGTGAAGTGGAAAAAGCATATAACTCCTTACAAAATAGATCTGACAAAATGGAAAAAGAAAACAACCCCTTCAAAAACAGAATTTGTGAGATGGGGGAAAAAATACATTGAAAAAAACAACTCATTTAAAAATTCAATTGGCCAAATGCAAAAGGAGCTAAAAAAGGTAACTGAAGAAAATAGTTCACTAAAAATTAGAATTGAACAAATGGAAATGAATGACTCAATGAGACATCAAGAATCAGTGAAACAAAACCAAAAATTAAAGAAAAAATAGAAGAAAAATGTAAAATATCATAACATAGCATTTTCACTCTTTTTGTTGCTGTTTATGTGCATTTTGTTTTTTCTCATTTTTTTCCTTTTTGATCTGATTTTTCTTGTGCAGCAAGATAATTGTATAAATATGTATACATAACTTATTTTGCATTTAATTTATCCTCTAATATATTTAACATGTATTGGTCATCCTGCCATCTAGGGGAGGGGAGTAGGGGGAAGGAGGGGAAAAGGTTTGGCAATTGTCAATGCTGTAAAATTACCCATGCATATAACTTGTAAACAAAAAGCTATTAAAATTAAAAGAAAAGAAAAGAAAAGAAAATTTCCTGAAAGATGATGTCTAGGCTTCATTTTTTTTTTTTAACATGACTTTCAGGAAGTCCAACAATTCTTAAATTTTCTCTCCTGGATCTATTTTCCAAGTCAGTTGTTTTTCCAATAAATTATCACATTTTCTTCTATTTAAAAAATATATATACATATATTGGATTTAACATATATTTTTTAACATGTTTAACATATATTGGATTATTTGCCATCTAGGAAGATAGAAGGGGGGAAATTTGGAACACAAAGTTTTGCAAGAGTCAGTGTTGAAAAATTATCCATGCATATGCTTCAAAAATAAAAAGCTTTAATTAAAAAAAGAATCTATTATGCTTCAGCTAAAGTTTAAAAAAAAATCAGGGGTTGTGATCCTGATCTCAGATCAAGCAAAAGCAAAAATAGATCTAATTAAAAGAGATAAGGAAGGAAACTATATCTTGTTAAAGGGTACCATAGATAATGAAATAATAGCAATACGAAACATATTTTCATGGTATAGCATCAGGCCCTCCCGACTTCAATGGTGCTTTATCCACTGTACCATTTAGCACCAAGTGGTATAGCATTCTAGAAAAGTTAAGAAACTGCAAGAAGAAATAAATACCAAAACTACACTAGTGAGGGATCTCAATCTTTCTCTCTCAGAACTAGATAAATTGAACCACAAAATAAATAAGAAAGAAGTTAAGGAGGTATATAGAATTTTAGAAAAGTTAGGTATGCTACCTTTGGAGAAAATTCAATGGAGACAGAGTATACTTTTGTCTTGGCAGTTCATGGAACCAACACAAAAATTGACCATATATTAGGGCATAAAAAACTCAAAATCAAATGTAGAAAAGCAGAAATAATAAATGTATCTTTTTCAGATCATGATGCAATAAAAATTACATGGGGCTGAGGAAAAATAGACCAAAAATTAATTGGAAATTAAATAATCTGATCCTAAAGAATGAGTGGGTAAAACAACAAATCATAGTCACAATCAATAATTTCATCCAAGAGAATGACAATAATGAGACAACAAACCAAAATTTATGGAATGCAGCCAAAGCAGTTATTGGGGAAGTTTTATATTAAAAGGAGAACAAATGAAAAACCCAAGTAAATGCCAAATTTGAAATCCTGAAAATAAAAGGGATTAGTAAAATTAAAAGTAAAAAAACTATTGAAGCCATAAACAAAACTAAGAACTGATTTTATGAAAAAACCAACAAAATAGCTATTTTGCCCAACTGTGTGTCAATAAATATGATAATCTAAGTGAAATGGATGAATATTTATAAAAATATAAGTTGCCCAGATTGAGGAGGAATTTTTTTTAAAATTTAATATTCATTTTTATAAGATTTTGAGTTCCAAATTTTTCTTACTCTCTTCCTCCTTTCTCCTCTCCCCAACATAACAAGCAATATGATATAGGGTTTTACATGTACAATCATGTTAAACACATTTCCATATTAGTCATATTGTTAAAAAAAAAGAGAGAGAGAGAGAGAGAAACCATGGGGAAAAAACTGAAAATAGCATGCTCTGATCTGAAGATTCCGTAGTTCTTTCTCTGGATGTGGATAGCATTTCCCATCATGAGTCTTTTGGAATTTTCTTGGATGATTGTATTGCTGAGAAGAACTAAGTCTATCATAGTCGATCATCACATAATATTAGTGTTACTATGTATTTGTTTTGGTTCTGTTCATTCACTTCATTCAGCATCAGTTCATATAAGTCTTTCCAGGTTTTTCTGAATCTACTTGCTCATCATTTATTGCATAATAATTGAATATTAAATTCAGAATAATTGAATTAAATCATTTTGTTTCATTTCATTAAATTCAAATAATTGAATATTATGAAATTCTGCTTTTTCCTTACTACTACTACCTTTACCAATGATGCCTTTGACTAAAGTATATATAACTATTTTTTTAAAGATTTTTTTAATAGATGGGAAAATAAGCAAATAGGCTAGTTGTCACTGATTTTTTTCCCTAGTCACCTCCACAAAGTCTTACCCTGAGTATCTTATTGTGGATGTCAAAGCAACTGTGCATTCTCAAAAGCTATGTCATGGAGCATAGTTCTGGCAGAATCTATCATACTGAAAAAGTTTTGAATAAAGTTCAGCAATAAAAAATATCACCAGAAGTTAATTGGTGATGAATTTTGGGCCATGGCAAAAATGATCTTTGGTCCTGTGCTATACTTCTGTTAATGCAAAGATGATGAGGAAGAAAGGGGTCAGAGGGCATAAAGAGTCACAATTTTTAGGCCATCAATAAATTTTAATTTGACTAATAAGGACATGAAGAAACAAAAATAAATCTATTAAAAGATTTATAAGTCAATAAGAAAGGTGGAAGAACATGTCATCTACAAAATCTGATATAAATTCAATGAAGAAAGAAGACAAAAAGATAAAACACATGACTGGGCTATTTGAAATTTGAGAAGGTAGAAAATTTTAACAAAAAGATAGATTTTGGGGGGTAGCTAGGTGGCGCAGTAGATAGAGCACCAGCCCTGAACTCAGGAGGACCCCAATTACCTCAAGGGAAAAAAGGATAGATTTTTTTTTTTAAAGAAGAAATTAACTCCTGTAGAAAATTAAAATTCAGAGGTAGCATAAGTCATCAATGAAATAATATAGGCAAAACACAATAAAAGGAAGATTTGAGGTATATACAAATAAAACTACCAGAGCTAATATGCAGATTTCAGCAAAAGAATCTGAGAATTGTTCCAATTATTCCAAAATATCTCCCTTAGGTATTGAATTCAGAGGACAAACTATAGATCACAGGTTCCTAGTTTTAGAACAGGAAGGGACCTTGGAGATCAACAGATCCAATTCTCTCATTTTACAAATGGGAAAACTGGATTCCAGAAAGGGAAAAAAAAAAAAAAAAAAAAACTGAAAAAGATAGAAGGGTAAAGTAGAAGCATAAGTTCTTTATAAAGGCTTGTAGTAATAAAATGGGTCTAGGAAATATATGTCCTCATATATTCATTTTCATTTTCTTGCAGTGTTCACTAAAGCTCTTTTTTGTTTCCAGTTGAATAGAGAGAAGCCTGAGGAATATAAGCATCCTAGATATTTCTAGGATAACCTATTCAGGTATTAATGACTTTATGTAAAAGAGTAGCTCCTGGGTTATAGATTCAGGTCACAAAAGGCCTAATTGTATAAATCTTCTGTGTTTTTCTTACTTCTCTTTACTTATATATTATATGGAAATCTAGAGAAATCTCTGTGTAATTAACTACAACCCAGCATAATGAGAACCGATTCTTACTTGTGTTCAAAGCCCAGTTTACAATATTGAAGAAGAAAATGCATTTTTTTGATAGAACAAGAAAAATAAAATAGAAATATTACAATAAGCAATCTTCTCCTAAAGAATTCTCTGAATTCCCAGTCATTTACCACCTATATGTCTCAGCAAATAGTTTAGATGGACCTCTTACATTTTTGTTATGTAAGACCCAGTGGATAGAGAGCCAGTCCTCGAGTCAGGAAAATCTGAGTTTAGACATGTCCACAGATACTCACTTGGTTGGGAACTCTGAGCAAGTTAGTTAACTTCTGCTTGCATCAGTTTCTTCCTCTGTAAAATGGAATAATAATAGCACCTATTTCATATATAGGTTGTTTTAATGGAATGAGGTAATAGTGGAGTGTCAAAGCATTTTGCAAACCTTAAAAAGTGTTGTTCATATAAGATTATCTGTTTTATTATTATTAGAATTAGTATTATCTGTAGTTCATCAATGAAGATGAGGAGCTTCCCTTCTCATTTGAGCTTTTTAGAAAATGATAAGCTAGGTTATGCACTGGATAGATTTCTAGTTCCAGTCAGGAGAACCTGAGAACAAATCTGGCCACAGAGACACTTACCAGCTATGTGACTGTGGGCAAGTCATTTAACCCTGTTTGTCTCAATTTCTTCATCTATAAAATGAGCTGGAAAAAGAAATGGCAAACCACTCCAGAACCTTTTCCCAAGAAACTCCCATATGAGGTCAGGAAGACTTAGACATGACTAAAAAACAAGAATAATGGTACTGCCTCGAGGGCAAAAAATTATGAGAACTGCTAAAAGCCAGGTGTTCTTCAAGAACCTCACAGTTATCCTGATCTGACAGGAATTATTGCTGTCCCTGAAGTACCTCACTGGCTTCTTATGCCTATAAAGATAAAATCACAGTGGATTTGGTAATTAGATCATTACATTATCTTTGAAAGGGCAATTTCTGTAGAATAATGGGGAAGGAAGTTTGTTTTCATTAGGTTCAGAAAATAATGAGTAGTTTGGAATTAAAAATACAAGGTATAGTTAATATTTTCTGGAAGGCCTGGCAGAGAAAAAAGAGGTAGAATAGTAGTGAGTGAGATTAAAGGGTTTAAGAAAAGATTTTTAAGATTGAAAAAATCCATGGCAAGAGAGAAAAAGGTTTAGGATGCAAAAGAAAACAACTGATTGCAACAGGAGGAAGTAGGAAGGAATGGAATTCAGAGTAGATAAATTTTAGTTTTAAAGAATGGGAATACCTCCTTGTAAGCCACTCCCACTTCCACGACCCTTCTCTTCCTCTCCCTTTACCCCCCCCCCAAAAAAAAAAAAAAAAAAGGAAAGGAAGAGTTGGCTATGATGCTCAGAAATTTTCAAGAATCACAGGAGAGTATAGTTAACTTTACCACATGTGCATTTACTGGGTACAACACTGTCCTATTTCTACTCATTTATTTTGAATTAATCCATGTTAAGTCTTCCGAGGTTTTTCTGAAACCATCTTGTTTGTCATTTCTTATCACACAATACAGTTATCTCTTCCACACTGTGGAGGTTAGAGACACAGCACCTCCAAGATCTGGAAAATCCTCATAAAATTTTTGGTCCTCTCTTAGTTATCAGAATCTAAATTTTTTTCTTTTTCTTTTATGGGATGTTTACAATATCTTATTTAAAAATTTTTGAGTTGATATTATACACTACTATACATATGTTTTTTGCAATTCTGAGTTTCTAAACTTTTTCTATGTTGTCTGCTGACCTTCTTGTGTTGTCTGTAGCTTCTGCAAAATTCCCTCAAAACTCCTATTTAATTTTTTATGCTGATCCAAGATATATTGAAACTTCAATGGAGAAATTCATGATGTGGAAGGGATAACTGTAGTTGAGGAAACTCTCATCATATGAACTAGTTATGAATAAAGGAGGAAATTAGAACACCTGCTATAATTGTGAAGGATAGCAGTACTGTTAGGATTCAAGGAGAATGGAGAAAAAATGGGGCTCTGAGAAATGAAAAGGACTTTCAGGTAGCTATGGGGTCCCAGATGAGGTAATGGACCATTTATAGATGACCTCTAAAATGCCTTTTAACTTGAGAAACCTGTGATCTTATAATTTAATATTTTTAAAGTTTGTGTTTTTTTTTTTTTAAACAGATTTCTTTATTCTCAGACTTCTGTATCCTAACAAAGAACACCAATAAATATGCACTTTGATATATTTTGCCTTTGGCAAATTCCCTTCATTTAACTTCTATATCAGTTTTGTTTTGCATTATATTGGCACTTAAATTCTTCACTAAAAATACTTTATTACCATTTGTGATTTTCATCCATGTTTTTATGCTGTAGGTGCTAAGTGTATAAAAGAAATATAAACATAAAGTCCTAAAACAACAGTAAAGAAATTCAACTCTAAAGCAAAAAAGACACACACTTGTTGTCTTTAAATTGTTAGCCCAGGAAAAAAGTGAATTTGTCTAATCATTACAGTAACTCTGCTCTCCAGCCACACTGGATGTTAGCTTCATTTTTGCATAAAATGTGAGCTTTGTTATCGCAGACTGACAATGTCAACACCCATTCTACACACATATACACAGTGTGGCAACAATGTGCAGCATTTTAACAACAAATTCAGACCTTTCAAGAATCCATCTTTTTGTCATCAGTATCTAGCTTATTTATCTACCTTGTTCAAATGCAGGTATAAACTGCTGAACTTTCCACATTGGACAAATCAGAGAAGAGCCTTTCCTTCAGAATTGGCTTTTTCAATTAAAGACATCCATACGAATTTTACAAAATATATTTAAGCCAATTAGTTTACATAAAACGTACTTGAATTTTAGGACTTTGTTATTCAAAAGAGCATATTTTTAATTGAAATTCTTATTCTAATAATGCTAATAGTCATTCTCTTTTATTAAAGCTAAAACAGTGTGCCCTTGAAGGAGTGTAACTAAAGTTAATGATTGATGAAGCATGACTTTTGCCCTAAAGAAACTTAAATACACTCTGTTTTGTTTAAAAAAAAAAAAAGTTAAGTTATAAAACCCAAAATGATCCAGTAACAGTAATTAATAACATTATAAATAAATTAAACAGAATATAGCATGATTTTAGCAGTATATTAGTATTGAATGGATAAACATTTGCTGTTTTCTTAAATAAATATTCTTAAATAAAACACTGGGAAAAAAACAGGGGACAGGAAGAGTTTGGAATATAAATTAAGCATTTTACAATATGAAAAATCTTCTTACCTCCCACATTATTCTCCTTTAAAAATGGTTTTAAATAAATTCATTTTAATATCTAATTTCCTTTGATTGAAATCCATTTTTAAAAATATTTTAGGTAAACACTTATCTCAGTGCTTTTACTACCTCTCTTGAAGCTTTGCAAAGTTAGAGAGAATTGAGGTTTTTCTTTTTTTATTTTATTCTGAATTTAACACCCAATAAAGTGAATACATTTCCAAATACATTGTAGAACAGAAAAAAAGGATTGTACATGAAATTGAATCTCTACTATATAAAAGTTTCTTTTCTTTTTCAGGAGATCAATTTCTATGGCCATTTCAAGTCACTGCAGCATGGCAATTCCTCTTTTAGGCCAACTAAGCAAAAGGAAACTTAAGAAAGGAAAAAGAATAGTATCCAACCCTGTTTCAGATGACTTGAGAATGATAGGAAAAAAAAAAATAGGGTTTTGGAGAATTTAAAAATTCAGCAAAGGAAACAAGAAATCAGATACCACAAGAACCTGCTAGTCCCTGATATTCTATCAGTTTAACCCAGAAAAGCTACTTCAAGGTTCTCAGTGAGAAAAAAAAAAGAGACAGTTCAGAGTGAAGAGGGGAAGTTCAAGGGGGAAACAGAAAGAAAAAAGATTGAACAATTGTTTTACTTTTGAAAGGACTTTGTTGAAATATTAAAATTACTATCAGGAAGTATGGAGTTATTTTTTTTTTTTACATTTTCTATGAAGTTGAAAGGGCCTCATTCATCATCATTTTAGAAATTTGTGGCACTGTCTATGAGTAATACATATAAGAATATAATATAAAATGAGAAGATTTGTCAAGTATTTCTTGAAAAGAGTCAAACTAGGAAATCAAATCCAAAGTGGATTAATTTTTTTTTTCCATAATGGCCAGAAAGTCTGAAGATATATAAGAGATAATTGCTCTAGAGAAACAGAATAAACATTTATTTAGCTCTGTTTATGTTCCAGGCACTGCTCTTTACAAATACTATCTCATTTGATCTTCACAAAAACTCTATGAGGTAGTTAGTACTATGTTATCCCCCCTATTACTATAAGGAAACTAAGGTTAATCGACTTTCTTAAGATCACTCTTACAGTAGGTGTCTGAGGCTGGGTTTGAGAGGGTCTTCCTGACTCCAGATCCAGAGATCTATATACTGTGCTACCTAATTGCCTCAGAAAGAATAGTGACCAAAATAAAGCCAAGAAATGTTAGCCTGGATAAGAATAAGAATTGGAGACATCCCTATTGTTATTGCCACTATAGTCCCAAAAGAAGGAGACCTCTCTCTTGGATCAGTGACATAGGCTTATAATTGGTCTCCCTCCTTCAAATCTGTCCCTGTTTCAAACCCATCTTCCTCAAAGTTCCCTAAATGATTTTCCTAAAACACAAATCTAAACAAATCAATCCTCTACCCCAATAAACTCATTCCCAAAGGAATGCTCCAAAAGGAAAAAATATAAACTCCTATGTTTGACATCTAAAGTCCTATCTGGTCCTCACTTGATGGAAAGAAAGATCTTTCCAACTTATGCACACATTACTCCCTTTCATGCATTTTTTGGTTCAATCAAACTTTCCTAACTATTCATTGTGTATTATATGCCCGGGATACATTCTCCCCTAACCCCTGCCTATTAATATCTCCACTTCCCTTCAGATTTCAGCACAAACTCTACCTGAAGCCTTCTATCCTAGCTTTTACATACCTCTCTTGGAAAGCTACTTTTTATCTACAGTGATTACATTTTGTATACACACACACACACACACACACACACACACACACACACACACAAAACTCCACCCATCACATTCCTTCTTAGACAATAATATCCTTGAAGGCAAAGACATCTTCAATGACTAGTATAGTACTGGCATATATATAATAGCCAATATCTAATGAATTTTTTAAATATATTTTTTATATATTTTTCTATAAAAATAGGTTGTCTTAGGGGCAAGGAGATAGTATTTGAGAAATATCTCCTCTTTGAGCTCTGTGGTAGCTCAAACAAATCTACCATAATAAAGAAATTATAGAGGTAAAAATCCAGGTTTTATTTTACTTAAGCATAGGCTCAGGACTCTGGGGGAAGAAAATCTAAATTTGAATGGCAATTAGGATTGTAAAGAAATACTTTATAGACAAAATTGTCAGAGTGACGGAGAAGTAATTCTTTTGCATACTGTAATAATCTTGTACTTTCTTTGAAACTATAAAGTTAAAAGAGATTAATAATCCCATGTTTTTTTCAATGTCATAAAAGTTGAACTTAGTCAAACAGAGTCATAATGTCATATGTTTCCTAAAGAAACAAACCCTAGTTAAACAGATAGCCAAAGTCAGGTTTTAGATTAAACTATACTATGTGTAGAAAGTTCACAATAGGCTGGCTGATTGAGAGAAGAGATTTCTATACCTACAGAAGGAATCTAGAACACCTTCCTCAAATTAAAAGTCTTCTTGCCATCAAATGTCACATATAAATTTATGCAAATTGTATGTTTTTGGTCGTTAGTGGTAGTTAGGTGAGCTCAATGAATAGAAGACTCATTGTCTTGAGTTCAAGTCCAGCCTTGGATACTTACTAGCTGTGTGAACCTGGATAAGTCACTTCCTGTTTACCTCAGTTCCCTCATCTGTAAAATGTGATAGAGAAGGAAATGGCAAACCATTGCAATACTTTTGCCAAGAAAACTCTAAAATGAATAGTCAGACAGGACTGAACAACAGTCTTTTGGTTTAAATATATAGTTCTTTTAAAAACTGATCATGGGGGCAGCTAGATGGCACAGTGGATAGAGCATCAGCCCTGAAGTCAGGAAGACCTCGGACCTTTAATACTTCCTGGCTGTGTGACTCTGAGCAAGTCACTTGACCCCAATTAGCTCAGCAAAAAACAAACAAACAAACAAACAAAACCCAATCACTTTGTGGAAATATGTTTAGAAAAATTGCACATGTTTAATGTATATCAGATTGCTTAAGGAGGAAAGGGAGAGAAAAATTTGAAACACAAGATTTTGCAAAAGTGAATGTTGAAAATTATCTATATATAGGTTTTCAAAATAAACAGCTTTAACAAAATAAAAGAAAAAAGGTGAATGTTGAAAATTATTTTTATATGTATTTGTAAAAATAAAATACTATTTTAAAAAGAATGTTAAAATAAATAAATAAATTTTTAAAAATAAAAATCGATCCTTTTTCCTCCTAATGCTTCTGGTTTTATAATATACAGCAGGGCCATATTTTAGATAGACCATTGAAAATTTAAATATATGCAGGACAATAAGAAGAATGGTGTGAGAAGATGAAAAACCTCATCATAAAAACTTTAGCTGAAGGAACCATAGATATTTAGCCTAGAGAAAGAAAGACAAACAGGAGTCATATTCAAACATTTTAATAATTTGAAGCATTTCAGTGTTGAAGACAATCCAGTCAGAGAAATTCATAATCTCAGAGTCACCCTGGTTTCTTCTTCATTTTCCCTCACTCCAGATAAGCAATTAGCTGCCAAAATTTGTGGATTATATTATCAAATCTTTTGCACAACCTTCTCAAGGACAAGGATACTTTGGTGTTTTTTCTTGTATCTACAGATTATGCTCAGTGTTTGTCACCTAGTAATCACTAAATAAATGTTTGCTGGTTGATTCATTCTCTTTCCTGAATTCACACCATCACTATCCTAAATCAGAGGGCCTTAACCTAATGTCTTAGGGTAATTAGATGGCCCAGTGGATAGGGTACTGGGCCTAGAGTCAGGAAGACTCACTAATCTTTCTGGTTTCAAATCTGTCTGTCAGATAGCTTCCTATTAGCTGTGTGGCCTTGAACATGTCATTTAACCCTATTTGCCCCAGTCTCCTTATCTGTAAAACAAACTGGAGAACGAAAGGTAAATTACTCATTTTCTTTGCCAAGAAAACCTCCAATGGGGTCAAAAGAGTTGAACACAAGTGAAAAACAACAGAACACACTAACATCTCTTGCTTATGTTATTATAGCACAATTGCCTCCTAATTGGGGTCTCTGACTCAAGTCTTTCTTGTCTTCCAATCCATTCTTCATATAGATGCCAAATGATATTCCTAAATTCTGATCATGTCACTTCCTTGCTCAAAAACCACTAGCAGTTCTCTCCAGCAAAACTCTGTCCCTTTACCACCTAGCTTCCACCTATCTTTCTAGGTTTGCTCTTTTTATTTTCTCTTCCGCATAACCAAACTAGCTTTTATACTGATCCTGATATATGATATTGCATTTACCATCTGTTCTCTTTGCCTGAAATGTAATCTTTCCTCACCTACACCTCTAAGAATTCCTAGTATCCTTCAGTCTAACTCAAATGAAACCTTCTACATGAAACTTGAAAAATAAAACAAAACAAAACCTCTCCCAAATGCTGTTTTATTTTATATACACTACACATGTTTATGTCTATCTCTCTGAAGTTATTTCTATTATTTAGTATATTATCTTATATGTATTTATGTTTATTATTATGCAGTCATTTCAATAGCATCTGAACTTGTGATTTTGAGAAAGTCACTTGATCTCTGTGGGCTTCAGTTTCTTCATTTGGAAAATGAGGGATTTGGATCATGAGAAGTTCCCTTCTAGTTCTAGATCTGCTCTCCTTTTCATCCTCTTCATTTTCATATTCAATTTTTGTTTTTTGGTCATGTCCAATTTTTCGTGATCCCATTTGAGGTTTTATTGGCAAAGATACTGATTTTCTATTTCCTTTTTTGATTCATTGTCAGATAAGAACACTGAGGCAGATGGGGTGAAGCGTTTTGCTCAGAGTCACACAGCTAGTTAAGTATCTGAAATCAAATTTCAATTCAGGGATATGAATCTTCTTGACTCCAGGCTAAGCATTTTATTCACCATGTCACATAGCTGCACTTGTTTATGTTTATCTCCCCCAAAGTATTATTTATTTAGTATCTATCGTATTACATGTGTATATGTTGTTTCTACTGATATAATAAAAGCTGCTTAAGGGAAGTAACTGTTACTATTGTCTATCTTTAGTGCTCAACTAGCTTACTTGGTAGGCATTAGTTAGTCAATGTAGTAACATCAAGGTCTCACACACCCACACTCATGCCCACAACCACACCCACACATAAGTACAGCAAAAAAAAAAAAAAAAAAAAAAAAGTCTCTGTGTCAAAAAGATTATATTCTAATGGGGGAGACAATATATAACCATGTAAAGCAAGGTTCAGAACAGTGCAAATAAACAATCCCCTGAATCATGGTAGTGGTCAAGAGCCAACTTAAACCAGCTATGTTGATTGACAAATTGTCAGTGTGAGCATTAAATATTGACTGCTCTAAATCTGGATTTCATGTCATGTTTTGTTGATTATTTAGACTTAAGAAAGTGATGGAGAAAATCTTAATAATTCAGATTAATCTTAAAAGAGTCTCCTTTTTTTATAGAACTGGAAGTGGCTTCATTATTATAATTCACATACTTCCAAAGGGCTGTAATGAATTACCACATTTTGCATAAGTATAATCTTGAGTAGTACAAAATTGAATAAACAGACCCACTTCAGGGACTTTTTTTCTTTTTTTTTTTGCATTAATGGGGCCTACAAGATATATATAAAAGAGTAAATAGGATTTGATCTTAGAGGGAAGGTACTGGCAATAAGCAGAATAAGGAAAGGTCTCTTTAGAAGAATGATCAAGGAACTTAAGGAGTCTTTTTTTTTAATTTATGGAATAAAACAAGCATCTTCATAAGTTTAAAAATAATTTTAAATTTAATATTTTTAAAAGATGATTGCACATAATACTGCAAGTCTATTATATACAATTTGCTGTTCCTTTTAAATATATAATAAAGTTATATCATTTTTGCTTTCCTCCCCCCCCATAACTACCTTTAGATAGAAATATATGTATACAACAACATATATATATATATACATGTGGGGGTGAGGGTGTCTGAGTATGTATGTGTGTAAGATCATTCTATAATACTTCTATTTATTAGTTCTTTCTCTGGATGCAGATAGGGTCTTCCTTCATATGTTCTCTGTATTTGTATTTAAGTATTTATAATAATGAAAATGATTTAGTTTCTCAATTGTGCTTAAAACAATATTGTTGTTAATGTATACAACATTCTCATGGTTTTGCTCATGTAAGTATTGTTTTTTCATGTATTTTTATATTCATGTATTTCATGTATTCATGTATTTCAAGTATTTTCATGTAAATATTGTTTTTCTTAGATCATAGAGTTTGTCATGCACCACAACTTATTCAGGCATTCCTCAATTGATGGATAGATATCCCTACCATTTCCAGTTCTTTGAAACCACAAAGACAACAACTATAAATAATTTATCACATATAGGTTCTTTTCCTTTTTCCCTAATCATTTTTGGAAATAAACCTATTAATGGTATTGTTGAGTCAAAATGGAGTCTTGAAGGAAGCTGGAGAAGCCAAAAGAAGTTGAAGTAGAAGAGCATTGCAACAAAAAATTCAGGAGTTTGGAAATACACTATGGTGTGCTGGGAAGAGCAAGGCCAGGGACAATGGGGCATAAAGTATTAAGAAAGGAGCAAAGTTGTTGTTTTTAAACAATATTTTATTTTTCCAAATACATGCAAAGATTGTTTTCAACATTCACCTTTGCAAAACCTTGTGTTCCATTTTTTTCCTTTCTCTTTTCCCCCACTCTCCAAGACAGCAAGCAATCCAATAAAAGTTAAACCTGTGCAGTTCTTCATGGTCATACCTGTACTTTAGTTGGATCTGTTGGATAGCTGGGTGGAGGATGGCCTTGATTGGGAAGAGACTTGATGTAAGAAACAAACCTGCAAGCTACTATAGTAGTCCAGGTATGAAGTAATGAGGACCAGGGTAAAAATTATAAGTAGAGAGCAGACACATACAAAAGATATTGCAAAATTAGAATCCACAGGACTTGGAAACAAATTGACAATGTTGAATGAGAATGAGGAGTCAAGGATGACACCTATATTGTGAGCCTGGGTGATGGGGAGAATGATGGTGCCCTTAAAGTAGTTAGGCAAATGAGGAAGAAAAGATTTGAAGAAATAGATAATAAGTTCTGTTTGGGACATGTTGAGATTAAATGTCTACAGGACTAAGGCAATCATACTGGAGCTCAGCAAGGAGCTTAAGGTTAGATAAATCAATCTGAAGATTATCTGCATAGAGATATAGAAGATAAATCCATGGGAACTGATGAGATCAACAAAACCCAAAGCAGGACTATATTAATACCTGTGGATTGATTGAAGAGGGACTGAACTAGTTCAAGCTAGCCTTTTTATAAAGGACACAACTAAGCTTTTTCCTAAATGGACAGTTTATGAAGCTACCAGGAGGCAAATTTTAGCTTAAGATAAGGAAAAATGTCTTAACAATTAGAGCTGTCTCCCCACTGCCCTAAAAAAAAAAAAAAAAAAAAAAATCAATGACAACCACCACCAAAAAAACCAACAAGCACATAGACACACAAAACACAAAGGAAAAATGAGCTACTCAAGTTGGTAGAGTTTCTCTAATACTGGCATTCAGAGACTGGATAATTTGTCAGGATATTGGAGACATTATTGAATCAGATGGTGGTTTTACTAGAATGATTTCTGAGGTCCCTTTAGCTTGTCAATTCTATAATTCAACTTAAGGAAATTATATGACTCAGAATATAATGGGGCACAGAAATGCACTTCAGGGCCTAAGGCTATTTCCATTTGATAGAAGTTTGGTGAAATATTGTCACAACAATTTCACTAATAAAAGGAGAAGTGTATCTCAGCCTACTGCAAAGCATTCACTGTATTCTTACATTTCTTTCATTTGCTTCCATTGTTCTAACCTAATGCTTTACAAAGGATTGGATATTTCTGTGGGTATTCAAAAATGAGGAATCTTCCCAAAGACGAGACATATCCCACTTCACCCTGCCCCCCAAAAAACATCTAGAGTGAAGATTTTCAACCTAGAGTTAGTGAAACTTTCATAACTATCATTATGCATGGGTTATACATCTATCTATATATACACATTGTTCAGTTCTGATTCTGTGACCCCATGAGCTTCTATCTATGGAGTTTTCTTGGCAAAATACTGAATGGTTTAATATTTTCTCCTCCAGTGGATCACCACTAGATTAAGGGACTTGTCCAAAATTACACAGCTATAGAGTTTCAGAAGCTGGATTTGAACTCAGGGCTTCCTCTGAGCACAAGATTCATTCTATCCATTGTGTCAACTAGCTGCCTCATATATGTATATACATAACAAAGATATCTTTCAATAAAATTAGTTTCCTTTGTGATCATATGTATTTTATTTTATGTCTTTAAAAGCATCATTCTGAGAAAAGATGCAAAGCTTTATCAGACTTATCATACAAAAAAAGATTAAGAATGTCTGCTATAGAGACTAATTTTTAAACGCAACACAACAGAAATTAGAAGACTGGACTTGAAGACAGGAAGATTCTGCAGATGTCACTAACTGTGTAAATGCATAAGAAACTTCACCAATCTATTTCTCAGTTTCCATAGTCACCTCTACCTTGGGATTGTTGTGAGGAAAGTGCTTTGTTTTTCTTAAAGTGCTATATAAAGTCTAGCTATACTATTTATCAGATAGCACCTTTTATTTCTTAGAAGATCAAGTTAGAATAAAATATCTTAAAACTACTTAGGTTGCCAATGCTTTATTCTAGACTGAAGGTGGGTCCAGTTAAAAGGTCAGTTCCAAGTAAGAAAGAGCATTGAAATCTTCGCAGGCATATATGTGAGGGTAAGAAAAAATGCTAAAAAGGAGCTAAAAAAAGAACATTAAAAATTTCCAGAATATATTTTAATTGTTAATTATTAACTATCTAGCTATATGACCTAATAACCAGGGTCTTGGGTTAAGACTTAAAAGGACTCAGGTGTTTTATGATTCAAGAATTCACCATCTGTAAGCTGTTGTGTTGGAGAAAATAGTTGCACAAAAAATCAAGGATTCAGTAGGACTGAAGACTATAATTTGATTTATCATTTTATCATATGCAGGATACTTCTGAATTTAACATATTAAATCATGTGTATTCCATGAAGAGGGCTTGCAATCATGTACTCATAAGTCTTAGCTGCCCAGTCTAATAGCCTCTCCTCAATCCTTATTCTTTTTGATATCACAAGTATTTGATAGTGTTTGTTGATTGCATACTCTCTCTCCCCTATGATTTTTTATAATACTCTTTTTATCATTCCTGTGGGACAGCACCTCATTTTCTTTGCTACTCCATCATTCCACAATACATCCCCTACTAGTATATCTAAAGATTGTGTATTTTTTGGACACTCTTTTCTTTTATATTTGGTGACTTCATCAGCTACTGTGAGCTTATTAACTATGATGTCTATTCAGATGATTCAAAGAGCTTCATGTACAAGCCTAATGTCTCTCTAGATCTCTCAGGAGATCCAGTCTTTCATCTCCAGTTGTCCTAATCTATATCTTGCCACAGGAACCACATAGCTCCAGATCAGAGAGTGAGACTGGTGATTGCACAGCCCTACCTCACTTAAATAGAACTCACTTATAAGTCAAGGAATCAGTCACCTCCTAGAGGTCCCAGTCCTTTTTGAACACAAAGGAAAACAAACAACAACAACCACACTCATATTCTTATCAAATTTAACCCAAGCAAAACTAGAACTCCTTATCTTTGCACCCAAACGCTTCTGAACCTTCTCCACTTCTGTGGAGTATGCCTTCATTCTTCCCAATTCCGTATAACCAATTTAATTGGCAATTCTTGTTTGCATTTCACCTGTCTCATTATATTGTCTTTTACCTGGACCATTACCATAGGTTTCTAATTGGTCTCCCTATTTTGTCATACACAAATGACCCATCCTCCATACAGTTGTTAGAATGATTTTCCGAAAGCACAGGTCACTGACTGCCCTTGCTCAATAAATTTCAGTAACTCCCTACTGCCTCTGTGATAATATATCTTATATAATGCATCATAGCATATCATATTCTTTTGGCATGTAAAAAAATCGTTCACAACCTGGTTTCCTCTACCTTTCCGGTCTTGATGTGTGTGTGTGTGTGTGTGTGTGTATGACAGGGCACTTCTTCCATCTCCTTGCCTTTGCTCTCTGTCTTCTGACTTTGGAGGGACTTCTTCAGAATCTGTTCTTCCAAATTCAGCTTCCAAAAACGTCTTCTAGAAGAAGGCTTGCAGATTCTCATCATCCCCTACCCCTCCTATTCATCCAGGCACCTAGAAGGCTTAAGAAAAAACTATACACCATGATGAAGAAAACTAACTTCTACACCAAGTGCCTGAAAAGTCTTCATTTCTCATCAGGCTTCCCTCCTTTGGGAATTCTTTGATTTCTACACCATGCCCAACACTCCGGGTACCTTCTTCCCCAAACCCACCTCTGACCCTCTAGTTTGTTTTCTGTCCTTCATTAGATTGAAATCTCTAAGGGTGCAATGACTGTATACTCAGAGTTCAGCACAGTGAATGCATGGCACACAATGGATGCTTAAAGTTTATTGACTGTGAGACCCACAAACTCAGGAAGCTAAATTGAAGACTAGTCAGTCATTAAACATAAACTATGTGGACACTGATAATCTTTGGGAGTTCAATGAAATGACAGACCTTGCCCGCAAGGAGCTCTCAGTCCAATGGGTAAATGTACATTTATACAAGCTATAAGCAGGAAAATGGGCAATAATGTAGTGAAAGAACGTGCTAGAAAGGCGACAGTGGATCTCCTGTAGAAGCTGGGATTTTAGCAGGGACTTCAAGAAAATTGGAAAGTAGGAGTGAAAAGGAAGATAATTATAAGATTGAGAAACAGCCGGTAAAAATGCCTGGAGTCAATTACTGGATCGCTGAATTATTTTGGGTGAGGAGAGGCACAAATCACGATAGACTTTGACTCCGCGGAAGGATTAAACGTTTAATCCCGAAAGTGATCGCGAGTGCAGTTTATTGATGAGGGGAGGGTCGTAACTTCTTTGTGCCTTTAACGTTTATCGACTTATTCCGGTCCTTAATTTGGAGTTCCCCAGCTTTTTTAGTATACGTTATTGAGTGGTTTCAGTCTTGGTTGAGTCTTCATAATCCCATTTAGAATTTTCTGGGTAAAGATACAATTTCCATTGCCTTCTCCAACTTATTTTACAGATAAGAAAACTGAGGCAAACAGGGTTATATGATCCGGTTAATGTCTTAAGTGTAATTAGAACTTCGGTCTTCCTGAGTCCGGTGCCGGTCTTTTGCACTGCTTTGACTTCCTGCCCTCTTAAACATTAAGAGCATACTAAGTGCACGGTCAGACCTGTGGCAGTTTAACGAAAGCGTTAGACGATTAGTCCTTTGAATAACTTTAGGGAAAAGTTACATAAATTCAAACACGTGAGATAAAACGCGAGCTGAAACTACCGGGATTAGTCGTTCTTTCAGAAACCTTCCTGGCTCTATATAAAATAAACCACCATTCGAGGGCGGGGCTAGAAGGAGAAAGGGGGCGAGGATCTGCCCTTCCCCCAGTATATTTAAATATCCTCTACGATATGATACGAAGCTGCGAGGCCCCGCCCATGGGCGGAGCGTATCTCCGGCCCCGCCCCCGAAGAGCGGGTAGGGGGGAGGTTGCGGGAAGGGGGCGGGTCCAGGCACCTCCCCCGGAGGCGGCTGCGGGGCCATTTCCTCTCCTCAGTGGCCGAGGCGGAGCCGGGCCCCGGCCCCGCCCCTGCAGACTCGTCTACCGCCTCCTCCCGCTCTGGCTCCCGCCACCAGCAGAAGCAGCCGCCACCGTCGCCACCACCACTGCCGTCCAGTGCCCCGCGCCCGCCATGCCCAACATCGTGCTGTTCAGCGGCAGCTCGCACCAGGACCTGTCTCAGAAAGTGGCAGACAGACTGGGACTGGAGTTGGGCAAGGTGGTCACCAAGAAATTCAGTAACCAGGAGACCAGGTGAGAGCGAGCGGGAGGGGGGAGGCACCACGCGGGCCCGGCGGATGCTGAGGCCACTCAGTCCATGATGTGTCGGCGTGAGCTATGTGGAGGATCGAACCGAGGCCGGGGGGAGGGGGTCACGCATGTCCCCACTAGCAAAGATGCAGAGGAGTAGAGAGGGGAGTAGGCGGGAGTTATCCCCTGTGAGGCCTGGAACGTGAATGAACGTTGGAGAGGCCCAGGATGCGCGGGAGCCTCGGCGCGGGAAGAGACGCAGCGTGCCCCCAGTCCAGCGGCCCGGGCTGTCGCGGATATCCCTCCCTCCAGCCTCGGTTGGAGGAGCCTCTTTCCGGGGGGCGGAGCCATTGCCGCCTCTTCTACTGGAGGGCAGAGGTGGTGCACGTGACGTTCCCTCCTTCACTTCTTCCCCCCCTCCCTAGTAGCCAGTATCGAGCCTAGGCCCTCTTCTTCCGTGCGCTACCTACTCGGAGGCCTCGTGGAGTGACTTGAATGGAGAAAGGAGATGGAAGTGAGAGCTGTTCACAAGCTTCCCGAGACGTGGCCCGGTTGGGCACAGAACTTCATCCCATCCACTGTAAACAGTTCTTTCGCTTGAGTTTCCCGAAAGCCCTTTGTAGAATTTAGCTCCCAAACCCGGAAGCGCGTTTCACTCCCTTGTTTGGCAGAGTGGAGGGCTGCGGGTGCGGAAAAGGAGCTTCTTCGCTGCTCCACGTCTCTCTCTTATCTGCTATAGAGCCGTTGGCATCTTAAAAACTACCCCCTCTATTAAGACGAATCTATTTCCAACCTTATTTACCTTCCCTTATTCCCTCCGCCAACATGGGGAGAGGTAGAGAAGAAAAACAAAAACTTTGTAACTAGGATATTTAGTCTGAGTTAGGCAAGTTTCCACCCTGTCCGGGTCCAATATTGTAAATCTTAAATTATTAAAACAGAAGTCTCAGCAAGTGGGAAATACCCTGGTACTTGGTGGGACCTCGGGGAATTTGACCTTCAACAGAGTAGTTAAATTATCCAGCATTTATTAAGCCCTAAAAAGTGTACTTTATATTCTGGACCCTGGAAATACAAAAATAGCTTGGGGTACCTGGAAGCCTGGAACTGCCCCTCCCCCCATCATCTCAGCACTTTTTGACCCCTTTGATGACCTCTTACTGGGTCCTCCCTGATTCTTGTGATTCTCCCCTTATCTCTGATCCAACCCCGCCTGGGTTCAGTTTACTGTGGAATACAAAACAAACTACAGTGCCTTCCAGAAAGTCTTAATACAATTTTAAGCAGTTTGAGACTCCCTGGTACAGGATAACTTGTAAGTAATCTTAGACCTGAGAAAGGCTTCTTGCAGAAGGTTGCATTTTAGTGGACACTTTAAAAAAAGAAAAATTACTGCATTTAACCCAGGAAACAGATAAAGTATTCCAAGCATGGGATCAACCAAATCGGATTTATCTTGCCAGTTCTTATTGTATAAATTGTACTTCTTGTTTTCCTTTACTACACTTTAATTTTTTTTTTAGATTTCTCTGAAACCTTTCATTTCTTAGGGCTTAATATATCTTGATTTCTTGGAGCATTCATATATACCCATTTGTTCAGCCATTCCCCATTTGATGAACATTTCTTTACTTTCTTTAGCACTCCAGAAAGCTGCACTAAATTTTTTTGTATATGTGAGTTCTATTTCTCTTTCTTTGGTCTCTGGAGTATAGACTTAGTGGTGCTTTTCCTGGTCAAAGGATGTCTTTGAGTACATCTCTTTTTCTCTCTCTGTCTCTCCTCCTGTCACTCCCTCTTTCTCTCCCTCTCTCCTCTCCCCTTCTCTCTTTGTCTCTATATACATATGTGTTTGTCTTTGTGTGTATATACATATACACACATGTGTATTTATACTTACACAAATACATAGTTATATATGTAGCTATATATAGATATGTATAAATAGATATACATTTTACTTTTGACTTCCTTACAAGTGGTTCAATGAATATCCCAAGTCCAAGAATCACTACCATATAAATGGCATATAGTGCTGTAAAGTGCTTTGAGGTTTGCCAGGTGCTTTATAATTTTACAAATATTTTCAAGATATCCTTGGAAGAGAGGTGTTATTTATCTCTTGTTTTTTCAGTTATTCTAATAGGTTGAATGTTTTTCTATTATCTATAAACCCAGGTAGTTTGTTGGTACTCCCAAACTCCCTGTCATCTACCTTTTGTCCTCATCATGTAAACTTTTTTCAACTGTCTTTGATTTGCCAGACACTGTTCGTCACCTTCTCCCCGATAAATTCTAAATTTCTATGACTTTGCTTTCTTCTGACTTGGTCTGACCCCTCCTGATTTTTAATATCATGCCTTGGGTGACTGCTAAGTCTCTATTTTGGCCCTTCTCTTATTAAACTGTATTATCTTGCTTGGTGATTTTATCAGCTGCCCTGGGTTTAATTTTCATCTCCATTGACAATCCTTATATCTCTTTATCCAGTTATGATCTTACTGACTGAATTCCAGGTTCCCATCACCAAATGTTTGTTGGACATCTCAAATTAGAAGCCCCATGGATATCTTAAACACAAAATTTCAAAACAGAACTTATTTTCCTCTCCAAACCCTTCCTTCTTCCTGCTTTGCCTGTTATTGTCAAGGCCCCATCCCTCGTGTTTGATTCAATTCCAGGTCACTCCACATATCCACTCCACAATATTTTGTGAAATATAGCCATTTCTACCTTCGTGACATCTTTCATATATGTCCCATTTTCTACACTTATAAAACTCTAGTACAGGACATTATCACTTATCATCCAGACTTTTGCAGGAGCCTCTAGTTGGTCTTTCCTCTTCAAGTCTCTTCCCACTCCAAAGCATCCTTTGTTCAGTTGCCAAAGTGACCATGTTACCTCCTGCCACCCCAAATCACTAATTCCATTAAATGAGCTCTAGTAGTTCCCTGTTCCAGAACTAAATGTAAAGTCCTGTTTGGCATTGAAAGTACTTTATAACCCTTCCTAACTTTGCAATCTTATTACTCTTTCCATGTATTTTTCTTTATTCTCTTCCATGTATTCTACAATCTAACATTAACTTACTGGGAAGAGAGTGAAGGATCATTGATATGTGCCAGATATTATGCTAAGCACTTTTAAAAAATATCTCATTTATTCCTCACAGCAGCCCTGCAGGGTACGTACTGTTATTATCCTCATTTCACAGTTGAGGAAACTGAGGCAAAGGTGAAATAATTTGACCAGGTTCAAACAACTAGTAAATGCCCTGAGGTCCTATTTGAATTTCTGTCTTCCTAACTCCAGGTCCAGGACTCTAGCACTCTACCCTGCCATCAACTACAGATGCTTAAGCAAGAATCTATCACCCTTCTCTGTGTTAACACTTAGCTGCCTTCAATGCCTGCTTAGGTTCTGTTACCTTCCTCTCAGGTTCCTTGGCTTTCTTCAATCCTCTGTTTAAATTCTGTCTTCTGCAGGAAGACTTTCCTAATCCTCTAATCTGTGTGTACCTTGTATGTCCCTGTTGTTTTCATGTTATCTCTCCCCCATTAGAATGTGAACTTCTTGAGCTCAGACAGGCCTTTCTTTATGTCCTCAGAACACACAGTGCCTTTTGCTTGTTGACTGATTTGTTTTGCTCTGTCGCCTATCCTTCGCCTCCCTCCACCCACCCACCCCTGCCCCCTCCTCCCGCCTCCCGCCTTCAGCCTTTGAGAGAAAAAGGTGTCTCCCAAGGGACTATCTGGTCCAAAGTGTAAAAGGTAACTTCGTTTATAGGGTCTTTACTTCCTTCAGCTTTAAACTCCTTGGTTTATGTCAAAAATGGAAGGGGGATAGGCTGGGTGAGAGTTGATAAGACTTTAAGTTATGTGTAACTAAAGAATTGAAAGCCCCAAGTTCAAACTCTTATCTTGCACACAATCTTTCTGAAGCCACTGTAACACTGTAAGAGTTCTTAAGGATACTTGCCAGTTCTAAATATACCATCCTATTGAAAGCAGGCTGTCCTACCCAGGCAAGGCACTCACTTCCCGAGTAAGATATATCATAGAGAAACAAACAGCTGTTGGAAGGCACCTAGATATGTCCTCAAGTCCAGATTGTAAAGAAATCTCAGATCACTCAAGAAGCATCATTAATGAACTTTGAAAATGGCCTAGATTCAAGGCCCACTTCTGCTATACACTGGCTATGGGCAATTGTAGCTTATATTCATGCCTCTCTGCAGATAGAATAGTCCCTGTCCTCAAAGAGTTTACATTCTATTTGCCTCTCACTACCCAATAACATCTACACATATAAGTAAAATGCAGTCTCCATAGGGACCTTCTACAGCTCCTAGTTGCTGTTATAATTTTGGAAATGATCCATTTGTACTTTGAGTGATTGCTCAATAAGACTACAATATAGTTGCATGAAAGTGAAATTTGATTATAATGCATTAATGATATTGTACAGCCACTCTGTACAGTTTTGCTGATTGTGCTTATTTTCTTTCCTTCCCACCTCTTCTGCCTCCTATTGAAAAAGGAAAAACCAGAGCAGCTAGATGGCTCAGTACTAGATAGAGCACTAGCCCTGAAATCAGCAGGACCTGAGTTCAAATGGGGCCTCAGATACTTCTTCAATGTGTGACCCTGGGCAAGTCACTTAACTCCAGTCATCTCAGCAAAAAAGAAAAACAAGAATCCTTATAACAGCTTATTGACATTTTTTTTTTCTTTTTGATGTTAGAAGAAACAAGTTGTGAATAATAAAACTCAAGCCTTGTAGGCTTTGAAACAGAAGTCCAGTCTTTTCCAGGTCATTAAAAATAGCAAAAAGAATTGTTTTTTAACTTGGTTCTCTAAATAACTGGAGGAATTCAGTTTGAAACTATTCTTCACCTGAGCTGCCAGCCCTATTTCCCCCGTTCCCACACCTTGAACTTTTTGAACTATTCTAGTCCTATACCCTGATGTCCTTTTTTTACTCTTCCCTATCTTTCCATGTTCCCTGTGTAACCTTTGTTAACAAGTCTTCCCCCACTCAAATGTTAATTTATCTTGATAAGTACATAATAGATCTCCATAAAAAGAATACAAGGTGTAAGATAACTATCCAAGCTGTCTGTTTATCTCCAATTATTCTTTGCACATGTTTCCAGCCACCCACTTTCTCATTTCTTCCCTCTTGTGGCTTATATTCCAAATTGAAAGTAATATCCTTTACCAGCTTAACTGCCTAACTCTTCTACAGTCTTGACTCATAAAATGAGCACTCTCAAAATGCCTAGCAACTTATGGTAGCTTTTGTCTTGCGCCAGAAAAGGTAATGGAGTTGGTATAATTAATTATGCTTCTCTAAAGGGTTTGGTTTTTCACATAAATCATTCAAGTTAGAATACAATTTAAATTGGTTTGAAGGGGGTAAGCATTAGACTAGACTATTTTTTTTAGATTTTTACTTAAGATTTTATTTAAGAGTTTAAATGTACTTCATAATGAAAACAAATAGTTCCTGCTCATTTGGTTTGGCTTGGTAAACACAAAGTGAGGCAAGCCTTCCAGTCACAACGTCAGTTCAGTTCAATGAGCATTTATGTATTAAATACCAGGTGCTGAAGATGCAGGGATGAAAATAGTTACCGTCTGTTGTATTATTTTTTTTTTTTTGATGGGAGAGGGAATATATTATCTACGTGTACAGAAAAATGAATAAAAAATAGAGTAAGTAATTTCTGGGGGGAAGATCAGTTTGTTGACAGTAGTATTGCTGGATCAAAGGGTGGTTTTTCCTGAATTATCGAAAAATTTCTTTCTCATTTAGAATTTGTAATGTACACATCCCCATACATATTTAAAACTATGTGATATTCAAAGTCCTGTGAAAGAAATTGAATTTGAAAAAAAAATGTGAAGAAAAATATTGGCCTTAAGTTTTAGATAATAGTTTACACTTTGAAGCATCTTGGTGCTTACAGCAATAGTGTTGAGATTTAGAGACATTCTTTACTTTATTGCTTTTGCTCCATTTACCATCTGTGATGTACTCTTTTCTTCATTTCTGCTGCTTGGAATCTCTTAACTTCAAGACTTACCTCAAGCACCACTTTCTTCCTGAAATCTTTCATGAATCCCCAGTAGGTGAGAGCATTTGCCCTCAAAATCCTCTCCCCCCCCACCTTGAAAAAGAAAGAAAAACAATATCCCTTATACAAACATGTAGTCAAGCTAAAGAAATTTCTAGGTTGGCTACATTCTGCCCCCCGCCACCCCCTCCGTAACATCTTATTTTACATTCTAAGGCTTCACTTCTTTCATAGCATACTTCATTAAGTAACCCTCTGGAATAGTGATTGGGCAGAGATTTTAAATTTTTTCTAAGGTTTATTTGACTTTACAGTATTGTTGTCTTTCTATAAATTTTCCTTTTTGATTCTATATATTTTGCAAAAAAAAAATCTTTCTCTGAAACTATTCCTTCCATCCATTCTTGTAGTACAGTAGTATTCTATCACAAAAATGTAAGGTACATATTTTTCCCTGTAAGATTACACTGGTTTTGTCTGGTTAAGTTATTCTTGGTTGTGAGCCTATATCCTTTGCTTTCTAGAATATTATTTTCCAAGTTCTCTATTCCTTTTTAGTTGTTGCTGCTAAATCATGTGTGATCTTTATTATAGTTCCCCAGTATCTGAATTCTTTCTAGCTTCTTGTAGGATTCTTTCTTTAACCTGGAAATTCTGGGGTTTGGTTCTGATGTTGCTGAGAATTTTTATTTGGTAGTCTTTTTCAGGAAGTGACTGGATTTATTGTTCTCAGGATATAACTAATCTGAGTATTTTTGTGATTTCTTGAAAAAAAAGTCTAAGCCTTTTTATTTGGTAGTGATTTTCAGGTAGTCCAGTGATCCTTACATTTTCTTGCAGAATTATTTTCCATATCACTTGTTGTCACTCTGAAATACTTCAGATTCTCACCTAAAGTTTCAGGATTTTGACTTTGTGTTAATATTTCTTACTGTCTTAGGAAGCATCAGCTTTTATTTGGTCCATTCTAATTACTAGGGAGTTTTATGCTTGGGCAAGGTTTTGTACTTCTTGTGCCAAGCTGTTATTTCCCTTTCCAGTTCTTCCATTTCCATTTTTTTCTCACTACACTTATAAAAACATTTTTTAACTCTTAAAAAAAATTCCTGCTTTATCTCCCTGAAATTCTAGTTTTAATTTATGCCTAGCTGTTTGCTTTTTTTCCCCCTTCAAAAGTGTTTGTTTTCTCCCCTTTGAGATTTTGCTTATAGGTATTATTGAAGCCATTTTCTTCTCTTAGTTTGTGTCTTAAGTATCTCTGTCTTCAGTTTTTGGTAGGGATTTTGGTTGGTTGTTCATTCTTCTTTGTCTGGACTGGTCCTGCTGCTCCTTTCTTTGGGGTAGTGTTATGTTATCCCAGCATGTCAGGGATACCTCACTCTGGTGACCTTCAAAGCTTTGAGTGCTTCCATAGTGGTCTACTTCAGGTTAAATCTGATTACCTTTCCCTTCACTCATTCAAGTTCTTAACTTGAGTTTGTGCTACTGTTGAACTTAGCCACCATCAGTACAGTGGGGGGTCCCTACCCCTCCCCCAAAAACATTTTTGATATCTCAGAGTGACAGACCTCTAGGTTTCCCTTTGTTCTGGGAGTCCTGGTTATTCTTCTACAGGCTCCAGAATGTGCTAGATGGTGGAGCTAAGCCCCCACTCTGCACCTGTGGGGTTGATACCACACAGCAGCTACTTGTTCCTCACTTATTTCGTGTTCATTACACAGCCTGGGACCTCCCCCTACAATGTCACCACCAGGCACATGTCTTCTTAGTCCACCCTGGATCTTGTGATCCAAAACTGGGTGGTTAGCAGCCAAATTACAATTGGCACCCATACCTGTCTCCTGCATAAAGTCTGAGATACCTTTCTTTGAGCCTGGGATCTTGTGGTACCTATGTGCATTAATCTTGTTCATCTTTCAGTCCCTGGGCTCTTTGTAGCCTTGTGACCCTGTCTATATCCAATCCCCAACATTCACAAACTTTTCCTGTATGTGTTAATATATTGCCCTAAGCCAGAAAAAAAAAAAAGAATCTCCTTTTTTTTTTTTTTTTTTTTTTAAATTTCCTGATAAGGATTCAGTCTGATATTTTCTAGATCTATTTGGAGGTGTTTTGTGGGAGGAATCTTGATATACTTCTTCCTGCTACCTTTATTTAATCTCCTTTTCACTGTTTCACCTGTATCCTGCACCTAGGACATATATAGTAGTAAATAGGAGGTACTTATCAGAGTTTATTAATGGATTAGTTAATGGATTGATTAATAAAATCATATTGACCATCAAATTTTGATGTTCATAACATTTTAGAATTAAAAGGGAACTTGGGTATTACTCCTAAGATTATTGGCCTCAACATAAGTCCATATTAAAGCATTCTTGATAGATGATAATCTTACCAAAGGCTTAATTCTGATTGAAGACTAACTCAGGACATCCCCATTTCCATTTTGGAACGCTCGAATTGTTAGGGAATCTTGAAATCTGCCTTCCTATAGCTTATGCTCATTAGGATAGTCCCTGTCCTCTGTTCTAATCTCTCAGCCCCTGTGACCATTTCCTTCAGAAGATGCTTTTATGGCAATTAGTTTGAAAAACCTTGATTCAAATCCTATCTCTGAACACTTGACCAAGACAAAATTATTTCATTTATCTAAATCTCAATTTCCACATTATTATTATCATATAATAGATATTATCCACATTAATAGACAATATTAGTATTATCTATTACTAGTGATACAACTTCAGTTGGGAGGATCAGATGACATGAAATATGTAAACTGTTTTAACATTTGCCAAGCTTTTATAAATGTTTGCTATTAGTATTTATAATGGCTTGGAAAGAAAGTCTAAAGGGGTCCTGAGACAAAAAGTTTTGAGAACTGCTGAATTTTTTCACATTTGCCTAAAATTCTCAGGTATTTCACATTCCAGTTGTATATAAGCATCTTAAGGCACTTAATAAATAATACATTATACTTAATAACTCCTACCATGTAATAAATAATATTTGTTGAACTGAATGAACTGACTTCTAATTTTTAAGCTCATTCTTTTCTGGGCTCCACGAGGGCTTTATATTTACTCCTGATATGATTTGTCCTATCAATACAGCTTTTAAAAAATGCTTTGGATTCTAGTTCTGCTAAATAGGTTATTATCTCTACAAGTTTGTGACATCTGTGTCTTCCTTTTTCAATTAATCATGTCTGAGAGGAGCTGACCAATATTGTAGATATTTTATGGTCACCGTAAGAATGTTTGAGTAGTCAGCTTGGGTAGGACTGCCATAGTTAACATTTTATTAACATAATCTAAATTAGATTGTGACTCTAGGCTGAGACTACCTTTTGTGAATCTTTTTATCTCATTTCTTAGCAACAGTGCCTGGCACATAGTTGGAACTTATTTAAGTTATTAGTGGTCATAAAGATTATTGGAATCCTGCTAAATTCATAAAGGTGAAATTTTGCTTAGGTACACAGAATTATTATCATGGGCATGGGCATGGGACAGGGACTAGCATGAGAAAGGATATTAGTAGCCCATTGGTCCATCCCCTTCATCTTTTACACATGAGGAAATTGAAGCCCATTTTTTTGTACAGCACTCAAGGTCATATGCCACTTTTCACTTTTAATCAAAAATTAGTTTCTCTGTGTGACTGATCATTTATATTTGGTTGTATTTTGTTTTTGTTTTTGTTTTTTTAATCAAGAAATGGTTCTGATGATCATGATGATAATGTCCTTTCTTCCTTGAATTAGTGATATTGTTGGTCTTATAAATAAGCCAGGGATTACAATAATAGATTGATTGATTTGGGAAGTCTCAGTGTAGTTAGTTAGGTGGTCTATATGTCCCCAAGATGTCTAAATTTCCTACATCCCAGAACCAATACACAAGGTAATGTGTTCTCACAGGAACTGAAATTAGTTCTTTGGATGCATCAAGCATAAATACATGCATATTGTTTCTAGCTTATTTTTGTGTCATGCTATACAGGTACCCATTAGGTCTCGGTTATTATACTAATTGCAAAAAACTTATATTCAGTGTATGTAGCTATAAATCTTTTTCTTAATTAGTAATTTCATTTACATAAAAGCTTGGAATATATATTCAAAGTCTTAAGGAAATTTATGGAAACTTTAATTTTCTGTGTATCTTTCTCTGCTAAGCACTTAGCACAGTTTTTTGCTCATGTAAAGCTTTATAAATGCATTTTGAAGGAATGATATCTTAATCAAAGAGTAAGTTATCTTTCTTGTATAGTTTATGTAGAGGGGAAAAAAAAAACACAAATATAAGTCAAATTCAGATTCAAGAAGACCTGGATTCAAATTTACCTTCCAACATAAATCTTCCCTGTGATCCTAAGCTAGTGGAGTCATTTAATAATTTTAGTGCCCCAGGCAAGTCTAAGGCTAAACCCAGCCCTGCCCTTCTTATTTTCACTGGTGAGAGCTTTTTCATCTGAAATTCCCTTTACTTATAAAATCAGAGATAGGGAGTAGTGAAGATAATGAATGACCTATTTGATTAATAGTTGAGATTAATTACATTTCTTTTTCTCTTTATAATTGGTCTCTTATTTAATCAAACAAACCTTAAGAATCTATTTATCTTTGTAGCTCTACCCACCCACCCCGACCTTCCAGACCCAAAAAATGGTCTAGAGAAGAAAATGGAAGTGTCTTTGCCAAGAAAACCCAATGAAAAAAATAGACCATGAAGAGTTGGGCACACTGAATAATAAATTTATCTTTGTAGCCCCATGCCTAGAAAAGCTCCTGGGACACATCAGATGCTTAATAAAATGCTTGTCAAATGAATTTTCTTCATGAGTATTTCATTTTTTGCCATAGCAACAAAGAAATCATATCATCCAGTGTGCATGCAACAAACAACATTATGAAGTGCTGGATCAGAGATAGCTGTGGACTAAAAGAAGTCAGATGACCTGGTTTTGGTTCTGCTTATTTGTCTAGGCATCTTACACAATTTAGTTAACTTCTAAGCCTCGATTTTCTCATTGGGGGGGAGGGGAGGGGGAACAGGGAATACTAAATATATGACTTGCCTATCATGGATGAAGTTGTCACAAAAATCTAATGACATAGTGGTTAGGAAAGCACTTTATAAACTGCAGAGAGCTACAGTGTTATCAGAAGAAAAGGCATGGGACTGTTAGTGAAAACTATGCAATTCAGTTATCAAGTCAATAGCTAAGATGATGTCTTAGTTGCTACACTTAGTCATTGACTAAGGCATTTTGGCAACTTAAAGTTGTCTAGGTATTGAATCCATCTCCACTTCTCAATTAGGAATTTTTATTTTATTTTATTTTTAATAGCTTTTTATTTACAAGTTATTTGCATGGGTAATTTTACAGCATTGATAATTGCCAAACCTTTTGTTCCAATTTTTCCCCTCCTTCCCCCCAACCCCTCCCCTAGATGGCAGGATGACCAATACATATTAAATATATTAGAGTATAAATTAAATACAAAATAAGTATACATGTCCAAACCATTATTTTGCTGTACAAAAAGAGTCGGACTCAGAAATATTCTACAGTTAGCCTGTGAAGGAAATCAAAAATGCAGGCGGGCAAAAATATAGGAATTGGTAATTCGATGTAATGGTTCTTTGTCATCTCCCAGAGTTCTTTCGCTGGGGGTAGCTGATTCAGTTCATTACTGCTCCATTAGAACTGATTTGGTTGATCTTATTGCTGAAGATGTCCAGGTCCATCAGAATTGATCATCATATAGTATTGTTGAAGTATATAATGATCTCCTGGTCCTGGTCATTTCACTCAGCATCAGTTTGTGTAAGTCTCTCCAGGCCTTTCTGAAGTCATCCTGTTGGTCGTTTCTTACCGAACAATAATAGGAATTTTTATTTTAGAGACATCAAGGATTAAAAGAGTTTAGAAATATCTAAGTAGGAAGTCCCATGGTTTTATCATTTTGCTGTTTCAATGGTTAATCAACTTAAACAGGCTTCCTTTTCTAGACTGTATAAATATTACATGTTTATTATAGTGCTTTAAGTTCTACCAAGAACTCTACCTATCTTATCTCATATGTTCCTATGAACAACTCAGGTAGGTACCAGTGGTTCTACTTTCCATTTTTACATTAAACTGAGTTCTTTTGCTTTTCTTTATATCTCCAGTGCTTAAGATGATGTATTACTATATAGTAAGCATTTAATAATTAGGGTTCAGAGCAGTTAAGTGATTTTGTCCAGGTCACATACCTGGTGTGAATGAGGAAAATTTGAACCCAGGTCTTCTCAATTTCCAGGTTTCCATGTGTAACTGATCCATGTATCTAATGTAAACAAACAGCAATATTAACTCTATGATTAGGAGAAAATTCATCTTTATAAGGATCTAAGTTTTGGGTTGGTTATTCTGAAACCACATGTGATGAATTTCAGTTGTCCTTAATCTTACAATTTTTTATGAATAAGACCATTTGATGAATCTCTGATCTCAAAAATTATTAGTAATAAAATAACATTCATCTTTCCTTTTAGTGTAGAAATTGGTGAAAGTGTGAGGGGAGAAGATGTCTACATCATCCAGAGTGGCTGTGGAGAAATCAATGATAACTTGATGGAACTTCTCATTATGATCAATGCTTGCAAAATTGCATCATCATCTCGGGTGACCGCAGTGATCCCATGTTTTCCTTATGCTCGACAAGATAAGAAAGACAAGGTAGGTGAGAGATGTGGTGCATTCCAAGCATCTTTTCAGGTTTTCTCTTCCACAGATTTCATCAAAAATACCTTTGAAAACTATTTTGTAACTTTTAGAAGAGATGGGCTATTTTTGGTTCCTTTACCTTTTTTCTATCATTGAATGTTAGATTACATTAATATTTTTAGAAAGAAAAGATATAGGGTGTTTATTTATACTCCTTCAATAGTGAATTTTAGTGTACTTTTTTTTTTAACTCCTTACCTCTTTTTCTTCCCCTAAAAAGAAATTTAAAAATGACTGAATAATAGAATAACAGGGAATTCAGTGAGACTGCCCTAAATAGTATAATTAGTATACATCGTGAGCTGAACTCTTATCTCCCTTTAGCTTCCACCTCTTAGTTCTGGTTCTTTTCATCAAAATAACATTGGGTCTGCTCTCTCACCCATGTTTTTCTTTTAAATCTGTGAAAATAATTATAAAGATTATAATTATCTTCAGATCTTTAAAATATTTCTGACATTGTTTTGAGACCTTCCAAGTCACCCTTCAGTGAACATCTTTTACTCTGCCCAGATTTCCTCCCTCATAGAAAATACTGGACACAATGTTCCTTCCACATACTCTCTGATTAAAAACTCCTTTGATGTGGTTTTGTTAAAATCTAAATTCAGTACCTTACACAACTCAACTTTTATGCAAACTAGAGATTTTCTAGTCTAGTTAGTTTCTAATCTCTATTATGTCAACATTGCTTTTCAGCTTTGAGGCTTGGGCAAGATCTGTGTCTTCATCCAGATTATCCCTTCCCCTCAGGTCACTTATTGTGTATTGTAGCAACTCTGGCCTTCTCTCTCTTCCTTAGCCTGACTTGTTACATTATCCTTAGGGTGCTATTAGGGTCACCCCAAGATAGCCTTTATCCTTGCTTCCGTCCACTTGAATCCCTCACTTACTCTTCAAATTTGTTTTCTGGCTGCCAGTGACACTTCAAAGCCATAACCAAAAAGTTCTTCCTTGTTCCTACTCTCTCTTGCTCTCCCTCGCCTCCCTCGGGGTCGGGAGGGGGGGGGGGGGAGAGGGGAGAAGGGCGTGGTGGAACCAGCTCAGAATTATCTGTTTTGATCTATGTCCTAGTGTGGCATGACTTTTAAATGAGCCTGTTTCTGCTATCACTGGCTGGGATCTTGAAGACTTCTTCAAAATTCATTCCTTACTCTTAGAGGCATTGATTCTACAAACCTGGAGCCAAGAATAATCAGGAGCTAAGGCAGGCTCCATTCTCTTCATAATTTTGGGACAATGAAAGTCAGCTAGCTTCAGATCTGAACTCAGTGAGAAGACACTAGGGAGCAATCTGAACTCATAGGGTCATAGGCTCCATTCCCTTCACCAGCCACTGTCAGTTAACAACTCCAAGCTTTTTGTGAGTCAAAAAGTAGCTGAAATCTGGACTCTATAATCCCAAAGCTCTTCAACATGTGATGCATTGACCAGAACCAATCAGTCTGAAGTGGTCTAAAATAATTGTTTTTTTTTTTTTAAATATATTTAGTGATTGCTGTCATTTTAAGAAATGTTATCATAGAATACAGCTACTTATCTGTTTCATTATTATCTTAATATGTAACAAATATATGGACCAGCATGTTTTTAAAGAATTCACTCGCCCAATATTCATTTGTTCCTCAGCAAGGTAGCATGCGGTACAATTAAAGATTAAGATCAGAAATCCTATCACTATTTGGATGAATTTCAAAATAATTTCCCTTTACTTTTTTTTTTTTTTTTTTAGTAAACCCTAATGCTTATTTTGGCCCTAGTTATACTTTGAGCTTTAGAGTTCTTAGTTACAAGTTTCGTATTTGAGTGCTTTGGTTTTCTTACTTCTGGATCATTAAAACACCTTAATTTTGTTAGTCACTTTTTCTCTATAAAGCTAAATTTCACAAGAAAATGTAGTGAAGAGAGGAAAAGTCTTAATTTTTGAATCCCAATTTAAATTTGGAATGAAGGGATTGTATAAAGCAAGGAAAAAATTAAGGTCAGGATGTCACCAGGGAAATATTGTGGTTATATCATCAATTATAAGATAATGTAAATAGTCTATGCCTAGATCACTATTATAAATCCCATTATTTTGAATTTCAAAACCAGTTCACAATCTTTGATTGTGCTGTAGTCTCATATTGTGGCTCAAAATTCTATGTACTTTTGACTGAGTTAAGTCATTTAGTTATTTGAAAACCATTATTATGTTAACAGATATTTTTAGCACACAAGCAATTGTGCTAGATTTTATAGGAGGTACTGGAAAGTACAATAAGATCTTTTTGCCCTTAATTCAGAAGATATCTTCCATGTGAAATAGTTTATTAGATAACAGATCAAGAAATATGAGAAAAGTAAGTTGTTTATTAATTGTCTAATGAGTGATAAGAGTTAAAGTGTAGAATTCTGGGGAACAAGTCCAAGGGTAAGATTTGAGCCTTCAAGAAACAATTGTTTTTAATTGGGGGGAGGGAGGAGGGAGATAGGTAGAGACATTTTCCAGAGAAGAGAATGAGCACCAGGGTGATCCAGGAGAAACTGGGAGACATTTTCCATCAACAGTAAGTTCAGCAGAAAGAGTAAGGAGAAATAATTGGAAAGAGTAAAGGACTGAAGCCAGACTTTGGATTTTAGGATGAAGAGTATTTGGATCTTAAATTGGGCAGTTGAGAACTGACTTTGATACTGTTTTGTAGAATTTTAGGGAAACTGCCATTCTCTTAATCTAAAAGGAATACACTCTTAATTCCAATATGGCCTCTTACCCTTCTCCTTTTTCTTCCCCCCAAAGGAGAAAAAGATTTAATAGAGACCTTGTTTGCTAGTAAACTAATTATAGGATTGTGTCCCCTTGACTGTCAGTTTTCTGTAAAAATGAAAAGTTTGGAATAGATTATCTCCAAGATTACATCCACCCCTTAAATTCTTTGATTCTAAAATTGTAATTAATGCTTAAAGGCTGTTGTAAGAGCTTTATTATTTTCTCAAGCCTAATTTATCATTATTTTCTAGTCTTTACATTTTCCCCAACATTATAACTCCCCTAACTTAACTTTCTTTGAAAGTTATTTTTCATTCTGTTTATAGAACTACAAACGAACTACCTTGCAGTTGAGTTTTGCCTTTTTATCTGAATCCATTTACTCCATGATTTCTATCTTTTGCCACTAGATGGTGCTTGTGTGTGAATTTAAGGCCACCTTCCCATTTTTAACTATTAAGATAGAGGGAGGCAGTCTCATATTCCTATTCTGTAAATACATTATTTCTTAGAACAAGGTCTGATTAGAATTAAGCTCTTTAAGGAAATTGAACAATATAAATACTTTAAGAAATCCAGTTTGAAGTTATCTTAAACGTTATTTGGTCCTTTTAATGGTTTGATCAAGGACAGCTATTGAAGACAGTAATGTTTTGTCAGAAAAAAACATTTTTTAAAAAGGACTAATATAATTAACAATCCTTTTCTGATTTTGGTATTACTTATAACTTCTTTTTGAGAAGAACTTACTCATAATTTAAAATGTATTGTCCTAAAACATTTTAAAATTTTTAGCCTATTTTTAAATTAATCTTTTGTCTATGTCTCATTTTTATAAAGCTTTTGTTACTGTTCACAAATATACATAAGAACTTACAGCTGAAAGGACTGCTAGAATTTCTAAATGTGTGCTGCTCAGCAGGTTGTCTGATCTACTTTTATGAATTCTAAATTTTAAATTCTACAGCACCTGCTGCAAATCTTTACCCTCCTTTTCAGCCTCCTTCCACTTAGAACAGATAGCTTTTTTATGGAATGATTATGACTATCTGACATGAGCTAGCTCTCTTTTCTTTCCTTCAAACCTCAGAATTTCTGAGAATTATTAGCAACTCTTTCTCCTATTCTCAATCTTGATCTTATTTCTTCCTTTCTTCTCTGTGGCCTTCCCTCAATAGTTAATCTTTTCTCTTTGATATTCTTATTCTTTCTTGCATGTCATGTTATCATCTCCTTGACATCATGGTTCTCTTCCTGGATGAAGGACAAACAATAATAATAACCACAACAACCCATCCAGTTAATACTTCCTGGAAACAAGTGGAAGCAAGCTAGCCACGGGCACCTAGTAGCTTAAAACGTAGATTCTGTGCTAAGGTCTAGTGATACAAACATTATTAAAAGGTAAGATGATCCCTGCCCTCAAGGAAGTTACATTTGTGAGACAACACTGTTTCCTGAGATCTACTATCTCTTTAATCTCTCATCTCTTTTCCCAAATAATTGTTTGTGTTTGTGTATGATAAATCCCTCTGACACTTTGGTGAAACTTATAGACCCCTTTTCAGAATAATATTTAAAATAAGGGAAAACCTATGATTACAAAGCAAACCAATTATTTAAATACAGTTAACAAAATTTGAAGGGAAAAAAAAAACCAAGGTTAAGAATCTTTGCTCTACTTAAATTGCTTATTACTGATTTCCTAGTCACTTAATGAGTTTTTTCTCCCCAGGTTACTGGCTTTTTTCCCCTTCAACTTCTTTCTATTGCTTCAGACATAGTTCATTTCACTACTCCCTTCTGGGTACCTTCTTCTTCCTAGACTTTAGAGGTAATTTACTTTCTGGATTCTCTCATCTCTCTAATCACTGCTTCTCTGGATCCTCATCTTATTACTGCCTTCTTAATTCTGATGTTTCCTAAGGATCTGTCTTGAGTTTTACAGTTCTGTGATAATAGCCTCTAAATCTGTAGACCTCTTTTCTAAGCTCACATTTTCAGCTAGATCCAGAATTAACTTTATATATATATATATATATATATATAATCCCCCATGTACCTAAAAATCAACATCCTCACACCTAAGTTATATTGTCTTTCCTCAAAAACTTAGTCTTTACTAGTTCCTGTTTATTCTATCTAGTCTTCCATCTTTGGCTCTTTCCTTTTATCCAGTCTCATGCCAAATCCTTACCATTCTACCTCTAGGAAACTTCTTTCACATTCATCCTCTGTTCTTTTCTAATTCTCACCATCCTTGTTCAGGCCCTCATTACTCTCCAGTTTGGCTGCATTGCAGAGTACAACAGAAAAATAATGGTCCAAACAGAATAAAAAGATAGCTATAATTCCTATCTAAGCAGCCAACAAGCATCTACTTTGTGCCAGATTTTAGGGCTCTAAAAAAAAAAAAAAATCCAGTTCCTTCTTTCAAGGAGTTTACATAGAATTGGGGCTGAAGTAGCAATAACTTAAATACATATAAGTAAATACAAAATTTATATAAATAGTTCTTCGATTTTATAGATAGTTTTTCAATTTTCTACCCTGTTGGAATCTTTACAAAGTGTTAAGTCATTAGAGTTGATAGAGACAATAATTATCTAATTTAATATGGTTCAGTATGATTGCTCTAATCCTACAAGGAGATGTTTTGGGCCAGAACCTGAAACAAGGTACTAAGTAGAACTAATTGATACAATGCTTGTGTTCACACCTTTAGAGAGCTCATTTAAGCAAGAAGTATTTAAGTATTCATTGGAGTTCACAAGTATGGGAGATTCTCAAAGTAAACTTTGTAACTTTGTGAATTCACACCTCCCTTGAAGCTCTTAGGCCAGAGAACACTCTGGAAGAAAACCCATAATCCCACTCTCTCAGAAGAGTCATATATAAGCCCAGTCAAGAGAATTAAGCTGAATTAGATTGGAGAGGAGCACGCTGGGACAGATGCAGAGCACGTTGGGAAATTGAGAGCCAGAAGCCCTCTCTCAGAGGCAAGAGAGATTCATTCCATTTTCCACTTGGCTGACTAGTGGCTGAAGAAAGCAGAGGCAGAAGCAAAGGACAAGCTGCAAGAGTTCTTGGAACCAAGCAGAGAGATAGGCCTCAACTAACCGGGCTATTTGGAAGGAGAAAATAAACGTTTGTATTTTTACCAGCTGGCTGCATTTGGGTGATTATTACCTTTGACTGAAACTAAGACTGCCTCCAGAAAACCTCCCCGAGAAACCTGCTTTCTCCCAGAGAGAACCTTTATATTATTTTAAAAGAAGAAAATCACCACACTACCCCGTCTCCTCAAATAACATGTGCAGACCCACAAAATAACAGAACCCAGAAATGCCAAGCTCTGCTGTTTTTAAGCATTTTTTTAATGACTATTATGGATCATATTCATTACATATTTTTGTCCTATCAGTCCTAGAATGACATGACTCAGCCTTTACATTTGCTGAGAAAAATAAGTAGCTATACAAAAATTCTCCAACACTAATATTAATTGCTAATCTATTCCTAAAATCCAAATCTTTATGGATTAGAAGAATGGAGTAGAGACTGTAGGTAAAATACAAATTTTATAAACTTACTAGTTTCCTCAATTTCCATTTCTTCTTACTCTTATCCTTTGTCCTTTGAGCCACAGCCAGTTAGGCTGAATTCTTCACAACAGCAGCTTATGTTTATTTTTATGACATGCATAACTAGAGTAACTCAGTTTTCTACAAAACCAGTCTGTAGTGCCCCAATTTCATAAGTATCTTATCACTAGTTACTTCAACTATGTTTTCCAACTTTGCTTACTCACATATTCTTTTTTTCTTTTAGGAATTTGGATGTTTTTTGTTTTTTACAACAGTCACTGCTCTATCCAACCCATCTTTATTTGTAACAAAAAAAAAATTCTTAAAAAAAAAAAGAAAAGAAAAAAACTTCAGTAAAAACTTAAGCAACATATCAAGTTAAATCCTAACAGTATCCTATACCCATAGTTCACTTTTGTAAAGAAGGAAGAAAAATATTTTCTCAACTCTTATTATTCATCCTTTCTAGGGCAAAGGAATATTCCTTTATATTGGGGTACCAAAGTTTGGTTAGCTAAATATTGATAGGTAGTTGTATTGCCATCTTGCCTTATTCCTCTGTATCTTGCAATATATTACTGTATATTGCATATACATACATACATATATATATATATATATGTATATATATATATATATATAGTATATTGCAGACCTTTCTTTCTCACAGATATTATTCACATAGGTCCCCTTACTTTCTTTTTCATATTTTGCAAGATGACTTTTGACCTCATCACTCAATTGAAACTACTCCCTCCAAAGTTCTCTCTTGGGACTTTTTCTTTCTATGCCCCTGATCTTGGTGACCATTTCCATGAATTTAAATCTGTTTCAATGGATTCAGTGAGCATCGCCATCTAAGTCACTTCCAGATTTATCAGTCCTAGTCTCTGAATTTCAGTCCCCTATACCTAGTTTCCTATTAGATATTTCATAAGCATTTCAAACTCATTATTACAAAACTGAATTCATTATCTTTTTCCCAAAATTTTACCCATTTCTTTTTAGGGTGCCATTTTCTTCCAGTCTTTCTGGTTTATAATGTTATAGTTTATTTTCTTGCTCTCTTTCACCCCATATATCTGTTTACTTGCCAGATTTTGGCCCTAGGCTCTCCAATCCATTCTCCTCATAGCCACAAAAGTGATTTTCTTTTAAGTACATCTTATTCCTCAATGCAATAAACTAATGATGACTCCCTATTGGCTCTAAAATGGTTTATAAACTTCTCTGCTTGGCTCTGTAAACTCTTTGCATCTTATCCCCAGCCTATTCTTTCAGATTCATTTTACATTGCTCTCTTCCCCGAATTCTGTGGTCCATACAAACTGGCTTACTCTCTGGTCATCACACAGAGCACTCCTATATCCTGTTTTTGTGCTGTTGCACAGATTATTTCTTTTTTTTTAAATTTTTATTTTATATATTTTATTTTATTTTATAATAACTATATTGACAGAATCCATGCCAGGGTAATTTTTTTTACAACATTATCCTTTGCACTCGCTTCTGTTCCGATTTTTCCCTTCCCTCCCTTCACCCCCTCCCCTAGATGGCAAGCAGTCCTATATATGTTAGATATGTTGCAGTATATCCTAGATACAATATAAGTTTGCAGAACCAAACAGTTCTCTTGTTGCGCAGGGAGAATTGGATTCAGAAGGTAAAAATAACTTGGGAAGAAAAACAAAAATGCAAATAGTTCACATTCATTTCCCAGTGTTCTTTCTTTGGATGTAGCTGCGTCTGTCCATCATTTATCAATTGAAACTGAGTTAGGTTTCTTTGTCAAAGAAATCCACTTCCATCAGAATACATCCTCATGCAATATCGTTGTTGAAGTGTATAATGATCTCCTGGTTCTGCTCATTTCACTTAGCAGCACAGATTATTTCTTATGCACTGAATATATTTCCTTTTGTATCAGGCTAATTCTCCCCACTCACCCCCTTTTCATCTGCTATCATGCTCCTTCCCTAACTACCTTGATTTTTTTCCAAAAAGTACTTCCACCGCTTTTATGAGGCCACTTTTCTAATCTTTCCCTTTTTGTCCTCACATCCTTCTGGAATGAAATGAAGGGCCAGGTGTAGTAGTAAGAACCATTAATGAGTTCAATATTTTTCCCATAAGCATATTGATAGCCTGATGCTAGCATTTCACTGTAGTTTTCCTCATCTTTACAATGAGATTAGACTAAAGTGATTTCTATATGATCTGTACTCCTTGGCATTGAGTTAAAATTATTTAAAGTAAATATCTAATTATATATTTTAGAAATTGGACCTATATGTTGGTAACTATTAAGTAGAAAAAAGTTTTGTTTGCTTTTTAGCTAAGTTATTCTAGAGTGTCATAATAAAATAAAGGAGTACATGAATCATATAGAAAAATTCCTGATAATGCTGTAAAATTACCCATGCATATAACTTGTAAATAAAAAGCTGTAATAAAAAAAAAAAAAAGAATGAGAAGTTCCTGATAGAAATGTTGGTTAATAGAATAGGGGTACCTTAATATTCCTTTTTATAAATATTATATATCTGCTTTCCTATAACTGGTTTTGTCTGATATTAGACTTTGCAGCTGAGGAGAGTCAGATTCTTTATGATTCCTTTCTTTTCCCTGTTGTGAAATATATATGTATATATATTTTTTTAATTAGAGTCGTGCTCCAATTTCTGCAAAACTTGTGGCCAATATGCTTTCAGTGGCTGGCGCTGATCATATCATTACGATGGATCTCCATGCTTCTCAGATACAGGTATTATCTATTATTGCACATTTCACTAACTGAATAGGTGGCTATTTTAAGTTCAGATAACTTTTTTTTTTTAAGAATTGTTACTATGCAAGGAAAATAATTGGATGGGACTCCAATTTGGGTTTTTTAATCTAAGATCCTTTCTAAAATTCTAAAACATTCTATGAATCTTCTTTCCTTTGGAGATTGGCATTTTAACTTTAAAAGTTAGCTTTTTTTCATCTCCCATGATTTTAGGCTAGCTATGAATAGATTGCTAATCACAAACTTAAAAAAAACACTGTTTATCTATATAATATATCTCAATACCAGATTCTAGATGGCTTGGGATTTTCTTACACTATAAGCTTCTTTAAAATTAATTAACAACCTTTTGATGATGGGACTTTTTTAACTTCTAGATTAGCCAGCATTCTAAAGGCCCATTATTTATCATGGGACTGACTGACTACTCAGTTTTTATGTAGAACCTTCCAGAGGCATCAATTAATGATGTTTTGTTCAAATAAATGAAGTAGGGGCTCATCTCTAACTGAAGATGAAATATCGGAATAGGATTTGATTACAAGCTGCATTCTTGATGTCTTTTTACCTAATAATGTGATTTCACCAGCAAAAGAAACTCCTTGCACAGATATAGATCACTTCTCTTTGATCCTTACAGACTCAGAGACTTCCCTAGAAATTAATAGTGTAAATGATTTGCTTCAAGTCATGTAGCCAGTCCTGTGGTGGCTTTTTGAGCTCCAGATCTTCCTTTACAGGGACTCTGGGTTTTATTAATTCCTTTAATTTTTTCACTTTCATCACAGGGGTTTTTTGACATTCCGGTGGATAACTTATATGCAGAACCTGCAGTCTTACAATGGATTCGAGAAAATATTGCAGAATGGAGGAATTGTATCATTGTGTCCCCAGATGCTGGTGGAGCTAAAAGGTAGTGTGAAAGGAATATATCCAAATTCCTACAGTTTAATTGTAATCTTCAATGAATTTTTAAAAGTAGTTTTTCACTGTGTGTTCCAGGGATGCAATTAGGCTTCCTTGGATTACAATTCTTTTATTTTTATAAATCTTTTGGTTTTTATATCATCATAGTTTTCTCTAGGATGACTTCCCTTACCTTTTCAGAGAACCATCTCATACAACAGAGTATATTTTTAAAGACAAAAAAGAAGAAGATAACTGACCAATATTTTGAAAAAGTCTGAAAGCATAATACAGTTCCTGTATTTCTATCTTCATGATAGAATGAGTTGAAGGTGTTCTTACATGTTTTGTTTTTGTCATGCTTGATATTTTAGATACAGTTCTTTACTAAAAAGCTATAGTTTTTGTTATATAATTTTGCTTATTTAAAACCAGTTTGAGTTGATGGCTTTATTTTCCCAATTTCTCTTTGAATTTGCCTATTTCCCCCCTTCCCCCTATTCTCAAAACTTTTGAACAAGTTTCATATTAAGTTATACTTTTGAGCTTAGGAATGAGTTCTGGTTTTATAGTTGAAGTCTTGGATAAGTCTATAAAACTCTCTGGAACTCAGTTCCTCAACTGGAAAAGGAGGAAATTGGATTAAATGATCCATAAGGATCCTTTTATTCTAAATATGTGATTACTTTTAATCCATTAGTTATTTTCTTTTATTAAACAAGTTTCGAAACATTCAGCAATTGTGTCAACATAAGAGAAGGGCATTTTTGTGTTTGGGGGGCTTATTTTGCTCTTTTCTATCCCATATTTTAAAAATTTTTAAAGTTCCATACAGACCTTTAAAGATAACCCATTCTAAAAATATTTTTTGCATGGGTTTTTGTTTTTGGGGGGAGGTTGTTTTTTAATCTAGACCAGATTTTTCTTTTCTTTTTTCTTTTTCTTTTTTTTTTTTTTTTGGCTCTTGTAAGGAAACAAAGTATGTTATAAAAACAGCTGGAACCTTACTAATTTGTACCAAACAGTTACTAGACTAACTCTTGCTAAGCAAGATAAATACTAATAAGATGAAGGAAATGGAGATGGTGGCATGAACAATCTTTTCTGTTTTAGAATATAGATAAAGGAAGTACTGAAATACTTTTTAAGTCCAATATCTGTTTTTGGTGAAGGTGTGAGTGTAAGAGTTGAATTATAAGGAAAGCTAAATGCCATAGAATGTACACTTTTGAATTGTTCTAGGGAAGACTTTTGAATTTGGAATACAAGGATTTGCAAGGGATGAATGTTGAAAACTATCTTTGCTTGTATTTTGAAAAATAAAAGGCTATTATTACATTAAAAAAAGAAAAAAATGACTTTTGAGAGTTCCTTGGACAGCAAGGAAATCAATCATTTAGTTGAAAGGTCAAATACTGAAGCTGAAGCTTAAATGCTTTGGTCGTATAACAAAAAGATGGGTCTCGCTGAAAAAATCCTGATGTTGGGCAAGATTGAAGTCAGAAAGAAAAAAAAGAGGGCCGAGGATAAGAAGAGTATAGATGACGTGGAAACAGTGAACATAAATTTAGACAGACTTTAGGAAACAGTAGAATTTAGCAGGGCCTCCCATACTATGTTCCATGAGAGCACAAAGAGTCAGATACTAAAGAACTACAAAAATCAATAAGGGCTAATAAGGTTGTTTCTTAGTTGATTGATAATGGTGTTCTTCCTTAGAAAGCTGCCTAAATCAAATAATGTTTGGAAGTTTATTATTTTGGGAAGAGTAACTCAAAAACTAGTATTGAATATTTGGAATCAGTAGAAACCTAAAATAGAAAAATAGAATTTGCAGCCTTATTTCAATTAATCTATTAAATTATAGGAGATGGGGAAAGGGAATTGTAGTTTTCCCAGGAAATGAGACTTTATTTTTGCTATCTAGTTTTTTGGGCTATTTGCTTTTACAGAAATATTCTTATTAGCTATTGTATTTCCATGTTTCTTTAATAAATTTGCTTGCTAATCCCTATCACATTTAAATCGGTTAGGAAAATTAGCATATAATTATATGTTCAGGATGAGTGCTGCTAGGCACTGTCTGCCACATCATTGCTGCATTTGACAACTTTGGTCCTTTTTAGGTTCAAGTTTCCTCGATGATGAGATGAAGGAATTTAGAGATGATTTCTAAGGTTCCTTCCACTTCTTAAATCTTTGAACTTGTTTCTGAAGCATATGTTGTTTCTGTTATGTTCATATGATGTTTCTGAAACATAGGCCTGTCAGTTCTTTTCCCCTACTCAAGAAGCTTCATTGGCTTCAGGTTGCCAAAAGATAAAATAAAAGTTCATGTTTGCAATTTAAAGCTCTTCTTTCCAAGCTGATTATATATTCTCTTCTCCCCAACTCCTTCCCCTCTCCCCCCATGCCCAACCATTCTACACTCTAATTTAATTTCCTCTTGCCAGGCTTTTGTATAGACTGCACCTCATTCTTGGAATGTCCTCTGTATTCTCCTGAGACTCCACTCCTGAGACTTCTAATTAGTCTTTTATAGCTCCATTTCAAGTACTTCCTCCTTTAAAACACCTCTTTGGATGTCCTTCAGTTGTTGGTGCAACCTTCCCTCAAAATCTTAGAATTAACTTGTCTTATGTAGAGCCTGGCCTTCATTTAGCCATTTGTGAACATGTCATATCAATCAAATAGAATATAAGCTCCCTGAAGATAATAGTTTTTTTGATTTTATATTCTAGAATCTAGCACACTGGCCTGTGTCCATAATCTGTGTTTAATAAATTTTTGTTGATTCTTGTTACTAAGTTCCCTTATAATATCAACAAGGAAAGAAGTAGATATGATGACGTAGTGTAGCTCTTACAGCAAAATTGCATCTCCATAAAGGCAAATAATTCTTTTTAATAATTTTCTTCCTTCCTGCTGTTCTCGTCATGTAAAAGCCCTTTAGTAAAGGAGGCCATCAAGTGTTAATAATTTTAGACCATTTATGATTGATAAGGATTTTTCTTTTTAAAAGCCAGTTTAACACCTTACTTATCTGGGAACCCTCAACTATTTGAAACACTGCTTATATCACAGAAATAAGTTATTTAAGGCCCCTCAGTAGTTAAAATAGTTGTGACAAAATGTATGTGCCCAAAACTCATAAACTTTGCTCAGAATAGAAAATTTCATTAAAATGGAATTTATCTTTCAATTTGAGACATCTTTCTAACAAGTTTGATTATATAATTTTCCAGCCTTTAGCAAGTTAGAAATACCTAGGGAAGGAGCATGTATGTGTTTGTCTGTCTGTATCTGTGTGTTGGGAGCATTGGAAGAAGGTGGAAATGCTACTGGAGAGAAGCAAAAACACTGTCTATGGGGACTTCTGGCCAAGATGGCAGAGAGGAGGCACACAACTGTGTAAGCTCCGTGTTTAATCTCAGAATCCATTTCATTACAAGCCTCTGAATTAATACTTGACTGAAAAAAAAACCACAAATAGTTACCAAGAGAAGACATTCATGAAATTTGCCAGGAAAGGTCTGTTTTTGCTCGAGGGTGGAGACGGTTTTAGATTGGGCCCAGGCTGAGGGCAGGCAGCAGCAGCAGCGAGAGCACGGCAGGCAGCTCACAGCCGCGCAGATCGGAGCGGGGTGGGGTGTGATCGCAGCCGTCTCTGCGGGGAGAGCTTTGCTACAGGATTGGATACTTTGCCCTGGGAGCAAGTCAGTAGCCCAGCAGAGAAGCTAAAAACACCGGGGGCGAGGGGGGAGGAGGGGGGTGAAGAATACAACCCCAAACAGCTGGAGTCTCTCGGGACTTAACCACCCCTCCCCCACAGTGTCTCAGCACGCTCTCGGAGTCTCAGAGCGCAAGCGCTACACAGTCTGCACAGTCCTGCTAGTGCCTCGCTGCTGTCCCCGCAGTCTGTAGAGGAAGCTCGGTAACACTACTCAGCCCCTCCCCCCCAAAAAAGCAGACTCCATTTAGGGGTTATTTCTTTTTTTTTCTTTGCTAGTTTGTCTTTGATTCTTCTCTGACAAAATGAGCAAAAAATTGAAAAGGATCTTAACCCTTGACAGCTTTTATATGGATAGAGAGCAGACTCTAAACGCTGAGGAAACTAAAAACAGACTGTCTCCAGGTGAATACCCAGGAGAGGAGATCATCTCTTCCTCAGCACAGATGAATCTCATAGAATAAATTTAAAAGGCTCTCACAAGAGAGCTAGAAGAAAAATGGGAAAAGGAGAGGGAGGCTTGGCAAGAGAGTCTGGAGAAGTCATCCCACTCATTTAAAGACAGAGTGGATAAAGAAATCAAATCCTTGAAAAATGGGATTAGTGAACTGGAAACAGAAAATAGCTCTCTAAAAAATAAAATTGGCCAAATGGAAAAAAATTCCATAGAACAAAAGAACTTAAGTGGACAATTAGAAAAAGATATTTAAAAAGTGAATGAAGAAAATACTTCATTGAAAATCAGAATCGAACAAATGGAATTGAATGACTCGAGGAGACAAGAAGAATCAATCAAGCAAAACCAAAAAAATCAAACAATGGAAAAGAATGAGAAATACCTTCTTGGGAAAACAACAGACCTGGAAAATAGATCCAGGAGAGACAATCTGAGAATTATTGGACTCCCATAAAAGTATGATTAAAAAAAGAGCCTGGACACTATTTTCCAGGAAATTATCAAAGAGAACTGCCCAGAAATCATAGAAACAGAGGGTAAAATAGACATTGAAAGAATTCATCGATCACCCACTGAAAGGGATCCTAAAATCAAAACACCAAGGAATATAGTGGCCAAATGCCAGAACCCTCAGATGAAGGAAAAAATACTGCAAGCGGCTAGAAAAACCCAATTCACATATAGAGGAGGTACAATAAGGATCACTCAGGATCTAGCAGCATCCACATTAAAAGATCGAAGGGTCTGGAATATGGTATTCTGAAAGGCTAAGGAACTTGGTATACAACCAAAAATAACTTACCCAGCTAGAATGAGCATCTTTTTCCAGGGAAGAAGATGGACATTCAACGAAATAAGCGAATTTCACCTATTTTTGATGAAAAAACCAGAACTTAACAAAAAGTTTGATCTACAAATATAGAACTCAAGAGAAACCTAAAAAGGTAAAAAGAAATCTTGGGAACTATATTTCTGCTATAAAGATGTATAAAGAATACATGTATACCTTGTTCTAGAAACTAGATGTGGAAAGGATATTGTACCAGAAAAAGGGTAAAGTGGGGGTACTACATCTCATGAAGAGGCAAAGGAAACCTATTATATCTGAGAGAAAGAATGGAGGGGTATGAATATAGTGGGTATCTTACTGCCTTCAGAATTGGCTTTAAGAGAAAAATTTTAGACATATTCAATTTATGGTGAAACTTCTCCCACCTCATAAAAGTGAGAAGGGAAAAGTGAAAAGGGAAGAAATAAGCTAAGCGGAAGGGAATACAGAAACTGGGAAGGAAAGGGGTAAGATAGAGGGAGGAACTCTAAGGCGGGGAGAGGGATACTAAAAAGGGAGAGCTGTAAGAAGCAAGTGGTGCTCACAAGCTTAATACTGGGAAGGGGGAAAGAAGGGAGAAAAGCATAAACCGGGGTTAACAAGATGGCAAGTAATATAGAATTGGCAATTTTAACCATAAATGTGAATGGGGTAAACTCCCCCATAAAGAGGAAGCGGTTAGCAGAATGGATTAAAAGCCAGAATCCTACAATATGTTGTTTACAGGAAACACATCTGAAACAGGGAGATACATGCAGGTTAAAGGTAAAAGGTTGGAGCAAAATCTACTATGCTTCAGGTGAAGTCAAAAAAACAGGGGTAGCCATCCTGATCTCAGATCAAGCTAAAGCAAAAATTGATCTAATTAAAAGAGATAAGGAAGGGCACTATATCTTGCTAAAGAGTAGCATAGATAATGAAGCAATATCAATATTAAACATATATGCACCAAGTGGTGTAGCATCTAATTTCTTAAAAGAGAAATTAAGAGAGCTGCAAGAAGAAATAGATAGCAAAACTATAATAGTGGGAGATCTCAACCTTGCACTCTCAGAATTAGATAAATCAAACCACAAAATAAATAAGAAAGAAGTCAAAGAGGTAAATAGAATGCTAGAAAAATTAGATATGATAGATCTCTGGAGAAAATGTAATAGAGACAGAAAGGAGTACACTTTCTTTTCAGCAGTTCATGGAACCTATACAAAAATTGACTATATATTAGGACATAAAAACCTCAAACTCAAATGCAGTAAGGCAGAAATAGTAAATGTATCCTTTTCAGACCAAGATGCATTGAAAATTACATTCAACAAAAAGCCAGGGGAAAGTAGACCAAAAAATAATTGGAAACTAAATAATCTCATACTAAAGAATGATTGGGTGAAACAGCAAATCATAGACATAATAACTTCACCCAAGAAAACGATAATAATAAGACATCATACCAAAATGTATGGGATGCAGCCAAAGCGGTAATAAGAGGAAATTTCATATCTCTAGAGGTCTATTTGCATAAAATAGAGAAAGAGAAGATCAATGAATTGGGCTTGCAACTAAAAATGCTAGAAAAGGAACAAATTGAAAACCCCCAGTCAAACACTAAACTTGAAATTCTAGAAATAAAAGGAGAGATCAATAAAAGTGAAAGTACAAAAACTGTTGAATTAATTAATAAAACTAAGAGTTGGTTCTATGAAAAAACCAACAAAATAGACAAACCCTTAGTAAATCTGATTTAAAAAAGGAAAGAGGAAAATCAAATTATTAGTCTAAAAAATGAAAAGGGAGAACTCGCCACTAACGAAGAGGAAATTAGAGCAATAATTAGGAGTTACTTTGCCCAACTTTATGCCAATAAATTCGAAAACTTAAATGAAATAGAAAAATACCTCCAAAAATATAGCTTGCCCAAACTAACAGAGAAAGAAATAAATATCCTAAACAGTCCCATCTCAGAAAAAGAAATAGAACAAGCTATTAACCAACTCCCTAAGAAAAAAATCCCCAGGACCAGATGGATTTACATGTGAATTCTACCAAACATTTAAAGAACAAACTCCAATGCTAAATAAACTATTTGAAAAAATAGGGATTGAAGAAGTCCTACCAAACAACTTTTACTACACGGACATGGTACTGATACCTAAACTAGGTAGGCTGAAAACAGAGAAAGAAAATTATAAACCAATCTCCCTAATGAATATTGATGCTAAAATCTTAAATAAAATATTAGCAAAATAATTACAGAAAATCATTCCCAGGATAATACACTATGATCAAGTAGGATTTATACCAGGAATGCAGGGTTGGTTCAATATTAGGAAAACTATTAACATAATTGACTATATCAATAATCAACCAAAAAAAAACCATATGATCACCTCAATAGATGCAGAAAAAGCATTTGATAAAATCCAACATCCATTCCTAATAAAAACACTTGAGAGCATAGGAATAAATGGACTTTTCCTTAAAATAGTCAGGAGCATATATTTAAAACCATCAGTAAGCATCATATGCAATGGGAAAAAACTGGAACCTTTCCCAGTAAGATCTGGAGTGAAGCAAGGTTGCCCACTGTCACCATTATTATTCAATATTGTATTAGAAACACTAGCCTCGGCAATAAGAGTCGAGAAAGAGATTAAAGGAATTAGAGTAGGCAATGAGGAAACCAAACTATCACTCTTTGCAGATGATATGATGGTATACCTAGAGCACCCCAGAGATTCTACTAAAAAGCTATTAGAAATAATTCATAACTTTAGCAAAGTAGCAGGATACAAAATAAATCCCCATAAATCCTCAGCATTTTTATACATCACCAACAAAATCCAACAGCAAGAGATACAAAGAGAAATTCCTTTCAAAATAACTGTTAACAGCATAAAATATTTGGGAATCTATCTACCAATGGAAAGTCAGGAATTATATGAGCAAAATTACAAAAAAGTTTCGATACAAATAAAGTCAGACTTTAATAATTGGAAAAATATGAAGTGCTCTTGGATAGGCCGAGCGAATATAATAAAGATGACAATACTCCCTAAACTAATCTATTTATTTAGTGCTATACCAATTAGACTTCCAAGAAAATATTTTAATGATCTAGAAAAAATAACAACAAAATTCATATGGAACAATAAAAAGTCGAGAATTTCAAGGGAATTAATGAAAAAAAAAAAATCAAATGAAGGTGGCCTAGCTGTACCTGATCTAAAATTATATTATAAAGCAGCAGTCACCAGAACCATTTGGTATTGGCTAAGAAATAGATTAGTTGATCAGTGGAATAGGTTCAGTTCACAAGACAGAATAGTCAACTATAGCAATCTAGAGTTTGACAAACCCAAAGATCCTAACTTTTGGGATAAGAATTAATTATTTGATAAAAACTGCTGGGATAGCTGGAAATTAGTATGGCAGAAATTAGGCATAAACCTACACTTAACACTGTATACCAAGATAAGATCAAACTGGGTCCATGATCTAGGCATAAAGAACGAGATTATAAATAAATTAGAGGAACATGGGATAGTTTCTCTCTCAGACTTGGGGAGAGAAAGAAATTTGTGACCAAAGATGAACTAGAGACCATTACTGATCACAAAATAGAAAATTTTGATTACGTCAAATTAAAAAGCCTTTGTACAAATAAAACTAATGCAAACAAGATTAGAAGGGAAGCAACAAACTGTGAAAACATCTTCACAGAGCTTCTGATAAAGGCCTCATTTCCAAAATATAGAGAGAATTGACTCAAATTTATAAGAAAATCAAGCCATTCTCCAACTGATAAATGGTCAAATGATTTGAACAGACAATTTTCAGATGATGAAATTGAAACTATTACCACTCATATGAAAGAGTGTTCCAAATCACTATTGATCAGAGAAATACAAATTAAGACAACTCTGAGATATCACTACACATCTGTCAGATTGGCTAAGATGACAGGAAAAAATAATGATGAATATTTTGTTGGTGAAGTCGTGAATGAATCCAACCATTCTGGAGAGCAATCTGGAATTATGCCCCCAAAATTATCGAACTATGTATACCCTTTGATCCAGCAGTATTACTTCTGGGCTTATACCCCAAAGAGATACTAAAGAAGGGAAAGGTTCCTGTACGTGCAAAAATGTTTATGGCAGCCCTGTTTGTAGTGGCTAGAAACTGGAAAATGAATAGATGACCATCAGTTGGAGAATGGCTGAGTAAATTGTGGTATATGAATGTTATGGAATATTATTGTTCTATAAGAAATGACCAGCAGGATGAATACAGAGAGGCTTGGACAGAGTTACATGAACTGATGCTGAGTGAAATGAGCAGAACCAAGAGATCATTATATACTTCAACAATGATACTGTATGAAGATGTATTCTGATAGAAGTGGATTTCTTTGACAAAGAGAAGATCTAACTCAATTTCAATTGATCAATGATGGACAGAAGCAGCTACACCCAAAGAAAGAATACTGGGAAATAAATGTAAACTGTTTGCATTTTTGTTTTTTCTTCCCGGGTTATTTATACCTTCTGAATCCAATTCTCCCTGTGCAATAAGAGAACTGTTCGGTTCTGCAAACATATGTTGTATCTAGGATATACTGCGACATATTTAACATACATAGGACTCCTTGCCATTTAGGGGAGGGAGTGGGGGGGGAACGGGAAAAATCAGAACAGAAGCAAGTGCTAGGGATAATGTTGTAAAAAAATTACCCTGGCATGGGTTCTGTCAATAAAAAGTTATTATAAAATTTAAAAAAAAAAAAAACTGTCAACAGCAAAAAAAAAAAAAAAAAAAAAAAGAGAGAGAGAGAGAGGACACAACCTAGAAGACTGATTTAAATCAGAACATATGGTAATAGATATCCCTTCTTTCTTTAGAGAGATGAGGAACTATGAGTAGAATGTTGCAAATATTATTTGGGAGCTGGGAAAAGGAAATGAATATGATGTAAAATAAAAAGGCATTAATTATTTTTAAAGATTAGTGTAAAGGCATTTTCTGAGCAAAGTGAAGCAAAAAGCCTCCGAGTGACACTTGACCTCCAAATAAATAGATGTTGTTCCAAGTGTTCTGAATAGCATAAACACCACCATCACTGCTACCATACATATTTTTATCATATTTGTGCAGCCCACATTTTTCCATTCTTTCTTGATTTAAGTAGAATTATGAACTGAATTTTTTTTTTTAAATAATTGTAACCTTTTTGACAGAACCCATGCCTGGGTAATTTTTTACAACATTATCCCTTGCACTCACTTCTGTTCCGACTTTTCCTCTCCCTCCCTCCATCTCCTTCCCGAGACGGCAAGCAGTCCTATACGTGTTAAATGTGTCACAGTATATCTTAGGTACAATATATGTGTGCAGAAGCATACAGTTCTCTTGTTGCACAGGGAGAATTGGATTCAGAAGGTAAAAATAACCCAAGAAAAAAAACAAAAATGCAAACAGTTTACATTCATTTCCTAGTGTTCTTTCTTTGGGTGTAGCTGCTTCTGTCTATCATTGATCAATTGAAACTGAGTTAGATCTTCTCTTTGTCGAAGAAATCCACTTCCATCAGAATACATCCTCATACAATATCATTTTTTAAAATTTTTATTTAATAATTACTTTATATTGACACTCGTTTCTGTTCCAATTTTTTTTCCCTTCCTCCCTCCACCCCCACCCCTAGATGGCAAGCAGTCCTTTATATGTTGGATATGTTGCAGTATATCCTAGATACAATATATGTTTGCAGAACCGAACAGTTCTCTTGTTGCATAGGGAGAATTGGATTCAGAAGGTATAAATAACCCGGGAAGAAAAACAAAAATGCAGATAGTTCACATTCGTTTCCCAGTGTTCTTTCTTTGGGTGTAGCTGCTTTTGTCTGTCATTTATCAATTGAAACTCAGGTCTCTTTGTCAAAGAAATCCCCTTCCATCAAAATATGTCCTCATACAATATCGTTGTCGAAGTGTATAATGATCTCCTGGTTCTGCTCATCTCACTTAGCATCAGTTCATGTAAGTCTCGCCAGTCCTCTCTGTATTCATCCTGCTGGTCATTTCTTACAGAACAATAATATTCCATAACATTCATATACCACAATTTACCCAGCCATTCTCCAATTGATGGGCATCCATTCATTTTCCAATTTCTAGCCACTACAAACAGGGCTGCTACAAACATTTTGGCACATACAGGTCCCTTTCCCTTCTTTAGTATTTCTTTGGAATATAAGCCCAATAGAAACACTGCTGGATCAAAGGGTATGCACAATTTGATAATTTTTTGGGCAATATCATTTTTGAAGTATATAATCTCCTGGTTCTGCTCATTTCACTCAGCATCAGTATGAACTGGATCTTTATTTATTTTTTAAATAACTTTTTATTGACAGAACCCATGCCAGGGTAATTTTTTTACATTATCCCTTGTACTCACTTTTATTGCGATTTTTCCCCTCCTTCCCTCCACCCCCTCCCCCAGATGGCAAGCAGTCCTATACATGTTAAATAGGTTACAGTGTATCCTAGATAACAATATATGTGTGCAGAACTGAACAGTTCTCTTGTTGCACAGGGAGAATTGGATTCAGAAGGTATAAATAACCCGGGAAGAAAAACAAAAATGCAAGCAGTTTATATTCATTTCCCAGTGTTCTTTCTTTGGATGTAGCTGCTTCTGTCCATCCTTGATCAATTGAAACTGAATTAGATCTTTTTTATCAAAGAGATCCACTTCCATCAGAATACATGAACTGGATTTTTAAATAGCCTTTATTTGAATGTCCTTATAACCCATTATCTGTTTTTTCTTTCTTATAGAGTGACATCAATTGCTGACAGATTGAATGTGGAGTTTGCTTTGATTCACAAAGAAAGAAAGAAGGCAAATGAGGTTGACAGGATGGTTTTGGTTGGTGATGTGAAGGATCGTGTAGCCATCCTTGTAGATGACATGGCAGACACCTGTGGCACTATATGCCATGCTGCAGATAAGTAAGTGTGAATTTTAGAAATCAAGATATGAAATAGAAACTTTACATGTTAGCATTTTTAAAAGCTCCATGTCTTGTGCTGTTCATTTGTTGATGGATTAACAATCTTGAACCCACAGGAAGTATTGGGCTGTTTCATGTCTGTTACAATATGTTTGCCTTTTTTTTTTTTTTTTAAAATCATACCCACACCTGGGCTTTCAGTAGTTCTTAATTATGCTCATCTCAAACACAGGAAAAAATGAAACTAAGAATCTTTCAGATTCCTTCCCCTGTCCCCCCAGATTTATCATATACAAATAAAATATTACCTACTTCATCTCCCAGCTCAGTGGGAATCTTTTATATTATCCTTGAATAGTATTTATTCATCTTCTACTTGAAAACTATTGCTTCCCAGCTCAGTCCACTTCATTTTCAGATACTTCATGATAATTGAAATCTGTTTCACTGAATAATTGGAACTCTTTTGAATCAACTCATTGTTGAAGAGAGCCACATCGATCAGAATTGATTATCGTATAGTCTTCTGTTATTGCCATGTTTAATGATCTACTGGTTCTGCTCATTTCGCTTAGCATCATTTCATGTAAGTCTCTCCAGGCCTCTCTGAAATCATCCTGTTTGATCATTTCTTACAGAGCAATAATATTCCATAACATTCTTATACCATAATTTATTCAGCCATTCTCCAGTTGATGGGTATTCATTCAGTTTCTAGTTTCTAGCCACTACAAAAAGGGCTGCCATAAACATTTTTGCACAAGTGGGTCCCTTTCCCTCCTTTAAGATCACTTTGGGATATAGGCCCAGTAGAAACACTGCTGGGCCAAAGGTTATGCATGTTTTTTTAACTTTTTGAGTATAATTCCAAATTGTTATCCAAAATGGTTGGATTTGTTCACAGTTCCACCAACAATGTATCAGTGTCCCAGTTTTTCCATATCTTTTTTTTTAAATTATTAATAGCTTTTTATTTACAAGTTATATGCATGGGTAATTTTGCAGCATTGACAAATTGCCAAACCTTTTGTTGCAATTTTTCCCCTCCTTCCCCCCATCCCCTCCCCTAGATGGCAGGATGACCAATATATGTTAAATATGTTAAAGTATAAATTAAATACAAAATAAGTATACATGTCCAAACTGTTATTAGTTATACAAAAAGGATCAGACTCTGAAATAGTATACAATTAGTCTGTGAAGGAAATTAAAAATGCAGGCAGACAAAAATATAGGGATTGGGAATTCTGTGTAATGGTTCTTAGTCATCTCCCAGAGTTCTTTCGCTGGGTGTAGTTGGTTCAGTTCATTACTGCTCTATTGGAACTGATTTGGTTCATCTCATTGCTGAAGATGGCCAGGTCCATCAGAACTTATCATCATATAGTATTGTTGTTGAAGTATATAATGATCTCCTGGTCCTGCTCATTTCACTCAGCATCAGTTCGTGTAAGTCTCTCTAGGCCTTTCTGAAATCATCCTGGTCATTTCTTAGCAAACAGTAATATTCCATAATATTCATATGCCAGAATTTATTCAGCCATTTTCCCAATTGATGGGTATCTACTCAGTTTCCAATTTCTGGCCACTACAAAAAGGGCTGCCACAAACATTCTTGCACATACAAGTCCCTTTCCTTTCTTTAAGATCCTTTAGGACATAAGCCCAATAGTAACACTTCTGGATCAAAGGGTATGCACAGTGTGATAACTTTTTGAGCATAGTTCCAAATTGCTCTCCAGAGTGGTTGGGTGTATTCACAGTTCCACCAACAATGTATTAGTGTCCCTGTTTTCCCACATCCCCTCCAACATTCTGCATTATCTTTCCCTGTCATTCTAGCCAATTTCTTTGTCTGAAAATTATCTGTTCATATCCTTTGACCTTTTATCAATTGGAGAATGGCTTGATTTCTTATAGAGTCAATTCTCTATACATTTTGGAAATGAGGACTTTATAAGAACCTTTGACTGTAAAAATGTTTTCCAAGTTTATTGCTTCCCTTCTAATCTTTAGTTTTGTTTGTGCAAAACTTTTCAATTTGATATAATCATATTTTTCTATTTTGTGATCAGTAATGATCTGTAGTTCTTCTTTGGTCATAAATTCCTTCCTCTTCCACAGGTCTGAGAGGTAAACTATCTTAGGCTCTTCCAATTTATTTATAATATCATTCTTTATGCCTAGGTCATAAACCCATTTTGACCTTATCTTGGTGTACAGTGTTAAGTGTGGGTCAATGCCTAGTTTCTGCCATATTTGTTTCCAATTTTTCCAGCAATTTTTGTCAAACAATGAGTTCTTATCCCAAAAGCTGGGGTCTTTGAGTTTGTCAAACATTAGAGTATTAAAAGTTATTGACTGTTTTGTCCTTTGAACCTAACCTATTCCACTGATCAACTAATCTTTTTCTTAGCCAAAATCAAATGGTTTTGTTAACTGCTGCTTTATAATGTAATTTTAGATCTGGTACAGCTAGGCCATCTTCATTTGATTTTTTTTTCATTAATTCCCTTGAAATTCTTGATCTTTTGTTTTTTCATATGAACTTTGTTGTTATTTTTCCTAGGTCATGGGAGTCTGATTGGTATAGTGCTAAATAAATAGATTAGTTTAGGTAGTATTGTCATCTTTATTATATTTGCTCGCTTTATCCAAGTGCATTTAATATTTTTCTAGTTGGTTAGCTCAGACTTAATTTGTGTGGAAAGTTTTGTAGTTTTGCTCATAAAGTTTCTGATTTTCCCTTAGCAGATAGATTCCTAAGTATTTTATATTGTCAGTAGTAACTCTGTTGGATTTTGTTAGTGATATATAAGAATGCTGATGACTTATGTGGGTTTATTTTGTATCCTGCCACTTTGCTAAAGGTGTGGATTATTTTTAATAACTTTTTAATAGAATCTCTGGAGTTCTCTAAGTATACCATCAGCAAAGAGTGATTTTCATTCATTTCATTCATTCAAAGAGTTTCCTCATTACCTACTCTAATTCCTTTAATCTCTTTCTCAACTCTAATTGCCAAAGCTAGCATTTTTAATACAATATTGAATCATAACGGTGATAGCGGGCAACCTTGTTTCACTCCTGATCTTATTGGGAATGGTTGCAATTTGTCCCCATTACATATGATGCTTACTGATGATTTTAAATAGATGCTACTGATTATTTTAGGGAAAAGTCTATTTATTTTTATACTCTCAAGTGATTTTATTAAGAATGGATGTTGGATATTGAGGATACTGTCATCATCTCAGTAACTCAAGTTGACAGCCTTATTATCAGTTCCATTTTCATTCATCTTGCCAAATCTTGTTAAATCTGCCATGTTTTCAGTTCTACTGTCAAAGCATATCTCATCCATATCTTCACTTACTATCTAGTTCGGGTCCTCATCACCTTTGTCTGGACCACTGCAGGAGACTTTTCATTGCTATCTCCAGTGTCTTTCCTTTATAATTCATCCTCAACAAAGCTGCAGACTTAGGGGTCTGATCATGTCACAACTTTTTAAATATAGTCTTTTCCATTTAGCATTTAAAGCTTTCTACAGTCTGATTCCTGTCTACTTAGCCAGATTTATTATCTGTACCCCTCTTCTTGCACTCGTTGTTCCAATCAACAACTTCTCTCTGAAAGTATCTTTCTATCCTGACCCTCTCTTCCCCTTCCTGAAATGCATCCCTTCACTTCCCTGGCTTCCTTCAAAGCTTAGCTGAAGCACTACTTTCTCCATGGCATATCGTTGTGTTTCTTCTGTGTCTCCTCCTCCCCAAAAAAATTACCTCAGATTTACTTTGTATATATATTGTTGCAATATCTGTATGTTACTCAAGAATGTATATTCAGGGATTGGTTGATTTGATCCCTGACTCTGTGCCCCATAGATTAATGACATTTTCTCTCTATTCGCTTGTTAATAGTAGATTTCACTATCATTATGACTCTTTGCCTTTACTCAAATGCTCACCCCCACCCCCATGCTTTCTTTCCTTAGGCTTGTGGATTTCCACCTCCAGTTTTAATATGCAGGGCTGTGGCACCATCCTCCCTATCTAATCAGTTACTTTTGAATTAGGTGGCACCCTCCTTGTAACAGCCCAAGTGTGACTACAACCTCCCTTGAATGATGCAGAGGTTTCATTCACTGCTGCAGTATATCCAGTGCCCTGACTCAGGAAAAAGTTCAAGAATGAAAGTGGGGTGGTCACATCTCTCAGCATTTCCTAATAAAAGCAACTTGATTTAATTGGCTAATGATTATTTGCTAAGTACTTGCTCTGTATTTAGCATTGAACTATGTGAGTGTACTCAGAAGAAGTATAATAAAAAATAGTTCCTCTTCTCAGGGAATTTACATTGTTAGTTAAAAAACAAAAACAAAAAAAAGACATGGCCTATAAGGCACTTGAAAAAAGACTATAAAATGAAGTACAAAATAATATGATAGTAATGACTAATGTAAATATCATTTTCCTTTTGACTTATCAAATTAAAGATCCATTCTCATGGAGAAAACACAATTTATTCCCAAGTTCAAAGCACATAAAAATCAAACTTGAATGTGAATGTAGTAAATCTTAACCCATTTCAAGGATCAGTGGTTTTATTTCTTCCCCTAGTGAAGATCACATAACTCTCCTCTATTCCTTTGTCTATCATTTTTGTGAATTTCCAATATTCCTCCAGTGCATTGCCTAATATCCAACCTGGTGGTTGCAGGTGAAGAAGCCAGTGGCATTCCACTGAGAGATATTTAGTTTCATTTCTATGCATATAGCATTCGTAAGTTCTCTTATTTCTTTTTTCAGGTATGTTTTCCTTATAAAATCTTAGGCTGTTACCTCTTAGGAGGTTCAACTTGCATTTTATGTCTAATTTTTTTTTTAATTCAGTTGCGTTAGCTACAGTCATTTAATAGTTGTTAGAGAGCTACCTTTAAGACTCAAAAGGACCAAGGCAGCTAGTTAGTGTAGTGGATAGAACACCAGCCCTAAAATCAGGAGGACCTGAATTCAAATCTGGCCTCAGATATTTAGCACTTCCTGGCTGTGTGACCCTGGGCAAGTCACTTAACCCCAATTGCCTCAGCGCAAAAAAAAAAAAAAAGAATCAGAGAACTTCTGACCTACTCGGCTGGCCCTGGACACATTATTTAAGCTTTCAGTGTTCTTGGTCAGTCTCTTAAGACTACAAATTGTAGAGCTAGGTACCAATCTATATGGACTAGAACCCTCCCCATATTGAAAACTTCACAGGTCTGGGGGTTTGTTTGTTTTTTTAATGTGTCCTTTAAGATTTAAATTTTTTTATGTGATACTGTAATCTTCCAAATAGTAATAAAGCTGTCTCATTAAGAGGGGGAGAAAATGCTAACAGGATTCATGATGGTGTATGTGTTTTATTTTGTTTTTTCCTCCTGACATTCTATAGATTACTTTCTGCGGGAGCCACCAAAGTTTATGCTATTCTGACTCACGGAATCTTCTCTGGACCAGCTATTTCCAGGATTAATAATGCTGCATTTGAGGCTGTGGTGGTCACAAATACAATTCCACAAGAGGACAAAATGAAGCACTGCTCTAAAATCCAGGTATAGTGGAAAGAGTTTTGGTTTTGAAATCAGAAGACCTTAATTCAAAATCGATTTTTATTCTTAACTTGTTTGACCTTCACTAAATCATTTATATTCTTAAGGTCTTAGTGTGGGAAGAGGAAATAACTAGTCAGTCCCTTTCCTCTCCAGTTTTTTAGTTCCATCTTAAAAATTGTATGATTTCTGTTCATTTCTTGGAAGAATGAACATTTACTGAATCATTTAAAATTTTTCTTGACTATTTAAAACCTAATATACAAAATATTAGTATTCCTACAGCAACAGATTATTAGGTTATAATATATACTCTACTTGTCTGTGAGGAAGAACACTTGTTTCACCTTTAGATTCATAGTAAAATTGAGTTGACCTAGGAGAGAAGAACGTTCCATTTTTTTTTTAGTAAATAGAAATAAAATCTTACTAGCTTCCATACAAATTTAGTTTTAGTGTTGATTAAGACTATGATTTCTTTGTGCTTTTCTCCCTTTCCCCAAAAAAGCTCTTAGCTCTTAAAAAGTATCTACAAACTGAATGTTAACAATTAACATCATTAAGGAATTTAATTAAATTAGTTTGACCTTTCTAGAAAATTATAGTAGAAAGGAAGCCATTTTTTAAAGATTTTCTTATATTCCCTAAAGAAACCTATATTAGTAGGCCTTCTTATTTTAAAGTAAACTTGATTCTATGATTGCCCTCATCTTCTTTGTTCTGTTTCTTTTTGCTGTTTAGGTTATTGACATTTCAATGATATTGGCTGAAGCCATACGGAGAACACACAATGGTGAATCTGTGTCTTACCTGTTCAGTCATGTTCCATTATAACTCCAGATCATAGCCTTCCTATAGGCTGTGTACAGCCAGTCTGTTTTTGTTTTAATTATTGGGACTCGACAGTATGACAATTAATGTTTATTAAAGCTTCAATTGTGTGTGCTTTGAGATTCTTTTTTTTCTCCTCTCCTGAATCCTCTTAACCCTTCTCCCCTGCAGCCCCCCTTTTCCCCCTTTTTAATGAATTGGCTTGTATGGGAAATGTCAGCATTTCCCTACTTTTCCTGTACTCTTACGTTACATTGGAGCTGCAATTGTAAGAGTGTAATTACATTTCAGAAGATTTTTAGTTTTATATATCTGGGTTTGTCAGAGGTAACCCTATATTAAAGCATTTCATGTACTACTTTTATTTAATAAAAATGCCTGTGGGCATTTGGGTAAAACCCCTGCTATATAGAATTAGATCTTTTATTCAGAATAAACATTATTTTAGAGAATTGTAGAATACTTTGAATATTGACTTTTTTTGTTAGAGTTCAGATTAATTTCTTGGGCTTTACCTAATTTAAACAAAGTTTTGATCAGCTTAATGATGTTCATTGACTCATTGCTGATGGAAGCTTGTAGACAAATCAGTTAAGGACAACGTAGTGTAAATGAATGTAGTTTTGTGTATCACATTTAAGTTGGCTGTCATAGTGCTGTGAATTTCTGCTCGTTTCTGAAAATTATTTCTGATATTAGAATTATTAAGAATTTTCTGGATATAATCTTTGTCAGACTCTAATCTCTAAATTAAATGTTCTGACAAATTCTGACTAGTGCATTACAAATTGAAAAAGAAAATTGCACAAAAAAATGCTAATTCTTTAAAAATGCACACTCCATTCTTTCTTATAGTATTCTTCTATATAGCGTTTAGTTGCAACTTTTGCTTTTAATTTTTTTTTCTTTTGCAGCCAAGAAAAATTGACATTTCAATGATTGGATTCTGAATCATTGGGACTTTCACATTATTAAACATAGAGTAATGTATACTTATACTTGATTAAGGCAACATTTAGGGCTTAAATCCACTAAACCTATTCAGTCTTTTAATTCTTCTCTTTGACTTGAGTAAAGTTTAGAATCATCAGGATTATTAAGTGTATGTTTATATAATGCCTCTTTCCCTTTTTTTGTGGTTAGTGTACTTGTGTTTTTGTAGTCTAAAATAGTTAAACATCTCCAGGAAAGTTAAAACATTTACCTAGAAGGCAGTAATAAAGGAAATCTGGAAAAAAGTATTTTCAAATAAATATTAAATGTTTGATTAGAATGATACCTGGTTATTCTCAAAAGTGTCAGTTAAAGAACTCATTAAAATCATATTTTTTTACATTTTTGGCTTATGCCATTTTTTTTCTAAATCAGAAGTCAAAGGAAACAATATTAAAACAGCGCCACCTTTTCTTCTCTCCCTCACTCTCCCTGAAAATCCTGAACATTATCTGGTCTTGTTTCTTAATGCACTTCGGCTAGATAATAAGTCTGTGTAATTCAGACCAAAAAAAAGTTATATACGGTTATGCAGACCAACTTTAATGAAAAGGAATGCCATTTTCCCATCATTTAGTTGAAAATAATCAACTTTGTTATCTTTTTTTTTTTAATAGCATTATTTAAAATTTTCTATTCTAGCATTGAAAGAATATTATTTTAGGTTAGCAGGTCTAAAAATAATAATTTACCTGACATTTCAGTTGTTGACATCAGTCTTACTGCATCTTTCTATGCAGGAAAATAGTTTCTAAAAATAATTCTAAAGTAATCTGGCAGGAAATCTATGCAATACAGTTTAAATGGGCAGATCCATAAACTGGTAGCTTGATAGCATTGACTTTCTGATTCCTGAGTTTATCTAATGTGTTAAAAGAAGGGACCAAATACGTTACTTTGACTACTTATACAAGGTATTCCAAAATATTTAATAGTTGTTTATGTCAATGTTGTTGGAGTGCAGTGGGATTAGTATATCTACCATTCAGAATACTTGAAACCAACCCATTGAAATGAAAATGTTCAGAACTGATTTTATCCTCTAGCACAAAACAGGATGAAATCTATATAACTAACCCACTCTGATGAGGAACTATTGTTTTATCTTCTATTTAACATTTTTGTTTTTGCTGGGTTTTTTAAAATAAATTTATGATGATAAATATGGCTGTGTTTACATATATAAGTAGAATCAGATACACGTGAAAGATCAGTTAGTCTGTAAAGATTGCCTCAAAAGAAAACATTGGTATTTTTAGGTTTCCTGTTTTCTGTGGGACTCTCTAGATTTGGCTCATAGTAGATGAAATTAGCCAAGTCTTGCATTCAGTTCTGCTACATGCATGCAGAATCAGCTTATATCACTTTCCAAATAATATATATAGGGAACCATGATCATACCAAAGTTGCTCTCCTCAAAACTGTCAATCAGTAAGTATTTATACCATATCTTTCCTTTATTAGCTATTGTTAATGTCCAAGAATTGTATTGTTTGTGGTGCTTGTGTTGATCAGGTTACTGTTACAAAATGAATTTCCTGTTATTTCCTCTAATATTGTACTCAAGTATTTTCAATAAAATTATGTTGCAAATTGCTCATTTTATAAGACATTTTTATGGTTCTGGAGTCTTATTAAAGCTTAGGCAATGCCCTGTTCTCTCCTATCCCCATCCCTCCACCCCCAAATTGTCCTTTCTTTAAAACAAGAGTTGCAAAAAAACAAACAAACAAACAAACAAAAACCCACTTCCCAGTGCTGGAAGACATCCATGGAAAACCTGCCATTAAATAAGTTGGACATGATGATATACTTCAAGAATTTAAGCCTTTGTTTGACTTGCTCTCCTGATGAGTCTTTCTTTTCTAGTAAATTAATTAGTTAAGTGAATGAACAACAGAGTCAAATTCAACAATTATATTTAACCCTCTTATCCTGGATTACCTCTATTTATTCTGTGTCTTTGAGGTTGCTTTAATTTTTCCTTCGTTCTTGAATTGCTTTAGTTTTCATTTCCTTGTTCTTTGCAATATAGGTTTTATCTGCTTTTGGTTTGTTTCACTCTGTAGGATCCTAAAATTTGGCTTGTTGAAATCATGTACTTCCAATTTAAATATGAAAACATACTGGATCAAATTATAGACTTTAGAGCTAGAAGAATCCAAAGAGATTATCTAATCTAACTTCTTTTATTATTTTTTTTAGCTAATAAGAATTTTTGTCCCTATACCTCTCTTCCCCAAATTGTGTTGAAGGAAAGGGAAAAGAAAAACAATTTTTGTAACATGTGCATATTCAAGCAAAACAAATGACTACAGTGCTCATGTATAATGTGTGTCTCATTCAGCAACTTCAATGCCATCATTTCCTCTGATCATTGCCCTAGGATTCTTATTGGTCATTTTTTTAAAAAGTCTTTCAGAATTATTTCTTAAAAATATTATTGTATGAATTATTCATTTGCTTTTATTTATTTGATTCTCTTTTTGTAGAACAACAGTACTCATATTCTGCACATTCATATACTGCAATTTACTCAACTACCCTCTAGTTGATGGGTACCTCCATGTTTTTGGTCCTTCCCCCCAAAAAAGAAGTTATTTTTTTTTAAATACATGGGTCCTTTTCATGATTGCACATGCATAACCTATATCGAATTGTTTACTATCTTAGGGAAGAGGGGAGGGAGAGAATCTGGAACTTAAAAAAAAAACAAAACTATTTTTTACATGCAATTGAATTGGGTAAAAATATTTTTTTACAAAATTCATGAGACCCCTAGATGATGAGTTCAAATCCAGACTCAGACACTTAACAATTCTAGCTGTGCGATCCTGAGCAAGTCACTTATTGCCTTGCCCTAAATAAATAAATGAAATAAAAATAACCTAAACAGCACCCCCCGCAAAAAAAAAAAACCTAAATTCATGAGACTTACAAATCATTGTTGACAATAGTAGTAGGTGCTACCTCTTAAAAATTATAGACATAAATAGTATCAAATATCCTAAATGAACCCTAAAAGTATCAAATATCCTAAATCCAGAATTGCCCTCCCCTCAAAGCACATCTATTTTAAGATTTTTTTATAGTAGCATTACATGTAATGGTCTAAAGTTTTTAAGTAACTTAAACATGGGCATGGTTCAGTGAATCGAGTGCCAGGCCTGGAGTTAGGATTTCCTCAATCTTCAGATGTAACCAATAAATAAAACTCCTTTACAATTTCACCTACACTGTCTTTTGGCCTTAAAATACATGACTCCAACCTTGATTCTCTGTAATCTAAACTGGCCATCATAAAAATAAAACTCCTTTACAATTTCACCTACACTGTCTTTTGGCCTTAAAATACATGACTCCAACCTTGATTCTCTGTAATCTAAACTGGCCATCATATTATAGTTTTTCACTTGATATTTCTTGTCTTAACACTGCAGCTTTGCACTGGCTACCCCTCAGTTGGAATGCATTTCTTCATTACCTCTTGGCATTTTATTTTCAAGATTTAGTTCAAGTACCATATCGCATGAACCAATGTTTGCTATAGGCCTTACCACCTCATTAGTTTCTATTTTTTGTGTTTATGCTTATTTTTGTACATTTTAATTCCCCATATTGAACATAAGCTTCTCGAGGGCAAGGATTTTTCATTGTCTTTTTTTATTTCTAGAGCCTAGTAGAGGACACACTTAAAATGCTTGCTGAATGACTAAACACTTCACATATTAAAATTTCCCTATAGTCTAGAAAATGTATCCTAATGAGAGAAAATCTGTCTTGTCCGTTTCCATAAAAATAAAAGTACTATTTGTCTATTATGTTCAGAATTAGTCATTCAGCAAGCATTTTTAAGCTCTCTCCTCTACTGGGCTCATATAATAGAACACAAATTTATATAATTTAGCAAAATTCCAAATGCCTGGGAAAAACCCATATTTTTTTTAGTTTATTCAGATTTACAATATGAGAATATGTTTATGGTTGATGAAAAACTAACTGAACACTACTAATTCTGAAGACTGAGTTTAATTTTAAAGGACATGGGAAAATATATTCCTTTTTCATATGTGGGAGACTAGGTGTGGAATATTGGATATGTTAGACTTGTTTGATGTGCTGGTTTTGCTGAATTGCTTTTTTTTCTTCATTACAAAACAAGCTTAGTGGGTAGGGGATGGTGAATAAAAATACATTCAGAAATTAAGGTGATTTTTAAAAAATTTATTCATATTATCCTTTTATAAGAGTTGACCAACCTCCTAATAATTAAAACTTTTTTTTAAAAAATGTGACCAATGTGGGAATTTGCTTTGCTTGAATATACCTGTTAATAAAAAATTGTTATTTTTAATTGGAAAAAGGAAGTAGGAAACGGATTTAAATGAAAAAATTAAAGGTTGAAAAAGCTAACATAACTGTACATATCTTTTGCCTCAATAATACCATTAGTAGGCCTATAGAAAATAAAAGAAGAATATATATATAGAGAGAGAGAGAGAGCGAGAGAGAGAGTAGGTTTCTGTTGTGGGTGAAGAATGGAGATATTCATCAATTAGCAAGTGGCTGAAGTTACAGTATATGTAATAATGGAATACAACCATGCTTTAGAAAATGATAAAAATATTTTTTCCCAGAAAAAGAACTAATAATACCAGCAATACTGTCAAAACAATTTCAGTCAGCATTATGACTAAACATCAAAAATTCCAGAAAACATAGGTCCTGGAGAGAGGTGATGAAAATACAGATGGAGACATTTTTTAGAAAAGACCAATGCTGGAATTTATTTTACTGGACAATAGATGTTTATAAGAGGAGTTATTTTTTCTTGCTATTTGGAATAATGCCCCTAAGGTCATTAAATTTACATATCCTTTTGACCTAGCAATAACACTACTGGGTTTATACTCCAAAGAAATCAAAGGATGAAGAAAAAAGGATTTATGTTTAATCTGGGGAATTAAAATGAACAAAAGTAAGCATAAACACAATAAATAGAAGCTAACAAGGTTGGTAAGGCCTAATAACAGCCAATGTTCATATAAAAGATGGCACTTGAGCTAAATCTTGAAAATAAAATGTTAAGAGGTAATGAAGAAATGCATTCCAATTGAGGGATAGCCAGTGCAAAGCTGCCATGTTAAGAAATATCAAGTGAAAAACTGTAAGATGATGGCCAGTTTAGATTACAGAGAATCAAGGCTGGAGTCATGCACTTTAAGGCCAAAGGACAGGGTAGGTGAAATTGTAAAGGAGTTTTATTTGTTGGTCACATCGGAAGATTGAGGAAATCCTAACTCTAGGCCTGGCACTCTATTCACTGAGCCATGCCCGTGTTTAAGTTACTTAAAAACTTTAGGCCATTACATGTAATGCTACTGTAAAAAATCTTAAAATAAATGTGCTTTGAGGGGAGGGCGATTCTGGATTATACATTTAGGATATTTGGTACTATTTATGTCTACTGTTGTCAACAATGATTTGTTGTAAGTCTCATGAATTTGGGGTTTGTTTTGGGGGGGTGCTGTTTAGGTTACTTTTATTTCATTTATTTATGGCAAGGCAATTGGAGTTAAGTGACTTATCCAAGATCACACAACTAGAATTGTTAAGTGTCTGAGGCTGGATTTGAACTCATCATCTAGGTGTCCCATGAATTTTGTAAAAAAATACTTTTACTCAATTCAATTGCATGTAAAAATAGTTTTTAGTTCCAGATTCTCTCCCTCCCCTCTTCCCTAAAACAGTAAACAATTCGATATAGGTTATGCATGTGCAATCATGAAAAACATTTCCATATTAGCATGAACCTCTCTATAACCATTTGTTACCAGTAGGTGTCAATGTAGGGCAGCCAGTATTGTCAAACCCATGGGCCCTGGAAGGAATTGGACTATGAAAGAATCACTTAAGTGATTTTTAGTTGAACTTGAAAGTGAGAGCCACTAAAATTCTTATACTTTAGTACAAAACCACTTTGGAGAATAGAAGAATTGGAGTGGGGAGAGACCTGAGACAGACCTACTCACCAGTAGATTATTACAGGCATGAGTTGATAAGGACCTGGATCAGAGAGTTGGCAGTATCAGGATGTTGGCAGTATTTTGTATGAAGAACAGCAAATAAGAGATGGTGTAACTCAATCACAATTTGTCTGTTTTTCCCTTTAAAACTTCTCCACCTCCTACTTTCCCTATTATAATGGGGGGGGGGGGGGAGCAACACCATCCAACCAATTCCTCATGTTCACAGCCTAAGAGACCCTGGACTCCTCACCATCTACTATCTATTACCCCACCATATCCAAGATGTTTTCAAGGCCTGTGTACTTCACTTTTGCAACATCTCCTGAATACTCCATTTCTGCTTATCTATTTCTTTATACCAATCTATCTTTGTCTCTGTCACTGTCTCTCCTCTCTCTCTTTCTTGTTATGGGCCAGAAGTTGAAACTAAGTGGAATTGAGGAGACAATGGTTAAATCTAGTTTAGCATTGATTTAATCCTACAATAAATAATGGTTTCTTAGTGATATAATGATTGGTTTATACTCAGTGTAGAGCATGTAAGCAAGAAACTCTGAGGGCCAGAAAAGATACGCGCACTAGAAGCTCTCAGAGGCTGACACAGATTCATTCCATCGTCCACCTTTGTGGTGGCTGGAGGCTGAAGCACAAACCTTTGGATTCAGAGAGATTCAGAGGGTAGAGAAGGAGGCAAGACCTCAAGCTCTCAGAACCAAGGAGAGAGGTCTCTAAGAATGCTAACCGGGCTCCAGAAAAGGAGACAAGACTTTGAAAGAGGCAATAAAGGATTTGGACTTTTAACACCTGGCTGTACTTGTGGTGATTACTGAACTGTAAGGAAGGCTGCTTCCAGAGACTCCAAAAAAACCTTCACAGAGAACATTACATTTTAGAGAGAATATTACATTTTAGCGCCCAAGGTGGGGCCAAGAACCTTTATTTATGACCCAGAAATTAGGGTGAATACAAAAAGGAAACTTTGTAAAGGGCTAAAATAGTATTCCAGCTGAAATGGGACAGATGTTTAGAAAACAGCCTTCTTTTCCAATTCAAGGAAAATGTGTAGAGAGCATTGTCAGACTTAGGAAAAGCCAAGGTTTGATTATAATTTGAGAGCAGATCATTGAACCTTTAGAAACAGTTTACATCTCCTTAGTTCTCTAAGTAAAAAGAATTGGATCCAGATGAGAGGAAATTAGTAGGAGAGCAACTATATGAATACTACAGTGATAATGGACCTGAATCAATTTCCAAAGAAACATTTTATACATATAATTTAATACAACTGGCTTTTAAAGAAATTTTATAAGTATTAAAATAAGAAAAAAGAAGAAAGAACAGGAGGGGGAGGTGCCAGACAAACTAGGTGAAAACGATAAAGAATCAGATAAGGAGTTAAATACAATTCTAAATGTGATGCTTCACAGTAGAAGCCATTAGATCATTCTCCCATCTCATGACCCTCCCCCCTCAATTAACCCTTCATGGGTGGAGGAAGAAGGGAGAGGGAGAGAAGCAATAACACAATCAGCACCACCTATGAAGCAGCCTATGACAAAATTTCAAAAGGCACTGGTTAAGGCTAAAAAAGGACAGGATATATCTGTTTTAATAAATGCATACCCTGTGATTGAAGAGCTTGATTCTTCAGGTCAATAAAGGAGAAGGTACACTCCTTTTGATCTGGAAAATCTTTATGGGGCCACATCATCTTATGTTAAGATGTTACTAGATAGCTTGGCTTATGAAATTCTAACTCCTAATGACTGGAAATCCATAGCAAGGGCATGTTTAGAATCTGGACAAAACTTGTGGCTTTTGGAGTATCATGAATTATGTAGGATTCAAGGCCAATGAAATAGGCAAAAAAAGTTAACATATCAGTTTTGATCAACTAGCAAGTGAAGATCAGTACATAGACAATTTAGCACAGATTAATTATCCCATAGCAGCATATGAGCCAATTGCTTCTACTGCTACAAAAGCTTGGGGCAGCCTCCCAGGAAAAGATTGAGGGGAAGCCTTCACAAAAATAGAGCAAAGTCCCAATGAACCCTTTGCAGATTTTGTGGGACATCTGCAGACAGCTGTCACAAGAACCATTGGAGAAAATGCAGCTACAAGAATTATGATAAGACAACTGGCTAAGGAAAATGCTAATGAGGTTTGCTGAAGAATTATATAGGGACTCCACAAAGACGCTCCTTTAGAGGAGATCATAAGACTCTGTGCCACAGTGGGCACAAATGCTTATTATACCCAGGTTATGATGATGAACATAGGAAGACAGGGTCCCTCTTGGCAAGGGACTTCTAGAGAGACTCCCTGATGCTTTCAATGTGGAAAAATTGGGCATCTGAAAACCCAATGTAAGTATAGAGATAGAGTGAGAGGACAGGCTGAGAGAAGACCTAAAACCCTATGTCCAAAATGCAACTGAGCTTTCCACTGAGCCTCAGAATATAGATTGACCCAGGGAAATGTAAGGCAGGACCCAGCTCCAAAACCTCAAAAAACAGATGGGGAATGATGGCAGCCAAGTTTACACCCAGAGAGTCTTTAGAAGTTCAGGATATGATCAATCAGCAAAAAAATAATCAGAAGGCAGAAAGGGATTACAATTGGGGAGAATATAGTTTTTTAACCCAACAGAAGGGCAGTGTTCAGTGTGAGCAGCTCCAATGTAATTGCCAGATGATGTGAAGAGATCCAGAAAGTGGTAAATAGAAGGGAGTAGATAGGTTAACTGCTTGGGAGAAAGGGTTTGCTTCTATTTCTACAGATGCAGAAGGAATCAGAGAGGTGCCAATGAGCACCTGGAAAGAGACAGAAAGAGAGAAAAACCTGGAAACAAAGAAGATCTAAAAAACACCTGATACTGAAAGAACATGGCTATTAATGAGACTGTTGCAGAATTTCAAAACCAGCAGGAATCATTGGATTTCCTGAGATAAAAAATTGTTGATGAGACTGTTACAGAACTTCAAAACTTGCAGGAATTATTGGATTCCTGGTACATGAACTAATGGGCAGTAGATTCCTTTTGGACTATTTCTAGGACTTATGGACATGTATAATTCTGCATGTTATTCATGTTATTTGTTTCATCACTACTAGCTTGTGTTACTATGTGTTTATGTAATTTATGTAATACCTCTCATATTGATGGATTTATGTATACCTGTTTTAAGAGTGAGACCCTTCAGAAACTTGCTAATCTGATTTTATTTCCCATTTCCTTTGGTGTTTTCATCTCCCTGAGATGTCAGGGAGGGCATGATCACCTCCTTTTATGGTGTTTTCACCCCTTTTTTGAGGAATCAGGGAGGGCATGATCACCTCCTTTTTTGGGGGTTCTCAACTCCTTGAGAAGTCAGGGAGGTCATGACCACCTACCGTGTTTCCCCGATAATAAGACCTATCCCGAAAATAAGCCCTCCCCTTACTGTGTAAGATTCCTCTAAAATAAGACTTCCTCAAAAAATAAGCCCTATTGAGATTGCTGCTGTAGTGAAGCTGATCCCCTGCGCTACATGCTACATTATGGTACCCTCTGTATGCACCCTCTCCCCCACCCACACCCCGGGTGAAATGCACGCCGCGCTCCGAGCTGCATCCAATCAGAGCTGCAGCAGTGAGCGCGTCATCCTGTTCTTCCCCAGTGATTTGCTTGCTGGCACCATTGAGAGCAGTGCCATGGAGGAGAGCTGAGGCAGGACAACATAAAAACCCGGTATGTAAGTGGGAGTGAGGGGGCATGACGGAGGATAAAAGGGGCATGATGGAGGATAAAAGAAGAACTCAGGGGGCATGATGGGGGATAAAATAAGAACTCAGCCAGCACTCACCGCGCTAAAGAAATGAAGAACTTCCTTGCAGAGAGAAAAATAGATAAAGTAATGATTCCTGCAGGAATGACTGCCTATCTCCAGACCCTTGATATTGCAATAAACAAGCCATTCAAGGACCATTTGCGCATGGAAGTCAATGACTACATTGAAAATAAAATGGAAAGAAATCAGCGTGGAAACTTTGTGAAGCCCTGTCTGCAAGAAATCATGACTTGGGTGAATAAGTCATGGGATAAAATTACTGACAGCTGTGTCGCCAAGGCACTACGAGCAGGTTATCTGGACAAGACATGTTCATTTAAAGAGAGCTATATTGCTGGACATGACAGATTGGGTCCACTTCTTCTGAAGGAAATAGAGGCGCAAGACATCCAGGACGGAGTTCAGGGTATGGACACTTATGACGATGTTGTTGAAGAAGATGACATGATCATTATTGAATAAAGGTACTTTTTTTTGTTCACATTTACCTGTTTATTAAAATTGCTGTCAATGTTCATTAATATAAGCCCTCCCCTGAAAATAAGCCCTCTGGTGTTTTTCTGTCCAAAAAAATAATAAGTGTTTTATTATCGGGGAAACACGGTATGTTCTAAAAACAAAAGGAAGCGGTAGATGTTATGGGCCAGAACTTGAAACAAGGTACTAAGTGGAATTGAGGAGACAATGGTTAAATCTAGTTTAGCATTAATTTAATCCTACAATAAATAATGGTTTCCTAGTGATATAATGATTGGTTTATACTCAGCGTAGAGCATATAAGCAAGAAGCTCTCAGGGCCAGAAAAGACAAGGGCACTAGAAGCTCTTGGAGGCTAAGACAGATTTATTCCATCCTCCACCTTTGTGATGTCTGGAGGCTGAAGCACAAACCTTTGGATTCAGAGAGATTCAAAGGGCAGAGAAGGAGGCAGGAGCTCAAGTTCTTAGAACCAAGGAGAGAGGTAGGCGTCTAAGAAAGCTAACCGGTTTCCAGGAAAGGAGACAAAACTTTGAAAGAGGCAATAAAGGATTTGGATTTTTAACACCTGGCTGTACTTGTGGTGATTACTGCCTCTAGAGACCCCAAGAAAACCTGAACAGAGAACATTACATTTTAGAGAGAACATTACACTTTCTCTTTCCCCCCTCTCTTTTCTCTTTTCCCCTCTCTCCCTTTTCCTCTTCCTCTCTTTCTGTCTCTGTCTATCTCTCTGTTTCTCTTTCCTCTCTGTCTCTCTCCCTCTCTCTGTCCTCCCTCCCCCCCGATCTCTCCCCCCACTCTCTCTCTCTGTTTCTCTCCCTCTCTCTGTCTCCCCCTGATCTCCCCCCCCCTCTCTTTTTCTTTCTCTTTCTCTCTCTCTCGTTAGTTACCTGCATATGGGGCAGCTAAGTAGTACAGTGGATAGAGTGCTGGACCTGGAGTCAGGGAGACTTATCTTGAAATCCTTAGACACTTAATAATTGTTATGACTCTGAATAAGTCACTTAACTCAATTGGCCTCCATTTTCTCATCCATTAAATGAGCTGGAGAAGGAAATAGTATCCTTTACTCCAATATCCTTGCCAAAAAAACCCCAAATGGAGTCATGAAGAGTTGGACACAATTTAAAAATCCCTAAACAACCCAAAATTTGCATTTTTTATCATTTATTAGAATATGAACTAGCCTGTTTTTTTCCCCTTTCTTTGTATGTGGAGTTAATAGCACAATATACTTAGGACATAATAAACATGTAATAAATGCAGCAGCAGTTGAGTTTATTTAGCCTAAGGACAAAATAGCTTCACAATCCAGATGGGTCACTTTCTCTACTAAGTTATAGAATTTATATAAAAAAAGTTACTTTAAAGTGACAATAATTCAGCGTCTTCCAGAAAATTCCTAACATTCAGACAGACATTTGGATCCCTGCTCTATTTGAATTCTGCTTATTTCCAGCTAGTAGTACAGTGGATAGAATGCCAAGCTTGGAGTCAGGGAAATTCCTCTTCTTAAGTTCAGATCCAGCTTCAGACACTAGCTTTGCAATCCTGGACAAGTCACTTAGTCCTGTTTGCCTCAGTTTCCTCATCTGTAAAATGAATTGGAGAAGGAAATGGCAAACCACTCTAGTATCTTTGCCAAGAAAACTCCAAATGGGGTCATGAAGAGTTGGAAACAGCTGAAAAATGACTAAACCACTTCATGACTTAAATGACTGAATAGCCAAATTTCCATTTAGGCCTTAGTTTTCTCCATTCCCCTTTGTTCAGTGTGGCCTAAATGTACAGACATGCAATATAAGACTTCACAATAGACTATAGATATTTATTCAAAGCAAATATTAAGATGAATTAACCACTTGGATTAGAAAGAAGAAAAGCCAAAAATTATATGAACGCCTATGTTCTCACTTCTGCAGCATATATAATAAAATTGAAATGTTACAGAGATTAGCAAGGATAATATGCAAATTAATGAAGAGCAATATTTTCCCCTATATTCTTTTTTTAACTTAAAAAAAATATTATTGTTATATGGGATGGCTTTTTGGAAGGGGGTGAGTAGGAATGCTGGAGAAAATTATGATAATATAGGAAACAAAAAACATCAATAAAATATTTTTAAATGAAGAAGAAAATTTGAGGAAGGAACCTTTCAGACCTTTCTTAGATCCTTGAAATAGCAATTACAGCAAACATCTATCATCATCTGAGTTCTTAGTTCTACTTAGATGCTATATCACTGCCATCCCATTTTCTTTCACAATCATCCCTTCACTGTTCACACTACTGTTCTCCCAATATCTCTCATAAGCAGGATGACTGTCTACATGAATCATCTCTGATCCATTTGTCTCATCTGTCTTGTCACAGATTGAGTGGCCTTTTTATAAAATCCACAACAGTGACTGATGTCTGTCTCCTGGTCAAAGACACCAATAAGGAGAGGAAGGGAACAAGCATTTATATAGTGCCTACTGAATGCCAGACATTATTCTAAGTGCTTTACAAATATTTTCTCATCTAATCATTGTGACTCTTTCAGGGCTAGGAAGGGATGCTGTCCTTTTGAATTACAAATCCCAGAATTCAAGTAAGATTGGAATCATGACTCAGTTTTCCTCTCCTGTTTCCCTTTAGGTATCCTCCGACCAGCTCAGTTTCTACCGGAAGGCTTTACTAACCTTCCCTTAACTACTAGTATCTCCCTCCACAAAATTAACTTATATTTGTACACACATATTCTCTCTATTTCACACTCTCTCTCTCTCTCTCTCTCTCTCTCTCTGTCTCTCTTCTCTCTCTCTTTCTCTGTCTCTCTCTGCATATATGTATATACACACACGTTCACATAAATGTGTATATGCACATACACGTATAAGTATAAATGCATATATGTAAATGTATATGTATATACATTTTTATACACATATGTGTATATATATATATGTACACACACATATATATATTCTTCATTTATGTAATTGTAAGTCTTAAATATTATATAAAATACTAATGATGATGATGAATTTTTTTGCCTGTTTTCAACTTTTAGAACATGACCACCAGTAACCAATTTTTAGATAGAGCATAGAAAAATAGATCTATTGAGAAAGTTATATGTTTGGATATACTTTAGATAGGTTAGGGAAATGACAGAGGGAATAAGTTCAGTATTCTAATAGTGGCTATATTTCTTTCAACCAAGCCCATTTTTAATGATCTGGGTTTTATTAAACACTGTTATTTAAACATAAATCAAATAATGGTGACCAGACAACTCAAACCAAAGAGTACCTTTACCTCCTCAGGTTCAATATACTTCATTTAGTAATGTGATTTCATGTAATAATTAAACAAAGGTCATATTTTCTTCCTTTGTTTCTGGTCATAATTTGAGACTTTTAAAAAAACTGATGTACTCTAATGGTTATCTCTTAAAAGAGCTGTTCTGGATCACTGCTGTAATATTTCTGTTAGGAAATCTCACAAGGATTATACTTTTCTTCTTCATCATTAGAAGAGGCTGTTGGGAAAGACCAATACATGTTAAATATGATAACGTATATGTTAAATACAATATATGTATACATGTCCATCTTCTTATTGTTTTTAACTTTGCTCACCCCTCATGCTTTCCTTCATGATCACCATAGGTGTTTCAGCCCTCAGATAATTAAATTATTATTACAAGGAAACAATTTTTGTTGGGTAGTTTTTCAGTAGAGTTTGATTCTTCATTACTCCATTTGGGATTTTCTTGGCAGAAATACTGGAGTGGTTTACTATTTATTTCCTTTTCCAGCTCATTTTATAGATAAGAAAACTGAGGCAAACAGGATAAAGTGATTTGCACAGGATCATACAGCTATTAACTTTCTGATGCCAGATTTAAACTTAGGAAGATGAGTGTCCCTGATTTTCAAGCTTACTGTTTTAACCACTACACCACCTTGCTGGCCCATAAAGGAATAAAGTATTCATAATATTTTAAATTTTGATTGAGAAATAAATCATCAATGAGCATACATATTTTAAAATACAAAAAAGAACATATATAATGAACTAAATTTCTGTTATGTAGAATTTGTTGTTTCAAAAAATTGGTATATTTATATATATATGGATATATGTGTATGTAAATATGGTTTTCCAACTCTTAGTGAAGTTTTAAGCTATCACATATACATATATACTTCAAAAGTAAATAAACATTAAATATTGGTATCAAATATACATTGATGTTGATATAAACATGATATATACAAATATATAACATGTTTACATAATATATAACATTATATTAATTATTATATATTGTTATATATTAATATTATGTATAATATGTTCACATTCTATATTATGTTACTCTAGACTACTTCTTTTAAGAATAGTCTATCATATACTACTATTATATATTATAAATATAATGTATGTTATATATTTTACTACCCTGTTGAAATATATGTATGTGTATATATGTATGTTTGTATACATATACATATGTGTGTGTATTCTATTTATTTGAGGCAGCTAAGTAACATAAAAGATAAACTGGGTCTAAATCAGGAAGATATGAAATCAACTCTTGACTCAGACATTTACTAGCTGTGTGACCATGAGCAAATCACTTAGCCTCAGTTTCCCCAGTTGTAAAATGAAGATCATAATAGTTTCAGGCTTGTCATTGTGGAGATCAAATGAGCTGTTTGTACAGCTAAATGTAAGTGCCTGCTAAAAGTAAGCATTATATAAATGCTTATTTTCTTTTCTGTAATTTTGTTTCTTCATGTGCCTTTTTTTTCCATAAGGTTTTTAAGGTCTAAAAATAAGTTAGTTACATATACCTTGAAACCATTAGGATGTTCTATTTTAAAATATACTTTCAGGTTTTTCTGATATATTCATGGGTGTTTCAAAAGTCTTAGTTTGGCTTTAAGCTTTAATAGCTCAAATAGAGTAAGCTTTAATAGTTTAAAACTGTACTGAAACTTTTGGAACATTCTATATTTATATTAGTGATTTTTTTTACATGTAAAAAATCACATAAATAGATTAATGTTGTACTTACTGGCAAATCACTTAGTTGTGAATACTTCGAAGATCCTTGGAACGTGTTTAAATTTCTTTCTCTGTCTCTGTCTCTCTCTGTATATGTATGTGTGTGTGTGTGCATGTACACATATATGATGTTTGTATGAAATGTAGATATGTATATATACCTATATTTATCCACAACATACAAAGATACACATACATACATACATATATACATATTAAAAATCTACCAAATCCCACTCACCTGGAGAATGTGATTAATAAACAGCAAACTAAAAGAGCCAATTCTGAAGCAAGGACAATCCCATTCCATTCAATTCTATTCGATTAATGGGGCTCTGTTTTAAGCATTGGGAATACAAAATGAAAACTCCTGTTCTTTAGGAGCTTTCATGTTAAAGGGAAGGAGGGAAACAGAGGGACAGCAAATATATAGATAAGGTTAGAGAAAATATATTTGAAGAAAGTACAAAGTAATTGGCCAGGGTTGCAGGTGGGTGGAGTAATTGGAACTGGGGGGATTTAAAGGTCTAGAGTAGAAAGTAGTATTTGATGAAGGCCTTGAAATGAGGAAGGAAAATCTTCCAGGAAAAAAGTCTGAACAAAAGACCTAAAAGCTGAAATGTTGTGTATAAGCAAGGACCATTTGGTTCTCTTATCATTTTTGAGAATGAGGATATCACTTGAAAGGAAACAGAAAAATGCAAATAAATGTCTTCTAAAGAAGAAAAAAATTGAGTTCACATGAGTGGTATTCAAAAGAAACAGGACCTTGTAAGTGCTTTGCTGTAATATAGTTAAAAGGACACTGTTAAGTAATTTTCAACTTCTCAGTATTCCTACTTCTATAACTCCAATAGGATAAGCATCTACTCAACACCATAGCTCCTAAATCCCCACCAATACATTATTTATTTTTTCTTTTCTAATTGTTAGAGGCATAAGAAACATAAACTATAGTGTTATTGTTTGTGGAGCTCTCTGGACCAGCCTTCATTTCAGTTGAGTAATCACCAGGAGAATAGCCAGGTGTTGAAGTCCAAAGTCCAAATTCTTTATTGTCTCCTTACCCGGGGCCCAGCTCGCTTTCTTGAGATCAGCCTTGGTCTCAGTGGGGGAAGTGCAGGAGGACAGGCCAGCCCCCACGAGGCTGATAAAGATGGAATTGAATCTCTCTGAGTCCGAGGGCTTGTGCTTCAGCCTCCAGCCACCACAAAGGATGGATGATGGAATGAATGTGTCTCTGAGTCCCTTTTCTGTGTCTGTCTCAGGCTCACACAGGCATTGGTCTCAGTGGAGAAATGAAGGAGAGCCTGCCACCAGGTGGTGTGAGATGAAGTAAGTAAATCTGACTATGACTGGCTGCTCTATTTTGAGTATAAACCAATCATATCACTAGAAAACCATTATTTGTTGTGAGAGTAAATCAATAATACTGAACTTGAAGAACTATCAATCCCATGCTAAACTAGATAACCATTGTCTCCTCAATTCCACTGAATTAGCACCTTGTAAGAATCCTTGTTTTAAGTACAGAGTTCTGGCCATAATAATAAACAAACAAGAATCTTCCAATATAAGAAGAATTTTTAAAAGAATTGAATATTGTGAACCCTTAAGACATAGTTTTTCAGATGTATACTAATCTTAGTAGGATAGTAAAAAAAAATATCATCTTTGTTTGCCTTCTGAGCTTTTAGTTTTGTGTGATTATGTAATTATTAATTTAAAGTAATTATTAATATTCTTTCTTTTTTCTTCTTTAAAAAATCTTTTGCATTCTCCACCAATTAAAGGCTTCTTTTAACAGATCAAATCAGATAACCATGAATTCAAAGCAAAAAATATTTTATGAAACAGAATAATTAGGCAAAAAACAAAGATTTGAATCAGATATTAAATAACATTGAATTTATTGAACTTACTGTTTGACAAAAATTGCTGGGAAAATTGGAAACTACTATGGCAGAAACTAGGCATCGACCCACACTTAACACCGTACACCAAGATAAGGTCAAAATGGGTTCATGACCTAGGCATAAAGAATGAGATTATAAATAAATTAGAGGAACATAGGATAGTTTACCTCTCAGACCTGTGGAAGAGGAAGGAATTTATGACCAAAGAAGAACTAGAGATCATTACTGATCACAAAAGAGAAAATTTTGATATCAAATTGAAAAGTTTGATATCAAACAAAACTAAGGCAAACAAGATTAGAAGGGAAGCAATAAACTGGGAAAACATTTTTACAGCCAAAGGTTCTGATAAAGGCCTCATTTCCAAAATATATAGAGAATTGACTCTAATTTATAAGAAATCAAGCCATTCTCCAATTGATAAATGGTCAAAGGATATGAACAGACAATTCTCAGATGAAGAAATTGAAACTATTTCTAGCCATATGAAAAGATGCTCTAAATCATTATTAATCAGAGAAATGCAAATTAAGACAACTCTGAGATACCACTACATACCTGTCAGATTGGCTAGAATGACAGGGAAAGATAATGGGGAATGTTGGAGGGGATGTGGGAAAACAGGGACACTGATACATTGTTGGTGGAATTGTGACTACATCCAGCCATTCTGGGGAACAATTTGGAACTATGCTCAAAAAGTTATCAAACTGTGCATACTCTTCGATCCAGCAGTGTTTCTACTGGGCTTATACCCCAAAGAGATACTAAAGAAAGGAAAGGGACCTGCATGTGCCAAAATGTTTGTGGCAGCCCTGTTTGCAGTGGCTAGAAGCTGCAAAATGAATGGATGCCCATCAATTGGAGAATGGTTGGGTAAATTGTGGTATATGAATGTAATGGAATATTATTATTCTGTAAGAAATGACCAACAGAATGATTTCAGAAAGGCCTGGAGAGATTTATATGGACTGATGCTGAGTGAAATGAGCAGGGCCAGGAGATCATTATATACTTCAACAACAATACTGATGGATCTGACCATCTTCAGCAATGAGATGAACCAAATCAGTTCCAATGGAGCAGTAATGAACTGAACCAGCAAAAGAACTCTGGGAGATGACTAAGAACCATTACATTGAATTCCCAATCCCTATATTTTTGCCTGCCTGCATTTTGATTTCCTTCACAGACTAATTGTACAATATTTCAGAGTCTGATTCTTTTTGTATAGCAAAATAATGGTTTGGACATGTATACTTATTTTGTGTTTAATTTATACTTTAATATATTTAACATCTATTGGCCATCCTGCCATCTAGGGGAGGGAGTGGATGGAAAGAAGGGAAAAATTGCAACAAAAGGTTTGGCAATTGTCAATGTTGTAAAATTACCCATGCATATAACTTGTAAATAAAAAGCTATGAAAAATTAAAAAAAATTTTAAAAATTAAAAAAAAAATTGAACTTATTCCCAAATAGCTGCTGCCTCTTTTATGTATATACCCCACTCCAAGGATCCCTAATCTAGGTTCCCAATTAGCCGCTCAGTTTCATCAACACAGCAGGACAGGAATATACTGATCACTCATGAAAAGCTATCTTAAAAAACTCACCAAAACTTGAGAAAGTACTAGTCTTCTCTGTGCATAAACCACACAGTCAGTAAACCTTAAGAAAAATCTTCAGAATCCTGAGAATAGGAACTACCAAAAAATGCCAATAGTTAGGCAACAACCACCATTTTCTTTTTTTTTCTTTTTTTATTGAATATACCAAATAAATTGAGGATTTCCATATAAAAATCAGAAGAGAAAAAAAGGGTTTTACATGAAACTATTAACTTCTATTACAAATAACTAGAATAAGTATTGATCATATTCATCATTCAATTTTCAAAGCTACCATACTTACTTGTTTTTTGACCTTGCTTCTATTCTTTTCTGTAAATTCAAAAAAAGCCCCTCTTTTCTTTTCTTTCTTTCTTTCTTCCTTCCTTCCTTTTTCTTTCTTTCTTTTTTCTTTTCTTTCTTTCTTTTTTTACAACTTTGTCCCTGAGCCCACATCTTATTCTATTTTCCCCTATCAGCCCCAGAAAAAAAAAAAAAAAAGAAAAATCAAATCCTTATTTAAAAATATCCCCACACTAATAATATGTGAAATTATATCTTGTTCTGTACCCTAAGTATCACTTCTGCCAGTAGTAGGTGGGTAGCATACTTCAACATTGTTCCTCTGGAATCATGATTTGTCATTGCCTTGATTATAGATTTTAAATCTTTTAAATTTGTTTATCTTTACAGCATTATTGTTATAGTATAAATTGTTCTGGTCCTGCTTTGGCAATTCACACAAGGCTTATCTCACCAAGCCTCTGAAATCCTCCCTTTTGTCATTATGTTTTAATATTATCATATTTATATACCATTCACTAGTTAATGGATATTATTTTAGTTTTTAGTGGTGTTTTTTCCTGTAACAAAAAGAAGCACTACATTCTCTTTTAAATAGATTCTTTTCTTCTTTCTTTGATCTCTTGCAGGGGTCCTCAAACTTTTAAAACAGGGGGCCAGTTCATTGTCCCTCAGACTGTTGGAGGGCCGGACTATCGTAGAAACAAAAACTTTGTTTTGTGGGCCTTTAAATAAAGAAACTTCATAGCCCTGGGTGAGGGGGATAATCGTCCTCAGCGCATCAGGCCCGCGGGCCGTAGTTTGAGGACCGCTGTGAGGTATAGCCCTATTTAACCCTGAGTCAAAAGATGGTTACACTTTTGTTATTTGGTGAATATTATTCCAAATTGCTTTCCAGAATGGCTGTGTCAATTCAAAGTTCTATTAACAATACATTAGTGTTTCTATTTTCTCTCAACTCTTCCAATAATTGTCATTTACACTCTTTGTCAATATGACAGATATGAAGTAGAACCTTGGAGTTGTTTTAATTTCCCTCATTATTACTAACTTGGAATATTTTTTCTTATGCTTATTGGCAGCTTTTATTTCTTCCTTAAGATCTTCTGGTCCATATCCTTTTGACCACTTATCATTTGAGGAATAGCTCTCGTTCTTATAAAAACCTAGGATTCTGAGTTCTAACTTTCTCTCTGCTAATGAATTATATAATTTTGGACAAGTCATTCCAACTCTCTAAAACTCATTTTTAAAATGAAGAGAATAGACTGAGTTTTTGAGGGCCATGCCATATTAATTCCATGGTTCTATTAAACAGTAAAAAAAAAAAAACTACTATACCAAGTGGGTTCATTGTAGGTGGAGAGATCAAACCCAGAAAGTTAGTTTAAAAAAAAGCTTACTGTTATAAATCATTTTGGGGTCAAATTTGGAGGAATATATGGATTAGGACAAAAGATATAGTAAGGGAATATCACATTTACAGAACCAGAGAATTACAAATGATTAAATTATCCAGAATGGAAATTACTTTGGAAAGGCTATTAGATAAGACACTGGAAAGATGAATTCGTTGATGGCAAGCTTTAAAGGTAAAGCAAATGGAAGTTTAATCTTTTTCCAGAATTCCCTTAAGTCCTATAACATCAAATGCCTATGGAATCTTTCACACTCAATATTTTCAGAATAGAACTCATTATCTTCTCAAAACCCACCCTCTCAGGTGATTTTACCTACTTCTGGCAAGGATACCTCTAATCTTCCAGTCCCCACCTCCCACCCCATTCTCTACCTTGGTGTCTAATTCTTCACTCCATAATTTTGCTTATCCAATTAGTTGTCAAGATTTGTCATTTATATTTCAACAATACCTCTCACTTCTGTCCCCTTCTTTCCACTCATATAGTTCACCCTAAATTAGGTCTTCATCACCTCTTTCCTGGACTATTTGAATAGCCTCCTAATTAGTTACTTTTCTTTAAATCTCAGCTTATCCCAATCCATTCACCAAATAACTATCAAAGTGATTTTCCTAAAACATTATTCTGAACATGTCACTCTCCTTTATAATGAATTCTAGTCACTACTTATAGAACCACATATAAAGTTGTTGGTTTGGCATTTAATGTTTTCCTCAACTTGGTCCCAATTTAACTTTCTAGTCAATCAGTCAACAATCATTTGTTAAGTGCTTTGTTTCAGGAACTGTGCTTTAAAAAAAAAAAAGAAAGAAAGAAATTTTAAAAATTAAAAAAGAAAATAGAAAACAAAAGAAAAAATTAAAAGCCCTTGTCCTCAAGGAGCTTACATTCTAATGAGAGAGGTAATGTAAGTAATTAGGCATGAACACCATATACAAAGTGGATGGAAGGTAAACCAAAAGAGGATGCCATTAATAAATGGGGGGAATGATGAAAAGGGGGACAATATATAGAAAATAGGCTTTGAGATGAAACTTGAAAGAAGCTAAGAAGCAAAGGTAAGTAGACAGTTTTCCAGGCATGGGGAACAGCAAGTAGGACAAGTGTAATTAGATCAAAGAAAATGTGGGATGAATGAAAAGGTTGGAAAGACAAACTTATGAAGAGCTTTAAATGCCAAACAAAGGACTTTATATTTGCTCCTGGAGGCAACAGGGAGCTGCTGGACTTCACTAAGTAAAGTATAACGTGGTTAGATGTGAATTTCAGAAAATCATCTTGGCCACTGAGTGAAGAATGGAGAGATTTGAGACAGAAAGAATAACTTCTTTGTGCATTACCCTAATCCCCCACCCCAGACACTACAATCCAAAAAGATTGATCTCCTTTCAAAAAATAATATTTTATTTTTTCCAAATACATTAAGACAACTTTAACATTGTTTATTTTTAATTTTGAGTTTCAAATTTTCTCTCTTTGTCCCTCACCTCTCTCCTCTGAGATGACAAGCAATTTGATATGTTATGTTTGATAATAGGTAGGTAATAGGTAAATAAAGACAGAGAAATAGAAGATAAGTGAGAGAGGAACAGAGAGCATGATAGACATAAACAGATGTATAAAGAAAGAAGATAAATGGATGGGTAGATAAACAAAGGTAGACTATATAGAGACAGATATGGAGAAATAGCAAATAAATGATAAGAGATATAAATAGAATAATAAAAACATGTTTTCTTATTAGTGATTTTGTGAAAAAAGACATAGAACAAATTTTAAAAAAGGTAAAAAATAGTATGCTTCAATCTCCATTCAGACACCATTGGTTCTTTTTTCTGGAGATGGATAGCATTTCTCATCATGAGTCCTTTGGAATTGTCTTAGATTTTGTATTACTGAGAATAGCTAAATCATTGACAATCCACCATTGTACAGTGTTGTTACTGTGTGCAATGTTCTCATGGTTCTGCTTGCCTCATTTTATATCAGTTCATATTCTTTTCAGGTTTTTCTGAAATCAGCCTGCTCATCATTTCTTATATTCCATTATCCCATTCCATATTATTCAATTATAAAGAATAACCTTTTTACTATTCCCTATATTACAGTGGATCATCTATTACCTCCATGTTGTCCCCCCATGCTCTGGAATGCTCTCTCTCTTTTAGTTTCTTAAAACCCCTTGTTTTCTTCAAATCTCAGCTGAAGTGCTGCTTTTTTCATGAGGCTTTTTCTGATCTCCCCCTCTCCCAATATGAATCCTGCAGAGATGATTTTACTTTTATTACAAAAACAGTCTCAGTACTCAGCACAGGGCCTAGCATATATTGGTGCTTAATGAATGTTTGTTTATTGATAATAGGTAGGTAATAGGTAAATAAAGACAGAAAAATAGAAGATAAGTGAAAGAGGAACAGAGAGCATGATAGACATAAACAGATGTATAAAGAAAGAAGATAAATGGATGGGTAGATAAACAAAGGTAGACTATATAGAGACAGATATGGAGAAATAGCAAATAAATGATAAGAGATATAAATAGAATAATAAAGCTACAGATAGGATAGATAGAAGACAAATGACAAAGATAGAGAATGAAACTAAATATAAATAAAAAATAAATGATAATAATTAAGATAGAATGATAGAGATGTAGATAGAATGATGATAGATAATAAAGATAGACAAATATAGAGACATAGAAGATAAGTGATTGATAGTTGATAAAGATACATAGATAGGAAAGATATTCTGGCCAAGAGAAAGCCAATATAGGTATTAATTATTATTTAGTTGTCTCCAATTCTTTGAGACCCCATTTGGGTTTTCTTGGCAAAGATATTGGAGTGGTTTGCCCAGTTCCTTCTACAGCTCATTTTACAGAAGAGTTAACTGAGGCAAACAGGGTTAAGTGACTTGCTCAGAATCACACAACTAGGAAGTGTCTGAGGTCAAATTTGAATTCAGGTCTTCTTTACTCCAGTACTTCTTTACTTCTTTTCTATCCATTGCACTCCTAGCTTGAACAGAGAGTCAATGCATTAAAAATAGTGTATAAGAAAGGTCACATGCAGCAGCAGTAAATAGGATGGATTGCAGTCTATTTATGCAGGAAAAAGAAAAGTCCAAAAGATTTTGAAAGTATTAGGCCTTAAACTATGAAAATAGAGGTAAATATATAGGAAGTATATCAAAGGAAGATTTTTCCTTTTTTGATGACAATAAGTCATTCGGGGTAAAGGTCATAAAGGGTAAGGGAAAGAGCCAAAAATAATCTGAAGGTTTTGAACAAATGTGAGCAGTACTAAGATCCACTTGTGAAGTCTAGAAGATTGGTATCTAGATCTCCTTCCCTTCTCCACATCATATATCCTGGGCTATTCTCCCCATATTGAAACACTACATGGTTCTGTCCACTAGGGACTTGTCATTGTCCCTCTTTTTTTTCATACCATCCACCATTTGAAACTCCTCTGAATCCATTATCTTTTCCCAAAAATCTTTCCATTCTTTTTTAGCATAAATTTTACTTGCATGTAGTTGCTTATATATTGACTATTGACTCCTTAATTAGAATATGAGCTCTTTCAGAATAGGGACCCCATTTTTGCTAGTGAATGGATTATATATTGACTCCTTTAATTAGGATGTATGTCCTTTCAAGAAATACATTTATTTTTTGCACTTTCATTGTGCAGGCATACCTCAGAAATATCCTGGGTTCAGTTCCAGATCACCACAAAAAAGTGAAGCCCTTCCACCTCAAGGAACTAAAACTCTATGCTGTTGAGTGGAGAGGAAGGAGGCCTCCTTCATCAACAGCCTCTCAGATAAGCTCATTATCAGAGGGTTCTATTCTATTAAATCTGACAGAATCAGTCAGTCAATCAAGAATAATTTATTAGGCTATTTAATAGACACTGTACTAAGCTCTTGAAATAATTCATTTTATTGTGTTTTGCTTTATTGCATTTTTACAATTTAAGGTTCATGCCAACCCTGCATCCAGCAAGTCTATATCTGCATCATTTTTCTAACAGTTCACATTGTGTCTCTGTATCATAGTTTAGTAAATCTAAAAATATTTCATTTTTATTCCATCTGTTTTGGTGATTTGTGATTAGTGACCTTTGATGTTATTGTAATTGTTTGGGGGGAGACTATAAACTGCACTCATATAAGAGGGAGAACTTAATAAATATTGCATGTGTTCTGACCCACTAAGAGGCCATTCTCCCATTTTCCTCCCATTCTTCAAGCTTCCCATTCTCTGAGATTCTCTTTCCACAATATTGAAAGTGGGCCAATGAATAACCTCGTAATGGGCTCTATGTTCAAGTGAAAGGAAGAATAAATCTATATGACAAACTTCATTGGTGTCTCATTTTACGAAATTACCATAATCAACCCCAAGTTTCAGCAACCACTAACCTGATCTATTAGCATCCATTAACTCTGAGTCAAGACCTTCCATCAGCAAAAAGATAATGACTCAGTGAAGGCACAGATGATGGTTAACATTTTTTACCAAGAAGGTATTTTTTAAATTAAGGTATTAACTTTTTTTTAGACATGATGCTGTTGCACATTTATATGGCAAATAATCCAATATATGTTAAACATGGTGGAAATATATGTTAAATCCAATATATGTATACGTATTTATTCAATTATCTTGTTGCACAAGAAAAATCAGATCAAAAAGGAAAAAAATTAGAAAGAAAACAAAATGCAAGCGAACAAAAAAAAGAATGAAAATGCCATGTTGTGATCTATGCTCAGAACCTACAGTCCTCTCTCTAGGTATAGATGGCTTTCTTCATCACAAGGTCTTTGGAACTGGCCTCAATCATCTCATTGTTGGAAAGAGTCACATCCATCAGAATTGATCATCATGTAATCTTGTTGATGTGTACAATGATCTCCTGATTCTACTCATTTCACTCAGTATCAGTTCATGTAAATCTCTCCAGGCCTTTCTGAAATCATCCCGCTGGTCACTTCTTATAGAATAATAACATTCCATGATATTCATATACTATAACTTATTTAGCCATTCTCCAATTGATGGGCATCCACTCAGTTTCCAGTTTCTTGACACTACAAAAAGGGCTGCTACAAACATTTTTGCACATAATATATGCAATTCTAATAGAATATATTTCCACATTTCTCATGCTGAGCAAGAAAATTAGATCAAAAGAGGAAAAAAAAAACAAAAGTGAAAAAAAAAAAAACCACAAGCAGATGAAAATACTGTGCTTTGATCCACATTCAGTCTCTATAGTTCTCCTCTGGATATAGATGGTACTTTCCATCACAAGTCTATTGGAATTGTTAATTAAATCACCAAATGAATTGAAATTGCTATTAAATCACTAATTGCCCATCACAACTGATTATAATATAATTTTGTTATTGCTGTATACAATGTTCTCTTGGTCCTGCTCATTTCACTCATCATCAGTTCGTCTAAGTCTTTCTAGGTCTTTCTAAAATCATCCTGCTTATCATTTCTTATACAACAATAATTTTGTATTACATTCATATACGATAAGTTAGAAAATTGAGTCTTAAGGAGGGTGACTTATACAAACTCCAGTAGCAAGTTGTGGCAGAGCCAAAATGTTGAAAGGAAAGGACACAGTGTTTGAAGTCAGAAGGTCTGGGTCCAATCCTGCTTATGATGGACTTCTAATTTTAAGCAAGTCACCTTTCTTCATGTAGAAAACAAAGGAGTTGGATTAGATCCTCTGTGAGAGATTCCTTCTACTTTGAAATCTATTCTCCTTTCCACCTTCCTCATCTTCATAACCAGGTTTTGTTGTTCAGTCATGTCCAACTTTTTGTGACCCCATTTGGGGTTTTGCTAGCCAAGATCCTGGAGTTCTTTGCCATTTCTTTCTCCAGCTCATTTTACAGATGAGGAAACTGAGGCAAACAGGATTAAGTGTGACCCAGGGTCACACAGCTGGTAAGTGTCTGAGGCTGGATTCAGAAAGATGAGTCTTCTTGACTCCAGGTCCAACGCTGTGCACTATAGCACCACTTACCTGCCCCATAAGTTGCATGGTATCCTGAAGCGAAGTCTCCTTACAGCAAATTCCAACTCTAAGTTATTTACATTTTGTAGGTTTCTCCCCCAATGTGTTTTTTTTTTTTTTTAATGATCCCACGTTAGAATGGTACATGAATTTTTATGTCAAGAAATGTAATTACACAGCCAACTTCAAACCAAAGGGGCTAGATTTTAGATTATATATTTTAACTGTGGCCCTTAAATAACACATTTTTAATGTGCTGTGCAGACTAATACTCGCTGGGATCTTCATCTGTTATTTTTTTTCTTGCCAAAATGAAATGAATGAAAAACATCTGTAATCCAAGTGGTAATCTAAATCTCATACAATGAGCGGACTGAAGCTTCTCAGAGAAGTACTTATTTAACCGAAAAATAAAACAATTTCTTTTCTGACAAAGGTCTGTGCAATTATTAGTTTCTCCCACAACAATCTAGGGACTCATTAAGTTTCTGGACCATAATGGGCAAAACATAGCAGGGCCCAGAATTCTTGTTTACCGTATAGAAATTTGCCACTGGCTGCTCTCCTTTGTACCAATTCCCTCTTCTAAAAGCCAGCTAAAATTGTCCCTTTTACTGTCTTTTTCCTAGTGAGACTCTAGAGTGGAGACGAAGATTTCAGCAACAAGGTGGGACAGCCAACAGATAATTAAATCTATATTATATTATATATTATATATATAATAAATCTATATTTATTTCTATTCTGGTCTAGGAAGCAAGAGTAAAATTGTTAAAAACTAAACTTCAGGAAAGATGCTTCCTTTCCTAGAAACCATGTTGTTTCAGCATTTAATGACTTAAAATATAAAAACATGACCTATCTTTTGTTCTATAAATCAGATATTTTGGTATGAGGTTTTTATTAGAAAGAAGAGATAGTCTTTTATTTGCTGGAAGGTTAATAATAATTTCAAATTTAGCTGATATTTCTAATACAACTAAAATGAAAATTTAAAGGTTTTTTTTCTACCTCTGTTTACTGGGTTTTTTTTATTCATTTAATATTTTTCCTAGTTACACTCAAAACAAAAATTTTTTGCATTTGTCTTTTAAATTTTTGAGTTATAGTTTCTCTCCCCCATCCCCACCCACTAAATAAGAAACCACATGTGAAGTTATGCAAAACATTCCATAAAAGACAAGTTGTGAAAGAAAACATAGATTTTCTACCTTAATGAAAATAAAAACTCTTAAGAAAAATTAAGTTAAAAAGAAATATATATAGAGAAAGAGAGAATGCTTCAATCTGTATTCAGACACAATCATTTCCTTCAGAGTAGTCACGGAGAATAGCAAAGTCATTTACAATCATCCCAGAACATTGCTATTACTTTGTATACAATACATTTCACTTTGCTTGAGTTCATGGAGGATATTTTGAAATGGAAAAGTACCCCAAATGGGACCGTGAGAAACATAATCTTGAATCTTTGTAGTTAGAAGTTTATTACTAGTTCTTCACTCCCTAATGCAGATGGTATTTTTAACAACCCAGATGTACTGTCCTGAGAGTCTTGAGACCTTGACAACCTGATAAGCTTAAAGAAATGCTGCTTGCTGCTGCCTGAGAATGACCCCCTTAGAGTGATAATTTTGTGCCTCCTATTTAGAATAGAAATTCCTTTATTATGACAAATGCATCAAGAAACATTTTGATGTCTCTCTTCTTTCTATAATATATGGCCCTGAAGCCACTCATTACTGACCCCTCCAGTGTTGGTGTTGGGGTTCAGTCGCTAGCTAGCAATAAACACTCTTAAAACTTCATTATTTTGACAGCCCTGTTTTTCTCTCGCCTGGGTACTTCAATTTCAGATTTTTTTTTTTGAGAACATCCTGTTTATCAGTTTCCATAGAACAATAATATTCTATCACAAACACATACCACATTTTATTGAGCCATCCCCTACTTGATGGGCATCCCCTCAACTTCCAAATTTTTTGCCCTGATAAGAGAGCTGCTCTGGATATTTTTTGGTACATATAGGTCATTCCCCCCCCCCCAAAAAAAAAAGGATATACATGAATTTATAGTCCTTTGGGCACAGAGCATATCTTTTGATCATTTATCACGGGGCACGGCTCATTTGAATCAGTTCCCTCTATGATTGAGAAATGAGGCCTTATCAGAAAAACTTGTTTCAAAAATGTTTTCACGGAGCACAGCTAGATGGTGCAGTGGATAGATCACCAGCCCTGAAGTCAGGAGGACCTGAGTTAAAACCTGGCCTTGGACACTTAACACTTCCTAGCTGTGTGACTGGGCATGTCACTTAACCCCAATTGCCTCAGCAAAACAACAACAAAAAATGTTTTTGCAATTACTATTAACTGTATTTCCCCCATTTCTTTTCTCTTTCCTTTCTCCCTGTTCCTCCTCAAAAGTATTTTCCTACTGACCACTCCCTCCCTCAACAGGCCTTCTCTTTTATCACCCTCCCTCCTTTCCCATATCCCATTCCCTTCTTATTTTCCTTTAGGATAAGATAGATTTCTATGTCCCTATTGACTATCTATGTTATTTCCTATTTGAGTCACTTCTGATGAGAGTAAGGTTCACTCACTCACTCTCTTCTCCTCCTCTTCCCCTCCACTATAAAAACTTTTTCTTGCCTTTTTTTTTTTAATGGCAGATAATTTGTACCATTCTACTTTTCCCTTTCCCTTTCTCCTAGTACTTTCCTCTCTCACCCCTTAATTTCATCATTTTTAAAAAGAGATATTATCCCTTCATTTTCAATTCACACCTTTGCCCTCTGTCTATATATATATATATGCACTTCTAAGTGCCATAAGAATGAGAAAATTTTAATGAATTATGAGTATCATCCTCCCATGTAAATAAACCTTAAGTCCCTTATAATATCACTTTCTTGGTTACCTCCTTTTACTTCTCCAGAGTCCTGTATGTGAAAATCAAATTTTCCATTCAACTCTGGTCTTTTCATCATGAATGCTTGAAAATTCTCTATTTCATTGAATATCCACCTTTTCCTCTAAAGGATTATATTCAGTTTTGTTGGGTAGGTAATTCTTGGTTGTATTGCTAGTTTCATTGCTTTCCTGAATATCATATTCCAAGCCCTCTAGTCCTTTAATATAAAAACTGATAAATCTTGCATTATCCTGACTGGTTCCGCTATACTTGAACTGTTTCTTTCTGGATGTTTGCAATATTTTCTTCTTGACCAGGGAGTGCTGGAATTTGGCTATAATATTCCTGAGAGTTTTCACTTTGGGATCTCTTTCAGGAGGTGATCTTTCAATTTCTATTTTACTCTCTGGTTTTAGAATCTCAGGACAGATTTCCTTGGTAATTTCTTAAAAGATGATATACAGGCTCTTTTTCTTTATCATGACTTGAAAGTATTATTATTAAAGTATAATTATTGGTAAACCAATAATTTTTAAATTCTCTCTCCTGGATCTATTTTTCAGGTCAGTTGTTTTTCCAATTAGATATTTCACATTTTTTCTATTTTTTCATTTTTTTTTTTTTAAGTTTTGCTTTATTGTATCTTTATTTCTCATAGCGTCTTATCTCCTTTCCCAATTGACCAATTTTACTTTTTTGCTTTTTGTATTTCCTTTTGCACCACTCTCAATTCTTTTCTTAATTTTTTCTCCATCTCTCTTATTTAATTTTCAAAGTCCCTTTTCAGCTCTTCCATGGTCTGAGCCCAATTCTTATTTTTCTTGGAGGCTTTGAATGAAGGAACTTCAACTTTGTTATCATTTTTTGAAAGTATGTTTTAATTCTCTTATCATCATAATAACTTCAATGGATGGAAACTTTTTTGTTTTCTGCTCATTTTCTTACTTATTAGCTTATTATTAAAGTAGGGCTCTGTTTTTCAAGGTGGAAGGTGCACTGTCCCAAGCTTCAGGGGTTTTGTGCAGCTATTTTCAGAAATGCTTATAGGAATCTGACTATAACTACTCTTTTCTGCCCTGGAGCAGTTAGGTATGTCCCAGCCCCCTGTAGCTGTAAGATCTAGTGTGCTAAAGCAACACCTGCTTTGCTGAAGCTGGGGGCTGCTGAGGTTGGGGCTGAGGTTTTCTGGCCCCCTGTCCTGGGATTGCACTCTGGACTCCCATCCCATTGCCACAGATTCTCTTCACTGACCTTCCAAGTCCTCCCTGGTGTCACAGGGCCAAGAAGTCCAGAAGGCTTCTGCACTGCTGCTTATTCAGAGGCCCCACTATGTTGACACTGAGGTCTGGCCAGGGCTGGGGCTGGAGTTAGGGCTCCCACCCTGATCCCCAGATCTTTTCTGCTGACCTTCAAAATCCCTCTTTGGTGCCTCTGGGATAAGAGATTTGGAAGCCACCAGTACGGCTGCTGATTCAGAGTTGGGCTGGGGCTGGGATTGGGTCTGGGGCTGAAATTGCGGTTGGGGCTGGAGCTGAGTCTGCACTGTTGACTCTGCCTCATCTGCCCACTGGACTTCCACACTAGTATCACAGACCTTTGTTGCTGGACTTCTAAATTGCCTTTGGCTAGAAAATGTTCTACTCTATCTTTTGAGGTATTCTTTGGAATGGTTTGGGGGAGAGGTTGGGCAAGTTCCTGACTTTACTCTGCCATCTTGGCTCTTTCTCCTACTGGTTGACTTTTAATTTTTATTGAATTTAAATGAACTGAATTGGTTTGGCCCATCATCTTTACCTCCAACCCTACTGATCAGCTGACACCAATGGGCAGGTAAGCATGAGGAACCAGATAATGATATGATAGTACACACAGACATACAGACCCACACACAGGCCCTATTTCCAGCCCATCCTAAATCATCATCCAGAGAACTAATCACTATGGAATACCTGAGAAGATCCCTTGGAACAGCATTTGGACCCAAATATTTTAACTCCTAATTAAATACTTTCTCCCCTGAATACATTGCTAATAACTGACCTTAACAACATAATACCTTTCTCAAAGATAAGTAAGGAACATTGTAATTAGAAGCCTCCCCCGCTTCCCAGGTCTGCTCTCCACATTGGTGACTCCCTATTACAAACCATTATTGTGGTGGGCTCCAGTTGTGCTCAATTCACTGTGGGACAGGATAGTGGGCAGCACACATACACACACAAACACACACACATACACATATACACACTTTTACTATCTATCATCTCCCTTTTATATGTATGTCTTCTGCAAAAAGATGTGAGCTCCTTGACAGTAAGGAAGTTTGATGATATTTGCATTTCTAGTACATAGCATAATGCCTGGCACAGCTTAAATCATCAATCTCGGTCTCTCTTTCCTTCCCTCACCTCCCTTTTGTCTCTCTCACCTTCTCTTTCTTTTTTCAGTCTCTCTCTGTCTCTGTCTATCTCTCCTGTAGAGGGTCACAGACAGTGGGGAAACTCTGGGTGAGGTATAAGACTCTTCAGCCCAGAAGGAACCTACTAACAATGTCTGGTTTGTCTCCCCGTCTCCCCTAAGGGCTCTCAGCCTCCCTGAGAAGTCAGAGGGCATGACAAACCTGTGTTGTAATTAAAGCAGAGTGATACCTGGTGGGAAAGAGTCATCTACACACAATAGCAAGGTGTCCCACATGCGCAGTATATAGTTAGCACATGTGTGCTATAGTTATGTAAGGGTTTAGGGTATATCAGGCTAAGGAATTTGGAATAAACGGACTCCATGTTTGACCATCCATGTGGGTTCCTGCCTCTTCACCCTTCTCCTAAGACCAGGAATTTGGGATGGTACCAAGATCCTTCAGAGAGCTAGTCCAGACTCTACACTCCCCCTCCTTCCTTCTTTAATTATTAGTTTTAGCTTAATGGGGAAAAAAAAAAAAAAAAAAAAAAAAACATTAGTTGGGGCAGATTGAGAAATTTGATTTTGCTTTTTCTTTAGGATTCAAGTTAAGAAGCTGAGGAAGATTAGATAGAGAAACTGGGTGACAGGATAGCATAGATGGCATGAACCTGCTTGGTCACCAACCAAGCACTACAGCTACTTCTACTTTTAATGGCCACGCCAAAGAGTCAGAAGAATTAAGGTGAGCATGTGAGCTATTAATGGGTGGTGACTTGTCATTCAGAAAATTTGCAAGAAACAATAAAATGTTCCTGTCCCGTCTCCTCTCTGTTTGAGAGGGCAGAGAATAATTTTAAAGCTTTCTTTTTCTTTATGTTTAATTCATATTTTTTCCTTTAATTAGTACCTTAACTAAATGATTTACAAATAAAAATTAAGTAAATCACATTGTAACTGCTTTAGTTTCTTTGTAATTTTTTTTGTCACTGGGGAATTACAAAAAAGGGAGTAGCAAACTGATAAAAGGAGATGCTCAATTTGAATCTGGGCAGAAAAAAATGTTTCCTCTTCCCCACTTATTGGGAATTCAGGAACTATTAGAGAGAATCTAATCAATCACTACTTGTGATGAGTTTCTCAAAGAAATCAAACTTAGTGGATGTAATCCTTTTTTCTTTAAATTAAAATGGGGAACTTAAAAAAAAAATTTTGACTGAGGAACTGGATCAGCTGAGTGTCTTTCAATAATGGTCCTTTCCACCAATGTTCACAAATATCCTTCCTCCTCTTCTACTACTTCCTCTTAGCTACTAAGTGTGTGGATTTGATCAGGTCTTCCTACTCCAGGCCCAGTACTCTATCCACTGTGCTGAATATGTTTTTTGTTTCTTTTTAATAAAAATAAAACCCATTATGAGAAGAGGGAGTGGGTCAAACTACTCAAGCTTTTTAAAAAAAGAGATCTCATAAACAATTTGGAGTTGAAAGAAAAGGTAACATCACTTTGATTTTGAAGCCCAAATATTTCTTTCTCCAATCAAATAACTTTAGAGTGGTGGTCATTCAGCACAAAAGGGCATCTCTGACTTTGATCAAAAAAACTACATGTATGAAACACCTTTTTTTTTTTTTTAAGTGATGGATCAAAAAAAAGCATAAGCGATTTTTCCTTGGCAGCAGAAAAGATCTGAATATAAATTCTACCTTGGACAAATGACAACTTTTTAACTGGGACTTAACCAGACTCAGTTTTCTTATCTGTAAAATGGGAATAACAACAACTACCTCCCACGTTGCTTAAGAAGAAAATTAGATAAGAAAATTTTATTTTCTTACAAGATCTTTACAAATCTTAAAGTACTACATAAATGCTAGCAATTATTATTGCCTATATAAGCATCTAAGGGAATTCTGTTGATATTGCTTTAGAGCTTTGATTTCTTGGGTATGAGGATGCTTCAAATGACAACATTCACTCTACCAAGGTGAGACAGCACCTGCAGCTGGAACAATCTATAGTCTGAGAGAATGGTCTGAAATATTGACAAGGAAAGTGACTCAGCCAGTTACATGCCAGAGGTGAGAGTTGGAACCCAGATTGTCCCAACTCTGAAGTTCTATCCACTCTATCCCAACTCTATCCACTATGCTATTCTCCCTCCCAAATTTAGGGTCCTGAATCTGCCTTTCAAAATTCATATAGACTTGCAAATATGACTCAATTCGATTCAATAAACATTTATAAATAATCTAATATGTGTCAGGCACTGTGCTAAGTACTGAGGATACAAAAAGAAAAAGAAAGACAGTCCTTTCTTTCAAGAAGTTTACAATCTAATAGGAGAAGAAAATGTAGAAAAAAGAAGTTGAATTGTTGGTGACAGAGTTGTGAACTGATCCAACCATTCTAGAGAACAGTTTGAAACTATGCTCAAAGGGCTATCAAAATGGGCATACCCTTTGATCCAGCAGTGTCATTACTGGACTTATATCCCAAAGAGAAATTAAAAGTGAGAAAAGAACCCACATGTGCAAAAATGTTTGTGGCAGCCCTTTTTGTAGTGACAAGAAACTGGAAGTTGAGTGGATGCCTATCAGTTGGAGAATGACTAATAACTTATGGTATATGAATGTTATGGAATATTATAGTTCTATAAGAAATGATGAACAGGCTAATTTTAGAAAAGCCTGACAAGATTTACATAAACTGATTCTGAGAAAAGCAAGTAAAACTAGGAAAACACTGTACACAGCAACAGCAAGATGTTGTGATGATCAACTATGCTAGACTTGCCTTTTCTAAGCAATTCAGTCATTCAAGACAATTTGAATAAACTTTGGATGGAAAATGCCATCTGCCTCCAGAGGGAGAATTATGGAGATTGAATGTGGATAGAAGCATGGTATTTTTATTTTTTTGCTTGTTTTTCCTTTTTCTTTTCCCTTTCTTTTCCTTTCCTTTTGGTCTGATTTTCCTTGCACAACATAACAAATATGGAAATATGTAAAAAATGAATGTATCTGTATAATATAAAAATTTAAATAAAAAAAAATTAAGATGCTGAAAAGGGATGGAAAGGTGAGAGTAATCAAGGTGTACTTGGCTTGGGGACATGTTGTTCATGGAATTGAAACTAAGCAAAGCAGATGATGGAAAATGAAGAGTTTAGCTGGAAAGTTCTGAACCCTCAATAAAGACTTTCAGATATTATTGCTGTGCTACCTAGCTGCCTCTAAATAATTAGCATGGGTTTATTTTGTTTATTCATGTCTGGGATTCGTCATAACCTTATTTGGGATTTTCTTGGCAAAGACACAAGTGGTTTGCCATTTCCTTCCCCAATTCATTTTACAGATGAGGAAATTGAGATGACCCAGGGTCACACAGATAGCAAGTGTCTGAGGCCAGATAAATATAAGTCTTTCTGGATTCACGCTCAGTACTCTATCCATTAAGATATCTAGCTGTCCTACATGTGTATATAGGGCTTGGCAAAACAAACAAACACAAAGATACATTTCTATTATCCTTATTTTGAGATGAAACAGAACCCCGCAAACTTAAATGGTTTTCCTATGATCACAAATATATGAAGTATCACTGTCAGAAATCACATGATCATACATAATTTTAGAACCAGGCAGGACCTCTAAAGTCATCAAATTGAACTTTCTCATTTCACAGATGAGCAAAATGCTGGCCCAAGGACTTGCCAGAGTCACATAAATATTAAGCATATAGGTAAGATTTGAAAGCAAGTCTGCTCATTCTAGGGCCAATGTTCCTTATACAAAGAGGCTACCTGCATGCTGCAGAATCAAGCCTAGCTTGTTCTCATTGCACCTTTCCAGGAGGAATTAAAAAGGAAAGTTCCCTGTCAAAAATTAGGATGAAGCTAATAACCCATCCTAGAGCCCTTTCATTAAGCAAGTTTGATGTCTGTGCGGCAGCCATATTCAAAGGAAAAACAAGTAAGAACAGAGACAAGGAATTGGCTGGTTCTTTTGAAAACTCTTTAAAAAAAATCCATTCCTCCCTGATCAATTTCTTATTTTTTAATAATAGCTTTTTATTTTCAAAATATATGCAAAAACAGTTTTCAACATTCACCTTTGCAAAATCTCGTGATCCAAATTTTTCTCCCTACCTTTTCCCCATCTCCTACCCTACACAGCAAGTAATCCAATATATGTTAAATATGCGCAATTTTTCTATACATATTTCTGATCAATTTCTGTAGGTCACTTTTTGCCCCTTCATTAAGGTGAGTCATTTTTAAATGACTAAATGGCAGATAACTTCTAGGAAATTCTTATGATACTCAAAAACTTTTGATTTCCCATAGCCCTTAATAAAAATTCAAATCTAATACTGTTCCTAAAACTCCTTTTTGAAAAACCATTTCCGTTAGGTATTATCCATCTATATAGTTTCCACAGCAATGCAGGAATACAAACTGAACATTTATTTACCTTATCTTAGGATAAGTCTTAGCGAGACTTAGAGAATCAGATGTGACTGAAAACCCAGTAAACAGCAACAACTCAATTAGTCCTATTCCAAAGCTCCAAGTATAAAGATATAAATGTCCTACAGTCAACATAGCCACATAGGACATGAGGAAGTCTTTTATAATAACTATCAGATTTAGGCATAATAGAGAAACTGAACAAATTCCATCCTGTTGACTTTAAATGATTCTCTTTTTAAGCCAGTCACATACTTGATACTTCACATCAATGGCCTTCTTCAAAGCTAACAATCCCTGTGGAATCTTCTAGTCTTTGGACCAGTTCTTGACAAAAATAGACTTTTTTTTTTTAATGAATTTCCATTTCCTGTCAAGGACATCTTCAGAGCTTTCATTTTACAGAGAAACGAAACTTAAAGTATTAAATAGAGTGTGACTTCTCCTTTGAGTTTAAGAAAGCAGAAAGAAAGGGAGGGAAAGATGATAAATTACTAATACCTGTGCTTTAAAATATGCATAAGATATATAAAGCTGTTCTCTAAATTACATTGAAATGCTGCCTTCACAGTCTGCATTGTGAAGGGCACATGCTGGGTATTTGTCCATTTTTTAAGAAAGAAAATATTTGAGTAATTCACTAGTTCTAAATTTGATGGGGGGGGGGGTCAGAAAAATGATTTCTCGTATTTTTTTAGGATCAAAGATTTAGAGATGAAAGGAATATCTAGCCCAGCAGTGTCAAACTAAAATAGAAATTGATGGGGTAGGTGAGAGGAACTAAACTAGACATAAGTTTTCCTTGTAGACTTTATATTGACTTAGTTTTAAAATGTAATGTTAGCTATATTGCTGTTTATTTTGTTAAATATTTCCCAATTACATTTTAATCTAGTTCAGGTTCTGTGTTTGACACCTCTAGTCTCCAATATATTCCAATAAAATAAAATAATGTTTTTCTTTTACTTTCACTAAGATACTCTATCACACTTTCCCCAGTTGATAAGGATTAGTCATGAGCCATTTCACTTAGCTTATAAAGCAATATTTTCACAATACTATGCCTACAAGAAAATTATTTTAATGATGACAATATTGGGATTCAAATAAAGTCTCATAGGTGATCCTGGAATCAATGCTTTATATAACTTTCTAAGACACTTGTAGAGAATTCTAAGCAATTTTATATGACTTTTAGTTATCATGCATAGTTTTCTTTTATCAAAAAGGGAAAACAAGTCAAAATCACATTTGTTACATTAAATAATGAAGAATAAGTAACATATAACTTCAAGAACTGAAGGATGAAATAAAACTCAAAATTATAGGAATCTGAAGAATTGCAAAATTATTAGATAAATGTTTGGACATTTTTGAATCATTATCTTTTTCTAGTTTTGTCTAATTGTTTATTGCTTTGTTCCATAGGGTTACTAATTACTAATGCTTATAAGATTAGAATAAAATTTTAATTTATTTTTTGAGAAATTAGATTAATGGTCCAAAGATCAAGTACTTTAAGGACAAAAGTACATGTGTTCCTTCTCTTTCTCTGTCTGTCTCTATTTCTCTCTGTCTCTGTCTGTAACACACATACATACACATACACACACACCAGAATCTTCCCTTTTCTAAGATTTTCTGACTCAGACATAAAGCTACTAATTGTAGAGATCACAGCCAGAGTTATACCTAACTCTGGATTAGGTATAATACCCTTTAGCCCAGAGGGAACCTGTTAACAATATCTGGTTCAGCTCCCCATCTCCTAAGGGCTCTCGGAATTCCTGAGAAGTCAGGGGATTGTGACAACCTATGCTGTGATTGAATCAGAGTGATACCAGGTGGCAAACTATGTACAATATTAAGTTGTTTATGTGATCCCATGTGCACAGTGTATACTTAGTGCATGCCCATTGTTGCTTTGGTTACATAAGGGTATGCGGGTATATAAGGGTGAAAGAACAAGGAATAAACAGACTCCATATTTACACCATCCTTAGGAGTTCCGTCTCATCATTTCTCCATTAAGACAGTATGTTTTAACCACATGGGGGCTCTAGAAAGCACGGTATGTTTTGTCACCACAACTTGGGGGCTCTAAAGGCAGGACACAACAACTAATTAATTAAAAACTGAAAGAGTCAGCACTGTGGTCAAATATGAAATAGTAATGTGGAAGCCATTTTATGTTGAAAGTCATTTTAGATTTAAAAAACAAACAAAAAACCACATATCACCAAAAAGCAGTGCCCATCTATACATGTACCCTATTGTCTCCTTACAAGGAAAATGAAATTGATCAGCCAATCCACTCCCTGTTCCATGTTCTGCCATTCTAAAGATATATCTGATTGAATGATCAGTGAGTCTCCTTACACAGGGAAAAACTCACTACATGAAAAATAAACAAATTTATTTTATAAATTTCCTCTCTGAATTCTGACTTTAATACTGTTATGCATGTGTCGGTTAACCAGATTCCCAAAGTAATGCTTAACATTTATGTCCAATGGCACCAGAAAATCAACCAACTGTCCCTGCTATCATTCCTTTATGATGTATGGCAATGGCTAAGAATTCATAGTAGAAATAACCTTAGAGATTAAGGCTATAAAAGATGCTAAAAAGTTTCCAGATGGCTAATAACTAATTCCTCCTACCTACTCCTTTAATAAGATATACACCCAAGGAAGCCACTTGCGAGCCTCCATTTTGCCCATAAACAATACGTAGGAGGTTGGGGATTTTCTTGACCCTATCTCTTCTTAAGATAACTCCTACTTTATATAATCTTTGGAAAGTACCTTGGGAATCTACCCACAGGTAGATGTCATGGAAAGAGCAGTGGGGTCCAACCATTTTGGAAAACATTTAGAACTATACTGCAAAGTTTCTAAACTTGATTGCCAATATCAACCCTGGGTCTGTGACCCCAAAGAAGAAAGAAAATGACTCATATATAGAAAAATGTTTATTGCATCTCTTTTTATGTTTGTTAGTTAAAAAAAAATGAGAATGTATTCTTATTGAGAAATGGATAAACAAAATATAACATATGAATATATCACATAATTGTGCTATAACAAATGATGAAGAAGATGGTTTCAGAGAAACCTGGGAAGACTTGTATAAACTCATGCAGGACCAATAAAACAATTTATACAATAACAACAAAATTAGAAAGAAAAAGATAATAAATATGCCAATCATGATTACAGAGGATTCATGATGAAATAAGTTACCCAATTTGTGAAAGGATAAATTCAGGGTCCTGATTGTGGCATATATGAATATTTATATATACATATATACAGAGAGGGTGTACAGGTGTACAGTGCTGATTCCTTTTAGAGATGAATCTCTTTTTTTCTCTCTATGTATATGTGTGTATGTGTGTGTGTATATATATATATATATATATATAGAGAGAGAGAGAGAGAGAGAGAGAGAGAGAGAGAGAGAGAGAGAGAGAAAAAGAGAGAGAGAGAAATGGCCTGTGTGGGAATTTATTTGATTACATACATAAATAAGTACAAATTTTTTCTTTTTTAATAATGATTTTGTTTTTCTTCCTCTCCCCTTGCCATTCCCCTATACCCCAACACATGGTAGAGATGAGAATTAAATTTAACTCATTTTTAAGAGAAAGAACAAAGAACTTAGATTTTTTAAGACCTGGGTTCAAGTTCCATTTCCAACTAGATTTGTGACTGTTTGTAAATAAGTTCCTTAAACCATCTCACCCTTGGTTTCCATATCTATAAAATGGGGGTAACAATCCCTGAAATACTTATCTCAGGGACAGCTAGATGGTGAAATGGATAGATAGAGTGCCAGCCCTGGAATCAAGAGGATCTGACTTCAAATCCTACTTCAGATGCTTAAGACTCCCTAGCTATGCAAATTACTTAACCTCAATTGTCTCATCAAAAAAAAAAAAGAATATTAAAAAGAAATATTTATCTTACAGGACAATAGTAAAAAAAAAAGTACTATGAAAACATTAGTCACGAATGAATACAGAGAAGCATAGAAGGACTAACATGAATTGATGCAAAGTGAAACAAGAAGAGCCAGGAAAATAATATACACACTGATTATAACAACATAAATGGAAATAATAATCACAAAACAAACAAAAATGAATATTGTTTTAAGAACACTCTTGAGAGAATAAGTCATTTTTAGTATTATAAATACCCAAATTAACTACAAAGGACATATGAAGGAAGATACTGTCTACATCCAAAGAAAGAACTAATAAAGAGAAGTATGTATAGAATAATTTTACATATCTGTGTAAGTAATGAGTTTAGTCAATGCCTGAAGACGCACAAATAATATGTGACAAAGCCAAAGTTCTTATTTTCAGACAATTCAGAAAACCAGATAATTATAACTGCCTAGATAATTGCTTTGATTATAGAGACTTATTTCAGAAGGCTTTGGTACTTTGTTTATTTTGCCTTAAATGACCAATTTTTTTTGGTCTATTAGTGTGATAGACCTTCTCTCTAATAATTCCTGTCTCCAAAGCAGGAATCAAACTGAGAAGGGAAGAAAAAAAAAAGAGAAATTTACCTGATAACTTAATACTTAAATATAATTACTTAATAATATATAATATACTAAAAAGATATATAAATAACACAATTATATATTTAAATGGAAAGTTTGTTCTATTCCATAAATTAAATTCATAAATTAAAAAATAAAATAAATGAAAAATTTTAAATGCGTATTACAAAACTCTTAAGATCAAGTTTGACTCCAAAGAACAATATGTATAAAAAGACACCTACTTTACCCATTCCTTTGCTACTTCCTCAGTTGTTGGGAGAGGGGAAGTAGAAGATCATCAATGGATATGGAATATTACATATTATATCAGATATTTTTCAATGTATTGATTAGTTTTATTGAATTTTTTCCTCTCATCTTCCGTTTTTTCTTAAATAGTTCTTTGTTATGTGGGATGATTTTTGGGGAGAAGATAGGATACATAGGGAAATCCAAGTGACAAAACATATCAATAAAATATTTTTTCCAATAAAATGTTAGTTATTATGATTGTTATTATCATTATCCCTCTCAGGAACTCTCTCATCTAGGAGACCCAGGCACAAGAAAGAATATTTTGACCATAAGAATGAGAAAAAGAGTGAAGTAGACTACTTTAAAACATACTTTTTAGTATGCTTCAACCTGAAAATAGCCAAGAGTGTGAACAAGATCACTTTGCTTTGTTTTTTGTTTATTAATTTGTTTTTGTTTGTTGGTTTTGCTTTGTTTTTTGAGATCATGTTTTGTGCTTTTAAAAAAATGCACTTAAAAACACCAAATAAAACTATCAGTAACATATAGATTTAGAACAGGAAAGGATTATGCGTGAAACTGAATTTTTGTGATGAAGAACTTGTTGTTCTAAGTATAGATTTAACATGTGACTTTTAAAGTTGTTCTAGTTTACGTTTCCTCTTTTTTTTTTAATTACCAGTTAATTTTTGTCTATGATTCTTTGTGGCCTTCCTGCATTCTCTTCTCATTTTTAAAAATTCTGTCCCTAATGCCTCTCTTCCATAACCCTCACTCCACTCCACTAGAAAGAAAATAAATATTCCATACCAAATACATATTGTTAGACAAAACAAATTTCCACAATGACCAAGTCCAAAAATGCATATCTAATTCTGGATTTTGAGTCCCTTACCATTCAGTTAACAGCATGCTCCATCACTGGTACTCTGGAATCCTAGTTGATCATTACATAGATCAGAGCTCTTAAATCTTTTAAAATTGTTTTTATTTACAACGTTGCTGTTATTTCACAAATTATTTTCTGACCAGATGACCTTGTAAAATCTTTCTCAGTTTTATGACCCTATGATTCCATAAAGGGATGGGAAAGAAATTAATGTGATTTTCAGGAGATTAAATTCTTATCTCATTCACTGCAGGCTAGATGTGCAAGAGGGGAAGGAATTGAGATTTATTATCATTGTAAATTATATTGTAAGATTTCTCTCAGGCTGAGTTGACACAAGGGGAAAAAAAGGAATGGTGAAGATAGATGAGTTCATATAAAGATCATAGACAGAGCCAGAAAGAACTCAAAAGCCACATAGTTCAAACTCAACATTTTGCAGATGAGGAAACTGAGTCCCAGAATTTAGTCACTGCCTGGAGGCACACAAGTAATATGTGACATGTATAACCTTTATCAGATTGCTTGCTGTCTTGGGGAGAAGGGACAGGTAAGAGAGGGAGAAAAAGATATGGAATTCAAAATCTTACAAAGGTGAATGTTGAGAACTATCTTTACATGTTGCTGAAAAAAAAAATACTATTAAAATTTTTTAATTAAAAAAACTAACTATACATAATAGAAAAATGCTATTGGGTAAAAAAATAAATTTATTTGAAAAAAACTGAAAAAAACATAAACAAGTAATATGTGACAGAGCCAAGATTCTGATTTTTCAGACCAGAATTACCTAGATAATCACTTTAATTATAGAGATCTACCTCAGAAAGCTTTGTTTTTTGTTAGTTTTGCTTTAAATGGCCAATTTTTAAAATTAGCATGATGAACTTTCTCTCCCTGGGAAACTAAACTAAATCTCCTCTTCTTTTCTTCTCCTTCTTGTTTGGGAGTGTAGGGTTCAGAGATGAAACCTGAGGATGTGGGAAGACATAAGGCCAACTGAAGCTTTGGTCCCTCAAAATAAATACGGAAATCCTATTTTGTCTGCTCAGCTATCTTCCCTTATTTCAATGATACTTTGAGGAACTAAAGAGTTCTTTTATTTCTTAAATGACACCAGACTATAAAGGAAAGCTATTTAAAAAGTGTCCTGAATTGGGAAACAATGGTAACATATGACTAGAATTGTAGAATTAAATGAAATACTAATATAGGTTCTATATAGCCTGTTCAAAATTTATTGGGACCTTAAAAACTTGTGATATACAATGTGGTGATTCAAGGCAATTCCAAAAGACTTGATGATGCCATGGGGACTGAATTTGGATCAAAAAATGGTATTTTCACCTTAAAAAAAAAGAAACTTGGAATATAAAGTTTTAGTTATATCCCCTCTTTTCTTTGCATTCTCTAAACAACTGGCTTTTTATGTTAAAAATAGTTCTCTTAATATTACAATTAGATTTTTAAAAAATTATACCACGCTCCCTCCCTCCCCCAATACCACTGAGGGTAGAAATTGTGAAGAGGATCTTCCTCATACCACCAGCAGCAATACTGACCAACTATAACCAATAAGCATATAATAACAGGCGTTCAGAATATAGTCTCCCTAGTCTACCAAGAACTGCCCTCACAGCCATTATCTGGGGAAACAATTCCTAAGAAAGAGGGACCAGTTGTTCTCATCAACTACTAACTTACTACTATCCACAAGTCAAGAAAGTCAGGCTAACAAGCAAAATAGTAAGGTAGGGAAATGGGGGATGTTAGGGGAAGGGTGGGAGAGACGGAATGACAAAGCCAGGAAGATAAAACCCCCACTTATACTTTTGACCATCATTTCCCCTCAGACTCTGACAGACTCTGAACCCAAGAGCCTTGGGAATAGTTATGGTTTCCATTACACCACAGTGAGCTCCTTAAGCATTGGGATTGTCTTACTTTTTTATTTGCATCAGCAGGACTTAGTGCTTTGCCCATAGTAAGCACTTATTAAATGTTATATTCATTTGTTCAGTTGTAATTAAAAGTGGAATAATATAACATCTCACATATAGGAAAGTGATGTATTAATAACTCCACAATGCTAATGAGTTTGCTGAATTCATCTAAGAAAGAGGGATATAACTCTCTATGAATCAGAAAAAATTTAGCCTGTATTTCCTGGGCTACTGGGTTGATATTTTTCACTCAATTAACTAGTCTTTTTAAAAATCACATGAGACCAAACAGTAAGTCAGTTCGATTGGTTTGCTTTTTAAAATATTCTCCCCTGACCCCAATATCTGAATTGTTCAGATATTTGACTGAATGTAGTATATAAGAATTAGAAATCCACTGGCCCAGGGATTCTCAATCTTTTCTGTAATAAACAGTTGTGGTGGCCTAGTAAAGCCTATGAGATCTCCTTTTCAGAACAAGCATAAAATAAAATGTACAAAATTACAAAGGAAATTAATTATATCGATATAGTTACCAAATTGTGGGAAAAAAAAGCTTAGGACCCCAAGTTAAGAACTCCTGCTCTAGTCCATTAGTTCTTTATTCAACAGGTGAAGCAATTGAGACCCTCAGACAAATACATAGCAACCATGATGTGACTGGAACTAGAATCCTATTCTAATGACAATGCTTATCCAATACACCCTTACTAGCGCTGATTACCATCGCAATCAATATATATATATATATATATATATAATATATATATATATATATATATATATATATATATATATATATATATATATATATATACTGAGCCTTTTTCTCCTTTGGTGCCTCACAGAATGTGTTAGCATAGTCATTACTTAATATACATGTTTTTTTTTCAAATGTATAGATGCTGGACTATAACCTAGAAGACAAAAAGTAGAAGACTGGAAGGATTTACAGTCTCAAGAGAGTCAGGATGGAGACATAAATCATAAATAACACTACAGTAAGGATGACAAATGAAAGGTATTGACAATACAACCTAACCTCCTTTTCAAAAAGTTCTAAGTTCCACTGTGTTTCTTCACTGAATTGACTGAACTAACTGGTTTCTTTCTTTTTGTTTTGTTTTGTTTGTCCATAACAACAGGACCTACAATATCAATTAGAAAGCAAAATAAGGAAAGAAGAGAGAACAGGAATATATAAAAGTAAATTTAAGAAAGACGAGCAGGACACTATATTGGAGTAGGCATTCTTTTGAACTGATATTTTTCTGTTCAGTTTATTTTAATTGAAATGGTAATTTATTGTTTTTCTGAGCCACAATCAAATTAGCAGAAAGCAAAGAAAACTTTGTACTTCTGCAAAACTGTGTATCTCAGGCTATCTGCTCTTTGTTAAGTAAGTATACACTTCCTCCTTTTATTAAATCTTTCTTTCACTTCCTTTCCAGGTTACACTCATTTTCCTTTATTCCATGGAGATTCATTGTTTGTTTTTTTTTTAAGACTTCAGAAGCAGAGGGAGACTTCAAAAGATATTTTCAACATTGGTACAGGTGAATATTACTTCTTATTTTAGTTGTCAATCTGTAAACTAAAAATATATATGTGTGTATATGCATATATGAACTCACAAAAAAAATTGATATTATAATAGAATGAAAACTAATGAGGGAAAAAATCTCCAGTGAAAATTCCTGGAAAGAATGACAAAGGGGAAATAAGAATTCTAATAATCTCTTAAATGTTGTGCTAGGAGAAAGTTAAGTTTTTAGTCTATAATGACTCTGAAGAAGTTCATACTATTAATAGCTACTCTCGGTAGGACATTTTGAAAAACGTTAGTGAAGTCAGCAATGCTTTTTTGTTCCCCACAGGGAGAATACAACGTGATGCTCTTTCTTTTCATAATTTTAAATAAAGCAACTGGACTGATGTCAGGCTGATCTCTGTTTCTTTGATGTCCAGCTTTCCTCCAGTGAGCACGTTGCATCCCACTTTGAAAAAACAACTAAAAATGGTAGGATCAAACTCTTGTTTCCTTGGAAAAAAGAAAATGTTTTGGTAAATGTCTTTGTTCAATATTTTGTAATTTGGTTGAGTGTTGTGTTAAATTGCTTGTCTGTGATTTGTTCTTTTTTTTTTTAATCCAAGATCAAAAAAGAGAGAACAATTGCTTATTTTACATTTTTGCTAGAATGAATGTAAATTAAGTTTCAGAATAGAATTTTGACTAGGAGAAATAATTCTTATGAATGCATGTTCTCTTCCTCTTGTTTTTAACCCTTCAGCTCTTAAATAATCGGTTTAATCTGATACCTGGCATCTCTGTGTGTGGCATTTCATGTATGGCATCTCTAAACATTTTCTGTTTATGTGTACAAATACTTGAGACTGAGTCTCAAGAGTCTCAGTGCAGTTGTAAACTTTAATTTTACAGTACTGCACACCCATACATGCATATATCCCATTTTAATATAGTGTTAATAGCTTTAAATTACATAAAAACTTTTGTGATATAATGTGTGACAAACCAAACACACACATAAACATGTGTATACATACATAAATACATATATCTACAGATATTCACAGGAATGTGTAGATGAAATAACTTTAATGTAAATATATATCTTAATAGCTATATATATTTAATAGTTCAAAATTGGATTAAAACTTTTGGGATACCAGGACAAATATTGTATATATACACACATATATGCAGGTCAAGGATGGCAAAAACAAAAAACAAAAAATGGCATGATCTTTATTTCATCTGATTTTTTTTTATCATGCTGCAAGTCAAATGTTTGAACATGTTTTTGTTATCTATAATTAGATATATATCAGAGCATATAGAAAACATATTCTGATTTGTAAATAGGAATTCATGTTTTATAGATATTGGGCAATGCTCCATTTTACTCTAAAAAAGAGGGTCCCGAAGGTGTTTTGTTGTTGTTTTTGCTGAGGCAATGGGGTTAAGTGACTTGCATGTTTTTCAGCTATTAGCTATTATTGGGCCTGTTTAGCTTCTTAGATAGCTTGAAAAGTTGTCCACATTCTTGCACCATTGGATTTTCTTTATTAAAGAGCCTACTTTGTGCCAGACTGAGAACAGTAAGATAAAAACATAACAGTCCAGGTCTGCAAGGAGCTTATATTCACTAGCATTAAACTGATAAATAAATTCAAAGTATATATAAGAATACAAAATAATTTCAAGCAGGGGAGAGCATTTTGGTTTTTAAGGGCTTTACATTATAGAGAGGATAGCCATAAAAAGAGTTCATTTTTTTTAATTAAATGGAACCCTTAGCAAACTCCTTCTGAAGCCATGCTTGAGAAAGCAGATGTTTAAAGTTGAGGTTGCAAACCACGATGGGGGGATGTCAGAGTCAGACCGTGGGCCGAATCCCAGATGGCCCTGAGATGGATCCAAATTAGGATCAAATATTTCAGTTTACAGCCAAGTATCATATTTAATGATGAACTTTCTAGCTCCTGATCTGGGCCAGTTATGGATGTTTATCAGACATGACCTGGCTTTTATTGGTAATTGGTAAAGGTGAAACTCTTTACATAGTTTTATATATCAGTGCATATGATTTGGGAGCAGGTGTTATTGGTGAGCAAACTTTATACATATAAATAGCACATTAAAAAAACTATATTTGTAATTTGAAGAGAATTATAGCTAAACAGAATTCATTCTGGAGAATCAAAGAAATGTACTAACTTGACTAAGAATTCCAAGAGTTTAGGCTTACATCCCTACTTCTGATACTTACTGGGAAAGTCATTTAATTGTGTTGAGCTTCAATTTCCTCCCCTAAAAAATGAGGATTTTGAACCAGATGACCATGGAGGTCCCTTCTAGCTCTAGAACTATAAATCTATAAAAACAAGTAACAAGGGAGATGACAAACTAGACTAAAACCTTGTGCTTCCTCTAACTTGACGCATGACCTAGACCACTTAACCTCATTTCATTTTGGCCATCTGTTAACTAGATTATAGCTCAGAAAAAATTTCAAATTACTTCCTTTGCATCTATAGATCTGAGGAAACCCATACTTGTGAAACTTTGCTGATCAACAATAGGGACTTGATGATGTCTCTGTGAAATTGTAAACAAAATAAATAAATAAGTGTGGCTTATACTTGAGATCATTAATTTCTTTTCTTCCTTTCCTTCCTTCCTTCCTTCTCCTTCTCCCTCTCTCTCCCTCTTTGTTCCTTTCTTCTTTCCTTCCTTCCTACCTTGTTTTCTTTCTTTCTTTTTTCTTTCTTTTCTTCCTCTCTCTCTCTCTCTTTCTTCTTTCCTTCCTTTCTCCCTCCCTCTCTCCCTAGCAGCAGAAATTATAGACATGTACCACCATGATCAATAAGAGCATTAATTTCTCTTTTTTGCATCTTTTTAAAATTTCATTTTAATAGTATATTATTTTTCCAATTACATGTAAAGATGGTTTTCAACATTCATTTTTGTAAAATTTTGAGTTCCAATTTTTTCCTCTCTCCTTTACTTCCCCCACCCCCATACTACCAAGCAATCTTATATAGTGTAAATGTATACATTCACTTTTAACATATTTCCATATGAGTCATGTTGGGAAAGAAAAATCAGAACAAAAGGGAAAAACCACAAGAAAGAAAATTTAAAAAGGAAAAAGATGAACATAGTATGCTTTGATCTACGTTCAGTCTTCATAGTCCTTTCTTTGGATTTAGATGGCATTTTCCTCTAAAATTTTTGGAAATGTCTTGGATAAACAAATTGCTAAGAAAAGCTAAGTCCATCATAGTTGATCATCACAAAATCTTGATGTTGCTATATATATAGTTTTCCTGATTCTAATCATTTCATTAAGCATCAGTTTGTATAAATCTTAGCAGGCTTTTTTTTTATATCAATCTGTTCATTGTTTCCTATAAAACAATAGTATTCCATTACATTATTCAGCCATTCCATAATTGATGGGCATCTACTCCATTGCCAATTTTTTGTTACCACATAAAGAATTAAGAGCATTAATTCCTTTTTTTACAATAACTTTTTATTTTTTAAATATATGCAAAGATAGTTTTCAACATTCATCCTGCAAAACTTTGTATACAAAATTTTTCTCCTTCCCCCTCCCCTTACTCCAGAGAGCAAGTAATCCAATATAGATTGAATACATGCAATTCTTCTAAACATATTTCCACATTTATCAAACTGCACAAAAAAAAATCAAATCAAAAAGGGAAAAATGAGAAAGAAGGAGGGAAAAAGCAAGCAAACAATAACAAAAAATCATGAAAATACTATATTGTGATCCACACTCAATCCTCACAGTCCTCTCTCTGGGTGCAGATAGCTCTCTTCATCACAAGATCATTGGAACTGGTCTGAATCATCTCATTGTTGAAAAGAGCCACATCCATCACAGCAAATTTTGTTTTTGTTGTGTATAATGTTCTCTTGGTTCTATTCACTTCATTTAGCAAACTAATGTTCATGTAAGTCTCTCCAGGCCTTTCTGAAATAATCTTCCTGATCATTTCTTATAGAACAATAATAATCCATAACATTCATATACCATAACTTATTCAGCCATTCCCCAGCTGATGGATATCCACTCAGTTTTCAGTCCCTTGCCACTACAAAAAGGGCTGCCACAAACATTTTTGTACATGTGGGTCTTGCGTTTTTTTATGATCAGTACAGTAGAGACACAGCTGGATCAAAGGGTTATGCATAGTTTGATAGCTCTTTGAACATAGTTCCAAATTGAAGAGCATTAATTTCTAAAGAGCAAAGTAACCTAGTAAAAAGCGCTAACTCTGGAGTCAGAAAATATGGATTTTAATCCTGGCTCTATACTAAATCTATGATATTTATCAAATCACTTTCCCCTCCAAAAACCTCAATTTCCTAAACTACTAAATGACTAATTGGCATAGATAACATATAAGGTCTCTTTTGGCTCATAAAAACATGGAGATAAGTACTGCCCTAGGAAATATATTTATTTACTGTGTAATATCCTGTCCCAGTTTGGTTTGTTTACATAATAGAAAGGTGGTTCACACTAAAGTTTCCTGATTGGGTATTAATGATCCCCACCTGCTCAGACTTTCACCTGTATTATATCTACATTTTTTTTCATTACTTTAGTTAAGAAAAATAGTATGAAGTAAGCAAAAAATATTTAGATTCTGACAACATGCCATTGTGGGAATTTGTAGAGAATAAAATTTTGAAATAATATCTAGCATTTATAAAGTACTTTATATGTTAACTAATTTGATCCTTACAAAACTCTTATAAAATCTTACCAAAAAAAAAATTCTAGTGAAAAGTACATTATTATTATTAATATGTTATTATCCATATTTTCTAGAGGAGGAATTTGAGGCAGACTGCAGATAAGACACTTGCTCAGGGTCACTAAAATATTGGCTGAAGTAAGATTCAAATGCAGGCCTCCCTGACTTTGGTCCAGTTCTCTAGCCTCTGAAATCACCCACCACTCTCACCACCACTTCAGCTGCCTAAAATCTTCAGAACAGATAAATCCATGAGTACTTGATAACAAAATTCTAACCAAAAAAAAAAAAAAGTGTTAATTTCTCTCCTAAGATTACATTTTTAAAAAATGCACTTTTAGTTCTTCAGATTCTTGGGAAAAAAACCTTGACTAAGTGCTAATTCACCTCAATGCTACATTTATTTATGTTAAAAGTGCTATGCTAGATTGGAATTGTCTGTAATAAGCTTCTGCTAACCATAGAGAGGGCAAGAGGACCAAGAGATGATCTAGGATTCTCTGTCCCTAAAATTTCTGTTGTGTTTTCCTTGGAAACAAAATAGTAAAATCACCCACGAAGAAATTACCTTGCTTGCCCGATTTTGTTCCCTTCCCTTCATGTAGGAGGATCCAATCACATTAGCTTTCAAGGTTTTGGTTTCAAAGTTTTTTCCTGCTGGACAATAAGATAGCTATTCTAAAAAATAAATTGTGATAATAATAATAGTGCAAAGTACTTAATTAAAGAGAGCAGGTAGAAAATTTTCTTAATATGCATCTTTAGTCTCCTGCTTCTGATTCCCAAGTCAGTCTGGCTTCTTCTGGATAATTGGAAAGCTTGAGCAAATCAAGGTAGTTAAAATACCATTAATATGTAATGTAAAAATCATTTCACAACTTTAATCTATATATTTTTAGAATAGTTCTAAAAATCTCTCAGAAAATAAAACAATTGATAAATTGTAATATAATATCAATGAAATTTAATAAACATTTATCAAATACCTTCTGTGGAACTGACACTATACTAGGTACTATGGGCACAAAGATAAAAACCAAAATACCCTGCCCTCAAGAGGCTTATATTCAATGGTAGGGGAAACGTGGGCATAAAAAATTGAATGCAAAATACAAAATAATCCAGAAAGAAGTTTTCAAAAACTAGGGGTGTTAGGGACAGGATTCCTGTCAGTTCCAGCACTTGGGCTGAGCTTTGAAGTAAATTAAGTTTTTCATTATTATTGTTATTAATAGCTAGCATTTACATACTATGTGACAGGCTCTGGGCTATGTATTTTAACAAATGTCACTTCATTTAATCTTCATACAAAACCCAGGAGGTAGGTGATATAAACTTTTTAAATGATCCATTTTATAGTTGAAGTAGACAGAGAATAAGTGAATACCCCAAATCACACAGCATACATTTGTATATTTGAACTCAGTCCTTCTTGAGTACTAGTTCAATGCTTTAACCACTGTACCGCCTAGGTGCTATGAGGTAGAGATAAAAAGGAAGTGTATTGCTCTGCCAGTACAGAGACAGGTGATGGGTATAGAGCAAAGAGATCATTTTGGCTAGAATGTACAATGTGGAATAATATATAATAAATATGGAAAGGGAGGCTGGGTCAGATTGTGAAGAGTTTTAAAAGTGATATGGGACTTTGGAAATACTTACATGAACTGATGCTGAGTGAAGTGAGCAGAACCAGGAAAACATTGTACACAGTAACAGTAAAATGATCAACTGTGATGAACTTGTGATTCAAGTCAATTCCAACAGACTTTGGATGGAAAATGCCATTCACATGGAGAGAATTCATATGGATCAAAGCACTGTATTTCCATCTTTTTTTGTTTGCTTGTTTGTTTTTATTTCTTGTGGCTTTTTCTTTTTTGTCTGATTTTTCTTACACAACATTATAAATGTGGAAATGTGTTTAAAATGATAAAAATCTATATCAGGTTGCTTGCTGTCTTTCTTCTGGAAGAAAAAATTTGAAACACAAAATATTGTAAAACTGAATGCTGAAAGCTATCTATATATTTGGAAAAATAAAATACTATTGAGGGAGAAAAATCATAGGACATATCAAATAAGCAATTTCACATCAAAATCAGAATTTATGGGAAGATTTGCCCCCCTCTTATAAGTAGGAACTCTGTATGCTTAGAATCTATGCTTGGGATGCTCAGAATCTCAAGATAAGGAAAAGACAGTGTAAATAAAGGGAATGGAAATTGTAAGCTTATGATCCTATGAATAAGCCTTTGCTTGAAGTTCTCTAACAAACGGGAACCCACTGTCTCCCAAGTAGTCAATCTTTTTTTTTCCAGTTTGTTTTCTTTTTGTGTGTGTTTTGGAGGCAAACGGGTTAAATTACTTGCCTGCTGGTGCGTCACAAGTACCTGAAATCAAATCTGAACTCCAGGGGTGATGTTCTACCCTCTGTACCAAATAGCTGTTTCTTTGTTAGTTTTCTCTGGCTTTTGCAAATAAGCCTAAATTTGCTTCTTTATTTTCTCTTAAATGCTCCTAGTCCACCTCTCCAGAACCGTACAGAAAAATCCAAATTTCTTCTGAACATAATAGTCTTTTAAATACTTGAAGATACTTTAACTCTATCCATAAAGTTTTCCCAAGGCTAAACACCCCCTCTCCTCCCCCTACACACACTTTCTACTGATCCTATGGCACAATATCAATCCCCTCATCTATCTGCATATATTAGTTTTTTAATATCTTTCCTAAGATGAGATGACTAATAACCATATGAAAAAAAATGGTTCCAAATCACGAATGAATAATATACCAATTAAGACAACTTGAAGGTTTTTAGCTCCAAAACATCAAATGGGCAAAGATGATTTTTAAAAATAGTAAACAAAGTGGTTGAGAGAAAACAGGCATACTAATATTCTGCAAATTGGTACAATCATCCTGGAAAAAAAAAACCTGGCATTATATAAATGACGTCACTAAATTACTGATATCTTTTGATCCATTAAACTTGTTTCTGGGCATATGCCCTAGGGGAGTCAATGACAGAAAGAAACTTCTGTGTTATAAAATAATTGAAGTAGCACTTTTCATGCTAGTTAACACACACAATATACACACAATTGATTCACCCATCAAATAGGAAATGGCTACACAAACTGTGATATACAGAGGTAAGAAAATAATATTATTTTAATTAATTAATATCATTAATATAATTATCTTTATTGGTATAAAGAATTTAAAGGAACACAAAAAGGAATAACAAAAAAGTACACAGCAATGTACACAATGACTATAATTATAATGAAAACAACACTGAATACCAGCTGAATTCAGATTAATTACAAAAAACAATCTTAGAGTCAGAGATCAGAGATTGAAACACATTTCCTTTGTCTCAGAAGAGAGGTGGCACACTGTAGGTATTAGATTTTATGTTTTTATTACACCATCAAACACAGTTGTTTTATCGGTCAGTTGTGCATAATTTGTGTATGTATGTGTGTGAAAGGAAGGTTTAATGTGTGTGCATGGAGGGGGAAGGGGAAGGATACCAGGAAATTATTGTGATATAAGAAAAGGGTTTGGGGCGAGCCATATGCGTGTCTTATCAATCAGCCAAAAAGCATTTATAAAGCACTTAGCAACTCCTCTCAGATTGAATTAAGTGGAGTAGATGTGATTTGATCACTTCATTACCTCCCTCTTTAGACCTGTTTTACCCAGAAACTCTGAGGGTCTTCCTCATCCAGATTGAGATATGAATTCATATATAAATATATATACATATCATCCTGATTTATATTTGGCCACTGGACCCAGACGGCTCTAGAGGGGAAATGATGCAGATGACTGCACAGCCCTCCCTCCCTCAAATCCAATTCACTTGCATGTCCTGTTATCTTTCATTTCTGTCACAGTCCTTTTCAAGAACAAGAGCAAAGGACAAAGAAACCCCTCCCTTTTAAGATAATAAATGAATGTATATATACATATATATATATACACACACACACATGCACATACATACATGTGTATGTATATATATATATTTTAGCCTGAGGTAACAAACATTCATAAATGTCTACTATGTGCCAGACACTGCTTTAAGTACTAGAACACAAAGAGCAAGCTGCCTGCCACATCAGTGTTGACTCACACTGAGCTTACCAACCTACATCTTTTTCACAAGAATTGTTTGATAGACATATTTCCTCCATCCTATCCAGAATTTAAAAAATCTAAATATAGGACTTTACATTTATCTCTATTCAATTTCATCCTATTATGTTTGGTCCCAAGTTCTGGTCCACTGCTGCACTCTGAGAAGGATTCTACTCTCTTTTCCTACTCAGAAATTCTGTCCATGGAATAGCTGCTAATGTTAATGAGAGCTCTGCACTCAGGAGATGTAAAGAATCTAGTCAATGAGAAAGGAATAAAAATCAGATTCAGAGTTTTTTTTTAAAGGGAAAATAAACAACTAAATAAAATTTTGAGTACATGGGCTTGTTGCTGAGAAATTATTTATATGATCATAAATTTTGATTTAGAAGGAACTTTAGAAATTCTCCTAAAATATTTTAGTAAAGCTTTGAAAGGAAAAGGTTGAATTATGTACTTTATGGCATATATATATATATATATGTTTTTGAGGCAATTGCGGCTAAGTGACTTATCCAGAATCACACAGCTAGTAAATGTCTGAGTTGAATTAGAACTCAGGTCCTCCTGACTCAGGGCCATGTTCTATGTGCTGTGTCACATACCTGCTGCCCTCTCATATACATTTTTGTTGTTATTAAACAAGCTGTACTTAGAGACATTCACAGTTTTGCATAGAATTCTTTTTTTTTCTCTTGCTTTATATGCAGAAATGTTCATTTTCCAGTGTCTGTTAGTAAATTTAAAAATGCATAAAACACAGTCTCTCAAACTGCCTATATGCCAAACATAAACTTATCCTGTTTTTATATTTGTGAGTCTATTAATATAAACAATAGCCAAAACAAAAAGAAAACCACAAAAAAACAAAAAACCTAGACATTAAAATTAGAGACCAGGAAACATAACTTTGCAAGGGAATATAAGTTAACAATAAGCAGGCCTTTCACTTCCATAAATACCCATCTTGTAGATAAATATGTAACACCATATAGTGATGACTAGGCTAAGTGACTCTACAATAGACACTTTCATTTTCTGCTTTCCCAGAATGAAAAGATTCAGGGCTTAAGTGTAAGGACAGAAACACCTGTGCATTCAAAGGGAGTGATTCCATTTTCAACATAATTAACTCTCTAATTGAGCATCCAAATTTAGTCAGTGTATTTGCATGAGGAATTAACTATGATTCATTATCAAAGCCTTTCCCATGTAATGGTGTGTTCTTTTCTTACAAATTAAATTACCACAAGATGAATATCATTTGGCAATTATTGAGAAAACATGCATCATTTGTACTAGAGGAAAAAGAAGAAAAAAAGGAAAAGGAAAAAAAAAGTGTCTCATAGTTGATTTACCTCCCAAAATTAAATTAAAACTAAGTGTCTCAAAATTGATTTACCCCCAAAAAGTAAATTAAAGCTAAGATAAAGGTGGGGAGAAGTATCTTAAAGTTGATTTACCCTAAAAAAGCAAATTAAAACTTAAGAGTTTGGGGCATATCTAAAGTAGGTGAAGAACCAGATGGCTTGAAATAAAAAAGGACAGAATATCCAGAGATAGAAATCCCCAGTGGAACAGAGGGAAAAGTTTATATTCTTAAGCCCATTCCAAAAATATCTTCTTAGAGACAAATGCTAAATCCTCAAATATATTCTTAAAAAAAAAAAAGCAATAATATTTGAAAAAGGATCTCTAAGTCTAAAAAATCTTTTTTAAAAATTGTTCTTTTCCTCTTACTGTTGGTACTCAATTGAATTGACCTCTTTGCCTCTTTCATGCTTTTTAGAGAGATTTCCTTCGGATACTAACCTTGAAACACTAATTTTTCAGCATGGCTTCTGATACAGTGCCATACATCCAGTTACTATCAGACTTATCACATTCCTAAGGCCATCTTGGTTTGGGCTAAGACATTTGGGCACAGGCCAAGACCAACAAACTCAATTAAAATCAATAAAAATATATTATATTGCCACAAGGGAATTATATTAAAACCAATAAAAATTTATTAAATATTGATTATGTGTTGTTGTTTGTCCTTCTTTCCCCAAGAGTTCCAAGACTGGAACTGGAGGTGATGCCATGATATGCAAATGAATTGGATTTAAATGAGGGAGGGCTGAGCAAGGTCACCTACCTCACTTTTCCTACCGGAGCCAACTGCCAGATATACATCAGGATTGGAGATGGTCCTGAATGCAATGGGACCCTTTGGCCTTTTTAAGGCCAGGTCTTCAATAATTTGACTTCTCAGTTTGACTAAGGCTGGACTCTTAGTGAAGGAAGGAAGGAAGGAAGGAAGGAAGGAAGGAAGGAAGGAAGGAAGGAAGGAAGGAAAGAAGGAAGGAAGGAAGGAAAGAAGGAAGGAAGGAAGAAAGGTGGAAGGGAGAGAAAGAAGGAAGAAAAGAAGGAAGAAAAGAAGGAAGGAAGGAAGGAAGGAAGGAAGGAAGGAAGGAAGGAAGGAAGGAAGGAAGGAAGGAAGGAAGGAAGGAAGGAAGGAAGGAAGGAAGAAAGGAAGGAAGGAAGAAAGGAAGGATTTATCAGAGTATTAGTTCCCCCAATCCTCTCAGGGGGGAACTTTGCCTCATATTTCATGAGGGAAAAAAATTGAGTATTTTCATCAAAAGTTTCTATCATTCTTCTCATCTCCCTAATGTCTCAAGCTACCATTTCTGCCTTCTTATCTGTCTCATATGATGAGGATCCAATACCAGCACCTTTTCAAGCTCAATTTGAGGATGAAATGAGGTGCTTGTACTTACAACACTGAACAAAGAGATTTATTTTTCCCTAACAAAGCAAGGATATACCACAAGGATACAGGGGCTTTTAGTTTCTCTGGATATGACCCCCCATCCTTTCCATCTGGAAACTGTCTAATCAGTAAGTTTTCAAGGTATAAAGAGGCCCTGACTGTACAAAGTTGGGGCTTTTTACATCCTCAAACCAGTAACCTTAATCAGGGAAGGTAACGTCAATTCTGTCAGGAAAGCTTTGTCAGGAAAACAATGGTTCTGATTTCATTTCATTCTGTCTTCTCTAAGAGATTGCCCTCCCTAGCATCTTAACAGTCTCACTTATTTTGAATTTCTGTCTACTGACTGCTATAAACTGCCTATAAACACACCCATATCTCTTTTATCCTCAAAAATTCTCAATTGTTCTGTACATCCCACTAGTCCAATATTTTTCTTCCTTTTTGTAGCTAAACTTGAGAAGTTTTTCTACCACAGATGATTCCAGTTTCTTTCCTCTTACTCTCTTTACCCTTTATTGAATTCAAGTTAAGTCCAGTGGTCATGTGGGATATCTTACAGGGCTCTGTCCTGGGCGAGACTCCTCTTCTCCCTCTACTATTCATTTGATGATTTCATCATCTATCATGGACTCAATTATCATCTCTAGGTTGATGATTCTCAAATCTCTTCATTCTGCCCTAACATCTCTGCTGACCTCCAGTCTCATATATGCCAAATAGATATTTCAAACTGGATGTCCTACAGACATGTATAAAAAAATTTTTAATTCATGGAAGAAAACAAGTATTTCCATTACAGCATAACTTTTTAGATGATTGCACGTGAAATTGTTAATCTAGTATATACAACTTGCTATTCCTCTTAAATGTATGTTTATTATGTAAATTTTTTTTCCTTTTTTTTCCCTTTTGTCCTCTTCCTCCCAAAGATGGCTACATACACACACACACACACACACACACACACACACACACGCATATATATATGTATATATATACACATATATGTAAAGTCATTCTATACATGCTTCTATTTATTAGTTATTTCTAGTGCCTTTTTTAAATATGACATTTGCAATTAATTTGGGTATTTATAATAGTCAAAATGACTTATTCACTTAAAAGTTGTTATTAAAATAACATTGTTAATACTATATAAAACATTCCCTTGGTTCTATTCATTTTGCTTTTCATTATTTTGTGCATGTCTATCCATGTTCTTTTAAGATCATTGAATCCATCATTTCTTATATAGTATTCTATCATAATAATATACTATTTGTTTAGCCATTTCCCAATTGATAGGCATTTCCACAATTTCCAGTTCTTTGCCACCACAAAGAGAAATATTTTGGAACATGTAGATTTTTTTCCATTTCTTCTAATCATTTTTGGAAATAGAGCTACTTGTGGTATTTGTAGGGAAAAGAGCAGTTTAGTAACTCTTTAGACATAATTTAAGATTACTCTACAAAATGTTTGGATCAGTTCATACCAGCAATTATTACCTCAATTTTTCCCCATCCCTTCCAAAATCTGTCATTTTCTCCTTTTTTATACAAATAAAAACCAGATTCAAATAAGTGGATAAAAATTACCTGTTTATGAGTAGGCAAGACCAAAATTACAGGAAAACTGTAAATATCTTTTTGTTTGTTTATTTGTTTTTGCTGAGGCAATTGAAGTTAAGTGACTTGCCCAGGGTCACACATACCTGTTAACATTTTAAACTCAATGTGTCCCAAACTGAGTTCATAATTTTTTCCCCAAAACCTTTCCCTCTTCCTAACTTCCCTATTACTGTCAAAGACACCATCAATGTCCCATTCACTCAGGATGAAACATAAATGTCATCCTTAACCTTCTCTCACCCTCATAACCAATCTAGTACCAAACCTGTTGATTTTACCTTTGTTCTATCTCTTGTACAGACTCCTTTCTTTTCTCTGATAATCTGATATAAGCTCTCATCATCCTATTGCAATGATCCCATTGCAGTCACCATCCCAGACTAAACAGCTTGTTGGATGTTTCCTGACCCAAAGCCTCTTCCCTCTCATCTCCCACTCAGCTGCCAAAGTGATCTTTCTAAGGCGTACAAATGACCACATTTCCTCCCTTTCTCCTTCCTCAATTAGCTCCAGGGGGGTCCCTCCCAGCTCTAAAATTAATTATAAAATTTTCTGGCATCCATAGACCTTCAAAAACTGACCCTCTGTCCCTTTTTCAATTTTCTCACATCTTAGGCTCACTTATATACTCTGCAATCTAGTGTCACTGTCCTTGTTGCTTCTTCATTTTTGTTGTTATTGTTAAGTCATGTCTGATTCTTCATGACCCCATTTGAGGTTCTCTTGGCAAAGATACCAGAGTAGTTAGCCTCTTCCAATTCCTTTTACAGATGAGGAAATGAGGCAAATAGAATTAAGAGACTTGCCCAGAGTCAAGCAGCTAGCAAGTGTCTGAGGCCAAATTTGAACTCAAGAAGAACTTATCTTGAGTTCAAATTGGAGTTCTGACTCCAGGCGCTGCATTCTATCCACTGTACCACCTAGCTGCCCTGGAATCTTTCTAGAAGTTCTTTAGCAAGTTTTCTTTTTTTAAGGCCTTCTTTCCTTTTATTGGGAAAATGTCCCTTTCTCTTAATGATTAAGTCTTCTTGTTGAGTAACTTCCCTGGACCATTGAAGTCCTCCCTTTTTCTCACAGCATTATATCCAGCCTGGATCAAGTCATTCTTTACATTTCTTATTTTCTTAATTGAATTTTGTTTTATTTTACTCACTGTTCCTACTTCTACTAGACTGAATATCATATTCAATCAGTTCTTAAGAATACCCCATCAATATAAATAACTTGAAACACTAAAGAACATTTCTAAATTCATATTTGTAAAAAAAAAATTTGTCTGTGACAAAACAAAGGTAACTAAATACACATAATTGGGATAGGAAACACTATTATTATTGTTTGGTTGGTTGTTCTCTAAGTGAACCAAAATGATATCACCATGTTAGCTAATCAGACCCATATGAGCTCAGAATGCTCTGACACAAGTCAGACACGAATAGTCCCTATGAACATTTAGGATAGCTTCTCTAATTTTGTGCATTTTGCCTTTCTTCTGGGCTAAGTCAATTCTGCTTTATGCATAGAGCACAGCACAATTACTAATCTCATCAGGGAACAAGAAAGATGTTCAGGGTGAATGGTTGATCTACATTTTGATCCTGTTTAGGTAGACATATTTGGAAGATAATGGTGAGTTTTCTCTGGACACTTGAATAAGCAAAAGGCTTCCTCTTACTTCTAGGACAAATTGCAAATACCACGACATCAAATGCAACATGGCTGCATGACTTTGTGCATCAGTGACAGCTAAGTGGCATAGTGAATGGAGCACTCGTCTTGGATCAGGAAAATCTGGGTTCAAATCTGGGTTCAAATCTGGGCTAACACTTACTAATTGTGTGTCCCTTGGCAAATCATTTAACCCCATTTGTCTCAGTTCTTCATCTGTAAGATACAGTGGAGAAGGAAATGGCAAGCTACTCCAGTTGTCTTTGCCCAGAAAACCCTATGGATATAGTTCATGGAATCATGAAGAGTCAAACACTGCATATTGACCAAAAAACAACCTTGCTGGTCACATTATTCCCATCTTATATTATATTATTCATATTATTATTGATATAGTAATATTATATAGCATATTACTATTATTATTGTTATTTATATTACATTACTCCCATTTCATATTATTCCTATTTTTATACTCTCTATTCCATCTTCTACCTCTGGCTTTCCCTATTTTTGGAATGCAGTCCCTCTCAACTTTCCTTCATAGAATCCCTACTTTTGTCTAACTGGCTAATTTCAGTCATTTAGAACAAGAAAAATTAATCAAACCAAAAAGCTTAGGTAACCACAACTTTTCCCTTTCCAACTACTAATTGGAAGTAAAATATCGATGAAAATCACAAGATTAAATCACAAAATAGAACTCTGAACCAATTTCAAATCAAGGAGAGCCCTGGGAAAAGTCAATTTTATTTTCATCAAGCTTCCTTAGCTTCTTGTCTGATTTCTGTTTCTTCCCCAGAGGATACATAGAGCTCTTGGTCTGTCTCTACTTAGATGTTTCTTTATCCATTCTAGTACATTCCTCCTTAAGGCAATTCCTTGGTTCTCTCTTTTACTTCATTCGTAATCAGTAATGATTAGGAATGATTGCCTGTCTCATTTTCTGCTATATACACTAACTTCTTGGAAAAGATCTGATAAACTAATCCAAGCCAATTGTTAACTACTGAAAACTGCTCAATACATTCCTCCATCCAGAGATAACATATTAACTTTACTTAACTTAAAGATATTAAGGCATGGAACTTGATACTCACATAGAATAGTGGAAAGAAGAGTGAGCTTATGGTAAAAAGTCTGAAATAGTAAGTTGTATGTAATAGATTTGCAATTTCACGTACAATCATCTTTTTTGTTACATTATGTTGTGAAAGTATTAGTTTCATAAATTTAAAAAATGATTTTAAAATTTTAAAATTTAAAATTTTAAATATTAAAATAAAATCTTAATAATAAAAGTTAAATATTTAATTAAAATTCAATTTTTATAAGTAATCTAGGTTTCAATTTCATCTCATTAGAAGCAGTTGTGTTACAGTAAAAAGGGGATTCTCTCTGAAGTCACAGAACCTTGGTTGAAGCCCTTTCTTTGAAATTTCCTGTTGTATGACTTAATTGAAAGGATTTTACCTCAATGGGTTTTGATTTCCTGATCTGTAAAATGGAAAGTTTTTTTTTTTTTAATTTCATTCATTCATTTATTTATTTAATATTTTTCTCCAGTTACATTCAAAACAAAAAACTTTTTCACATTTGCTTTTTAAAATTTTTGAGTTCTAAGTTCTCTCCCTCATCCCCACCCACAATTAAGAAACCACATGTGAAGTTATGCAAAGCATTTCTATAAAAGTCAAGTTGTGAAAGAAAACACAGATCGCCTATCATCATGAAAATAAAAACCTTCAAGAAAAATTAAGTTAAAAAGAGAGAGAAATAGAGAATGCTTCAATCTGTATTCAGACATAATCAGTTCCTTCTCTGAAAATGGATAGGATTTTCATCAGAAGTCCTCTAGAGTAGGCATGAATACTGCTGAGAATAATGTCATTTACAGTTGGTCATCCCAAAACATTGCTATTACATCGTTTACAATACATTTCACTTTGATTTCATGGAGCACTTTTCAGATGTTTTTGTTTGTTTGTTTGTTTGTTTGTTTCTGAGAGCATCCTTCTCATCATTTCCCATGGGATAATAATATTCCATCACAGCAGTTTATTGAGCCATTCCCCAATTCATGGGCAGCCCCTCAATTTCCAATTTTGTTTTTCCTTGAGAAGAGAGCTACTAAGAATATTTTTTGTACATATAAGTTATTTTCCTATTTTTAAAAAACCTCTTTGGTATTCATGCTTAGTAATGGTGGTATTAACTCAAAGAATATGAAGAATTTATAGCCCTTTGGACAAAGGTCATATCTTTTGATCATTTATCAACTGGGGCATGGCTCTTACTTTTTGGGTTTTTTTTTTTAGCTGAGGCAATTGGGGCTAAGTGACTTGCCCAAGGTCACACAGCTAGGAAGTGTGACGTGTCTGAGGCCACATTTGAACTCAGGTCTTCTTGACTTCAGGGCTGGTGCTCTATCCACTGTGCCACCTAGCTGCCCCATGGCTCTTACTTTTTATAAATTTGACTCAGGTCTCTCTATGTTTGAGAAATAGGTGTATCAGAGAATTCAAAATTCTTTTTACAATCACTCTTGCTAACTGTATTTTCCCCCATTTCTTTCTCTCCTTTCACCCTGTTTTCAAAAGTGCTTTGGTACTGATCACTCCCTCCCTCGATATTCCTTTTCTTTTATCACCCTCCTCTCCTTTTCATGTCCCATTCCCTTCCTATTTTCCTGCAGGATAAGATAAATTTCTATATTCCTATTGAGTGTGTATATTCCTATTTGAGCCAGTTCTGCTGAGAATAAGGTCACTTATTCACCCTCTCCTCCTCTTTTTCCCTTCCACTGTAAAAGCTTTTTCTTGCCCCCTTTTTTTTTATGACAAATAATTTGCATCATTCCACTTCTCCCTTTCCCTTTCTCCCATTATATCCCTCTCTCACCCCTTAATTTCATCATTTTTTTAAAAAGATAAAATGGAAGATTTTGATAAGATGCCCTGAGATCTGCACTGGATCAAAGATCACATTATTCCCTCTAATTATTATAACCAAGATATATATATATATATATATATATATATATATATATATATATATATATATATATAAAGCTTATTAAGTGCCAGACACTGTGCTAATGCACTTTATAATTATTAACCAGTTTAATTCTCACAACAATCCTGGGAGGTAAGTGCTACTATTATGCTCATTTACAGAAATGAAATGTTTTTTCATTTACAGAAATTTACAGAAATTAAGAAAAATGAGGTATATGAGTGGCCAGGGTCACAGAGCTAGTGAGCATCTGAGATTTTGAACACCTAACATCAGGTTGGGTACTCTATTCACTGCACCATCTAGCAGCACATTTTATTCTCCTTTATACACATTGTGAATAAAGGGATAATGACATAAAGTAAGTACTGTTTCGTTTTTTTTCTAGAAACGTGATCCTGCAGTGAGAAGCAATAGAGCATAGTTGATAGAGGGCCACCTTTGTGTAAAAAAAGACCAGAATTGAAACACTGCCTCTAACACATACTAAATAAATGATTATTGGCAATTACTTAACCTCTCAGTGCCCTACCAGGGCTTCTCAAAGTTTCTCCATCTGCAACCACTTTTCATCTAAGAAATTTTTACATGACCCTAAATATGGAAGTATATAAAATAGGTATACAAATCAAATATTTACTGATAATATCACTATTTCATGATCTGCACATTCAGTTACCAGACCTCTTATGGGTTCGCAACCCTCAGGTTAAGAAGTTGGGCTCAAAACAATTAAGACTGCAAATTATAAAGGAATTATCAATTTACATTGATGAAAGAGAACTCTATATGTCTTAGGATCATAGATTTGGTAACGAAAGTATCCATTCCTGGAGATTCCAGTACTAATGTATCCTCCTAAACAAACTAAAGAAATGAAATGCTAATAAAAGAATTTCAAGTTAAACAAGGTTACAATGAATAAAAATAATGAATGCTATGAATAGGTCATGTCATTTGAGTTTACATTTTTTGAAGACGTGTGTGTACATACACATAAAATAATATGATAATGGGTTCTAATCAATGGAAATATGTAATAAAAATTCAAATATTGCCATCACTTCATCCTGCTCATTAATTGTGCTAATAGGGATCTAGCTGTATAAACAATTAACTAGCAATGTAACTAGAATTACACAATAGTATTATTTAAGATTATCCACTTGCAAGGCCTGACTTAAGTAACATTATATATTTATTAAATGCCTACTATATATCAGGCACTGTGTTAAGCTCTGAAAATACAAAAAAAGAGATGAAAGATAGTACCCATTATAAGAAGTTCATAATCTAATGAGGGAGGCAACATGCAAAAATACATATATACAAAAGAAGCTATATTCAGGATAAATAGGAATAATTAACAGTGAAGGCATTGGAATTAAAAGGAATTGGGAAAGACTTCTTGTATGAGATGGGATTTTAGTTCAGACTTAAAAGGAAATGAGTGAAGCCAGAAGGCAGAGATGATGGGGGAACCAGAAGGATAATGCTCCAAGAATGGGAGACGGTCAGAGAAAATGCCTGATATAATGTCTTGTTTATGGAACAGCTAAAAAAACCTAGTGTCACTGGATCAAAGAGTTTGTGGCAGGGGGAAAGGTTGGAAAGGTAAGAGGATCTAGGTTATAAAGGGCTTTGAATGCCAAACAAAATTTTATATTCAATCTTAAAAGTGAAAAGGAGTCCTTAGAGCAATGGTTCTCAAACTTTTGCTTTCAGTATCTTTATCCTATTAAAAATTATTGAAGATCTCTCCAAAGCATTTTTGTTTATCTGGGTTATATTTATAGACATTTACCATATTGGAAATAAAAACTATTTTTGAATTTGTAAACCCTCTAAAAGGGTTTCAGAGATCCCCAGGATTCTCTAGACCATACTTTGAGAACCACTGCCTTAGAGTTTATTGACATATTATGACACAGTTAGATCTGTCTTTTCACTTTAGTGAAAATCACTTCAGTGGCTAAATGTAAGGTCGATCAGGATGGGGAGAAATTTGGGATAGGTAGACCTATCAGTTATTGTAATAATAAAATTTGGATTTTAAAGGACTACACTAAAAGTGATGATAGAATCAGAAGGGAGAAGGGAAAAGAAATATTGCAAAGGTGAAATCAACAGGTCTTGGCAAAAGATTGGATATAGATAGGATGAGACATAGTGAAGAACTCAGGATTCTTCTGTATGAGAGCCTATGGGATTAGGCAGATGTTGTCCTCTTCAAGTAATATGGAACGTAGAAGGTGAAGATGGTTTAGGGGGAAAGATAATGAATTCCATTTTGTGCATATTAAATTTAAGATGTCTACCAGATAACAGTGGGAGTGAGATTGTAGTGAGACTCTCAAGAGTAGGATAGGTAGATTTGAGAATCATCAGCATAGAAATGGTTATTAAATCCATAGGATTAGATGAGATCACCAAGTGAAGCAGTATAAAAGAAGAAGAAGAAAAAAAAAAAGACCCAGAACAGAACCCTGAGGGATAGCTATGGTTAGAAAGAATAATGTGGAGGAGAAACCAGTAAAGGAGACAGAGAAGGAGCAATCAGAAAACAAAAAGATAGCAATCGAGAAACAGGAAAGAATAATTTCCCAAAAACATAGAGAGAAGAGAGTATCAAGAAAATCAGAATGATCAATGCTTTTAAAAATGTGAATGAAACCTCATTCTGAAGGCTCAAAGCATTTCAGAATGAGAATCATTTGGTTAAAATTTTTATTGAAAAAATGGCTGTAACAAATAGAAATTAATTTCACATCTCTCTAGGATTTGTACACAATCCGTTCTTTATTAGCTCTCTTCTGTTATTCTTTCAGGTGTTGCTCATGCGGAAATTATATAGACCATTCCTTATTCTCTTTCACCTTTTTCTATGGTGCAAACTTCCTGGAGCTAGATGGTTTCCTAAAACCTTGCCTTGTAACGTCACTCAGAACATTATGGAAGCCAGTGTAATGGTGAATTGCAGCAATCAACATCTCACAGAACTCCCAAAAGGAATTCCTTACAATACAACCAACCTGACCCTCACCATCAATCACATACCAAAAATTACCCCAAACTCCTTTGATGGCCTGAAAAATCTGGTGGAAATTGATTTCCGATGCAATTGTATTCCTGTCCGACTAGGGCCAAAAGATCACATATGCCTCAAAAGGCCAAAAATCAGTTTTGGCAGCTTTAAAAATCTCACTAACTTGAAGTCACTGTACTTGGATGGAAACCAGCTCTCTGAAATACCTTTAGGCCTTCCTTCCAATTTGCAGCTACTGAGTCTTGAAGCAAATCACATCTTTTCCATCACCAAAGAGAACCTGACTGAGTTGGACAACCTAGAAATTCTCTATCTGGGCCAAAATTGTTATTTCCGTAATCCTTGCAATGTTTCTTTTTTTATAGAAAAAGATGCCTTTCAGAGACTGAGGAATTTAACAGTATTATCCTTAAAGGCTGACAATTTAACTACTGTTCCCACTACTTTACCATCCAGTTTAAGAGAGCTCTATCTTTATAACAATATTATCCAAAGCATTGAAAAGGATGATTTTCAAAACCTCAACCAATTAGAAATTCTTGACTTGAGTGGAAATTGCCCTCGTTGTTTCAACGTCCCATTTCCTTGTATCCCTTGTCCAAATAATAGTGCATTAAAGATCCATAAAAATGCTTTTGATTCTTTAACTGAATTAAAATTTTTGCGTCTCCATAGTAATTCACTACGGAATATACCTAAGAGTTGGTTTAAAAACACCAAAAAACTTGAAGAACTTGACCTTTCCCAAAACTTCCTGGCCAAAGAAATTGGAGATGCCAAGTTTTTATATTCTCTTGGCACTCTCATAAAACTGGATTTGTCTTTCAATTATGAACCACAAATCTATCGTGCTTATTTGAATTTGTCAAAAGCATTTGCTTCCCTGAAAAATCTGAAAATCTTGAGGCTTAAAGGTTATGTCTTTAAGGAACTGAAAAGTAACAACCTCTTGTCCTTACAGAAGCTCTCACATCTTGAAGTGTTAGATCTTGGTACTAACTTTATTAAAATTGCTGAACTGGGTGTGTTAAAAAAATTCCAAGCTCTGAAAAACATTGATCTTTCTGTTAATAAAATATCTCCTTCTGGAGAACCAAGTCAAAATGGATTTTGCTCAATGTCCAGGACTTCTACAGAGTTCCATGTTTCCCAAGTATTTGAATCCATGCATTATTTCAGATATGATGAATTTGCTCGAAGTTGCATGTTTAAAAGCAAAGAGAAACCTTCTCTCTCATTGATCAACAATGACTGTGAGTCATATGGAAAATCTTTGGATTTAAGCAGAAATAATATATTTTTTATCAATCCTAGTGATTTCCAGGACCTTTCTTTCCTGGAGTGTCTAAATCTATCAGGAAACAGCATTAGCCAGACTCTCAATGGCAGTGAATTTCAACCTTTAGTGAAATTGAAATACCTGGATTTCTCTAACAACAAACTTGATTTGCTTCACCCAACAGCTTTTCAGGAGCTGCAAGAGCTAGAAGTTCTAGATATTAGTGGTAATAGTCATTATTTTCTGTCAGAAGGGATCACTCATATGCTCAATTTCACCAAGAATCTCCCTGTTTTGAAAAAATTGATGATGAATAGGAATGATATCTCCACCTCCACCAGCACAAAAATGGAAAGTGAATCTTTAAGTGTTCTGGAATTCCGAGGAAATCGTTTAGATATTTTATGGAGAGATGGAGATAACCGATATTTGCAGTTCTTTAGGAATCTGAACAAGCTGGAGGAGTTAGATATTTCTGAAAATTCCCTCAGTTTTTTGCCTCCTGGAGCATTTGAGGGCATGCCTCCAAATCTGAAGACTCTCTTCTTGTCCAAAAATAATTTTAAGTCTTTCAGCTGGGACAAACTCATCTACCTTCAGAATCTGGAGACACTGGATCTCAGTCACAACCTTCTGACCAGTGTTCCTGAGGTATTAAGTAATTGTTCCAAAAGTCTCAAGAAACTGATACTGAGTAATAACTACATCCGTCACCTGACAAAAAATTTTCTCCAGAATGCTTTTCAGTTGAGGTATCTGGACCTTAGTTCAAATAAACTTCATGTCATTCAGAAGTCCAGTTTCCCAGAAAATGTCCTTAACCAGCTTGATACACTACTTTTACATGGCAACAACTTTATGTGTAACTGTGATGCTGTATGGTTGGTGTGGTGGATTAACCAAACAGAGGTCACCATTCCTTATTTGGCCACTGAAGTGATCTGTGCAGGACCAGGAGCACACAAAGGCCAGAGCTTGATTTCACTCAATTTATATACCTGTGAATTAGATTTGACTAATTCGATTTTGTACACTGTCTCAGTATTCATCATTTTTTGCCTGATGGTTATTCCAGTCACAAACCATTTATATTACTGGGATGTATGGTACAGCTATCATTTCTGCAAAGCCAAATTAACGGGATATCAGCGCCTAGTTTCACCAGATTTTTGTTATGATGCTTTTATTATCTATGATACCAATGATCCAAAGGTGACAGAATGGGTTTTCCAAGAGCTGCTGGAAAACATTGAAAGCCAAGGAGAGAAACAATTCAATTTGTGTCTTGAGGAACGAGATTGGTTGCCAGGAAAACCAGTTTTGGAAAACCTTTCCCAGAGTATACAACTAAGCAAAAAAACAGTATTTGTGATGACAAATGCTTACGTCAAGTCAGGGAATTTTAAGACAGCATTTTACTTGTCACATCAAAGGCTCATAGATGAAAAATTAGATGTGATCATTTTGATATTTCTTGAAAAAGCTCTTCAGAGATCAAAGTACCTCCAACTCAGAAAAAGATTGTGTAAGAGGTCCATCCTTGAGTGGCCCACTAATCCACAGGCTCACCCTTATTTCTGGCAGTGTTTGAAAAATGCCTTAGCCACAGACAATAACACAGTTTATAGTAAGGTGTTTAAAGAGACTCTCTAGCCCTTGTCTTCACAAACAGTGAAAAAAGTTATCAGTTTCACGTGGGATGTGAAGACATTGCCCCATTGCCAAATTATTATCATTGTATCCAGAGTTGAGGAATCTCCTATGAACAGATGAACATAAAATCATATGAACATAATATCTTGGGAACTTCCAGGAAAGCATATGGTATCTAAGTGGATAAATAATATTTCCTGTTACTTTCAAATATTCCACCTCCAATTTCTTTACTTGTTAACTTATTTTCTTTTACTTCTTGGTTTTTTTGTCAAAAATTTTTTCTGAAATTTTGGCTCTTCAGTGATACTTTATCTCCAAATAGTTTTAATTCCTCAAGGTCTATGAAAAAGAATACACTGGGGCAGCTAGATGGCGCAGTGGATAAAGCACCAGCCCTGAAGTCAGGAGGACCTGAGTTCAAATCTAGCTGTGTGACCCTGGGCAAGTCACTTAACCCCAATTGCCTCAGCAAAAAAAAAAAAAAAAGAATACACTGATTTTGGTCAAAGGTCCTGAGTTAAAAATCCCACCTCTAATGGTTATGTATGTGATTGAGCAAATCTCTTATACCTCAGTTTCCTCATCTGTAAATTGAAAGGGCTGGACTAGATGATTTTTCAGTCTCTTTTCAGCTGTACCTCTATGATCCAATGACCCTAAGCAAAATATTATGAGGAAAGAAGTCTCAGAAAAATCATAGTTTTATTCCTTCCATGACTATGACAATTCTGCTGTGAATCAAATTATATTGCTGACTTGCCACATACAAAGATTTTTAATTTACCCAATAATTGAGTCCACAGAGTTTAAATTATAGCTAGCATTAATATTGAAAAGAACTTTATAAATTATATCTCATTTTATCCTTACAACAGACAGGTGTTATTATCCCCTTATACAGATGAGAATACTGTGACAAAGGCTAAGAGACTTTTATTTATTAAAAACCTTTATTATATATAACCTTTATTATAAAGGTTAAGTACATGCCCAGGGTCATAAAGTCAATCAATCTATCAGTAAATTTTTATTAAATGTCTAATATGTGTCAGACACTGTGTTATGCACTGAAAGTGTCAAGCTGAATTTGAATTTGCGTTTTTTTGACTCTTGGATCTAGTGTTCTAACTACCGTGTCATGTATCTACATGACACCAAAATAGTGAAACTCCAGAAATTCATTTCTTAAAAAGAAGTTACCCAAAAAGTCATTTAGCCCTGAGTAATCAATCCACTTGGTTTAATGGTTCCTTGACTAGTTGATTCTGAATTTTATAGCTATCCAATCTACTTCATGCAGACATGGCCTCTGGACCCAAGAACTAAGTATTGCTTTTTTTTTTTCTTTCTGTTTTCTTTTCCTTCATGATCTGATATAGAATTTAATGGGAATATAATGAGCAAAAGTTATTCTATGCTAAATGGAAGCATCCAAGCTAAAATGGAAAATTTTCTGACACTGTTCAGCTATTTTTCAAAGTAATGTTCTTCATTTTTTATTAATCTTTCTGTCAGTTATTTTTTTATTTGGGCTGACACATACTGTACAATAGTAAATACTGCTTTCTCCAAAGAATTATTATCAATACTCTTTGGATAATTAAAGTGGTGCATCTGTGAGTACCAAGGATTCTGGCAAATGGAAATGGACTCTTTTAATCTGCCAAACTTGAGTGTGTGTCTAAGGACTTTGTTATAGGTAGAATACCAAGATGCTGAGAACATTTTTTTAAATTCAGTTCAAAACAACAGAAGTCTAGTAACTTGTTAATGAGAAAATAAAAGAACATTTTAAACTTTGGATTTATTTCTTTTTATAACAACAAAGTCCTTTATTATATAATCCTAGAAGGGTCTAATACTAAAGTAAGATTGGGAAAACTCTCAGTACCAAGATAAAAGAATAATATAATAAAGTCCTGAGTTCTAGTCTCAAACTAATTATATATATATATATGCATATGTATATGTATATATATATATAAATATTTTTAAATTTTTTTCTAAGAAAGTATACAAATAAGCAAAATTACCTTGCAGTGGCATACCAATCCAATCTAGCCAATAGTTATTTAAATGGTACAAATACAGTAACACTCATACATACATGGCACTAAGCTAGATACTGGGATGACAAAACCAATATTAAAAAGTATCCCTATCTTCTCAAAGCTTATATTCTCTATGACTAAGCAAACACCCATGATCTACTGGAGATTGATTCACTATCTACTGGAGAAAGTTAAAAAAAATCATTTGAGAACTTGAGAAAGGCAGTATACTAGGGGAGAATGGATGTTTGGGCCAGATTCTCAAGAATTTTGGATTCAAATTTTGCCTATTGTACCAGTAAATTTGGTAACCAAGGACACATGACAGTCACTGGAAACATTTGTTCCTTTATTTATATAATGGGGATTGCAATGAGGAGCTTACTATTCTGCATGATTTTTATCTAATATTCCTATGCTGTAGGTACACAAGGTAATTGCAAAGATGAAATAAAAATAAATGTGCTTAACAAAGTGTTTCATAAACTTCAGAACACCCATCAAATACCATCCCTTATCAAGTACATACAAAGGGAAAAATTTGGATGTAGCTGATACATTGACCCAACTTGACAAAATAAAATTAACAGGATGCTTTAACATGATCAGATAAATTCAAATAATCTGAAGAGTATAACTTTTATGCCAAAAATTAGAACAGAATCTAAATTTAATTTAAAGAATTTAAAACAAAAGGTCCCAACCTCATTAGGAAAATGGGCATAACAAAAGTAGGAAAGGCATACTTGAGCAGCTCAAATCCATCCCTCATAGAAACATCAAATATCTGGGCCAGCTGGAGAAACAAATTAACTTCAAAAGTAAACTGACATTTATACACCTTGTTTTTGACATTCTGGGGAGAAAAATACTTCCTTTGAAAAATATACAAATCAATAAAACTTCAGTTTTTGAAAGCTTAATTCACTTTATTGCCACTGTCAAATAGTTGTAAATTACAAAATCTTTGTGAATTAATAGAAAAAGAAAAGAAATAAAACAAAACAAGAATATTGTTTGAATTCTTATGGTGGACCAGTGATTGAATCACTTGAATTCTTAAACAAAAACTCTTTTGACAGTTGAGAAACTGAACATTAACAGGGTGAGCACCCCCCCAAAATCCTAAATTTAATAACTACCTAGAGGCAGTGACATTAAATAAAATGCCACTATATGTGTATATATACACACATACATCTTTGTAGAATCCTGAATCTTACGGTTATAAATTAAGAAACTTATATAAAGAGAATCATTCCATTTGTTTCTCAGACTACTGACTTCAAGAGTGTTGTGTTCTTCTCTAAAATGTAATGTTCTCTGGGAGCAGGTTTCTTGGGGGGCTTCTGGAGGCAGCCTTAGTTTCAGTTCAGAATAATAATCACCTCAAATTCAGCCAGGAGTTAAAGTCCAAATCCTTTATTTTTTCTTTCTTTCACTTGAAGCTCAACTAGCTTTTCTGGAGGCCTTCCGGATCTTGGTTTCTCCTCATTACCTGGCAATTATATTGAAGCTGTTCAATATACTGGACACTGCTCTGTTGGTTGGTTTAAAAGGCCTGTATTCTCCTCAATTGTAATCTCTTTCTGCTCTCTAATTGCCTTTCCACTTGATCACATTAGAGTTTTGAACTTCTAAAGACTCTGTGGGTGTAAATTCAGCTGCCATCATGCCCCACCTGTCTTTTGTATGATATCTTGGAGCTGGGCCCTGCTTCTCATTTCCCTGGGTCAATCTACATTCTGAGGCCCAGCAGAAGCCTTGGTTGCATTTTGGACATAGGATTTTGGGTTTTATTCTCTCACCCTGTCCTTTCACTCTATCTCTGTATCTACAATGAGCTCTCAAATGTCCAACTTTTCCACACTGAAAACATCAACAAGTTTCTCTACAAGTCCCTTGCCAAGAGGGACCCTGTCTTTCCATGTTCATCATAGTCTGGGTATAATAAGCATTTGTGCCTACTATGGCACAGCGTCTTAGGATCTCTCTAAAGGAGCATCTTTGTCTAGTCCCCATGTAATTCTTCTGCAAACCTCATCGGCATTTTCTTTAGCCAGATGTCTGGTCATTATTTCTGTAGCTGCATTTTCTCCAATGGTTCTTGTGACAGCTGTCTGAAAATGTCCCACAAAATCCGCAAAGGGTTCATTGGGACTTTGCTCTATTTTTGTGAAGGCTTTACCTTCCTCTTTTTCTGGGAGAGAACCCAAGCTTTTTTTATAGCCTTAGAAATTTGCTCATACACTGTTATGGGATAATTAATCTTTCTGATTTCTCTCCATACTGACCTTCACTTGCTAGTTGGTCAAAAATGACTTGTACATTAACTCCTATTTGCCTGTTGTGTCTGGCTTGAATCCTACATAATTCATGATACTCCAAAAGCCACAACAAGTTTTGTCCAGGTTTTAAACATGTCCTTGATATGGATTTCCAGTCACTAGAGGTTAGAATTTCATAAGCCAAACTATCTAGTAGCATCTTAACATAAGATGATGTAGCCCCATATAGTGCAACCCTTTTTCAAATCCTTAATTTTTTCCAGATCAAAAGGAGTGTATCTTCTCTTTTGATGACTGAAGAGCCAAGCTCTTCAATCATAGAGTATGCATTTATTTTTAAATCAGATACATCCTGTCCTTCATTTTTTGCTTTAATCAGTGCTTTTTGTAATTTTGTCATAGGTTGCTTCATAGGAGGTCTTGAATATGTTTACTGCCTCTCCCCTCCTCCTTCTCCCTCCACCCATGAAAGGTTAATTGAGGGAGGTAGGTCAGAGGATGGGAAATGCTCCTGCTTCGAAGTGCCACACTCAGAATTGTATTTAACTCCATTCTTATTAGATTCTTCATGCTTTTCACTTAGTTTAGCTGGCACCTCCCCCTCCTGCTCTTTCTTCTTTTTCCTTATTCCAACACTTATATAATTTCTTAAAGCCAGTTGTATTAAATTGTATGTATGAAGTGTAATTTTGGAAATTGAGTTTGGATTGGAATTGTAGTATTCACCTAGTTGCTTTCCTACTAATTTCTACTTGTCTGGATCCAATTCTTTTTTCTTAGAGGACCAAGAAGATGTGTATGGTACAGTTTTTAAAAGATCAATGATCTGCTCCCAAGTTATAATTAAACTTTGATTTTTTTATCAGTCTGACCAAGCTTTCAACACATTTTCCTTGAAGAAGAAAAAAAGACTATTTCCTAAATATCTGTCCCATTTCAGCTGAAATACTATTTTAGCCCTTTAACAAAGTTTCTTTGTTTATTTTTGTATTCACCCTAATTTATGGGTCAAGGAGACTTTTCCACTGAAATCAGGATCCGAGGCTTTTCCACTGAAATCAGGATCTGTCTGTCCCATGTACTCCTGACTGAATTTGAGGTGATTATTACATTGAACTGAAAGGAAGCCCCCTATGAAACCTGCTCTTGGAGAAAATTATATCTTTAGAGAAGAATATTACACAAGAGAATTTAAGCACAGAGGGCATTGTGACATTTGAAAGATTGTATATATTTCTTTCTCTTTTCCTAGAGTATTAGTTTTGCTAACATTTTGCTTTCCTTGTACTAATTCCTCCTGAGAATACAACAGTCTTTATATTCAAACAGAATAGCAAATAGACATTGTATAAGTTAGTTTCAAAGAATGCCTTTTATAAAGAGTTGGACACAATACCTTTCTTATGAGATGACTGTGTTATTTTAGGTGTTTACCAGCACTTTTCTCAGCAGAGATGCAGATGGCCAAACTTTTTTAAAAAATAAAGCATTTGTCAGGACAGTGCATTTTTTGGATCTTAAGACTAAATCCAAGTGTGAAACAAAATGGAATCTTTAAGTTTAGACAGCCCTTTTCTTTCTTGTACCTTGTTACAAATCTCTTTCATATGATCATGTATTCTTTTTAGCAGTGAATGGATGCTGATCAATAATTTTATATTCTGTGATCTGATGAAAATACCTTTTAAGTTATTTATTTTCATATTTTATTTATCATTTATGGTTCATTTAAATGGTTTATCATTTATGGTTTATTTAACCATTACAAACCATAAAATAACACATTTTGTCTTGTTTTCCTGGAGTCCTAAAATTGATTTGAAATAAATTATCTGAAAATATTGAATATTTTGTCTTTTTTTCTTGACTTTTTACATTAGTTCTGTTTGGGGAACAATTCTGGCTTTAATTGCATATAATTATTATTTTGCAGGAAGCACATAGATTTTTTAAAATTCAGTTCAAAAAAACCCAGAAAGCTAGGAATTTTGTTATTTAAAAAAATAAAGAAAATTTTAAGCACTGGGTTTAGTTCCTTATACAATAAAGTTTCTCATTATTAGTTATTTGTTGTCCACAGAGTAGCTTATTTTTTTACTAGTGTTTTATTTTTCCAAATACATATAAAGATAATTTTCAATGTTCATTTATTTTTTTATTTTTCATAGCTTTTTATGCAAAATATATGCAAAAATAGTTTTCATCACTCGCCTTTGCAAAACCTTGTGTTCCAAATTTTTCTCCCTCCCTCCCTCCCTTCCACCCCCTCTTGTAAAGAGCAAACAAGCCAATATAGTTTACACATGTGCAGTTCTTCTAAACATATTTCCATATTCATCTTTCTGCACAAGAAAAATCAGATCAAAAAGTGAAAGAAAAAACTAGAAAAAATAGGCAAACAAACAACAACAAAAGTGAAAATGCTATGCTTTGATACAGTCTCCATAGTTTTCTCTCTCTAGATGTAGATGGTTCTTTCTGTCCCAAGTTTATTGGAACTGTGTTGAATCACCTCATTGTTGAAAAAGAGCCAAACCCATCACATCAATGTTTATTTTTGTTATACTTTGTGTTCCAAATTTTTCTCCCTCTTTCCCTTGCTTCTCCCTTCCTCAAGACAACTAGCAATGTGATATAGGTTAAATATGTGCAATTCTTTTAAATATATTTCCACATTTGTGATATTGTGCAAAAAAAAAGAAAAAAAAACAGACCTAAAGGGGAAAACACACACACACACACACACACACACACACACACAAAAGCAACCAAAAAAAGGAATAACAACACAAAAGGCAAACATACCATGTTTCAATCCACATTCAGTCTGCACAGTTCTCTCTCTGGATGTGGATGGCATTTTCCATTCCAAATTATTGGAATTTCCTTGCATCACTGCATTGTTGAGGAGAGCCAAAACAGACTAACTTATTGAGCAGGGAGGTTGTGAAGCTCAAATGAGACAATGAATACGAATCACTTTTCAACCCCATTTTTCAAACCTCAAAAAATAAATACCATCTATTATAGTTACTGTTGTTTTTGCACTGAAATCTGTGCAGTAGCAAGCCAAGGATCCTGGCAAATGAAAATGTTCTTTTTTTATTCAGCAGGAGGCCAAGGACATTGTTATAGGTGGAATATCAAGATGCCCAAGCACAAGGATTTTTTAAAACAACAGAAACTCAGCGACTTTGTTAATTAGAAAATAAGGAAAATTTTACTGTGGGGTTAATCCTTTATACAACAAAATTCCTCATCATTCACTCTTAGGAGGTCCAGTGCTTTGGATACAGAAACTAAGTAATCAGACTCTGATGATGACAGAATGGTATAGTAAAGACCTGGGTTCTAGTCCCAGTATAATCATGTATAATTTGAAATTTTGTTTTTTCCTAATAAATTATGCAAATAAACAAAATTAGATTGTAATCCAATCCAATCCAACAGTATTTATCCAATATAATACAATCCAACCAGCACTAATTTAAGTGCCTACTATTGTTAAAGACTGTAAATGGATTCCCTAAATTTGTCTTTTTGAGTTGCCATATTTTCTAGAAACACTGGCCCCAAATCATGCAGAAAGACCTGAATGTGTCATGGACAAATGCCTCACCAACTGGTGAGCTGACATAATTTGTTTTTTGCTCCCCAAACTGCACCCCTCTGTGTTCTTGGGAAGCAAGACAGGTACCAGCCAGTCTGTGCCAGGCTGGGAAACTGCTTGTGTATCTGGGGCCTTTGCAGATAAGCTGGCCCTCCTATCTTAGTCTAGCAATTCCCAAGGAAAAAGAATTTGGCTTTTGCCATCACCTTGCACCTTCTCTTGTGGAGAGGTTACCTTTCCCATAACATGTCTTGCCCCTTCCCATTTTCTCCTCCTTTTATTGTACTGTCACAAATATGAAAATTTCTGTAAGAATTATGAACTCTTTGGGTTCTACATGCATGTTCATTTCTCTTGTAATGAATCTGGTTTTCACATAAGTCATGACATTGTGATTGCTGTTGATCCTGTATAGAAGGCAAGGGCAGCTAAATGATGTAGTAAATTGAGTACTGGGTTTGGAATCTGGAAGATTCATCTTCATAAGTTCAAATCCAGTCCTGACACTTAATGACTGAGTGGTTCTGGGCAGATCCCTTAAACCTATTTACCTCAGTTTCCTCATCTGTAAAACAAACTGGAGAAGGAAGGAATGGCAAACTACTCAAGTGTCATAGCCAAGAAAACCTCAAATGGGGTCCTGAAGATGTACCAGGTAATAAGCTAGTTATTGGGACTACAAGACTGAAAAATAATCCCTAGCATTTATCATAGTGCCTGGCACCCAGAAGGCACTTAATAAATGCTTCCATTTTGTGGTTGATTAATCAAACTCTCATGATCTGATATGGATTGAATGTTAAGGAAAAAAACTGAACAATGGCTTCTGAGACCTAGAGGTAGTCAGTATAACAGAGCAGAATGAATGCTGGACCTGAATTCAGAATCTCATTGTTTTACCTGGGTATTCTTTACAACTGGTAAAAAGAATAAAATCATTTGATTTAACCTCTTAGAGCAGATTAGAGTTTATGGCAGAAAACTCAGCTATGAAAGACTCAATAATAGGATGGTAGTGTTCAGTTATTTTTTAGTCATGTCTGGCTCTTCATGAACTCATTTGGTGTTTTCTTAGCAAAGATATTAGAGTGGTTTGCCATTTTCTTCTCACTGAGGGAAACAGGATTAAGTGATTTGTATAGGGTCACCTAGCTAGTAAACATTCCTGACCAGTTTTCTATGCCCTATGGGACATCTAGCTGCCTATTAGTAGTTGTACTAGTAATAGAGTATTGGGACAAATAGGAATTATTGGGTAACTTTAATCATTAATCTACAACTGTTATACATCTAAGATCTGTAGGGAGTACCAAAAAGCAATTTTGTAAAATGGAAACACTTGTTATTATAAGACTGGAAGAGTAGGGAATAAAGCAAGACAAGCATTTATTAAGTGCCTTCTGAGTGCCAGGCACTATGCTAAATACTATGGATACAAATAGAAACAAAATTATAGTCCTTGATCTTGAGTAGTTTATCTTCTCATGGTGGATGACAACACTTAAAAAAGGAATTGAAAAATGGGGGAGGAGGTACCCACTTGGAGTCATGATAGAGAAAGAAGTAGCGAGTTGACAGCAAAGCAAATAGGAATACAGGGATGGACAATAGCTCATCCAAGGATTCTTCCTTAAAATTGAAATTCTGGAAGAAAATAACACGTCAAACAAAGAGGTTCTAGAGTAGAGTAATAATAAGAAATATCTCATTAAAGATATATGTGATTCCAGTTCTAGTTGGTCACTTTGTTACTTCTTTCTTTTTGCATTTTTCTACATTATCTAACCTCTTTTTATTGCCTTAAAATCCAATATTCTCATTTTTATTGAAAAGTGATCTATGCTATTTTTTATGGAAGTAAAATTTAAACATGGTGGTAACTATGCCACTTGGAAGATAATGTATATCTGTCAATATTTTCTTGGATTATTTTTTTAACATTTTTAAAAACCAATCTTCTTGTGCAGATCTGTCATGGAAATGCCCCAGTGTTTCAACTAATGCAAATCTACATATACATATATATATATATACACACACACACACATGCGCGCACATATGTGTGTGTGTGTGTGTGTGTGTGTGTGTGTGTGTACTGAGTGAACGATTTACAAAAAAAAAAGTTTGATTATACCTTGTGCAACACTGACTCTCAAATTAGCCTCTACCCTAAATAGAAAAAGAATGAATTTTCCATTTGTCAGCTATTTGATAAGTTCTACATTTGTGATTATTTAAAAAAAAAAATTCCAAGAGACATACTTTCTGGGTAATTTAATAATGTTGTTAATAATGCCAGTATCTTAATAAAAGGATGGTTATTTGATTGTCTCTCAGATCCCTCATGATAGTTTATATGCCCTTTGAAGAGTAGGCACTACTGGTGAGGAGGTAGAATAAGCAGAAGGGGTAAATCAAAATAGATTTGAAAGAGCAATTGATAAGAATATTATATAAAAATAACATAATAGAGATTCAGTTCAAGAGATAGAGCAATCAATACAAGACATCTACCACAGATTGCAAGTGGTATTTATTATGTGAATTAACAAGGAGTTAGCAAGGAAAGAAATTTTTAATAATTAAAAAGTTCCTTAGTGGAACTCACAATTAACCAAAAGGAAGATGCCATTAAAGGGAATGGGTCATGAGGTGGGAGTGCACCATTGACTGGTGGGACAGATCGATAGAGTTCAGCAGACTAATCCCAAAAGAGCATTAGTAGGAGTAAGAAATAAAATATGTTGTCAAGAACTTCACCTTCTCACTTATGAATACAGGAAAGATTTTATTTTACATTCTTGCATGAATAGATGCTTAAATTAGGAAGGCACACTTTTGAAACCACAAAAGCAATATTTTATTTCCTATTCTGAATCACAAGTCCTCCTCGGATTCCCCATTAATTAGGTATTACAGAAGGTACAGAATGTGAATATCCACCCCTCATTACATAGTCAGTGGCTGATTCAAGTAGCTTACATTGTCTTGGGGGAAGAGAGAAGAGTAAGGAGGCAAAGTCCAAAGGGACGAATCTAAGACCACCTACCCTGATTACAAAAGCTAATCCCTGCCCCCAAGGAGCTTACATCCTTTTAGGAGGGAAAATCAGATCTAAAACCTCCACCCCTGGTTACATTCTTTATGTTCCTCTGAGTTCTTGCCATCCATTTCTTAGGGTTTTAAATTTCTAACTTGTTTCATTTCTCCAATTTAATTTTCATAACTCTGTGGAAACTAAATCTCCATCCAATTCTCATGGTAGGAGAAGGGGTTTACAACATTTACTGGCAGGCCAAACCTGAAAGGGATTTGGCACCCTAAAACAGTTAGCTATAACAAGGAGAAAGACACAAAGAGACAGAACATTATAGCAGGTAAACCCTAAAAGAGATTGAATGAATATCTACACCTTGAGTGGATCTTTTATCAAGGAAAATAATCTTAGGGGCTTGACATCATAACTTGGCTTTCTGATTGGATAAGTAAAAGTGGAATTTCTAGAGACTCCCATTTGTGGGGAACCATAATCAAAAGTTCACTAGAACAAAAGGCTTACTTAAGAACAAAAGGCTCACTTAAATCTGAATAGATTCCATCACTGCTCTTTCCTACCTTGCTCCAGGGAGTAATACCTTCTCTCTTTGGGGGTGGCAATCACCTCTGATTGGCTAACACAATGGGAAGTGCATTATTATATTAAATTAAAATGAGAGTCTTAGAGTAGGTGACCCATGTCACCCAAGTCTTGGACAAAGAGACATCAATTTCCATATCTCCTGTCTGACAAAAAGGAGGATCCACATTTTCCCAGATCTTTAGGGAGCTAACACAAAGAATAGGAATGCACCCAAGCCTCAGTAAATCTCTAAAAGACATTTCCCACACTGTTTGGTTTCTAGATGAAGAAGTAGAAAAGGGAAAAAATCTTGTTCCTAATAAAATGATTAATTATTAAAAGAGACAAATAGTCATTTCTCACACATTAATCAATTTTTGGAAGCCTATAAAATGCCTTTTGATTCAATGAATATTAAGATAACTTCATTAAGAATAGGATGAGTCCTCCATAGCTTTCTTCTATTAAAATATATAAAATATATAAAAATTTAGTTATTTCAGAGGGAAATATAATTTATGATCATCAAACACTTGAATTCAAAATTCAACATTTGTCAAAATGGTCTAAAAGGAAGAGAAACTAAAAATTGCATAACACAAAAACCAAGGCATATTTCAACAGAAAGTTCAGTACGGTGGTTAGTGGTAAAGAAAAGAAATCTAAAAATCTGTCAGCAGCTGATACTAAAAAGACTTTATATCTTCTAATTTATTAGAAGGCCATTTATTAAAGAGTTAACTAATTTTCCTGGAAGTTATTTGTGATTGTAGGTATCTCAGAGTCATAACAAGGATGGGAAAATGGCCCTTTGCCACTGGACACTGAAATTTAAAACGGCAGTATTTACAATCCTTAAATAGTAGCCCCAGGATGTCCAAAGTTGTGCTTCCTTTTTCTTCCCCTCAACTGTACTTGAATGTAAATCAAATAGATTTGATTTTCAAGTGACTCCTCCCCCCATTTTTACTATGACAGAAACAAAAATTGTTACAATTCTAAGCAATCCCATATTTCATTCGGTTATGCTAATGTTTAGCAAAGTAAGCTGAATAAAAGTTTTAATAGTAATCATATTTTTTTTCAAAAGTAATCTGACACAGATGAACACCTATATTTCCAATGATCTTCTGTTGTTGTGCCACAGTTCCCTTTTGATGTCCTGACCTAGTTTCCCTAATTGTCCCATTTAGTTATTCTGCCTCAGGTTATAACCTTTCCCTCTTAATGTTTGATGAGATAAAGATCTACCTCAGTTGCTCTGCCCCAAAACTCCTGGCTATAATCATTCCCTCTTAAATGGTTGATGAGATAAAGGTTTTATATCTTTAGGCTATAATCATTCCTTCTTAATGTTTGACAGGATAAAGGTTTATCCATTTTAGACATCATTAGAATATCAGTAACTTCTCCAGTACCTCCCTCCATTGTGTCATCCTAGGTGCCTTCCCCCATTAGGTTATCCCCATCCAGGTACCTTCCCCATTATATCATTGTTCTTGTTATCCTATAAAAAACTTGCCCTCTGATACTTAGGGCTGGACACTTTGACATAATAGTCTCATCCAGACCCGGGACCAACCATGGATCCATTTGGCCCCAGTGTCTCTCTCCATTTAATAAACTATTGAATTGGTCTCTAACCTCTATCTTGCTCAGTTTCTTTGGCATTACATTTTGGAGCTTCCCCAGCAAGATATCAGGAACTGAGAATGGGACTAGGGGTTAGAGACATTTCAAGTCTCCACTTTGGGCCTGGAAACAGTTGGGGATCTGGGTTTTCTCTTTCTTGGAAAGGTTAGCCCTCTAGATTCCTCCAGAGGTTCCAGGAAGAGAGCAGTTCACCAGCTGGAGCCACACCCAAAAGTGGATACTTTCGATTCAGCTAGGAGAGAGTAAGTCCAATCTGATTTGTTTTTGTTTGTCTGTGTTAGCACTTGGATTCTCTTATTCAGGACCCTGGATAATATCCTCTGGTTTTGTGTCTCTTAGACAGCTGGTCTGCTACTTGCTTGTGCTAACACCTGGGTTCTCAGAATAACAGGACACCGACAGGTGTTAAAATTCTGAGAAGTAGTGTCGAACTGGACCCAGTTGGTACTACCTGAGTATCTCCTAAGACAAATCTGGTTCTGTGTGCCAGTTGGCACAACTCTGGGCATTCCAGAATATAAACCTGGGTGTCTTTTAAAGACACCATTTGGCTTGGCCTTGATTAAGTGTCGAACCAGATGCGGTTGTCACTACTGTGGTGTCCTTTAAGACACTATTTGGCTTGGTTCTTGATTAGTGTCGAACCGGATGCAGTTGTCACTATTGGGGTGTCTTTTTAAGATGCTATCTAGCAAAAAAAAAAAAAAAAAAAAAAAAAAAAGGCTCTATTTGGATTATGGGAGGGAAGACTAGAGCAGACAACTTCCCTCAGGACTGTTCTTTCCAGATACCCCCTGGTCTGTGTTAAATGTTAAATGGCTGCTGGACAGCCTATTGTCTGTGTTAAATGGCTGCTGGACAATCTAGTTGTGCTCTGTGTTCTGTGTAATTTGTTTGTCTATTTTGTTAATTTAAGAGCTCTGTTAAATTTAAGAACAATGATCAAAATTGGGAATTGGTTATTTCAATACTAAACTCCAGCTGGAGAAAATATTTGATTAGGAATTTATAGATGATTCTAAATTTGGGAAATAAATTTTACTGTTGTCTATGCAGGCTAGAATTGGTTATCTTTAAGTATAAGATCTTAAAAGAACAATAGCTTGTTAAAGAAGTTCTGTTAACTTGCCTGAAAGGGGTCATGTGCCTCTAATTAGGTAAAGTATGTAGCAAAAAGGATCTGACTTTTCTGAAAGCTTCAACTCTAGTCAAGTTGGAGCTTAGGAGGAGTTCATTGGAAATAATGGCCACATGGGGCCAGAGGGAGAGAAAGAAACTACACTGTTTCATTATTTGGAATGAGATAGGAAAAGCAGTTTTATATTATTGGGAATTTAAAGCTGTTTGTTACCTATATTATAACGTAAATTATGTTTTAAATCCAGCTCTGCTGGACATGTGGGTTTTATGGAATTCCTCCACCCACCCACCTACTGATTTCTGCTACTTTAAATGTTGGGTGGGCTAGGGATCTTTTGTAAAGATTTAAACTCGCCCCCCACTGCTGTTACTTCAGCTATTGGAGCATTTAGTTAGCCTGGAGTAAAGTTTAGTTCGACTTCCCTCTTGCGCAAATAAGTATTCAGTTTGGTCATCTATTGATTACTAGATACTGTGTCTGAATATTCAAGTGTTTGGGTTTTTTGTTTGTTTGTTTGTTTTGTTTTTTTTTAAGGTTTATAACTAATGAAAGGCCACATCTTGCAGCAGTCCTTGTGGAGCAGTCTTCCTATCTCAGACTATTCTAACCTTTCTTTGTCAGATTTGTTTTTGTTTCTAGATTTGGTCAAATTACAGATATATTAACTTGCTTCTGGGACCAAGTTTGATTGTCAACATGCCACACTACACCCATCTTCCTTCCTGGACTGAGCCCATTTTCAGCAGGAAGCAGCTTTTGAAAAAACCCTCTCCCCTACTCCTGATGTAATTTGGACTGATATGGAGGAGTGGAAAAGTGGTTGAATTGTTAGAATTTTAACTGTATTACTGTGTTTAAGACTTGGAATGGAAATTGTTAAATTGTGTAACTATTGCTGTTATGTTTGAGGGACTTTTAGTTTGTTATGTATATGCATATGTATATATGATTTATATATGGGATGGTTATTTGATAATTCCTTTCTGTGAGAAAAAAAAAGTGGGGGGGGAGGAAGAAATAGGAAATTGGGGAAACTGGTGTATTTTCTTAGACACTTCTGCCCCACCCCCTATCTTACTAGTTCAGATTTAATTGGAAGTCCTTTAAACAATCCTTTTCATTTTTTACTCCTTGCTTAAATTTACTGGACTATGATTTGCTGGTTGTGCTTTAACTTTGAAATACCTTATTCAGTTGGAATTGCCCTGGCAGACTCAGTTTTTGGAGTATATCTCTCCATTTAATAAACTATTAAATCCATCTCTAACCTCTGTCTTGCTCAGTTTCTCTGGCATTACACTGTCAACCATTATCTATTCAACACTACTCCTGGATCATACTCAATTTCCCCTTAAAATCCTTTGGTTTTACTACACTATTATTTATTATAATACTGTTCCTGAACTTAACAGCTTTTTTTAATATAATCCTCCAACATACCTCCTTCAGTACCATGACATAAAAAGAGTACTAGGACCTTTTCTTGTTCCAGGCATTTGCAGAGTCCAATTAGAGTAAGGATTTAGGAGAAAGAATAAGTACAACATAACTCCAATTTTCTATTTAAAAAAAACACACTCATATTTCAGTTGCTAGTCTCAGTCTGACTTTTCATCCTATTGTTTCTTGGACCCTCAAACTCATGTCCTATAATCACAAGCAACAAAATATAAGTACAATGTCTCAGCTATTGGATCATTTTTTTTTGAATATTCTATTTAAAAATGTGCAAAAAGGCACAGAAGTTCAAAAGAAAGTACAAATATTTGAAAATAATGGGTTGAACATACTTTTTTTTAAAAGCAGTAATTCAGTTTTATATGCTGTGCTCTTTTATGCTCTATTTGCACATAGAAATATTCTTTTTGCGTTTATAAAGTTCAGAATTTTTAAAAATATTATATTTTAAACCATCTTTCTTCTATTTAAAAGCAATGCCTTTTACTTGTACAGGCATACCTCAGAGTTAATGCAAATTACTTCAATAAAAAGAATAATTCAAGGGCAGCTAGATGGCACAGTGGATAGAGCACCAGCCCTGAAGTCAGAAAAACCTGAGTTCTCAAATCTGGCCTCAGACATTTAACACTGCCTAGCTGTGTGACCCTGGGCAAGTCACTTAACTCCAATCACCTCAGCAAAAAAAAAAAAAAGAATATTGCAATAAAATGAATCATGAATTTTTTTGTTTAGTAATGCATATAAAAGTTGTGTTTGTGCTATATTATATTCTATTAATTAATAGTATGTTTTTGTAAATTTACATACATTAATTAAAATATTTTAATACTAATCATCATCAGAGTCTACAATGAGTAGTGATAATTTTTACTGAAAAGTCTTGTTTTGATGTTGTCACTGACTGCTCAGGATGACGGTCGCAGAAGGTTGGAATAGCTGTGGCAATTTCTTAAACTAAAACAAAAATGAAATTTGCCACATGGATTAACTCTTCCTTTCACATGAACACTTAGAGGCCATGTAATTTGCCTAATTTCAATAATATTATTTCTCAGAGAATAGGGAGACCAGAGGAGAAAGGAATGAGGAGCAGTCAGAACACACACATTTATCAATTAAGTTTGGGCATACATCATGGTACCCCAAAACAATTACAGTACTAACATTAAATTTCAGATTACAGATCACCATAACAGATACAATAATAATGAAAAAAAAGAGAAAATGTTGAGAGAATTTCCAAAATGTGATATAAAGACGCAATGTAAGTATATTCTGTTGGGAAAATGATACTGATAGACTTGCTTGATGCTAGATTGCCACAAACCTTTAATTAGTAAAAAATACAATATCTGTGAAGCACAATAAAGCAAAGTGCAATAAAATAAGGTATGCCTTTTTAGTCCTTTTTCATTTATAAACTACTTTTATAATGATGATTTCATCTGATATATTTAACAGCCCTGAGAGGTAGTAGAAGAGAGAACTGAAGCTGATTTGTTCTAAGTCATATAGCTGTTCAGTGGCAAAACAAAACCTCAGATGCCAGACTTTGGACTCATAATTCTGTGCTCTTTCCAAAGTGTCACTTTGCAAGCTCAGGGATGAGAACCTACATGAACAGCCATCTAGAAAGAGGTGTGTATATAGAGCAGTAGGTCAATAAACAGGTGCAGCTTTTCTATTTGTTCTCTCCCATCCCTGCCCCACCAATCCCTTTAGAGCTCTGAAGGGGAAGAGGACAGCCAAGTTTACACAATTTCCTAGTCATATATATTTTAATTGATCTCTACACCTCTGTGCACAGCTCATTGAAAGTTACGCAGAGAGATGGACAGACAAGCAACCCTGCATATATTACTCTGACTTCTATGTACTTACCGTCACCTTTGGAACTGTGGCCTTCTATTTTCCCTCTGGCATTATTGCAGGTGTTAAACTCAACCAGGATCGTGGGTCACAGGATAGATTTATTGCCAGTATCATAGGTAACTTGCCCCACATTTGGAGGCTGAAATAGGAGGCCTCAACAACAGTGACTTATCTGACACAGCTGACAATTCAGGCTATTTACAGGTTTGAATGCTCTAACCCACGGAAATTTTCACAGTCCTTTATGCTTTGAGAATTTCTGCAATGAAGCCATTATTTAGAAGAACTCAGAAGCACATTAGAGAAACCTCAAACAAAATAAATGGAAATATATGGGAAAAAAAAGATAAACTACACGTTGGTTGTATTGTAGATTGATGTAAATTTTTTGGAGAATAATATGGTAACAGAAAATAAAAATAACAAAACTGACCATATCCCTTAGTGCAAGGAAAGGTAAAAAAAAAAAAAAAAAAAAAAAATCTATCTGCACCAAAATATTCACTGTTGCTTTATTTACTGATAAATTGTAACTCTCCCAGAAAAATTGTAACAATCTATGTATCAAAAAGAGTGACCAAATCATGACATGTTAATGTAATGGAATATAGTATAATGAAAAATTTTTAAAAAGAAAAAGAATGTAAAGAAATAAAGAGCTATTACATGTGGTGATTCGAAGTAAGATTGGCAGAACCAGATCAGTACTTGTTTACAACTAGATGTTATTATTAATTATATTAATTATTATTAGTTGTAATAAAAATAGCATACTTATAAGTGTATAACTGATACATGTGTATTAATAACTATATATATGTATGTATGTATATCTATACATACACATACCTAATAATATATTTATATACACATATGTATGTGTGTAACTAAGATTTACCATCACCAATTGTCTTGACTTGTGTTACCATCATCCTCTACATAATCCATTTTTATATTTGATTCTCAGAACAATCCTGTTAAGTAGATTTTCACAGGTATCCTTACCTTCTTTTTACATAGGAGGAAACTGAATCTAAGGAAGATTAAGTGACCTGAAAATGGTAGGTATAAAGCTGAGATTGTATTATAAGCACTGTTGCAGAAATTCTTTTTTTTTTTTTTTAATTTGTTGGTTCTATTTTGCTAAAGGGGCAGCTAAGGGGTGCAGTGGATAGAATGCCAGGCCTGGAATCAGAGAGACTTGAATTCAAATATGACCTCAGATATTTACTAGCTGTTACACTGGCAAGTCACTTAATTCTCTCATCTATTAAAGAAACTGGAGAAGGAAATGGCAAACTACTCCAAGAAAATCCCAAATGGGATCACAAAAACTGAACAACAACAAATTTTACTAAAATGCTGTTTTACAGGTTAGGAGTTTTATGTATGATTTTATTCCTTATTTTGCATGTTTATGTGAGAGTTTTATTTAGTGATGTTATATATATTAAACTCATAATTTTTAAAACATTTTAAAAAAGAAACTATGGCCCATTATACTGAGAAAAAGCTCTTATATAAAGTTAATACTAACAAAGGGAAGTGAGACAATGAGAAGGAAATGCTGAGATCCAAAGGAGAGGGGGAGAGACCCAGACTGAGTGAACATTGCAGAATAATGATACAGCCAGATTATTTCATGTCTTTTTTTTTTTTTTAAAGGGCTTATTCTTCCCACATTCTTCCTTCTTCCACTTCCCTTACCCCCATTGAGGAATTATAGCTGCATGTTACTATCCGTGCCTAAGAAAAATTTTCTGTGATCCACAAAGATGAAAAAAAATACTTGTTACTTGCCTGTGATATTTTATGAAAGGAGGTAATTTAACCTTGTGATTTTTACTTTTACTTCTACATCTCATGTCGCAAACCTCATCCATTCTGACCAACAGCTTTTTTGGGTTAATTAATCAGGTGAAGGCCTTTTTGAATTTGTCTGCAGGTGACATTGGCCTGACTTTTAGTCTCATTTGAATTTTTCTCTTTATCTCAAATATGCAGGGTTGTTATGAAAGAAACTGGATCTGACGCTGCTTGGCATTTAAGGTGGCCTTAATCTGGATCTCTAAATCATTTGAAACACTTACCCAAAGAGATATGATATATTCCTCAGGGATTTTTTCCCCCTCTCCCTATTTTGTGACTGATACACATTCAACTAATTTCTTCACTCAACAAAAACAATTCTTATAGTTCTAGTGCAGTTCTAGTTCTAGTTCCTGCTTAGCAGGATACTTTCCAGGAATGTCCACACTGATAATGAGTTTGACACATGCATTGCCAAAGCTAGCTCAGGGTTTGGGAAGTTCCAAAGGAAAGTGTGGAGAGGAGAGATATTAGACTGACTACCAAATTGAAGGTCTACAGAGCTGTTGTTCTGACCTTATTGTTCTATTCTTGTGAGTCCTGGACAGGAGATCAGGCCAGGAAACTGAATCACTTCCATTTGAATTGTCTTAGGAAGCTTCATATCATAGAATATGACTGTGATGATGGAAAGGTACATGTGGCTCAATGGCTAGAGTGACCGGCCTGCAATCAGGAAAAACTGAGTTCAAATCTGGCTTCTAGCACTTAATGTGACCATGAGCAAGTCATTTAACCTATTTGTCTCAGTTTCCTCAACTGTAAAATAAGCTGGAGAAGAAAATGGGCAAATTATTCCATTATCTTTGCTAAAAAACAAAAACAAAAACAAAAACAAAATCGGGTTACAAAGAGTTGAACATTAGGTGACACAATGGATAGAGCACAGCCCTGAAGTCAGAAGGACCTGAGTTCAAATTTGACTCAGACATTTAATACCTCCTTCCTAGCTGTATGACCCTGGGCAAGTCACTTAATCCCAATTGCCTCTGGGAGGTGGGGGTAAGGGGGAGTAGTTGAATATAATTGCCAATTACTAACAATTTCTGTCTATAGAGCACGGGTGCTCAAACTGGATTCCATAAACTTATTTCTTAAAAGGTTTAATAACTGTGTTTTGATATCACTGATTTCCTTTTTAGTACTATATATTTTATTTTATGCATTTAAAACCATTCTTTTGAAAAGGGGTCCACAGGTTTCACCAACTATCAAAAGGATCCAAGGACAAATATCTGTCTTCAAATGCCAGTTCTGACATTTACTAAGCATGTCATTTAGGCAGGCCACTTAACACCCATGAACCTCAGTTTTCACATCTGTAAAAGGGGTGTGGTGATTAAAACGGGGATAATACAGAGTGTCTTTGTACTACTTCACAGGATTGTTGTGGGGAAAAATACTTCATAAGCTCTATCCTAGGTAGATATGACTTATGATTAACAAGAAATAAAGATCTATTGTACATGTAGTGATTTGAAATAAGATTGGCAGAACCAGAACATTACATATCTACAAGTAGATATTATTATTATTATTAATCATATTAATTATTAGTTGTAATAAAAATAGCATATTTATAAATGTGTTACTGACTTATTTTAAAGTCCTTGCTTGAATGAATGAACAAATTTACTAAGGTATTAATGCTAAACTCATTTAGAAACAAGAGCCATTCAATTTTACATAAGGATCCTTATGGGAAGCATATTGACTTAGAAAATGACATTTTAACATTATGTTTTATTGTTTTTTATGTATTTTGTTCAGTTTTCCCCAATATTTTAATCTGTTCAGGGTTCACTTGGGAGTGTAACAGGCAAGGTGTTGAATAACTTTGCAATAAAGTATAATGGAAAGACTAGAGATTCTGGGATCAGAAGACTTGGTTTTAAATCTTGTATATGACATGCTGATAGTATCTTGGACAAATCATTATCTTTCTGGGCTTCATTTCCTAATCTGTAACAACAACAATAATAACAGCATTTACATAGCCCTTTATACGTTGCAAGACTCTTTAAAAATATTTTCTCATTCGACCCTCAGAACCACTTTGGAAGGCAGGTGCTGTTATTAACTTCATTTTAACAAGTAAAGGAAACTGAGGTAGATAAAGGTTAAATTACTTACTTAGTGATGACTGAGGTCAAATGACTGACCCTAGCTCTGTCTAGTATGCCCTTCACAGAATCTCCAAGCTCCCTCTATTAAAGAGGACTGTAGGAATAGAGGGCTTTTGATGTTATCTATCTCATATCACCCTTGATCCTCTTCAAAAACAAAAACATGAAACAACAAACTCAAGTCTCAAGTTCATCTCAGTGATTAGCCAAGTTATCTTTGCTCTTCCAGGTCTTTTTCCTTCCTTTGTATGGGTCTCAATATTATGCTCCTTCATCTGGCAGGTATTAATATTACCTTTCTGGATGGAATCGAGGCGATTTAAACAAAATGATTTATTTGAAGGAATTAATTTAGTTGTGGCCCCAGTCCCTTCCTCAGGATAGGGAGTTCAGTTAGAGTGTGAAGGGAATTTGGACAAGAACTCTGCAGATGATTTAGAGCAGAGACAAGAGACTAATTGAATTTCAGTCCTGTAAATCCTGAAAAATGGGGCTGCTTTCTTCTGTTAAATTTGCAATTAAAGTACTGTGTCTTTCAGGTTGTGCACCTTGTAGGGAATCCTAAAAAATTTACAATACTTTACCTAGAAGCTAAATCCTTACTGCTTAAGATGACGATAGTGCCATCTAGTGAAGAATAAAGTCAGTCATACCGATGCCTAAGCACAGTACTTGAGTTCTCTCATTTCTATTACTTATAATGACTATTTTTATTACTTAGAATCACAGCTTTAGAGCTGGAAGGATCATAGGATCATTCATCTAGGGATGGAAAGATATATATTTTTTAATTTTTAATTTTATTATTTTTTAAAAAGTTTTTTTTTTCTGGGTATACATGTATATATATTAAAACACACACACACACACATTTCTTTATGAATCATGTTAAGAGAGAAAAATCAGAACAAAAGGGAAAAGCCACAAGAGAAAAATAAAATAAAAGAAGAAAAAAATGTGAACATAGCATGTGTTGATTTACATTCAGTGGAAGAGATAATTGGAGGCAATCTAGTCTAACTTATCATTTTGCAGATAAGGAAGTTGATTCACCAAAAGATTAAGTGATTTGCTTAAAGTAAGAGATCTGAGATTCAAATGTAGGCCACCATGCCTCCAACATACTGTATCCCAACTACTTGTATTTTGTATAAATTATCTTCTATTTATAGAATGGTCTTCCTCTTTCTTCAAGCTCTTACAATCTCCAGCTTTCTCTAAAGCCCAAATGAAAAGTCACTTCTAAAATCTTGATTTATTCCTTAATTGTTTGTGTTTGCTTATGTCTAAAATTATTTTGATTTCACTTGTCTGAGCATAGTTTTTCCACCTGTGAGATATAAGCTCCCTAAGGGCAATTTAGGGAACAGTCACTAGGTCAGTTTATCTGGAACATGAGTTTTTGAAGGAAAATCATTTGAATTAAGTCTCAAATGTGAAATAAATCTAGAAAGGTTGATCGGGGTCAGATTGTACAGGACCATAAATGCCAAACAGAGGAAGAAATGATATTTTATCTTATAGGCAATAGGAAGTCACTGGAAATTTTTTTAATCAGGGAAGGGGCAATGGCCCTGAGCCTTAGGAAGATTATTATGGCAGCTAAATAATGGATGGACTGGAAAAGGGGAAGACTGGAAGCAAAGAGATCATATCAGGAAGACCATTTAGGAGGCTAATATTAGTCCAAGTGAGAAGTGATGACTTTTTAAAATGGAATGCCATCTACATATACAATCATTTCAAACCTTTTTAAACTTTGCTCAGCTTGAGATGTGTCAAAAATTGGTGCCTTTAAAATTGTGTTACTCTAGCACATTTCTTTTGTACACACTTGTTCAGGTTCAGGTACTCTTATTAACTTAATTTTAACTTCAGAGATCTCTTCTCTAGGCTCTAAAACAGAACTCATTATAATATTTTCTAACAAACCTACCCCTTTTCTGAACTTTCTTAATTACCATCTAAAATACCATTATCTTTCCAGTTCTAAACTTGGTATTGTCTCCTCACTGTCACTCCATACATTTATCTAATTAGTTTACCAAATCTTGTTATTGCTAACCTTTACAGCATTTATATATCTTCTTGTTTTCTCTGACACTGCCACCACACCAAGCTTTCATCAGCCTTTTCCTTGACTACTGACATTTCTTCCTAATTGCCATCTCTCCCTCAAATTTCTCCCCAACCTAATCCATCTTTCTTGAAGCTACTAAAGAGGTTTGCTTAGAGCCAAAATCTTTCTAGAGTACTTTGGTTACCCACTGTTAGGGCAGGGGTATAACTGTAAGTACTTCACAGCTAGTTCTCAGGAGAAAAGAATGTATACAGTACAATTTTTAGTTTAATTTTCATCATCACCATTTTCTCCATTGCTTTCATTAGTCTAGACAACCAATGAAATTATAAATCAGGGCATGATTTTTAGCATATGCCAATTTCTAATGTATCAATGTACATTCCACAGAAAGAGTCATCTCCAGCATACCATTGCCTAGGGTCAAATATAAGCTTTCCTCGTAAGTATTTGTAAATTCTTTCATAGAAAGAAGTATTTCATTTTTATCCTTTTATCTCCAGTGCCCAGAATAATTCCTGATACATGGTAGACACTTAATAAATGTTTAATGATGAAACAATTCATAACCCAGCTCCTATCGAATTTTTTAGTCTTCCCTTCATGTACATTTCAGTTTAGCCAAACTGGCCATCTTACTGTTTTTCAAGCACAGAACTCAATCTCCTATCTCTGTGCCTTTACTTTGATGGTTCCCTACACTTGGGATGCATATCTTCATATCCACCTCTTGGAAGCCCTGATTTCACTCAAGGCTCAGCTCAGGAGCTACTTTCTATCCAAGCCTTTCCTAATCTCCTATACTACTAGTATCTTTTCCAATCCCCCACCCTGGTAACTTTGAATCAAACTTGTATCAATTTAATATATTCATTTATATATATGAATAGATATATAGTAGATTAGATGTAAAATACAAGTGTGACAGAATTCCTACTGAAATATTTAAAATCTTAAAAGATGGTGCTGTTAAAGTATTGCATTCAATATGCCAGCAAATTTGGAAAACTCTTCAATGATCACTGTCTTGGAAAAAGTCAGTTTATGTCATAGTCCTTAAAAAAGGTAAAGTCAAAAAATGTTCTTTTCATTTCAAAGAATGAAGCCGAACAATTGTCCTCATTTCACATGTTAGAAGGCTATGCTTAAAATTCTACAAGCTAGGATTTATTATTATGTGAACCAAGAATTACCAGAACAGACTGGTTTTTGAAGAAGCTGAGAAACTAAAGAACAAATTGCCAACATTCACTGGATTATGAAGAAAGCAAAGGCGTTCCAGAAAAATATTCACTTTTGCTTCATTGACTATACTAAATAAAGTCTTTGAGTGTGTAGCTCACAACAAAATGTGGCAAATCCTCAAAGAGATAGGAGTACCAGATTTCTCCTGTATATAGGACAAAAAGCAAAATAATTGAATATGGAAGAATAGATTGGTTCAAGATTGAGAAAGGAGTACAACAAGGCTATATATATATATATATCATGCCTTATTTATAATTAATAAATGTCTTATTGATTTAACTTATAAGCAGAGTACCTCATGCAAGATGCCAGGCTGGACAAATCAAAAGCCAGAATTAAGGTTGCTGGGAAAAAATACCAACATTCTCAGATATGTAGACAATATCACTCTGATGACAGAAACTGAGAAATTAAGAAGCCTCTTGGAAAGTATGAAAGAGAAAAGTATAGAAGTTAGCCTTAAGTTTAATATGAAACGACAAACTAAGATCTTGGCATTTGGTCCCATTACTTTCTGGCAAACAGGAAGAAAAACTGGAGAAAGTGTCAGGTTTGATATTCTTGTCTTAAAAGATCACTGCAGAAGTTGACTACAGCCATGAAATTAAAAGACACTTGTTCCTTGGAAGAAAAGCTATTGCAAAGTTGGATAGCATACTAAAAAGCAGAAAAGTCACCTGGCCAACAAATATCTTATAGTCAAAACTATAGTTTTTTTCCCAGTAGCAAAGCCATGGTTTTTCTAGTAGTAATGTATGGCTGTGAGAGTTGGACCATAAAGATAGCTGATAGAGATACCTATGGAAGCACTCAGAGTTGCAAGCATGATATGTAACCCAGCTCACTTTCATATACATGTTTTATGATTAAAGAAAGTAAAACTGATCTTTTTGTAGAGACAATGAATTGGAAACTGAATGGATGCTCATTAACTGGGGAATGGTTGAATAAGTTATAGTATGTAATAGAATGTTATTGTTCTATAAACAATGATGAGCAGTCTAATTTCAGAAAAATCTGGAAAGACTTATATGAATCGATGCAGAATGGAACACTGTATACAGAACAGCAAGATTATGTGATGATCAATTATGACAGACTTAACTCTTTTCAGCAATATGGTGATTCAAAACAATTCCAATAGATTTGGAACAAAAAAATTCCATTTGCATCCAAAGACAATGTAGATTGAAGCATAGCATTTTCACTTTTGTTGTTGCTATTCTTTGTTTTTTCTTTCTTATATTTTTGGGGGAAGGGCTGATTTTTTGCCCAACATGACAAATATGGAACTATATTTAAATATATTGAATATTTTTATATATTTAATAATATGATAAAATTAATTATATAATATATAACTAATAATAAATAAATGTATTTAAAAGGATTTTACATATTTAACCTATATCAGATTGCTTGCTGTCTAGGGGAGAGAGAAGATAAGAAAAGAAGGGAGAAAAAATTTTAAGAGAAAAAACTCATAAAAATGAATGTTGAAAACTATCTTTGCATGTATTTGGAAAAATTAAATACTATTGAGAAAAGTAAAAAATAAAAAAGTTGAGAGAGAGAGGTAATATAAATATTTAGAGACAGAGATATGTTTTAAAAGGAGATATGATTTGTTAGGAGAAATTTAAGAAGTGGTTTTTTTAAATAAAGGAGGAGCCACTGAGTAGTAGTTATAGCATATATACATATATAAATATACATTGACATATATACATGTGTACATATGTATATGTGTGTATCCATGATATATATTTATATAGAGAGATATATGCATGTGTATATACATATACATGTGTTTATGTAGATATCCACTCAAAAAAATTCTGATTGGCATTCAAAGCCATTCATAAATTAGCCTTCTCCAGCCTTTCCAGTTTTTTTACATTTTACTTCCTAAGACATACTCTAAATCAATGACACTGACCTCTTGACTGTTCTCAAATAAGACACTGTCTCTCAGCTCCAAGCATTCTCTGGCTGTCCTTCATGTCTCCTTTACTCCAATTACTGACTTCTCTAGTTTCTCTTAAGTCCCAACTAAAACCTCTCCTTCTGGAGGAAGCCTTCTCCAGTCCCTTTTAATTCTAGTGACTTCTCTCTGTTCAGAAATATCAAGAACTGAGCATTCCACAAATGCACCAAGGTACTTCTAAAGATGGTCCTGGAAGAGCAGCAACAATCAGTATATCATGGTACTGACCAGAGATGCTTCCCAATGCCTGGGAGCTAGACCTCCAAGATCCCTAGCATTCTGATATGAGATACTAGAGAGGGTTATGAAAATCCCAAACCATTAACTTCAGAGATCCAGGGGATTTAAAGCCAGAAGGTAAAGGTAAACATGGGAATCTAGGAGGCCCGGTGCTATATCAAGCAGGAAAAAAACCATCTTACCCACAGGACACAGGGAGATGGAGCTTGGCCCTGGCACAAAGCTCTAATTCAGGAACTAATATTGGAGAGATGAATAAATCAAAGAAAACATCAGCCAAATAAAAAATGGTTGCAAATCTAGAGAGCTCCCAAAGGAAAAGAACAACTCTGTTAGCAATTGTAAGCAGAGACATAAAGGAAAAAAATGTTCCACAAGAACTCCATGAATACCTAGAAGAAATTCAGTATGACATAACAAATGAAATTTATCTCTGGAGGGAGGAACTGGAAAGAAAACTAATAGATTAGAACAGAAAGAGATAAACCTTACTCAGGTAATAGACTCCCTGAAAACTTGCATAGACCAATAAAAATCAATAACTATACAGTAACAATAAATATTAGAACAAATTCAAAAGATTGAAGAACCAGACAAAAATGTAAGTTATCTGCTAGCATCTATCTGATGCTATCTGACCTAGAAAAAAGAATCATTTAAAAATTCTTAAATTCTTTGAAGACCATCAGTTTTCAAAACCAGGACTCAATTTCAAGAACTCGTAAATAAAAATGCCTAGGTCTGTTAGACAGAGAGTAAAGTAAATATAAAAGGAATCCACTTATCAACTTATGAAAGAAACTCCAAAAGCAAAAATCCCAGGAATATCATAGCTAAAATATATAACTTCCACATCAAATTAAAAATACTTCAAACATCCCAAAAGAAACAGTTGAAATGTTAAAGATCCATAGTCAGGATCACATAAGATCTATTAGCTTCAACTATAAATGAGAGGAGATTTTCAAATAAAATATTGCAAAGGGAAAAAGAGAGACTTATAAGCAAAAAAACAAAAAAAACAAAAAAAACAAACAAACAAAAAACTTACCCAGAAAATCTGAGTATAAATATATAGGGGGAAAATTGATTTTTAATGGAACAGAAGATAACTTCCAAGCATTCCTAGTAAAAGATCATATCTAAGTGAGAATTTGTTAGACAAACACAATAGTCAAGAGAAGCTAGAAAGCTAAATTTGAGAGAACTGGAAGGAACTGTATGATGATGTAGTTCTAACATTCTAATAGAAGAAGGAGAGAGAATTATCTCTTTGGAACTCTAACGTCCTCAAAGGGTATTGAGAGATATAAACAAGAAAAACAAAGGATCTGAAGTTGAATTGTTTCTGAGGTGACAAGAGGCTTTTTAAAAGGGAAAGAGTTGGAAAAGTTAAGAAAAATCTACAAATATAGAAAGGAAGAAGAGAAGAGAGCTTGCTATTGAGTCTCATAAAAAGAATATACAAAAATAGAGGAAGGGGTAAGGAAAGTAAGCAATAAGATGAACCTCACTTATCAGAAATGGACAAGCAAAGATTGAACACACACACATATACAAGCACAGAAATACACACAAAGAAATACTTTGGTGTAGAAATAGGTCAAATTCAACAGATAAACCAAGGGGAATGGGGAATAGGTAAGAGGAAGGATATTGCCAGGAAAGGAAGAGTCACAAGGAAAATAAATGTCCTGATCTTGAAGAGAAAATTTAAAGGAAAGACATAAAAAGAAAGAATTATAATTTAATGGGATGCCCAACAAATTGTGGCATATGAATGTAATATAATATTATACTATAACAAATGACTCAAAAAATATTATTTCAAAGACTCTTGAGTGATATGAACTGAATTAGAGTAAAGAAAGCAGAACCAGAAAAAATAATTTATACAGTGATAATAATAACATAAAGAAAAACAACTTTGAAAAATTTAAGGACTCAATGCAAGGACCAACCATGACTTCGTAAGTTCTATAATAGAGTATATTCCTGGTATAAAGAGGTGATGTTGTTTACATGCCATTGAGGCAGCAGATAGAATGGTGGTACAGTAGATAGAATGACAAATCAGAGTCCTGAATCCAAATCTAGTCTCAGACACTTAACCAGCTATGTGACTCTGAGCAAGTCACTTAACACTGTTTGCCTCAGTTTCCTGATCTGTAAAACTGAACTGAAGAAGGAAACAGCAAACTACTCCAGTATCTTTGCCAAGACAATCCCAAATGAGGTCAAAAAGAGTTGGGTATGACTGGAAAACAACTTAACAACAACATGGCCACTCAATGGATTTATTTTGCTTGATTAGGTTTATTTGTTTAAAAAAGTGTTTTTTTTCTTACCTTTTTTTTTTTTGAGTGGGGAATAGGAGAAGATTATCAATCCTGATTCTAAATTAAAAGATGGCCTTTGTATCCCTAAAATAAAAATAAAATAAGCTGCACATAAGAAAATAGGACAAAGTTCAGAAGAAAGCATGAACAGGACAGTTTTGAAAATAATGTGTGGAATTTATTATATACTATTTTTAAAAGCAATATGAAATGGAGATTCACAGTTTTATATACAATGGAATATAATTCTCTTTTTGTGTTCTGCAATGTACATGAAGATGCTCTCTTTTTTGTGTTTAAGTTTTAGAAATTAACTTTTTTTTTCTTTTTTTGCTGAGGCAGTTGAGGTTAACTGAGGGTTATTCAGGGTCGCACAGGTAGGAAGTCTTAAGTGTCTGAGATCAGATTTGAACTCAGGAACTCCTGACTTCAGGGCTGGTGCTTTATCCACTGTGCCACCTAGCTGCCCTATAGAAATTAAATTTTTAAAAGATATCACATGAATCTCTTGAAGGAAGGATTTTAGCAGAAAGATATGAGAAAGGAATATATTCCTAAAATGACAAACATTTTCTATAAAGGCAGGAGATGATATTGCTTTAAGTGTAAGGAAATACTTCACAGAACAAAAGAAAAATCATAAGTTTTAAAAGTGGAAGAAGATATAAAAATTTTCAAGCTTTAAAAGAAGGCATCTGAGCCTCAAAAATGTGAAAAATAAAGAGATTTGAAAAAGGTCAAATAGATTAATGTCAGAACTAAAATTAAAGAGTCCCCATGCACCTAAAAACAGAACAGGCATTTCCTGAATTTCCTAAATAAAGTTGCTCTGCTCAATCTCATTTCATGATAATATTATTAATACTTCTAACCAAACTCCACGATAAATGCCCAGCTATAACTATTTTGGCCCAATGCCCATTTATAACATCCCTTGAAGCTAATCATCTCCAAAATGATGTTTGCACTGACCAATTAATGATGTGAAATGGTTTATGCCTAGAATAATTACTCCTACATTATAGCATTTTAAATTTTACAATTTATATTATATCACTTTACAATTATGATTTCTTCATAATATCTTTCCAAAGTAAGCAGTTAATATAAATGTTATACTTTGTAGATTTTTAGGCAAGGAAACTTCAAAGCATACTCCAGTTGTTGGGATTCTTTCCTGACTCAAATTATCTTTTATTTCTTTTTCTGAATATCATTTGTTTCCTCCAATAGAATGCAAATTCCTTCAGAGTGGTAATCATTTCACTTGCTCCCCATGTCTAGGCCAGTATTGGTCTTTGTACCTAGTAGGCACTCAGTGTTTATTGCATTGAGCTGAAATGAATAATACTATTTTTAAGAAGCCTAAACCTAACAACAGAAGGAACTTAATATAAATGTCATTTGGGAGATGTTGTTGTTATTGTTTTAGTTAAATAAAGAACAAAATCCAAAACCAAAATAGACAACTGAGAAATTGATTGGCTGGAAGAGTTGCTTGGAATGTCCATCCTTGCATCATTAATGAAGGGTTTTGGATTAAAATTATCGTAACCTCACTTTCCCCATCTATAAAATAGAAGCAATATCTTTTAAGGTCTCTTCCAGCTCTAAGCCTATGAATCTTTTTTTCTATGTACCATCAGTGGCTTACATATTGACTATAAACTTTATAGAGTTCTATTTAAGTAATATGTGGCTGAATTTATATTTCTTGGGTCTAAAACTAGACTAATTCATCATTTTACAAGGTTATTGTAAAAATCAAACAAGGTAATGAATGTGAAGTTTTTGGCAACCTTATGATCACAAATGTCAATTGTAATAGGCTTCTGTGAACAGTCTCTTTAGTCATTCAGTTATGTCTAACTTTTTGTGACCTCAATGATCTTATCACACCAATACTGTTCACAAGGTTTTCTTGATAAAGATACCTGCACGATTTATTATTTCCTTCTTCACTGGATTAAGGCAAACAGAGATAGTGACTTACCCAGTGTCAGACAGTTAGTTAAATGTCTGATGATTTGAATTCTGGTGTCCCTGATTCCAGTCTCAGCACTCTATCCACTGATATACCTAACTGCCTTTCCAGGTCTACTTTCCTGTTAATTTAAATATTATGTGATGATATTTGACTCAACAAACTTTTTGTTTAGCTTCCACACCCTAGAGACTACAATTGTTATTAAAATCACTTATACCTCAATTTACGGTAAAAGCTAGAAAAAAATTTTTTGAACAGAATAAAATTGAATTTAAAAAAGGAAAAAAGCATTTGATTCAAGTGAATAAAGCACTACTTCACAGATTCTTTTGTTCTATTTTTTTTTAAACAGAAAAGTACTTTCCATCCATATATTGAAATAAATCAAGATTCCTAGGATAAAGAAACAACCTTATCTATATATCAGGTGAAGGTATATTCTTTATGAGTTATCGTTTTGAGGAAAGAGATTCACTTCAGAATCCAGGTCAAGGAAGGATTCCCTATGATTGGTGAAGAACTCTAGAGGCTCCTATCCACAGATGGTATTCTATTAATTGTAGCAAACCCAAGACACTGCAGAGACTGCAATCACTCAAAGAACTTTGTTCTGTCTATCCACACAAGAAAGTCCAAGTGGATGAAGAATGCCTATTGCACAGATTTCATAATGCCTTTGCACATACACCTTGTTAGCTCTGAGGTCCAAGTATAGATGACAAATGAATTACAAGCTTGGCCAAGAGCTGGAAAAGTTGGGAGTGTACTGGATTATTTTCAGAAAGTTATTAACACTTCCACTGACCCAAAATTTTATTTGAAAGCAAAGATCCCTCTCTACAATGCAAATATTTGCCAGCATCATTGTATGGTTACTACTTTCTAAGACCTAAAGATTAGTGTCATGCAGAGGTCAATAGAAAGGCACATGGTAGGTGTGAGCAGGTCCATAATCATTGAGGAGCTTTTAAAGAAAATAATAAAATTAAAGACGTCATCAAAGAACTGTATGACCCGGTCACATGGCAAGACTGAACAATAACAATAATGCAGAGTGCTCCATTGGTACTCCTTGAGAATTTTTTTTTAATAAAGGGAGAGGAAAAGTATCTATGTAATAACTGCTCTCTGCTGAGTATTTTACAAATATCATTTGATCCTCAAACAACGTTGCAAGATAAGTGATGTTTCTATCCCCATTTTACAGATAGAAACTGAAACAGAAGGTGACTTGCTTAAGGTCACATAGTAAGTATTTGAGGCTACTCGTTTTCCTAATTCCAAGCTTAACAAGCTTGGACACTGGACCATCTAATTGATGGAAGATTTCCAGGATGATGAATAGACCCTCCATGATGCATTTTTAGCAGAACACAAATAAGAGCTGCATAAGATGGATAGACATGGTTGTGCTTGACCTGTATCACTGGAAATTGATGGATTGATGAGATCACAAATCATTTGTATTTGAATAGAAAAGCAAATAACATCCATCCAAATGTATCTGATGTTGCATGAATCTCTCTCTTTCTCACTTTCAATATGGATACTCCTTAGACTAATCAGGAGCTCCCTTGTGTATGAGTAGATCAACAGTCCCCTGCCCCCTCCCATCCTTGACACCCCCCCAAAAAAAAGTCCAATTCTCAGCCACTACTGTTTTCAATGGGGACCAACAAAGAGTTCGTGTATTTCTCCTCTCACAACAAAATCTTTACTGAGTCAGCATCTAGTTTGCCAAGACAACTTCTGCTCACCATCTGAGACAATAGTTCCATAGCCATCTTGCATTCAGCACTGACCTCTTGTCTAGATGGTCACCATCTCTGCTTCCTAGTACTTTTTAAGTGCATTATTAAATATGATTAAACTGTTATAAATCTATGGAAAAAAAGTCTTATGTAGGTTTCTCAGGAAATGAAGCAAAAATGCATAAGGCTTTCTTCCTACCTTTTTTCCATCTTTTCTCTAAGGGAATAGAGAAGTCCTCTACCTAAAAAGGGTTACAATCTCCAAAGAGAGGTGAATATATCCTCAAATGCTTTCCCAGGGCTTGAAGGAAATGTAATATATTCAGAGTATCACTTCCCAACTTATTTAATTCCATGTCACCCTAGAAAATTTCTTATTATATCCTGTGTTCCCGGAAGCATATAGGAACTCTATATTCCTGATGAAAATTGATTTGTAGAGCATGGATTATATTAAAAGTGCATAACTACAATAATAAAGAGAAGAAAAATAAATTAAAAAGAAGGAAAAACAGGGACCTCGCTGTGGTAAGAGTAGAGCAATCAAAACTTAGGTTGGGGAAGCTGAGGTTTTTTTCCCAAGAGCTGGGGGAAGGGAAGAGGACAACATCCTTCCTCTATCTCCCACCCCCACCTCAAGTAGTACTTGCTGCCTGACCAGCCCAACTGCTGGTTGGGTCACATTGGATCATAGGAAAGCTCAGCTCCAGGGTGTGGTGGCTATTCATACCCTTCTCATAGGACACACCTTTATTAATGGGTCACATTACTAGTCTGATGACCCTGGAAATCAATATATAATCAACATGGGGGTAAATAATGAAGGCATTTGGCTACCCCCATATTACTTTCCTTTGTAGTCCATTATTACTCCTTCGTTATGCTTTCCTTCTCTAGATTCCTCTCACATTCTTTCTTCTGGTGCTCCCCAAAACCTAGCTTTATTGAAAATAACATCTCTTGGAGGTCTTTCCAAGGCTGGCTGCTCCTTCTTTTACATGCCTCTAATACTCCAAGCCAAGTCCACTGGCACTTTTAGATCTTCCCTTTCTCAACATGACTCAGGAACTACCTCTGCCTCACTCAAAATTTATTGCATCCTGTCCAGGTCTTTTTTGTGGTCATCTCCAGGTCTATAGACCACCCTCCTTCCTTCCCAGTAAGTCTAACCTTGTTCTCCACCCTAAACTCTTGTGGTCATCATGTCCAACTCTCTCATTTTACAGATGAGCAAAAGGCTGAGAAAATTTGAGTGATTTACCCAGAGTCAAACAATTAGTAAGTATTTGAGGCTGAATGTTCCTGACTTCAGAACTCTACCCACTATACCACATTATCTTACAAAACTGAATTTGATGGGCAAAGAGAAGGATAAATAAAGACTAATTCATCCCAGAAGGCATAGCTCTGGCAAATATTTATTTGGTGTTTACATTTATGGTGTCTGGAAATCAGCTTTGGTCCCAACATAATTATTTAGCAGGGAATCATGCAGTTGCTTTCAAAGCATTTGTTACTTTGCATACATATTAATTATCTATATGACCTGGCACACAAGTCACCAACTTCTCAGTACCTAGACTTTTTCAGTGCCTTTCTCAATGTCTAAGACTTTAAGTCACAGAGACTAGCCTCTAAATCCAATTCTCTAATTTTACAGATAAGGGAACAGAGGCCCGAAGCAGTTAAATGACCTCCTTACATGTACCCAAGGAGGAGATTTGAAACCTGGCCTTTAATTCACTCTACAGCTAGTATTCTTTCCATTGTACCAGGCTGCCTCCACGCTGGAGACAGTTCCCACATTGGGAGTGTCTTACATTAGTGAACTCACATTATCATTAGATATTTATTTTATTATATTTGATTGTAATGAAGGGAAATAAATATTAAACTTTTACAGCTTTCCCATGGTTGAAAAGATGAGTTAAAAGCAGACATTTACAACCTGAGCTGTTATTCAATCATAATTTATGATACCAAAATGAACAGACTATGGGTTGTTGTTGTTTAAACTAGGGATGGAGCCAGCTAGGTTCTACCTTTCTTGCAGTGCTGACAGTTATTCATAAATACTCCAGCTGCAGGGAATTTGGCAATTGCTTTTTTATGACTCATTTCTTAGCATACTATTGGGAAGTCAAGGTTATTTATTTTCTTCACTTTATAGTTGAGAAAACCAGATATAAACAATATGACCTCCTCATGGTCGTTCTGCAAGCCAGTGGTTAGAAGTATTAAAAATCTGTTGGGTTTTTAGACCACTTAGACCACAGGCCATCTAAAAACCTATGTTTCCTCTTAAAGAAGCCATGTAGATCACATTTTTAATCTCACCTCTATTTTAAAATTATATTCATAATCTTTTAAAAAATATATTATTATTTTAGTTTTGACTCAGAGTAAATTCTGAGGAAGGGTATATTTTAAATGACTTTAAACCCAGTCTTTTCTATAATTTCAGTTTTCAAATTTATTTTTAAACTGGTTCAGCCAATAAAGATTTTTTTTTTGTGACAATTAAGTAATCTCTACTTCCTTCTTCCCTTGTAAACTTCTGCAAATAGCAAGACTGATTCTGCTGTTTGCAAAGGAACTAATTTCTGGAAGTTAGTTGGTTTACTTTCTCTTGGTGTTTCTGCAGCCTTCATCAAGTATCAGACAAGCTCCATAGACATGAAAACATGTAAAGGACATTAATGAGGAAAAAAAAAAACCCAACATGGTAAGTCTCCTTTTTTTCAACATTAACAATATACATATTGTAATTTTTTAACAAAAATATATTTCTTTCATAATGCAAACTATATTAAACATAATATATTATAGTCCATAATAATGGTGTAAGGAAAAGTTAAGAAAATTTCAGTTCAAATTCTGCTCTTATCATAAGATTTATTAACAAATTCTCTTTATCTATATCAGCTAACATAATCCTGAGACTAAATTTTGAAATTTGAAATGCTGATGATAGTGCTTGTTTAAATCAGGAAGAAAGTAAAATTCTCAATAACTCTGTGTGAATGAACTAGGATATTCAGCCTAGATAAAAGGAGACTTAAGTGCAGAAGGGGCTAGAGGAGAGAATGTGATGATAGTTGTCTTCAAGTGTTGAAGAAACTATCTCTTAAAAGATGGATTTCATTTGTTTTTTACCTTAGAAGGCAAAACTAAAAACAAAAGTGGAGAGAAATTATGAAGAGGTAGAAGAAATAATATCAGGAAAATTTTCTCGATGTTAGAACTAGTCAAAAGTAGAATGGAAAGCATAAAATCTGAGATTTTATGATTCTTTCAAAATTTCAGTAAAGAAATTTAGCTTGTTTCTGCTATTTTTGTTTCACAAGGTATAACAATACCCCTTCCAGAACCAAGCTGGAGAAATGTTGTTGCCCCTATGATAAAAGAAAAATTTTCTCTACTCTTACAGAGACCCAAATAGTACATCAAGGAACCTTAACTAATCATATAGCTAGAAACTAGGGAGAAAAGTTAATATTTAGACATAATATTTTTTATTATCATCATTTATAAAGTAGTCATTTGATGCATATGTGTTAAATCTTGATGTTATTCATCTTTTCTGGTACCTTTAAATAAAATATAGTTTCCTCATAACTTTTAGTCATTTATTTTTGCTTTTGTTTGGTCTGAGGAGGTAATGATTACTATCTCTCTCTTTTTAAAATTCATCTGAGGCATAACAGAGTTTTCTTAAACTTCTAATTTCAACTCTGTGTGAGTCTTTAATTTTTAAATATGTTTCTTGTAAATAATATGTTCCTTGATGTTACTTTTTAATTCATTTTGCTTTCCTTTGGTGTTTTCATCCCACTCACAGTCAGTTATGATCATGAATTTTTTATTTTCCTTCATCTTATTCGCTTACATTTTTTTCCTCTTTGCTCTCCATCCCTCTCTTTATCACAGATACTTGCCCTTTCTTTCCCTTAAGGGCCTTCTTTTTAATTTCCCTTCTGAGTCTAGATTTTCTTTTGTTTATAACTAATTCTTCCATAAATCTTCACTCTCTTTTATTCCTCCCTTTCCCTTTTCCCTGTTATTTCTGTGATTAATTGAATGTATGTTTGAGTCTGTTCTACCCTTCTATGACCAGTTTAGATGAATGAGGTTCAAGCAACATCTGTTTCCCATATTGCCTTCATTTATATAGACTTCTCTTGCACACTGATTATCTACTACTTTTCTCTTCCTTAAAAAAGTACCCTATTTTCTCTCTTCTTTTCATAATAATAATGTTATGCATTTCTGTGGTGCTTTTAAAATATCTCATTTAATCCTCAAAATATCTCTGGGAGATAGGAATCATTAATATATTCATTTCATAGATGGAGAAACAGAAGAAGATAGAGATTAAGTGATTTGTCCAAGACATATAGTAAGTATGTGTCTGAAGCTAGATTTGAATTTAAGTCTTCCTTTCCTCCTTTCCTTCCTTCCCCCTTTCTTTCCTTCATTCCTCCCTCCCTTCCTTCCTTCCTGGCCTTTTACCTCTGATCACTAAACTAACACTAAAGAGAATATTCTCACTCTTCAATACTCTATCCATTGCTTCTTAACATGCATTACAAGGAGTCTACAGAGTAGCAATGGAAGAGAAGAGTTTTATGAAATATTTCTTTTCTTTGGATCATTAAAATGCATAGTAAATAGGGATTTCATCATAAATGAGGGATTTTTAAAGACCATTTTAGGAAGTTAGGGGGAGGAAGGAGAGAACCTGGGATCAGAAAGACCTGAATTCAAATCTAGCCTCAGACATGTTTTATCTACATGATCTTGGGTAAGTTACTTAAATGCTATCTGCCTCATATTCTCCATAGTAAGGTCGATTTAATTTTAAAAGAAACACATTAAACTACAAGTATTTCTTAAACAAAATTGAGAGATATATTTTGTAGTGAAACAAATCTATGAATTTAAAGATAATAAAATATATTTTTAAATATGCTGGATATAAATGGATGAGTACAATGATTATGAATCAGTGATTGTGACATATGTTAGATTGTGAGTTGTTTTATTTAAACAATCAGTATTTTATCCATGAATTTTAAAAATAATGTATTTTAAGCTTATTGTTTCATCAGTATAAGGAACCCTTGGTTTGAATAATCCTTCTGCTATGCAAATTAGAAACTTTTCCATAACTTAAATGTCTTAGATAATTATCTAAGCATTGAACTGAGAGATTGAGAGAATATATAGCAGAAGCAAATGTGAATTTAGGCCTTCTTAATTCCAAATCCAAGAATTTTTCTATTACTCCACATTACCTCTTATTGATCAAATAATCTGACAACTAATGAATCTCTATTTTATTTAGCACCATATAAAGATAGCTTGACTTTTATGCCAGTACTGCCAGTGGACTCTAATCATACCCCAACTTTGATTTATATCTTCTTAAATGCCCACTGATAAATTCCAGCATCCAAGGGGCTAAACTGATCTACATGTTCCCTAGAATCTCCAGCAATTGTATAATATATCAAATGTCGCATGAGAATCACTTGCATGTTTGATAGATTAGGGTAACAGGCCAAATAGCAGTAATTAATTTGTGGCTATCTAGATTATACCTAACATTCAACTGGGCAACAACAAAAAGGGGAATAACAGGGAGAAGGAGAAGGAGAGTTAAATTTTTATTTAGCATTTTATTGAGACATATCATGACACTGTAGATAGAAATCTGGATGTGGAATCAGGAAGACTGAGTTCCAATACTACTTCAGACACAGGCTAATTGTGTCATCTTGGACCCTAGAAGAATTTTGTTTTTTCTTCTATAAAAAGTCCTATCAAGGGTTAGTGTGAAGACAAACATAATAAAGTACCTTGTAAACTCTATAAGTGCTGAGGAATGTGTGCTACTTCTGTACCAATTGGATCTACCATAGCTCCCAATACAGATTGGCTGCTCTTATATAACATAGAGGTGCTAGAGAGCATTTGTTGAGGAGTTAGAAGTGCACTGGGTCTTCTTGACTTCAAAGTCAGAGTGTTTCTTAAAGAATTGTTTATGTTGACAAAAAGTTAAAGAAAATTATTGAAGGTAAAAAGAAGGAAAAAGAAGAAAAAGAAAGAGAAAAAATAAAGCAATTCAAATGAGGAAATAATTATTTTTGTAACTAGTAGCTGCTCTGCACAGCTGTTTTTAAAAGAAGTTATATTTGCATACATTATCATTTCCGGGGGAAAAAAATTGTTTTCCTGTGTATGCTAAGATAGTTCCTAATGCATTTCTTAAATAGCTTTTTATTTACAAGTTATATGCATGGTAATTTTACAGCATTGACAATTGCCAAACCTTTTGTTCCAATTTTTCTCCTCCTTCCCCCCACCCCTTCCCCTAGATGGCAGGATGACTAATACATGTTAAACATGTTAAAGTATAAATTAAATACAAAATAAGTATACATCTCCAAACCATTATTTTTCTGTACAAAAAGAATCGGACTCCAAAATATTGTACAGTTAGCCTGTGAAAGAAATCAAAAATGCAGGCGGGCAAAAATATAGGGATTGGTAATTTGATGTAATGGTTCTAAGTCATCTCCCAGAGTTCTTTCGCTGGGTATAGCTGGTTCAATTCATAGTTCCTAATGTATTAAAAGAGATCTTTGACAGGCCTGATCATTAAAAATTTTGATTTTCCAGCTGATATATTAGATCACTAGTGAAGTAGTAGGTTTTCTTTTGGAGTACATTAACATAAAGAGGATTTCCTGGTGGTTCTGGATCCTTCTCTAAACAGTCTTTATAAATTATTCCATATTAGAACTAAAAGAATCCCAATGAGCCATTCAGAATCACAAATCTTAGAGCAAATAGGAAGGAAGGAAGGAAGGAAGGAAGGAAGGAAGGAAGGAAGGAAGGAAGGAAGGAAGGAAGGAAAAAAGGAGGGAAGGAAGGAAGGAGGGAAGAAAGAAGGAAAGGAAGGAGGGAAGGAAGGAGGGAAGGAGTGAAGGAAAAAAGGAAAAAAGCTTTCATTAAGTGCCTACTATTTTTCAGGCATTGGGATAAAAAATTTATAAATATTTCATTTGATCCTCATAATAAGTCTTGGAAGAAGATGCTATTATAACAATAGTATTTTGCAGTTTACAGTTGAGTAAACTGAGGCAGGCAGCCATTAAATGATTTGCAAAGTGTCACATAGCTAATAAGTATCTGAAGTCAGATTTTAACTCAGATCTTCCTGACTTTAAGTCCAGCACTTAGCTATCTTAGAAGTATGCAATTTAATCCATGCTTGAATGATGATCCCATTTCTGCTTGAAGATATTCAGGACAGGAAACCCCACAATGTCCCAAGGAAAGTTATTAAACTTTTTCTTTAATTAATTAATTAATTTTTTATTAAAGCTTTTTATTTTTCAAAATATGTGTGTGGACAATTCTTCAACCCTTCTTCTTTTGCCCTTGTAAAACCTTGTGTTCCAATTTCCCCCCTCTCCTTCCCTTATGCCCTCTCCTAGAAATCATTAAACTTTAGAACAAGTCTGCATGTGTTCTGTATCCTTCCTCTCCCATCTTCCTTTTACTTCATAGACAATTCAATTCAACCTCCATTAAATAGATAACTATCACATCTGCTGGGCACAGTGAATAGAATGCTAGGCTAGAGTCAAGGAAGACATATCTTCCTGAGTTCAAATACAACCTCAAACATTTACTAGCAATGTAAAACGTGAACTTGAATAAGTCACTTACCCCTGTTTTTCTTAATTTCCTCATTTGTAAAAAATATTTGTAGAATATACTTCTCTTTGGAGAAGGAAATGGCAAACCACTCTAGAATAATGGCCAAAAAAACCCAAATCAGGTCAGAAAGAATTGGATATGACTGAAATAATTGAACAACAACAAAAGCATCACACATACCAAGACACCGGGGATACAGAGACAAAAGCTAAGTAGTTCTGCCTTTAAGGCAGTTACATTCTATTAATGATATTAAAGCATGAACATAAGTGAACAGAAGGAGGAAAGAACATAGACTACAAGGGATCAAGAAAGGATTCATGCAGGAGTGACATCTGAGCTGAATTCCATATTCTTAACTAGGGATTCTAACAGGCAGAGATGAGAAGCAATAAAAATATATATGGAGGAGAGCCTTCATAAAGGCACAAAGACTGGATATCAAATTCAAAGCACTTCAGACCACACAACTAAAATCCCATCTTTTACTGTGAGCCTTTCTTCTTGAAGTCCAGTCATTTTTTAATATCTAATTCTTCATGACTCCATTTGGAAGTTTCTTGGCTAAGATACTGCAGTGGTTTGCCATTTCCTTCTGCAGCTCATGCTACAGATGAGGAAACGGCAAACAGAATTAAGTGATTTGGCCAAAGTCACATAGCTAGTGTCTGAGGCCAGATTTGAATACAGGAAAACGAGCCTTCCTGACTCCAGACCTAGCACTATGCTCCAGACTATGCACTAATGGCGCCACCTAGTGCCCAAGAAATGAATAGTTCCAATTTCTTTAGGAGACTTTAGCTTATTATACCATCATTCACAGAAGAAAAAAACATTACATTTTAATTACTTTTCAAGTCGCCCACTGCTTTAATCAAACATCTCTTTTTATGGTTGAGAGAAGAATTAACAAAGTAGGTTAACTTCTCTTTTTTTGATTTATCCTAAAATAAAGTGTAAACTCATTCACTTTGGAACTTCAGTTTCTTACCAGTAAAATCACTTTGCTCCCTTTTACTAATACTTTCACAGAGTTTTATTCTTTTAAAACATTATTAAGATATTTCAACATTTATAAAATTTATAAATTTACAGTAGAGAATTTTTATTACAGTCACAAACTTAGTTTTTAATTTGATTACAATGGCATAATCCTTCAGACTAGGAACAAAGATTCTCTTGCTTTTTAGCTGAGTCTTTTTTCTGTCCTTCCAGCTAGATCAGAGTAAGAAAAACAAAGAGAAAGAGCAGGTTGGGTTAGGAGGGGTAGTTTTCCTTTTTGGAGGACTTAAAAGTTCCCCAGGAAAACCAAAACAAAAAACCATTCTTTTTCTTTTGGCTGATCAGGCCATAGAAAGAAGTTACACAGAAAATGTGAGGACAGACATAATTGTTGGTGCAAAATTTTTCCTTCTTATCTTCTGTTGAAAGTTTAATGGGAAAATAAGTGAGCACATTTTCCTCAAAACAGTCTCAAAATCTTTAATTTAATAAATAAGAATGGGCCCTTTTAAGGAGCAGAGGGCATGATCCTTCAGATAAGGTATCCCAACAAACCAATAGTTTTGATAGGGGTTGTTTAATAACCAATCTCAATTTATTCATAAACAATCATCAAATTGCCAAATTTTGGCCCAAATTATTTAATTAAATAAACACCTTGCAATTTCAGAAAAAAAATTTATGAAATTTAATGATAACACTTATTTGCCATTTCCATTTGAACCAGAAGTTTTCTTGATTCTAAGACATGAGAAATTTCTCTAAGGGAGTTCCTGAAGTATGCTACTAATGAATCTTATTCTTTTAAATACTTTCCCTTGGTTTTATTCCCTTAAGGGATTCTTACATTGTAAACCTTACTTTTTAGAAGGGATTCCTCTATTTATAGAAAGGAGGAATTTTTCTATCTATCTATCTATCTATCTATCTATCTATCTATCTCTACATAAAGGATTCCCCTACCAATATCAGAATTTCCCCTTCCGGGAAATTTTATATCCTTAGAGGCTTACTTGAATAAAATAGAGAAAGAGAAGATAAAATAATTAATTGGGCCTGCAACTTAAAAAGCTAGAAAAAGACCAAATTAAAACCCCCCAATCAATTCTAAACTTGAAATTCTAAAATTAAAAGGAGAAATTAATAATATAGAAAGTAAAAAAAAAAAAACTATTGAACTAATAAATAAAACTAAAAGTTGGTTTTATGAAAAAACCAATAAAATTGATAAACCTTTGGTAAATCTGATTAGAAAAAGGAGAGAGGGAAATCAAATTAGTAGTCTTAAAAATGAAACTCTCCACCAGCGAAGAGGAAATTAAAGAAATAATAAGGGGTTACTTTGCCCAACTCTATGCCAATAAATTTCATAACCTAAGTGAAATGGATGACTACCTCCAAAAATATAGGCTTTCCAGATTATCAGAGGAGGAAGTAAATTGCTTAAATAGTCCCATTTCAGAAAAAGAAATAGAACAAGCTATTAATCAACTCCCTAAAAAAAAAATCCCCAGGACCAGATGGATTTACATGTGAATTCTACCAAACATTCAAAGAACAATTAGCCCCAATGCTTTATAAACTATTTGAAAAAATAGGGAATGAAGAAGTTCTACCAAATTCCTTTTATGACACAGACATGGTACTGATACCTAAACCAAGTAGATTGAAACAGAGAAAGAAAATTATAGAACAATCTCCCTAATGAATATTGATGCTAAAATCTTAAATAAGATATTAGCAAAAAGACTACAGAAAATCATCCCCAGGATAATACAACATGATCAAGTAGGATTTATACCAGGAATGCAGGGCTAGTTCAATATTAGGAAAGCTATCAGTATAATTGGCCATATTAATAATCAAATTAACAAAAACCATATGATCATCTCAATAGATGCAGAAAAAGCATTTGATAAAATCCAACATCCATTCCTATTAAAAACTCTTGAGAGTATAGGAATAAATGGACTTTTCCTTAAAATAATCAGTAGCATCTATTTAAAACCAGCAGTAAGTATTATATGTAACAGGGAAAAACTGCAACCATTCCCAATAAGATCAGGAGTGAAACAAGGTTGCCCACTATCATCGTTACTATTTAATATTGTATTAGAAATGCTAGCTTTGGCAATAAGAGTTGAGAAAGAGATTAAAGGAATAAGGATAGGCAATGAGGAAACCAAATTATCACTCTTTGCTGATGATATGATGGTATACTTAAAGAACCCCAGAGACTCTACTAAAAAGTTATTAGAAACAATCCACACCTTTAGCAAAGTTGCAGGATACAAAATAAACCCACAAAAGTCATCAGCATTCTTATATATCACTAACAAAACCCAACAGTTAGAGTTACAAAGAGAAATTCCATTTAAAGTAACTACTTATTGTATAAAATATTTAGAAATCTATCTGCCAAGGGAAAATCAGAAACTTTATGAGCAAAACTACAAAACACTTCCCACACAAATTAAGTCTGATCTAACCAACTGGAAAAATATTAAATGCTCTTGGACTGGGTGAGCAAATATAATAAAGATGACCATACTACCTAAACTAATCTATTTATTTAGCACTATACCAATCAGACTTCCAAAAAACTATTTTGATGACAAAAAATAGAAAAAATAACAACAAAGTTCATATGGAAAAACAAAAGGGTCAAGAATTTCAAGGGAATTAATGAAAAAAAAAATCAAATGAAGGTGGCCTAGCTGTACCAGATCTAAAATTATATTATAAAGCAGCAGTTACTAAAACCATCTGGTATTGACTAAGAACTAGACTAGTTGATCAATGGAATAGGTTAGGTTCAAAGGACAAGACAGCCAATAACTTTAATAATCTAGTATTTGACAAACCCAAAGACCCCAGTTTTTGGGATAAGAACACATTATTTGACAAAAATTGGAAATTAGTATGGCAGAAACTAGGCATTGACCCACACTTAACACCGTACACCAAGATAAGGTCAAAATGGGTTCATGACCTAGGCATAAAGAATGAGATTATAAATAAATTGGAAGAGCATAAGATAGTTTATCTCTCAAACCTGTGGAAGAGGGAGGAATTTATGACCAAAGAAGAACCACACATCACTATTGACCACAAAATAGAAAATTTTGATTATATCAAATTGAAAAATTTTTGTACAAACAAAACAAATGCAGACAAGATTAGAAGGGAAACAATAAACTGGGAAAACATTTTTACAGTTAAAGGTTCTGATAAAGGCCTCATTTCCAAAATATATAGAGAATTGACTCTAATTTATTAGAAATCAAGCCATTCTCCAATTGATAAATGGTCAAAGGATATGAACAGACAATTCTCAGATGAAGAAATTAAAACTATTTATAGCCATATGAAAATATGTTCCAAATCATTATTAATCAGAGAAGTGCAAATTAAGACAAGTCTGAGATACCACTACATACCTGTCAGATTAGCAAGAACGACAGGGAAAGATAATGCGGAATGTTGGAGGGGATGTGGGAAAACAGGGACACTGATACATTGTTGGTGGAATTGTGAACACATCCAGCCATTCTGGAGAGCAATTTGGAACTATGCTCAAAAAGTTATCAAACTGTGCATACCCTTTGATCCAGCAGTGTTTCTACTGGGCTTATACCCCCAAAGAGATACTAAAGAAGGGAAAGGGACCTGTATGTGCCAAAATGTTTGTGGCAGCCCTGTTTGTAGTGGCTAGAAGCTGGAAAATGAATGGATGCCCATCAATTGGAGAATAGTTGGGTAAATTGTGGTATATGAACGTTATAGAATATTATTGTTCTGTAAGAAATGACCAGCAGGATGAATACAGAGAGGACTGGTGAGACTTATATGAACTAATGCTAAGTGAAATGAGCAGAACCAGGAGATCATTATATACCTCAACAATGATACTATATGAGGATGTATTCTGATTGAAGTAGATCTCTTCGATAAAGAGAGCTAATTCAGTTTCAATTGATTAAGGATCGACAGAAGCAGCTAACCCCAAGGAAAGAACACTGGGAAATGAATGTAAACTGCTTGTCCTTTTGTTTTTCTTCCTGGGTTATTTATACCTTCTGAATCCAATTCTCCCTGTGCAACAAGAGAATTGTTCAGTTCTACACACATATATTGTATCTAGGCTATACTGTAACCTACTTAACATGTAAAGGACTACTTGCTATCTGGGGGAGGGGGTGAAGGGAGGGAGGGGAAAAAATCGGAACAGAAGTGAGTGCAAGCGATAATGCTGTAAAAATTTACCCTGGCATGGGTTCTGTCAATAAAAAGTTATTAAAAATTAAAAAAAAAGAATTTCCCCTTCCCTGATTTACCTTAGCTTGAAAAATTGAGAGGGAGAGTCTGACCTCTGGGTCATGGAGAATTTAGAGCATTCTAGGCAGTTCTTCTAAGAGGCTATCTTGAGGACCAAGACCCCTCTCTTGACCTATTGCATGCCATTTGTAACAAATGAAATTGATTAGGACTGAGACAATAAAATCTGAGCATACAGATTTTAATAGTAAAGCGAGCAATTGCACAAAAAATTGGATCCAAGGCCCCTCAGTAGGCATGAGGATACCATGTGGCAATTAATAAAGCTTTCTTATAGATAAAAAAGGAACCAATCAACTACATAATCTTGTGTAATGTGGGCATTTTCTCTATATGATTGGCCAGAGTTGTACAAATTTTGCGATTATTTCTAGAATATCCTAAAATATTATATGGTTATTACAAAAATATAACACAACACATATAAAACATGGTATGGTCAGTCCCCATTATTTCAGTTTTCCAGAAGTCTCTCAACCTCTTAAATTCCCATAATCATATGATTTTTCAATAAAGCAAGGAAATGGAAAGAATCAAGCAAAATGAAGTTAGTTTTGGATTCCATAATTTCCAATGACTTCAACTTAAATAGAGGGCAAAAGAATGCAGTTTTGGTGGCTATATTTGATAGTAAGGGTCATGTTGGTGATATTTCTGGAATCTGCTTTAAAGCCATAAAAGTAACCAGTATTGTCTTTTCTGACCTTGTATAAAAGTAAGCATAGAACAAGATTATAAAATAATTTTTTTTAAATAAAGGGTGTTTTTTTTTTAATTTAAGGGGGAAATAAAGAAAAGGTTTGGCCACTGAATGAATGTGAGAAATGAGAGAGTGAAAATAGTTGAGAATTCCTAATGTATTCTGACAACTAGAAGGTAAGAGGCCTATTATAGGCCAGTGAACTTCTTGATCAGCTTTCTCAACTGTCCCCATGTCACATCTGGGGCAGTCAATCACTCAATAAGCCAGACAAGGTTTGGGAATACAAAAAAAGATTGTCCTTAAGGAACTAATGGTCTCAAAAGGGAGAGAATATGCAAACAAATGTGTAATAACAAGCTATAGGATAAATTGGAAATAATCAACAGAGGGAAGTCACTAGAATTAAGAAGTATTAGGAAAGGCATCCTGTGGAAGGTGACCTGAAAAAAGCCATGTAAACCAGGAAGATGAGGTGGAGAGCCCTTTATTCCTCTTTTCTAGGAGGCAGATTAACCTGTCCTTTAAGCACAAAATGCAGTCACTTGACTATGGCAGAAATGCAAACCCCTCCATTTTAGATTCGTGATAAAATTCTTTCCAATGCAATTTTATTTAAAAATCCATTTGTAAATTTTAAAAAAATAACTACTAAGAGTTCTACATATAGAATGACAATTATATGACAAATGTATGTGTATTATATTTGTTATATAAATTTAATATTTGAATTAGTTATAAGGAGGTTTAATTGCTCATTTTAACAAACACTTATTAGGCACCTACTCAATGCACAACATTATTATAGACACTAGGTTCAACAGGCACATTCAAGCTTACTTATGTAAATTTTTTAAAATAAAATTTTCTTTGAACAGAAAACAATTTAAAACTTAATTTTCACAGCTTTCTGGAACATGTCTTTTGAATGAAATATATATATAGAGAGAATATATGTCTATATTCTAGAAACTATATAAAAACTATGTCTTTCCTTGGATTAGCTAAATTCTCTGTATTTAAATTATCTTCTAAAAATATAGTTCTATACAGATCTGTTTTGAATCTTTTTTTTTTTTTTTAAGAAAAAGTAAGTGATGAAAACTGAAAGACAACTGTCCTTTTATTACCCAGGAAGATACTAACACAGGTAGTCAAGAAATTATCCTTTTTTCTTCCCTATTCTATCTTGTTTCCTCAATAGTAAAAGGAAGAAAATAATAGCACATTTAATTCCCAGGGATTTTTTGAGGCTCAAATAAGATGATATTTGTAGTGCACTTCACATAGTGTCTGGAGTCTCAAGCATGCCTTTGTTCAAATTTGTTTGCTGAGAACTTTGAAATGCACTCTTATCTGATAAATATTAGGAAGCAGCAGGAGGATTGGCCATTTTCCTGCAGCTTTTATTAATGATATCCTTTATAGCAGGCCTGCTGAATCTTATTCCAGAAACCTGTCCAATTCCTGGAATGGACATTAAGGATGTCTCTTAATGGAAAAAATAAATATTTTCTTTGACAGACCTTTTGCAATGGAGCATCCCTGTACCTAAGGGGGGGTGGGAAGGTGGGGGGGGGGGTTCCTGTCCCAAGGGACAGAATATGAGAATATTTAGCAAAGTGCCTTCTTTGTTCTCAGCCTATAAAAATCCCTCAGTGGAAAGAGACTTTGAAAATTCATTTAGGAGGATTGATACCACTTGCCTTACACCATTTCCCATTCAAGACTGGATAGAGGGCAGTTAGGTGGTAAAGAGGATAGAGCACTAGCCCTGAAATCAGGAGGACCATAGTTCAAATCTGGCCTCAGACATTTAACACTTCCTGGCTGTGTGACCCTGCAAGTCACTTAACCCCAATTGCCTCAGCAAAAACAAAACAAAACAAACTCTGGATAGCTGTTACCCGGGTTCTCCCAGCTATTGGAATCTAGATGTTGGAGCTTCCTCAAAGTGAAGATGTATGTTGTCTGTTTATTTCTTATATTGGTTTGGAGATCACCGTATCTGTTAATTGCACACTACTTTTATTTTTTATTTCCTCTTTTTTTCTTATATCTAGTTTAAATCAAGGTCCTGAGTAGTAACAAACTTATGCCCACTCTCTTTAAGACTATGTCCGTTGAATATGAATTCTTAAACTAGATTAATCCTACAGCACAATATAAATACTATTTATTATTATTATATTTTTGTTTTGTGTTCTGGAAAAAAAAAACCTATTCTAAGGCAAGCGGCTGCTAAATCAAACTAATTATTACTCTCATTGCCTTAAGGTACTTCTTTAAGAGAAAAATAACCACAGACTTACAAATCATGGGGTTTCAAATTGGGAAGTTCTTAGAGCTTATCAATGAAATTTCAAGTTACTTCAGTTTTCCCAGATTCCAAAATGTCATCACCATCAAACCCAGATTTAATGGCTTTGGGTACTAGAGGGAACCGTCTAATAATCTATAATTCCATGCTGATTGGAAAGACAGCTCTAGTAGGAAATCAAAGAACTGGTTAACTTTTTTGTTTTGTTGGAGATTTTTCGTTTGTTTTTTGCAAGGCAATTGGAGTTAAGAATCAAACTGTTAACATTAAATGCCTGAGGTCACATTTGAACTCAAGTTCTCCTGACTCCACAGCTGATATTCTATCTACTGCACCACTTAGCTGCCCCTTGTTTTATTTTGTTCTTAAGCTTCTTTTCCCAGGAAAGAAATTTAATCTATCTGGATAGTTTCATGTTTCTATGAATTTGTGAACTCATCATTGTGGTTATTTTCTCCAATAATGCAAATCAGAACTCCCCTTCACTTTCGTATTGCATGAAACTTTTGACCATGTCTTCTGGCAAATCCTCCATGGGGAACCCACAAAATGTTCTAATGGATCCCCGCTGGTTCTCTTGACATTTCTGCACGTATAACAGTGGAGCAAGAGGGCTGTTCATTGAATATCTCCCTTGACCTCTTCCTATATCTAACCCACCTCCTTTTACATATCTTCCTGATGATGATAAAGATAAAAAATATAAAGATAAGAAAAAAGATAAAAATAAACACCTTGCTTGATATTGGTGAATCTATACTGGAAACTGAAACTAAAAGACTTAGCACAGTGCCTGGCACATAGTAAGTGCTACATAAATATATATACATAAATAAAATAATATGCAATATATATGATGTATTATATTATACATCATATAATATATAAATGTTATATTATCCTATATAAATGTATTTGGGATGACACAGTGGACAGAATGTCCAACTTGAGTCCAAGAAAATCTGAGTTCAAATCCACTTCAGACTCTTACTAGCTATGTGATCCTTGGCAAGATACTTAATTTCTTTTTGCCTCAGTTTCCTCATTTATGAAATGGGATAACAATACCACTCACCTTCCAAGGTAGTTGTGAGAATCCAATGAGGTAGTGAGTGCAATATAAATCTTAGCTATTAATAATAGTGTTGGTTAATATTATTAATTAATATTGATATTAATATTATCATTATATGTCCAGAGTTCAAATCTCAGCTTTGCCATTTGCTACTTGTGTGGCCTTTGTTTTGTTATCTATAAAATAAGAAGTTGCATAAAGTGGCCTTTGAGATTCTGTTCAACACTAAATCTATTATTGTTATGGTTGTCCTAGATCATTCTTTCCTTTCATTGACAAATTCTTAGACAAAGTTGTTTACATTTAACATCTTACATCACTTCCCACTTTTTTCTCAAGAAACTCAGTTTGTCTTTTGACCCCACAATTATCCCTTCCCATATCACTAAACTTAGTCTTCCTGACTTCAAAGCCTGTGCTCTATCCACTGTACCATCTAGCTGCCCCAATATAGTATCATTTTTTACTATGAAATGATATAATGTATGTAAAGAGCTAAATTAATGTTGATTATTTTTATTTGTCTTTATCTCTTCTCTTGGCCTTAGAATCTTGAATAATTTATTTTATATAGGATCATAGATTGAAAGTTGTAGTCCAGAGGCCAACTAAACAAACTCATCATTTTAAATATAAGGAAAAGTAAATCCCAAAGACTAAGTGATTTGCTTAAATTTACATAAGACTTTGAGTATTAGAGACAGAATTTGAAACCAGGTTTGTGACTTTGTAACTAGCATTCTTTTCCAATGTACTAATGCTGCCTTGCTACATAAATTTTCTCTTTAAAAAATGAATGAATGAATGATGTTACAAAATTTACCACTACAGCAATACAGTTATATCAGTAATGAGTGTGAAAAGACATATTGCTTTGGTAGTCTCTACAGAATGAATGAAAACTACCATTACACTTCAGTATCATACAAGTTTTCATCTTAGTCTATTTTTCACATGTAGGAGTCCTGTGAAGTAAAAATTAAGGGGAAACATTATAGACCTAATTTGACATAATTAACTGAACTTGAAAAACAGATATACTTTGAGAGGTACCTGAGATTAACCTACATGGTTATTAAACCTATTAAAGACTATCAATTACTTCACTAGTCTAGTACTTATAAAAAGAAAAAAGAAAGAAAATTCTTTTCATTTTTAAACTTAATATAATTTTTTTAATTAACAAAAATCTACCTGGTCTCTCTCCTACTTTTCCCCAGATACAGACACATACATTCCCAATTTTTAAAAAAAGAAAAGAAAAGCCCTTATTTAAAAACCCTTTCCATTTTCCTTTTTCCCTTAGGTAACTATGATTCTCCAATCCTTAAGTTTCATCTGTTTATGCCTTCTGGTTATTTGCAGTCCAGAACTCCTAGATCAGAAAGTTAATTTAAGGGATTATCCCTGCAGCATCAAAAGGCAGAACTCTTCTGTTATTGCTAACTGCCTAGCTTGTCGACTTCACAGTGTTCCTGAAGGACTGGACCATAATGTGACAGAAATTGATCTTTCTTTCAATTTCATCAAGAATATAACAAGTGAATCATTTGTGGGATTGATCAATCTTACTAAAATCAACTTAAACAGCAATGCAAATTCTCAAGTGGAGAATAGGAATTTTATGAAAATTTCAAATGGGGCCTTCTTTAATTTGACAAATTTAAAGGAACTACTACTAGAAGATAATCATTTAAAGAAAATACCTATTCATTTGCCACCTTCCTTAACAACACTTAGCCTTGTACTGAATAATATCTACCACATCACCGAAAACTGTACTTCTGGACTTACTCAGTTGAAAAGTCTCTATTTAGGTTGGAACTGTTTCTATGGCAATGAATGTAAAAAAAATGTTTTGATAGATGATGGTGCCTTTGAAAATCTTGCCAATTTGACTGTGTTATCATTATCTTTCAATAACCTTTCTCATGTGCCCACCAAGCTTCCACCATCTCTCAATGAACTTTACCTCAGCAATAACAAGATCAAAAATATCAGTCAAGATGATTTTAAGAATCTGGGAAATTTAAGAGTTTTGGATCTTAGTGGGAACTGTCCAAGGTGTTTCAATAACCCATACCCATGTACACCCTGTGAAAATGGTGCTTCAATTCAGATACACCTTGATGCTTTTCAGAATCTGGGCCAACTTACCCATTTGAATCTCTCCAGCACTTCTCTCAGAAGCCTACCTGCTTCCTGGTTCAGCAATATGACAAATCTAGAGGTGTTGCTTCTTGAATTTAATTACTTAGTAAAAGAAATAGCCACTGGGGACTTTTTTACAAAATTGCCCAAATTAGAAATTCTTGACTTCTCTTACAACTATCTCAAAAATAGTTATCCACAATATATTGGTATTTCTGGTAATTTCTCTAAATTAGTCTCTCTCAAGACACTACACCTCAAAGGTTATGTGTTCCAGGAACTCAGGAAAGAAGATTTTCAACCCCTAACAAAGCTTCAAAACCTACGGTCTATCAACTTGGGTATTAACTTTATCAATCACATTGATTTTACATTATTTGAAGAGTTTAATAATTTAAGTCTGATTTATTTGTCAGAAAACAGAATATCACCCCAGGTAACAAATAGCTTGGATGAAAAGAAAAATTCTCCGTCATTCTCTAATCATGTAGTTCATCAACGTTCAATAGATTCTGATAATGAGCCATTAGGTCATTATGAGATAGATCCACATAGAAACTTTTACCATCATACTTACCCTTTAATGAAGCCAGAGTGTACATCTTATGGTAAAGCCTTAGATCTTAGCTTAAATAGTATTTTTTTTATTAATCACAACCTATTTGAAGGTCTTCATGATATAGTCTGTCTGAATTTATCTTCCAATGGTAATGCACAAGTTTTAAATGGAAGTGAATTTTCATCTATAAACCGCACCAAATATTTGGACTTATCTCACAATAGGCTGGACTTTGATGATGATGGTGCTTTTCAGGAATTACAGGAGTTAGAGGTATTGGACCTCAGTCATAATGAACATTACTTCCGAATAGCAGGGGTAACCCACCGACTAGGATTTATTCAAAATTTACCCCAATTAAAAGTTTTAAATTTAAGCCAGAATGGTATTTTCACTTTAACTGAGAATCAGCTGATAAGCAAATCCCTGAAGGAATTAGTTTTCAAAGACAACCGCCTAGACATCTTGTGGAAAAAAGAAGATAAACGCTACATTGCAATTTTTAAAGAACTCTCCAACTTGACTTTGCTTGACCTATCTATTAACAGGCTCCACAGGATTCCAACTGAGGCATTTCTCAACCTACCCTATAGCCTTGAGGAGCTGAGACTAAACAATAACCACCTGAGTAGCTTTAATTGGACATCACTCCAATATTTTCACTCCCTCAGAGTGCTTGATCTACAATCTAATTCACTATCTACTATAAATTTTGATCTGTCTAATTCTTCACTGAAGATCCTATTGCTGGGAAGAAACAGAATTTCACACCTCCCTGATGACTTACTTTCTAAAGCTAAAGGACTTTACCAACTTGATTTAAGTTATAACCATATAAAAATGATCAACAAGTCCACATTTCAAATGAAGGCCTCAAATCATCTTAAGATTTTAGAGTTAAGAGGAAATCCTTTTGATTGTACTTGTGAAATTAGGGATTTTCGTAAATGGATGGATGAAAATCTTAATGTCACAATTCCTAAATTGGTAGAAGTCACTTGTTCCACCCCTGGAGATCAAATGGGTAAAAGTATTATGGAATTGGAGTTAAAGACCTGCATTTCAGATGTTATTGCTGCCATCTTTTTTTTCTTTTCATTCATTATTACAGTGAGCTCTATGGTAATAGCTACTTTTCATCATTTGTTCTATTGGGACATATGGTATATTTATCACTTGTGCTCAGCAAAAATAAAAGGTTATAAGTCTGTTTCCACATCTCAAACATTTTATGATGCTTTTATTGCTTATGATACCAAAGATACTTGTGTTACTGACTGGGTAATAAATGAGCTTCGATTTCAGTTAGAGGAAAATGAAGAAAAAAAGGTTCTTCTTTGTCTAGAAGAGAGGGATTGGGATCCTGGAATCGCTATTATTGATAATCTCATGCAGAGCATTAATCAAAGCAAAAAGACAATATTTGTCTTGACCAAAAAATATGCAAAAAATTGGAATTTTAAAACTGCTTTTTACTTAGCCTTGCAGAGGCTTATGGATGACAATATGGATGTGATCATTTTTATCCTCCTGGAGCCAGTATTGCAGCATTCCCAGTATCTAAGACTGAGGAGGCGGATTTGTAAAAGCTCTGTTCTCAAGTGGCCTGATAATCCAAAGGCTGAAGAGTTGTTTTGGCAAAGTCTTAAAAATGTGGTCTTAACAGACAATGATACAAGATACAACAATTTGTATGTTAAATTCATTAAGTAACAATAAAAAATGGATCTATTCCAAATGGGAGGCAGAGAAATAGTTGTACATCTTCCTGGTATGGTTTTATGAAATAGTTTAACACATTTGTTTTAGAAAAGAGTGTTTCATGCATTTTCTGCTACATGGACTGCAAAATCACCATTGTTATTTATAGTTTATCAATGAACAAATGATATGATAGGACTGGGATTCTCTTATTTCCCTGCAAGAAGCATTAGTTTTGTTACCACAGAAGCAACAAATCTGTCTCTAGAATCTGTTTGATCCTTGCCTCTTTTGGACACATTGAGGACATTAAAAAAATCCCACCTACATAAGTTGGGGGCCTTCCACTTTATTATTGTACAAAGACCACATGATTCATCTTTGTAATCTGATGATCAAATGCCTTTCCATAAGGAGACAAAGAGGGATGCATCTATATAAATTAAATGCCATATTTGTTGTATATCCTTGCTATATATTAGGGCAAAGTAAACCTCCTTTTGTTAATTATGCAATGATTTCCAAGTGTCTCATTCCTTCTCAACACTGAATTTGAGTTAGCAGAATTCTGGCATCACACCTGTACCTAGCATTTAGCAAAGTCAATAATTGCAATGATATATGATAATAGTCTCTTGTCTCATGTCATGGTTAAGTTGGAAGAAGGATGGGATGATCAGATGTAGGATACAGATGTGTGAAAAGTCACAAAAGTCACAGAGGTAAAGGGGCTACCAACAGGAAATAGGTCTCTGAAGAAGAGGTTCCAGTTATTATGGGGAACAAAGCCATTAGACAGGGAATGAGAGTAAAAGTGAGGATAAAATTTGGGAACTTTTCATCAATGTTAAAAAAAAAATGTCCCTAGCATGATTTTGTTAATGTTCTCAAGAAGAGGATGTTTTGCTTTTTTGAGAGAAGAGGAAATGTCTAGGTCTTCTCCAACAAGGAGCTAGGATGGTTGCATGAGAATGCAACAATGACTCTTACTTAAGGGACATGATCTAATGGAGTCAATGCTGATGCTTCCTTGTCAGATTTCTGTGACTGGGATTGGAAGAGGGAAGAATTCGCTAAGAATTTACATTTACAGAATCAACTAAATTTAGACTTTTGTCTCTTTCTCAGGAGGTTGAGACTGATATCATACTCTTAACCTGATATCATAATGATGAATTCCCATTGAAGCCTGTTACAAGATGGGGATCTGCAAAGGAAGGGATGAAGTTCTTAAAGGAAAGGGGTTGGAAAGATTGTATTTAGCTATAACATAACCTTTTGACCAGTCTGATTCAAGCTCAATTAGAATCTTCTTTCTGAGTAGAAACTCTCTAGAAAGCTTCAGATTTTAGCTGAAAGTTTCCTCCACCACAAACCTAAATAAGTGTCGGTTGATAAATTGGTGAAATTTGTGTAGGAGAGTTAGGTAGCACAATGAATATAGTGTCAGGTTTAGAGTCAGGAAGAGTTACCCTCCTGAGTTCAAATCCAGCCTAGAACACTCACTAGCTGTGCAACTCTGGCCAAGGCATTAAATCTTATTTCTCTGTAAAATCAATTGGAGAAAAAAATGGCAAACCATTCCGTATCTTTACCAAGAAAATTTCAAATGGAGTCATGAAGACATACAACTGAAATGACTAATCAATCTACAACAATAACACAGTTGTGACTTAGACAAATATTAGGTATATGATTTTTTTCAAATCATAGAAATGGTTACCCTGTTAGGTGAGCGGAAGGTAATGACCCCAAGAGAGCTTTGTGTGTGATTTCTCAACCATGCAATTGATAAGAAAGCAATCAATAGGAGTGCTAATAAAACTATGCAGGCAACTGTAAAACTATGAGACAATTTCTAAAGTCTAAAGTCAATCTGATTTATTTGGAGGATACTACAAAAGGAAGATCATGAAGGAGAGGAGACATGTTGGGCTCTTTCAAAAACCTTTGTGCATTTTACTATGAATAGGGCCAAATGGAAAACCATAGAATTATCTGAACTCCATGTAATTTATACCAAACCATATTGGGTCTTCAAGGCAGTGAAAAATATTTCTTCTTTAATGATGAATATGAAAGAAGCTGGAATAATATTTTATTATAACAGATCCTCTTATAACAATCCTATGTTTCCTGTGAAGAAGGCAACTGGCATCTGAGGAAAAGTTCAGTACATCTTTACCATCCTTCCATGGGGCACCATGAATTCAAGAGGCATTAGATCAGATGGTAACCCAAATGAGGGACAAGGTAGAAATCAATCCCAAGAAAATCTAGGGTCCAAGCTACTTAAGTCAAGTTTTAAGGAATACAATGACTTTGGGAAAATCCAAAGTATTCTAGGCACAGGCACAGTCTGGGATGAGCACTGATACTTGATTCTCCATGATCTAAGAAGTAAGCCAAAACATTTATTAGGCTTGAATAGCCCTACCATTCCCCATTCAGGTCTCTTGTTGCCTGAGTCATCCCCATTTACTAAGTTACTTGCAAGTCTACCCCCTTTCATTTAAGCTCAGAACAGGCTACACTTTGGAAGCTCTACACTAGGCGGTTGAGCTGCTTCTATGACCCTGAAAATCCTGTGTTTCAAGAAGTCTCTCCAGGATTGAGGGAGCTAGAATTTAGAAAAAAGTAGATTTATGGAGTCCCCAAGTTTTCTAGCAGCCACTCACTATACTACTTTTGAAAAGCAGTTACTTGCCTGTTATCAAAGCCTATCTTCTATTAAGCAGATGATTTAGGGTTATATAATTTTTCTTTGTCTAGAGTTACCTATTATGGGTTGGGTAATGCAAGACACCCCCTCTAGCAAAAAAATGGAAATTTTGGTTGTTCAGTCATTCAGTAGTATCTGACTCTTTGTGACCCAATTTGGGATTTTCCTAGCAGATATATTAGAGTGATTTACCATTCCCTTCTCCAGTGGATTAAGATAAGCGGAGGTTAGATGATTTGCCCAGTGTTACTGAGGTCACTGACTCTAGGTTTTGTCCACCTTTCTGCAAATAGAAACCAAAATCACATTAAAAAGTACACAAATGGGTACAAATTGTACCAAAGACCAAAGTTTCTGGTCTTGATCCTGGAAACCTGTCAGTTTTATTGGCCCAATGAATTACAATCTGTAAGGACTTGGGTCCTGAGAAATGACTTTTTGTCTGATTTACCAATTGCTCTGTCCATGTGAAAAGAGCACACATAGCTGCACTTCACTAGGTCCTAATCTGGTAACAGGGTAAACCCTAAAGATAAGGAATCCTGACAAGTTCCAGTTTGCATGTTTAACATGTTAGGTGACAGGAAAAATCTTCATCTATGCTAATTTCTGGGCAAAGGACATAAGTCTGGCCAAGTGTTCTTGTGGCCTGGAGAGCCCAAGACTAGACAATTGAGAATTGGAAATTCCTCTTTGGAGTCAGAAGTAATGACATAATTTTGCCATTGCCTCTCATAATCCTAATTTTTTGTGAATTGATCTTTTATTCCATTTTATCCACCAGAGACATCATATGTTAAATAACCAGGTTGGAGCTGACAGAAAGCAGAATTGGTGAAGTAAATCTGGTGGTAATGCCATATTGTTCTAGGTATAAGTCTATATAATCCCCTAAGGACGAGGTAGCTATTCCTACCCTCCTAGGATCTTTGTATCAATCCAATTGATTTTTGACCACCAACTAAAAGTAAGAGGTGACTTTTTAAAGAATGAAATGAGATTGTAAATCAATAGATGACTTTTGCAAAGGAGTAAGGAAATAGATTTTACCACTAGGGTGCAGTATTTCCACACAAATATAACCTATAACACAATTAGCACTCTACACAAATTATTATACTCTTATCCTGGAAACGGTTCTGAAAATCCTGTGGTTTGAATTCTAACATTTGTCTATGACCTGACTATAAAATATATTCCCTCAGACTTATAAATTAGCAGATTCAAATCAAGGGCCTTTGACCCCCAGATCCACTATTCTTTCTCCTGTGCTTATATTGCATATTCTCCAAGCACAAGAAATTATTATATTATCTCTTATATTAGCATTATTTGGGTTACCTCCCCTACAGGGATTTGTCTTATTCATTTTTTATAATGCTCTGGATGGACATGAAACGTAGTAGGCTGATCTATAGAAGCAAGCAAGGCAATAAGTTCTTATTATTAAGCACTTGCTATATGCTAGGCATGGAGCCAAGAGCTAAGGATAAAAATACAAACAAAAAAGAAAGTCCCTATCATCAGAAAATCTATAATCTAACAGGGAAAACAACATACAAAACTTGAAGGGTGAAGGAGGATTGCTCCAGGATGAAAAAGCTCCAGGAGCTTAGGGAAATTCCAGAGTGAGAGGGAAACTGAGGCAGGTTGGTGAAGTCTTAAATTAGGAGCAGAATCCAGAGACAAAGGAAGCATGGAAGACCTGGTCCTGTCTCCAAAAAGGAGGTTCATTGGAAAAGTTTCCAATGATAGAAGGGGGCAAGAAAAAGTAAGGGATGTTTCACAGTGAAAAGATCCCAGAGGGAAATAGTCACAGTGGTGAAGCCTTGATAGGCAGTAGAAAAGCCAAGAGATCACCAAAATTGTTGAAATTAATATCTTTGAAAGCAAAATATAAACATATACGCAGATAGAAAATGAAGCTAGGAAAGAAAGTCACAATTTCTAATTCTTAAATATATATATTTATGTTAAGAAATAGACCATATTCTGTGCATATTAAAATAACCAACAAGTCTTCTGAAAAGGAGGAAATCATTCTTATTATCAGCCCACAGTATTAGATTTAATGATATGTGCTATAATCATTGAGGTACACTTATTAAAGTGGTAGGGAGGATTATTCATATTAAAGTTATTTAATCTATCCTTATTCTTTTATAATGAACTATTGCATTTTACAATGTGTGCTTTTCATAAGCTATCCATAAAACTATTTCAAGCACAAAGAACTGTATTTTATTAACTTTCTCTATTGTTAGTTTAAAAGTATATTGTTGGGGCAGCTAGTTGGTGTAGTGGATAGAGCACCAGCCTTGAAATCAGATGGACCTGAGTTCATATATGACCTCAGACACTTAAATACTTTCAGGCTGTGTGACCCTGGGCAAGTCACTTAATCCCATTTGCTCAACCAAAAAAAAAAAAAAAAAAAGGTATAATGTTATGCTCCAAATTGTGTTTTAAAGTGTTCAGGATGGAGAAGAGTTGAGAATGTACCTTTCTCCATTCAACAGAAAGAACACATACTCCTAGGGCAGAATGTTGCGAATACTTCTAGATGCATTCACTTGCTAATTAGTTTTACCTATTGGTTTTTCTATTAAGAGGTCACTTAATAAGTAGGAAATAGGCAAATAGATGGCATATATGGAATTAAATCCAAAAGATCCCCATGATGGAACAATTGCTATTTCAAGACCCTCTGTTCCTTTCAAGGCTCCTGTGTTCCAGCCCTCATCTTCAACTTAGCACTCAAGTTTTAGTCTGGAATCCTGGTCTTCTGATCAATCACCTTATCTTGCCAGTATCAGGCCCACCATGACATTTCTCAGCTATCTTTATGCCCTATGGAATGTAACTGCTCATGTGCCCCTTCCTGTCCCATTCTCTTCCAACTTTAATTTTGAGAACAACAATAATAACAAAACAACTATTTTTGGAAATGATACATCAGTTGCTCAACAGCTAATCACCACATTTTCAACTTGTTTGTCCAAAGTGATACCATTTCCTTCTCTGTATTTTCATTTTTTAATAGGATGTAAGCTGTTTGAGAGCAGCAATTGACTAATTTGCTAATATCTGTATTCCCAATGTTTAGCAAAGTGACTGGAACATAAGAGCTGCCTCTATATACAAATATATCTTTTATGTAATCAAACCATCCATATGCCTTTTGTGAACCTCTATTCTCAATTCAATTAATGTCTTTCTTAATATCCAAAAGATACCTGGCCTCATTCTCAATTTTTTAAATGATGTGACCTTTTATTCCATTTTTTATTCCATGTTGTATTCCATTTTGAGTTATTATAATATAAATTGTAAGTTGTATTCATCATTGGTCTAAAGTAAACTCTGAACTAAGAACCAAATTCTACTTCACATCTATTTTAGTACCACAATAGAGGGCCAGAACTCTGAAAAGTTATACTTGAATGTAGAGCAACAGGATGCTTATAGTTAAGCACCTACTCAGTGTGAGATAATGGTTCTCTAAACATATACTTAATGTGATATGGTGATGTAATGGTTCTCCTAAACAGTGTGCTGTAGTGATGCAATCATACTGAGGTATTTAAGGGAGTCTCAGACACAGAAGAGTCTCTCAGCCACAGACACAGAGAAGACTTGAGATTCTAAATTCCAGATTCCTGATTCCATCTTTGACCAGCTTCATGGTAGCTCTCCTGCCTTCATCACTTCTCCACCTAAAGACCAAGGCTCATCCAGAGATCCTCCAGAAAGCTAGTCTGGATATTACATTTTGGCACCTAAATGTTGGGCCCCAGAAACGCAGCGCCTTGCAAAGCAGGGCACAAATCAGTTCGACTGACACAATCATAAGCCCCAGTGAAGAAGTCCTTGTGACCCAGAAATAGGGTGAGTATAAAAATAGACAAGTAGAAACTTTTTGTAAGGGCTAAACTAGTCACTTTTGTTTTTTTCAGTTGAAATGGGGTAAATAGTAAAAAAAGAGTCTCCCCCCAGCCCAAGGGAAGTGTGTAGAATGCATAATTAGGTTAATAAAGAAGCAAGGTTTGTTGGTAACTTGGAAGCAGATCACTGGACTCTTAATATATTAGAATACATGTCTCCTTGGATCTCTAAGGAAGAAAAATTAGAGCCAGATATGTGGGAAATAGTGGGAGAGCAACTAATTGAATATTATGAAGCTATGGGTCCTAATTCAATTCCTGAAGAAACATTCCTTATGTACAATATAATACAATTGGCTTTAAAGAATCCCACAAATTCTAAAGCCAAAAAAGGAAGTATGAGGAGAAAGAGAAAGAGAAAAGGGGGGATGGTACTGACAAAGCAGCTGAAAAGCATGGAGAATTGGACAAGAAAGGAGTTAAGTACAGTTCTGATGAATTTAAGGGGTGTGGTGCTTCTCACTTTCACAGCTCAATTACACCTGAGCAAGTGCCTTTAAGGCATTCCCCATCTCCTAACCATCCTCCCTCAATTTTGCCTTCCTGAGTGGAAGGAGGAGGAGGTGGGGGAAGGGCAATGACACCATCAGCACCACTGATGCAGCAGCTTTGTCTACCCTCTATGACATGATTACAAAAGGCACTAATTAAAGCTAAAAAGCAAAAAAATTTAATCCCTTATGATTGGAAATCTATAGCAAGCACATGTTTAGACCCTGGACAAAACTTGTGGCTTTCTGAGTATAGTGAACTCTGTAGAATACAACACCAACAAAATAGGCAACCTAGAGTGAATGTACCAATCACCTTTGACCAACTAACAGGTGTAGGTCCTTATGCAGACACTTTAGCGAAAATTGATTATCCTTTGACAGCACATAAGCAAATTGCTTCTGCTGCTATCAAAGCATGGGGCACCCTCCCAGAAAGACAAGAGTGGAAGCCTTCAAAAATATAGCACAAGGTCCAAATGAACCCTTTGCTGATTTCATGGGACATCTGTAGACAGCTGTCACATGAACTACTGGTGAAAATGCAGCAACAGAAATTATGATAAGACAACTTGCTAAAGAAAATGCTAATGAGGTTTGTAGAAGAATTATACTAGGATGCAGACTTTTCAAAACCTGAACACAGTAAGACAGGGTCCCTTTTGGCAAGAAACTTCCAGAGAGACTCATCAATGCTTTCAATGTGGTAAAGTAGGGCATTTGAAAGCTCAATGTTGGCATAAAGATAGAGTGAAAAAACAGGTGGGAAAACAAGACCCAAAATCTCATGTCCAAAATGCAACAAAGGCTTCCATTGGGCATCAGAATGTAGATTGACTCAGGGAAACAGGAAGCAGAGTTCAACTCCAAGGCCCCAGGCAAAAAACACCTGGTGCTTGAAGGTAGCCAATGTTACACCCAGAGAGTCTCTAAAAGTTCAGTACTCCCACATGATCAATCAGCTGAGAAGCAACCTGATGCAAGAAAGGGATTACAATTGGGGAGAACAGAATTGTATGCAGCTGGGACTACTGACATATCTCCTGGAGAAGTGAAATCTCTTTATAGCCTATAGATCTTTTGCCTCTAGGCACAGTAGGCTTGACCATTTCACCTCTTGAGAGTGCTTACAAAACAGTGTTCATCCATACACTGATGTGGGAAACTGGGGAATGTGTAGCTAATATGCCAGTCACTAACACAGGTAGAAAATGTGTGATCTATCACCCAGGAGAAGTAGTAGCATCAGGTTTACTGATTTATACTCCTAATAGACAATTTGGTGATATTTACCCAGATTTTGACTCCCAACAGAATCCAGGAATATTCTAGACTGTAGCTGTTACAGCTGACCAACCTATGCTCACTGTCTATATAAATGTCATACCACTGAAAGAGTTAGTAGACATGGGTGCAGATAGTACGAGTCATTAGAAATGCCAATTGGCCCAGTCACTGGCCAAAGATTAAGGCAGACACCTATATGTGTGGCGCAGGAGGATCAATAGCAGCTGAAGTTAGTGCTACCCCTTTGAGATGGACATTTGAAGATGAAAGAGGAGTTTTTATTCCTTTTGTAGTTGAAAACATCCCCATCAATCTATGGGGAAGAGACATCTTAACAACAGTTAGGATTATAATTGAGTACTTCAGCTTTTTAGACAGGGGCTGCTATTGAAGGTCTGCCAACACTCTCACTTGTTCCCATTCAATAGAAAACTGATACACCAGTGTGGATAGAACAGTGGCCCTTAGCTAGTGATAAAATTCAGGCTTTATTAGATATAGTACAGGAGCAACTTGATCAAAGACACTTACAACCTTCTCTAAGTCCTTGGAATTCCCCTGTATTTATTGTAAAAAAAAAAAAAGAAAGAAAGAAAGAAATCTGGAAAGTGGAAGATGTTGACTGATTTAAGAAAAGTAAATGAGCAGATGGAAAATATGGGAACTCTTCAGACTGGACTTTCATCTCCTACTCAGTTGCCTAGAGAATAGTCTCTTTGGGTTATAGACATTAAGGATTGTTTCTATTCTATCCCTCTAGATAAGGAGGACATGAAAAGATTTGCTTTTTCAATGCCCAGCGTTAACTTAGCTGAGCCTTATAAAAGATATGAATGGACAGTTTTGCCACAGGGAATGAAAAATAGCCCTCTGTGTGTCAAATGCATGTGGCTGCTGCTCTTACTCCAGTAAGAAAAACATTTTTAAAAGTTATGTTGTTATATTACATGCATGATATCTTGGGGTGTGCACCTGAGGAGCAAATGTTAGAAGCATGTCTACAAAAGACCATAGAAACACTAAGGAACTACAAATTGCATATAGCTCCTTTTCAACATTTAGGATATGAAGTATACCCTAAGGTACTTACAGTACAAAAACTTTCTTTAAGAACAAAGAAGCTGAACACCTTAAATGACTTTCAGAAAATGATAGGAGCTCTCTAATGGATGTGTCCAGTATTAGGCTTAACTACCTATCAATTACAACCATTATATGATATTTTAAGGGGAGACAGTGCTTTAAATTCATCACGCCAGCTTACAAAAGAAGCTCAAGAGGCTTTGAGAGAAGTTGAACTGGCTCCAATGTGATTGAAAGAGTTACTCAGAAGCCCTTGGAAGTATCAGTTTTTGCTACACAAAAGGCACCCACAGCATGCCTTCATCAAGTGTGATAGAGTGGGTGAACATCCCAGCACAACCAAAACAAAGCCTTACTCCTTACCCAGTGCTTGCTAGAATCTTATTAAAGGCCATTAATCGAGTAATACAATTATTCTACAGAGTTCACTATACTCAGAAAGCCACAACAAGTTTTGTCCAGGTTCTAAACATGTCCTTGCTATAGATTTCCAATCATTAAGGGTTAAAATTTCAAAAGCCAAATTCTCTAATAACATCTTAACATAAGACAAAATTCTCACTATAAAGAGTGCAAGCCTTTTTTCAGATCCTTGATAATTCCCAGATTAAAAGGAGTGTATCTTCTCTTGGTTTTACCTAAAGAGTCAAACTCTTCAGTCACAGGGTATGTTTCTATTCTCAAATCAGATGTATCCTGTCTTTCTTCTTTAGTTTTAACTAATGTCTTTTGTAATCGTGTCATAGTAGGTGAACAAAGTTGCTGCATGGGTGGTGCCCTTCCCCCTCTTTCTCCTCAAAGGCAAATTTGAGGGAGGATGGTCAGGCGATTGGGAATGCCCTAAGGGCACCTGCTGGGGTGTAACTGAGTTGTGAAAGTAAGAATGAACTAAGAATGTTCTTTTTTAAAAATAATAATAGCTTTTTATTTTTCAAAGTATATGCAAAAATAATTTTCAACATTCACTCTTGCATAACCTTGTGTTCCAAATTTTTCTCCTTCCCTCCTTTGCCCCTTCCCTAGAGAGCAAGTATCCAATATAGATTAAACATGTGCAATTAAGAATGTTCTTAACATTTTTAAACCCAAAACATTTTTCTTTAAAAATGTAAAAATCAGTCTACTTTTTTGGGCTGTACAAAAATAGGCAGCTTCAATAATTTGTCTCCTACATACTACATAGGGCAGCTAGGTGGGATAGTGGACAGAATGGCAGTGTCCTGAGTTCAAATCTTGCCTCAGACATTTACTAGCTATGTTACCCTGAGCAAATCATTTAATTCTGTGTGCATCAGTTTCCTTGTCTGTAAAATGAGCTGGAGAAAGAAATGACAAACCATTCCAGAAGCTTTGCCAAAAAAAAAAAAAAAAAAAAAAAGCCAAATGGGATTACAGAGTCAGATGTGACCAAAAAAAACCGCCTAAACAACAACAATAAAATCACATAAAAGTAGTAAAAGCAGAAATTGTAGAAAAGACAAAACATTTCCCCTAAATATCATCAGCAAAAGTCTACTACCTAAGATATCCAGGAAATTGGCATAAAAATGTAATATCAATGGCCATTTCCCAAAAAATAAGAACAAATAATTTTCAAAAGAATTGCAAACTGAGCAACCACATGCAAACATGCTCCAAACCACTAAAGTAAACAGAAATGCAGATTATACCAAAAGTATAATAAAATCTTAGATTTTACCTTATACTCAGCAAATTGATAAAAATGACAAAAATTAAGTCAGTTTTGGAAGGGATTGTGGAATCTAGATACACTGGACTGTTGAGTGAATATAGAATCCAAAGAATTTATTGTCTTGGGCATTGTTCACTAGTGAATGTTTAACAACTAGCTTTGGGTAGAGGATGGGAGGGATGAAGAATAGTGTTTATATGGCACATTTTTAAACTTAATGTGAATTAACATTTTCTAAATCACTTTCTAGAAATCAACAAATAAATCAAACCTGAGTTTGGGAAGTCTGTCAATTCCCAAAGTGCAAAAAATGCACATTGAAAATATAATGCTCTTCTTGAGAATTGGTAGAACTCACTCCAGCATTCCCCTGGTTAGAATTTTTTTGGGTAATACTATAGTAACTTGAAAAAGGCACTTTCTCTACCTTAGAAACATATTCTTTAAACTGAGTCATATCAGCTGGTCTTTAATTCTCTTCTTAGACCATGTAGATTACACACAGAAAGCATCTCACTATCCCATTGCCATGTTTTCTGTATTTAATGACTTCACTAGAAGAAGGTTGGTATTTAAAAGGTCTTTGTTTCAGGGAGATCCTGAAGTTATTAAAAGGACGTCTCAGACGCAATCAGCCTGTTCTCCAGTTTAATCTTTGTGTGTCTGAGTCCAGATTTGAAAATTTGAAGTCTCATCTTCCTGATTCCAAGCCCAGCACTGTATCCATTGCATGACCTAACTATCTTGTAGATGGCTGTGTATGTGTATATATATGTATATGTATATATGTGAATGTGCTTATATGTGTATACAGACATATATACTGATGGACACATATACACTCAAATGCATATACATATTAGACAAATGTTATGGGTGATTTTTTCCTGGGTAGATATTTCATTTAGAAAGGAATTCGAAGGTTTGATATAATCAATACAATATCACTCATAGATTGGATTGCCATCCTTTTGTTTCAATTTGAGTTCTGCTGGATTTTTTTCCTGTTGGGGGCAACCAATTTTGACAAGCATAGACTTCTCTGATTAGCACCTCATTTTATACAAATAATTAAAGAATCCTTATATAAAGTTATCCTTGTTATATATTTCCAGGAACCTGTATGATTTTTTGGCTCAGGAAACTTGTGTGTGTAGTAGATGTACCCAGGTATTATTCTAAGTTCTCATACTATCCATATGTCCCATACTATTGATGGGCAAAATGTAGCCAGAACTGGGGCTTTAGGTTTTAAATGCACTACATTCAATCTTGAGTGTATTTTAAACAACTCCCTCTAGAATCCTTAGTCTTCTATATCAGAACCCTGGTTAGCTATGCTTCTGAAGTTTCTTCTTGTACACAGGAATGAGGAATATGCTTCTCTTTGGATCTCACAATAAATTTCTATCCCCTATTTCATGTTGGCTTAGGGTATTATTGCACTGTCTGATGTTCTTTCATTCTTGGCACCCTAGTAAGATATCTCCCACATGTATTAATGTCTCCTATGGGCCTAGAAGCTCAGAAAAGCCCCCCAATTTCTTCCTCATAGTCACAGTCCATTATAATTCCTCTAGGACAGCTGGATAATTTAAGTTACATGGGGAGTTTCCTGAAACATTTTTGGGAGGGAGGAATTTTAACACCCTTTATCCTAAAATTAATTCATTAATTCAGTGAGAAAATTATATCATGGATCCCAAAATTAAAAGAATTTTAATTTGTGAATTGGCAAAACATAAATTCACCAACATCTTTCACCAAGAGTATATACACCCATAAATAGGAAAACTTTATTTTAAAAATATCTACTGTTATACAATGATTTACAAAATTATTTTATCTAGTGGATCAATTACCAACAAGTGATAAGTGACTCAAAAAATGTGGTTTATAAACATAAACTACTTTGGGATAGAGACTTTTATTTTTGTTTTTGTATCTCTAGCATTTAATAAGTGTGTTGGTTGAATAATTGATTAAAGTTTTTTATTTTCAAAACATATGTGTGGACAATTCTTCAACATTAGCCATTGTAAAACCCATGTATTCTAATTTTCTCCCTCTTCCCCCACACCTTCCCCTAGATGGCAAGTAGTCCAATATATGTTAAACATGATAGAAATATATGTTAAATCCAATGTATGCATACACATGTATACAATTATTGTGCTGCACAAGAAAAAAAGAGAAGCAAAATAAAATGCAAGCAAACAACCACAAAAAGAGTAAAAATGCTATATTATAAATTACACTAGTTCTCACAATTCTCCTTCTGGGTGTAGATGGCTCTCTTCATCTCTAAACAATTGGAACTGGTTTGAATCATCTCATTGTTGAAGAGAACCATGTCTACCAGAATTGATCATCATATAATCTTGTTGCCATGTATAATCTCTTGGTTCTGCTCATTTAACTTAGCATCAGTTCAAGTAAGTCTCTCCAGGCCTCTCTGAAATCATCCTGTTAGTTGTTTCTTACAGAACATTGAATGATTGATTACTGAATTAATATAATTATTGTGCTATAAGAAACGATGATGATAATTCAAATAAAATAGGAAGCTATAAAGGGATGTAGAGTGAATAAAATAAAATCAATCTATATCTCCATTTATATCAATGACTATATCTCTATCTCTGGATATCTCACTGACAATCAATATGTAAATACTAAAATAGCAACACAATTCAGAAAAATTCACAGAAAAGGCTTTAAAATTCAGAAAGAAACCTAGCGACAACTGGGATATTTGTATTTGTTTTGTTAAATGTAGGGATCTAACAAAAATAAACCCTAAATAATGGAGGTTTGTAGTTTCATGTAAAATTTTTTTGTTGTTGTCTAAATATTTATATTTATTTATGATATATTTATAACTTAAAAATTATTACTAGAAAAAGTCTATTATATGCAGATTGAATTATAGTGACCAGTGTTTAACTTAGCCTCTAAGCTGACTGACTAGTTAATGGCCAAAAAATAAACAAATTTATAATTAAGACAATTTTTAAAAGTAGTACAATATAGATAAACTATTTTACAGTTTGCTTTGAAGTATGTTATGCACCCAATGAACAATTTTTTACATGAATTACAACGTTGAATCCTGGTTACTATTGTTTCAGAGCTCTCAAAAAGTTATCATCATATCAGGAGACTAGAAAATCCCTACATAGGCACTTCCTTTCTAATTCATCACAAAATCTAAAAAGTGAAAAGGATAAATGCTAGAAGAGAAAGAATTAGCACACCTACTGACAGACCTAGCTGTCAGAATTAAATTTAAGATCCAAGTGAAGGCATAAATAATTCTTGCAAAAGAGCAGAGCTCAAATCCAGGGTGGGTAAGGTGTATAGAAAAACTGCAGCTGGTAAGCAAATGAAAGAATTTGATTCAATTTAACAAAAATGGATTGATTCTGAGCAAGTTACAACCTCTCAGTGATCTAGACAACCTTGAAACTATTAACTGCATACATGTAGCCTTTATAATTGGGTCCCCCAAAACAAAGTCAGCTAGATATTTCCTTTAGGTATCCATTAGAACCCAAAAGGGTGGACTATCATTTTTCAATATTGTCAGACAAATCCCCATTCTGGTATGTTTTCCTTATTGTTAAAAGCCAATGCCCAAGTATCATTTAAACCAACTAGCATACATTAACTTTTACAAAAGATTATTTACTGGAAACTTATAGCAAGAGAAAAAATTACAGAGTGTTTTCCTTCCAAATATCTGGGATGTTGTGCACCATATTCTCCCTATACCATCTCAGTCCTTGGGGAGAGTGGGCTCAAACTAAAACTAATTGTCACAAAGCATTTATTTCATGAAGTTCACTTCCAAAGGTAGCATAGCTAATGGAGATATCATTACTCCTGCTTGGCTGCTTTTGATCCACAGCTATATTGGGTCAACCAAGTAAGGCTTTCACTTCTCAAGAGACTCAGCTATCCATAAAATCTGGGACCGATTCCAGCACCCACAACTCTAGAGACTTAATCTCCCAATTTCTGAAAGCAAGTCAGATCAAAGTCCAGTCCAACATTCTACCTAAAAGTAAGAACAAAACACTGAGGCAAAGAACAAAGGTCTATATTGGAAGGCCAAATCTTGGTCCCTGAGAATAAGATCTGAAATCTTTTTTCCCCTCTTCTTTACTTCCCCATGTAACTTTTTCAGGAAAACCAGTTAAGCCTGAAGGAGGGACTTAAGATAGCCAGTAGAGATGTACTAAATGTCTATTTACCAGTTAACCAAAAAATCCTGCCTTGACCATGAAGTAAGCAGACTGAAAACAGAATAATCTAAATGTATTCTGAATCTGGCAGTAGAAAGAACCCTTCCATTACAGGTCCAGACTCCCCAGATTATACTATGAAGGCTAACAGTAGATAAAGTATACTCTTCATAGTCTAGGTCTCCCCAAATCAATTCCCCATTTGCATGTAGAATGTGCTGATCTATATTCTGATCTGTATAACACAGATTCAGCCAGTCACAGTTCTAAAAAGTAATCAAGAATTTATGTTCACCTCTTCTAAGGAAAATTTTAATAGTCAGAGGATAGGATAGACACTAAACTATACATTCATTTAAAATATAGTTATAAGCATCAATAGCGTATTAATATATATACAGGTAACCTTTTACTAATACTGATTCTACTAAAAAGAATTTGCAAATTCAAGATATAATATAGCTATAAAAGGGGCAGAAAGATAATCCATGGCCCATACCTAGTATCTACCCTATCTTTTCCAGTTGTGACTCTTAATCTATCATGTTATCTTTACAAAAAAAAAGAGATAAGGTTAGCTATCTTAGTTGGATATTAAGCTGGCTAAATGAACAGACCCAGAGCATAGTTGTAAATAGGTTAGTGTCCACTCAAAATGAGGAGTATAATAGAACGGTCAAAAGTTTCGTCCTTGGTTATGTGCTGTTCAACACTTTTACCAATAACTTGTATGCAAATACAGAGGCATCCTCATCAAATTTGCAGATATGAAACTAGGAGGGATGACTTACATAGTGAAAGACATGTTGGGAAGATCTTAATAAATCTGTCAATCATCATTTATTAAGCACCTTCTATGGGCAAACAGAATCTAAAAAGATCATACCAGACTGGACTAATAAGCTGAATCTTATAATATTAAATTTAATAGCAGTATATGTGCAGCTCCCTCTCTGGGTTCATTCACCCAACCCACACTGACACTAGTAGGTTGGGATTCCAAGAAAGTATCTGACTCCTTCTCTCCTAAGGGATCTAGGGATAGAATAATCAATTAATCAATCAATCAATAAGCCACTGTACTAGGGTCATAGGAACACAAAGGCAAAATTGAAATAGTTTCTGCCCTCAAGGATAGGGTAAAAACACATAAGTATATACAAAATATATTTTATTTTTATTTATAAGGTACACTTATTGGAGGAGTGGTATTAGCAGCTAGCAAGATCAAGAAAGGTCTTGTAAAAGGGGACATTTGAGCTTTGAAGAAAATTAGGGATTCTTTGAGGAAGAGGCAAGAGATAATATATTGCAAGTATAGATCTAGGCTTTCCAAAGGCATGGAGATGGAGAAACCATTTCTCTTCATTCTCTAATTATTTTACCCTATCCCCATTTGTCACTGAGCTGAGGAAGGCCTTCGTTTTTGCTACTCTGTTGGCCCTGATGGGGGCTTTTCCCATATCTCATCAACACAACTGCCATTGAGAATGCATTTTTCAGAGATTCTTTTATAGTTGAGAAGTTGACTTATAGACAAAAGATGGTACAGGAACACTGAAAGTGAGGTGACTATAGTGGAATGGGGAAAAAAATTGAAGTTGCTTGTATTTCTCCTGAAAAAGCAATAAGTACGCCAGACAGTTAAGCAAATTTTAATATTGATAAGCAAATGTCAGTGCCCCCAAAAGCTAAAGTCTCCTTCTAGATACCTCAAAGATTTTTTTAAGATTTTAAAAAGTTTTTTAATCTTAGTAAATAGAAGGAATTTGACTTATTAGAAATTCTTATATTAGTTTCATATTACTGGCCTGTTGCCTGGCAGGCAATAGCATATAGAATCCTCAGGTTTATTCTATCTTTTTCTTCCAACGGTTTTCTACTTCATGACTAATAAATTCATATTTGCCCCAATTTTTCACTATATTCATATAGGATAACGTTCATATAGTCATAGCTGTTTTTTTTGTAACAAATACACATAGTAAAAAAATCCAATTTTTCAGTGACTATACATAAAAATACATATTTCTCATCTTATACTTTAAATCCATTACTTCTCTGTAATGAATGGCATAGCTCTTAATTAGTCTCCTTAAATCATGAATATTCATTATATTGATCATAGTTCTTACAGCTTTCAAAGTGCTTTATTTTTATAGTTTTTAAAAAAAATAAGCCATTTTGCTTCATTTCATTCTTTGTTATTTATAAAAATTCTCAAAATTGCTCATTCTTATAATATTGATATTGACTGTGATGCACTATATACTAACAAAATCAACTCTCCTTACAAATGTTATCTCATTTTTAAAAATAAAAATAATGGGTATTTTTTCTTCGATAAGTTTGATACCTATGATATTATAACAACCTTGTAAGATAGATACTATATTTGGAAACTGAAGCCTAGGATTTCATGTGGTCTGTGATTTCAGATTATGATACTTCTCTGAACATGACTATTGCTTTCAATTTAATAGAAATTTAATTTTTTTATACTTCAAATTTTAAAATTAAAGATGATATCAGATACATAAAAGGGAATATTGGAGAATTTTTCCCTAATACTTTTATTATATCCATCTGTTACATTCACAAGGAAAACCCTTTCTGTCCTCCAAATTTTAACTGTAGGCTAACAAGATGCAGCTCCTCAAATCAGTGATTCTAACTCACTGGCCAGTACCAATATGAGCCTATAGGTGGCAGCAGCAGCTCTCTGCTTGGACAATCAGTGCTCTTCAACTTAGACCAAAAAAAAAAAAAAAAAAAAAAAAGCCTGAAAGTGAAGTTTATTTGTTTATTTTTTATTTGAAATCTGGAGTCTCATCTGTCTGTTGACGCGTCATCCTTGTGTTTCCAACAAATAGTAATAGTAAAAGGTAACGCCTATAGAGACAGGTTGTTCTAGTGGTGAAACAGTTTTATTTTGTATGATTATGAGTCACACTATTATCAACTGAGAGTTACCAATAAGGCACATAATGAATGGAGGGAAAAAAACAAGTGTAATTTATCAACAAACATTTTTAAAGCTACTTACTAAGTGCCAGTCACTGTTCTAGACATTGGGATTATAAATACAACAAAATGATCCTTGGCTGGAAAACTCCCCCATTCCAAACTTCATGAACTATGGTTTCTTATTTAGAATAAAATGAGTAAAAAGTGTTCTTTTAATTGAAGAAATTCTGTCTGAGTGTGAATGGCAAATCAAAATTGGAATTTCCCATTGACTTTTTTTTTGTAGGATTGGGTTTTTTGTTTTGTTTTGTTTTGATTTTTTGTTTTTTGTTTTTTTGTCTTTTGCTAGGCCATTGGGGTTAAAAGGCTCGCACAGGGGGCAGCTAGGTGGCACAGTGGATAGAGCACAGGCTCTGAACTCAGGAGGACTTAAGTTCAAATTTGATCCCAGACACTTAACACTTCCTAGCTGTGTGATCCTGAGCAAGTCACTTAACCCCAATTACTTATTGACTTTTTGTAATGGCCTTCTATGCTGAACAGGCTAATCTTGTGACAATATCTTAAATAGATTGCAAGGCCTTTCAGGATATATGTTGAGGCTTGCCTGTTTACCATGCTGTTTCAACTTTTAGTAACCTTTATGGAAAACTCGATCTCATAGAAGTAAGCTATTATCTCCTTGTTCCATGAATATTTCCCACTGCAAGTCTGAGCAATAGTAAAGCTAGATGGAAATTTACAAGCATGATAAAAAATATATTTATATATAACATGTGTCCCTTATGTTAATCATAGACAGACATCTACCAAAAATGTTTTGTCAGCTATTACTTCATTGCTTTTTAAAACCTTCTGTACAGCCTTGATTATTTTTAAAAACTAGAACTGAAACTTTTAAAATGACCTTTTAGTATCCACATTACAGATACTGAAAATGGATGAATTAGTATTCAATGAAAAGCAAAATAAAAACTTGATCAACTTCCCTTCTTTCCAAAAGGGAACAAATACATTTTGTTTTAATCTTTCTAATCTTTACTTGTCTTTTTTTCAAACTTTTAAAAAAGTAATGAGCCTATCACTAAATCACTAGTTAGGTTTGGCAGTAAAAACAAACAAAAAAAAAATAGTGAAGTAAACAATAATCTGCTCAAGGTCACACAGTAAGTTTCTGAGGCCAGATTTGATTCTTCCTGACACATTCCACTGTGCCACTTAAATCCTATAATTTTACATGTAAAGAATTTTAACCCAGGGACTTTTCCTGCTTATACTAAAATAATGTTAGATTATAAACCCCATAAGGGTAGGAATAAAGTCTCACTACCCATATTTACTTCAGTATTTCAAGGACCTACCATCTGAACAGATTACAATTCTCTTGTGCTTAACTAGTGGTCTTTATGAATTTTTGTGGCTAAATAAATTCCTTACTCCATATCCATCAGGGTATGCCTGAGACACACAGAGAAGGGACAGTGAATTTGGGCATCAATTTAGATATGAGGAGACAAGCAATCTAGAATTCATTTGGAGAGTTTTGTGCAGCAATTTTAAAAACTATGTTTTCCCCTAAAATAATGGTTCATCTTTAAATATCAATATGCTTTTAGTGATTCTAGATGGCCGGAAGTCATAGAATATTAGTACAATCTCTTAAACATCAAAGTTGAGAGCTACAAATGGGGTCACAGAAAAGCACAAAATAAAAAAGCATAAGAGAAAGATGGGCTTGTACAGAAGAGACATGAAGGATATTATCAGAGTGATATAAGCTGGAAGATTAAGGTAGTCTGGAAATGAGATTTAATAGAAGTGCTCCATTGGTACCCATGCAAATCAGGAGACTCAAAACAGCAAGATTTCAAACTTTTTGGACTCGGGACCCCTTTATACTTAAAAATTACTGAAGAATTACTCAATTTTCTCAATTTTCAAAAATTACTCAATTTATATAGACAATGTTTATCAATCAATACATGATTGTAAGGGAAAGCTGACAAACTTTTAAAAAATACTTATTTAGCTAATTCATTTAAAAACAATAAATTCATTGTATATTAATATAAATGATAAAACTATGGTGTAGGGAAGGGAAGAAAAGCTGCCTGAGGTTGAACTCCTAGAAAGAATTCAGAAAACAACAGGAAGGCCTTAGTATACCATTATCCACAATCTGAGATTAAAACCTGATTACAATAATAAACTGCTAAAAAATACAGCTCTTTTTGTGGTAGCAAAGAATTAGAAAGTGAACAAAGGCCTATCACTTAGGGAATGAATGAACAAATTGTAGTATTTGAAGGGAATGGAATATTATTGTTCTATTAAAATAATGTATAGCATTATTATAGAAAGGCCTAGAAAGACTGATAAGAACTGATGCTGAGTAAAATAAGTAGAACCAGGAATACATTGTATCCAATAACAGCAAGAATGTACAGTGATCTTGGTTCTTCTCAATGGTTAAGGATCTAAAGCAATTTTAATAAACTTTGAATAGAAAATGTCATCTGCATTAAGAAAAAGAATTATGGAGAATGTAAATCAACAAACACATGCTTTGTTCACTTCTTTTTGGGTTTTTTTTCCTCTCCTGTGGTTTTTCCCTTTTGTTCTGATTTTTCTCTCCCAACATGATTTGTAAAGAAATGTATATTTAAAAAATAAAAAGAGGACAGCTAGTTGGTGCACACTCAGGAGGACCTGAGTTCAAATCTGACCTTAGACACTTAATACATCTTAGCTGTGTGATCCTAAGCAAGTCACTTAACCCTCGGCAAAATAATAATAATAATAAAATTAAATTTAAAAAATAAAAATGAGTAACCAAAGGAAAAAGAACATAACCATAGGTAGCTATTATGGTATAAAAGAAGATCAGGGTTCATAGTCATTGGAAGATAGGTTAAAAAAAAAAGTTACTCCTACTTCAAAGAGTAACCACAAGCCCCCAAAGGATTGTTTTCTAAAAAAAAAAAAAAAAAAAAAAAAAAAAAAAAAAAAAAATCAAAGTAATAAGATTATCAAGAATGGCATTGCTTCACTTCAACCCGCCCTCCGGGAGGTAATTGGGGCTAAGTGACTTGCCCAGGGTCACACAGTTAGGAAGTGTTAAATGTCTGAGGTCACATTTGTACTCAGGTCCTCCAGATTGTTTTACATATTTTTGCAAATGTTTTTAATGCCTGGCTTCACAAATTCAGCTGGATTCTCCTATCTGTTTCTGCATTCAATTCATTAAAATGTGCATTTTGATTGAAGTCTATGAAGAAAACACAGTCTCATACAGATATGTAGTTGGAAAAGGCAAAATTTAATAGGCAAATAATTCCTTAGTTTTGTTATGGAAATGGTTTTGACCCTATGTCAAAATCCCTGGAAACATCTAAAAGAAAGCACTGTTAAGAATCCCTGATTTAGAGGAAGGCTCTTAGTCTATTAGATGGACTGGATGAAGAAGATTTAAGAGACTGGTAATTAGAGCAGTTCAGGACTGGATGTAACTCAGGGTTAATCTATTCTATCAGAGGGAGTGTCTGGGAGTCATAGAAAAAGTAGGCCTTTGGAATGACTCCTTAAGAAAGGAAAGATTGCCTATCTACATAGGCAAGGGATAGTGATAGTAGCATCTGGCTTCATATTTGCACTTGCCCCACCATCCCAAGAGGTGGTAGTATATGTATTATTAGCCTTATTTTTGTTATTGTTGTTTCAATTTTTCATGATCCCATAGGATTTTCCTAGCAAAGACCCTGCAGTGGTTGGCCATTTCCTTCTCCAGCTCATTTGATAGATGAGAAAACTATGACAAACAAGGTTAAATGGCTTGCTCGTGGTTATTGAATTAGTAAGTGTCTGAGGCCAGATTTGAACTCAGAAAGAAATCTTGATTCCAGGCTTAGAGCCTTGTCCCCATTTTATAGGTAAAGAATCTTAAAGTCAGAGAGGTGATATGATTTGTCCCCAAAGACCAAATTTGGGTTTCAATTAGCTAAGTGACCATGAACAAATCACTTTGACCCCAGTTTCCTTAACTTCTGAGAAGTCCCTTTCAGCTCCAAATTTATGATTCTATGACTTTAGTTCAAATCTTGCTCCCGACTCATGCAGCTCTGTCATCATGGGCAAGTCACTTAACCCTACAAGTCCCCATCTCTCCAGAGTGTCTCCAAAGTCTTAAATGTAGTTTTCAACTATTAAAGCTTAAAATGGCATTAAGACTTTATGAAACATAAAGTATTTGTGGATGGGATTTCTACAATAGAAGTTCCCATTTGAGAATGAAATTGGGGTCAGCTCAAACAATGATAGCAATCATAGAAATGATAATCCCATGGTTGATGCTGACTAAAAGCAAAAAATATTTCTTAATCTGGTTTATTATTTTCCTGGAAACATATTTTCCTTAAATTTTTATTCCTTTGGTTATATTTACAGATAATAAGGTGCTTATCTGAGTTGCCCAGTAAAGAATACAAGAATCCTCCCAGATTCTCCCTTTTAACTTGTCCACGGCCTCACAAAAACCATTCTTTTTGCTATTTTAACAATACTTTGGAAACACTGTCTCAAGGATGCAAGAAAAGGGGTGAGGGAGGAGTTCCACATAACTATAGTTAGGATCCTGGGTATGAGACCAGATAGGGAAAGTTACAAGAATAGTTAAATTCACCTCTCCTCCTCCTGCCTCCAAGGCCTTGAATAATATGTTTTCCCCATAGTGGATACCTCAAAAAGTATACTGACTAAAAATAGATAGACTAAAGGGAAAAGGACCCACATGTGCAAAAAATGTTTATGGCAGCCCTTTTATAGTGGCAAGCAATTGGAAATTGAATGGATGCCCATCAGTTGGGGAATGGATGAATATGAATGTAATGGAATATTATTGTTCTATAAGAAACGATCAGCAGGATGATTTTAGAGAGGCCTAGGGAGATTTACATGAACTGATGTTAAGTGAAATGAACAGAATCAGGAAATCATTGTATAAAGCAACAGCAAGATTATATGATGATCAATTCTGACCTATGTGGCTCTCTTCAACAATGAGGTGATTCAGGCCAATTCCAATGGTCATGTGATGGAAAGTGCCATCTGCACCCAGAGTAAGGATCATGGGGACAATGTGCATGACAACATAGTATTTTCATTTTTTTTGTTATTGTTTGTTTGTATTGTTTTCTTCCTCACTTTTTTCTTTTTTGATCCGATTTTTCTTGTGCAGTATGATAACTGGAAATATGTATAGAAGAAGTGCAAATGTTTAACATATATTGATTACTTGCCATCTAGGGGAGAGGGTAGGGGAAAGGGAGGGAAAATTTTGGAACACAAGGTTTTGCAAGGCTGAATGTTGAAAGTTATCTATACATATGTTTTAAAAATAAAAAGTTTTAATAAAAACAAAAGAAAAAATAAAAAGATTGACTTCGTAGTCAAGATGGAGAAAGGGCAAAACAGCTAGAAAGGGGGCACACACAAATATGGCACACAACTTTTCAATAATCCATCTCTTCATGAGAAGCCCAATGACATAATAATCATGAAAGTGAGTCCCTTTCTTTTTAAAGGCAAAAAAATATTAATTTTATTTTGAGGAAGGAGTGCTTATGCCTGGGTAAAATGAGAAATGAAGAGATGGTAGGAAGGAATTTAAATCCCCACTTGCACAGTCTTTAGATTTCCTACTCCAGTGCTCCTCTTTCCCCCACCCCTATTTGTCCAGTTTCATTTGCCTTTATCCATATGGAAGGCTACAAAGGGACCAAAGTCAGATCAAATGGAAAGTTACCAGGCTGGCAAGGGAAGGGCTGTTGTCACATCCTCATTATTCCCATCATACAGTATGGGAGCTAAAGGATCAGAAATCAATATTCTTCTGATTTTTTCCAAATTCTCTCTGATTTGTCATTCTCTAGGATAACCCCTAAAACTCAAATGTCATCACAATCTCATTGAAAGGTACTAACTCCAGTGTTATAGGATAATATTAATAGATTTCAACCTGTGTAAACTTTGTGCATCTTCTCTCACAAATTCTCAATAAAGAGGCTATTCAACTTATTGTACATCTCTCAAAAATAAAAGGAAATATAGTTTAATGGAAAGAAGACTGGTTGTCATTGAATCAAATGACCAGAATTTTATGTATCTGTAATCTATATGGCTTTGAGGTTTTTACCCTCTCTGAAATTCATTTGTAAAATGGAGGCGGAGGATACAATTGATCCCAAAGACACCTTCTGATGCTAAGTGATTCTATTCTATAATTCTGATTCTATAGTCTGTGAGCTTATAATAAATGGAGCTCCCCACCATTCAAATACTAGTAAGAAGAATAATTAAGAGTAATCTCTTCCCTTCCTAATTTCTTAAGTCTTGAATTTCTTATAAAGTTGCTGTGAATTTGGTTTTATTTCTTTCTCACTCTGGATCCTTTCCCCAGCTTGTAAGACCAGCTGAAGGAGCATCCAGCCATGTGTCCATATTCTGTGAGCGTCCTTTCTCTGGCCAAGCATTAGCTCCCCCAGTGTGTGAACAGCTGTGTCCCCCAGCCATCTGCTCTGAAACTCTTTCACTTTTAATCAAGGTTTTCCAGCATGCAAATCTTTTTGGCCTTGTGGATTGGAGGACACAGAATCTAAGCACTGTAACCTCCAGGGATGATTTCTGAAAGGTTGATGGTTTCTCCCTAGGATTGGGTGATATGCCTAGAAACCATCATCAGCCAAAGCCAGGTAATGGCACTTCTCTACAAATGAAAGTATGTTAATAGAGCCTATGAACCCAACAGGATTGGGAAGAATAATCCTGATGATGATGAGTATGATAAAATTATATTTAATAAAAGTTTATTGCATTTCTTCTATGCAAGCTTTAGTGTAGTTTTCAACCATTAAAGTCTAAAACTGCATTAAGACTTTGAGATGCTCTGCATTTGTAAATGGCTTTTCTACTGGGAAATTCCCATTTGGGAATGAAATCAAGTTCAGCTCAAACAATGATTGCAATCATAGTAAAGATAATCATATAGTTGGGGCTGATTAAAATCAGGATTGTAATAAAGTTTAAAAAGAGCATACAAAGTACTTGCAAACCTTGAAGTGTTATAAAAATGATAGTAATAATTAATATTATTAATGATGTAAAAAGCACAGTACTTATTGAACACTGTTAATAAAAGAGGAAACAATCAGTACTCTCAACAGAAATGTAACATGCACACAGACATGCAAATAATGCATCTATAAAGTAATTTGGGTGTAGAAGAAGTGAGGGAGGAGATAGAGAAAAGTCTCTTAGGAAATGGTAGCTACTTCTGGGGACAAATGACATCAAGAGTCTTGACTTGCAAATGAATTGGATATTATTGAGGCAGAGTGGTGAACTGAATCTTGAAGAAAGACAAGGATTCTTGAATATAAAAGTGAGGACATAGTATGTTCCAGGCAAAAGTGACAGTCTGGACAAAGGCATAGTGTTAGGAGACAAACACAAACTACAAGTAGACAAATTTATCTGAAACACAGAGTATATGCAGTTGTTGAATTCAATCAACAACAATAAAGTGCATACTGTGTACAAAACACTATATTAGTTGCTATATTGTCATTCACATCTCTTTGTACTCTTTCTATACGTGTGTGTGTGTGTGTGTGTGTGTGTGTGTATTCACAATCTCAATGATAGGTACTTCCCCCCATTCTTTCAGTATAATATTAATAGACTTCATCTAGTGCATCCCTCATTAATCTTCCATCACAGATCCTTAATAAGAAGTCTACCCAATTTATTGGAAGCATTCATCTGGTTTCTTTTTATTCTTTCTTTTTTTTCCTCTTTTTTTCCTACACTCTGTCAAGTTTTATTGCATGAACCAAGTAGAAGAGTACCATGTACAGATGAGATAGGGGAAAATAATTTTTTTGTTCTCCTCCTCCTTGGGCACTGATAATTAACTTATATTTTTTAGCTTATAGATGCTCTTCCAAATATTTTCTTTTTTTAAGCTTTTTATTTTCAAAACATAGATAGATAGATAATGTTCAACATTCACTTTTGCAAAATCTTGTATTCCAAATTTTTTCTCCCTCCTTTTCCCCATCCCTCCCCTAGATGGCAAGTAATCCAATATATTTTAAACATGCAATTCTTTTATATATACATACATGCATATATATATGTATATATATATATATATATATATATATATATATATAATTATCATGCTGCAGAAGAAAAATCAGATCAAAAAGGAAAAAAATGAGAAAGAGAGCAAAAAGCAAGTAAACAACAACCAAGAAAAGGTGAAAATACTAGGTTGTGATCTACACTCAGTTCCCACAGTTCTCTCTCTGGGTGCATTTGCCTCCATCACAAGACCATTGGAACTGGCCTGAATTATCTTGCTGTTGAAAAGAGCCATGTCCATCAGAATTGATTATCACATAATCTTGTTTGCTGTATACAATATTTTCTTGGTTCAATTTGCTTCCCTTAGCGTCAGTTCATGTAAGTCTTCTCCTTCCTTCCCCCCCCCCCCCCCCCCAGCCTCTCTGAAATCATTCTGGTGATCATTTCTTATAGAACAAAAATATTCCATAACATTCACATACCATAACTTATTCAGCCATTCCCCAACTGATGAGCATCCACTTAGTTTTCACTTCCTTTCCACTACAAAAAGAACTGCTACAAACATTATTGACATAGGGGTCCTTTTCCCTTTTTTGATCTCTTTGGGATACAAGCCAAGTAAAGACACTGAACCCTTTAGACATAATTCTATATTGCTCTCCCAAATAATTAGATCAGTTCACAACTCCACCAACAATGTATTAGTGACCCAGTTTTCCCACATATCCTCCAACATTCATCATTATCTTTTCCTTTAGCCAATTTGAGAAGTGTGAGATGGTACCTCAGAGTTGACTTAATTTGCATTTCTCTGATCAATAGTGATTTAGAGCACCTTCTTGTATAATTAGAAATGGTTTTAATTTCTTCATCTGAAAATTATCTGTTCATATCTTCTGACCATTTATCAATTCTTCCCAATACTTTCATGCTTCCTTAGTCTTAGACCAGCAAGCAATTAGGAGATTTTTTCTGGCCTAGTCTGCCTTCAGTTTATGAATGTTCTCTTTGAGTATTCTTAAACACATTTCCTTTCATCTTTAAGTACAGGCTATAGTACATATAATGGTCAGTCTTTTTGGATTCATGATATCTTTAGAGTAGACAGAACAGACTCCTTCTCCAGATCACCTTCTTAAGCACACAAAAATCGGGGAATACCCTTTCTCTTACTAATGCCCATGTGCCTGGCCCTGTGTGGAGCCAGAATATTTTGATTCTTATTTTTATTATCATTATGGTCAATTACACTTTTTTTAATTAAAGCTTTTTATTTACAAAGCATATGCATGGCTAATTTTTCCAACATTGACCCTTGCAAAACCTTTTGTTCCAAATTTTCCCCTTCTTCCCTCCCAACCCTTCCCTAACTGGCAAGTAGTCCAACACATGTTAAGTATGTTAAAATACATATTAAATCCAATATATCTATACATATTTATACAGTTATCTTGCTGCACAAGAAAAATCAGATCAAGAAGGAAGAAAAAGAAAAACTAGGAAAGAAAACAAAATGCAAGCAAATAATAACAGAGAGAGTGAGAATGCTGTTGTGGTCCATACTCAGTTCCCACAGTTCTCTCTCTGGATGAAGATTGGCTCTCTTCATCACTGAACAAGTGGAACTGGTTTGAATCATCTCAATGATGGAGAGAGCCATGTCCATCAGAAATATCGTCCTGCTCATTTCACTTTGCATCAATTCATGTAAGTCTTTCCAAGCCTCTCTGTAGTCATCTTGCTGATCATTTCTTACAGAACAATAATATTCCATAACATTCATATACCACAATTTATCTAGCCATTCTCCAATTGATGGGCATCCACTCAGTTTCCAGTTTCTTGCCACTACAACTGCCATAAACATTTTGACATGTGGGTTCCTTTCCCTCTTTTAAGATCTCTTTGGGATAGAAGCCCAGTAGTAACACTGGCTGGAACAATGGGTATGCACAGTTTGATAACTTTTTAAGCATAGTTCCAAATTCCTCTTCAGAATGGCTGGATGTATTCACAATTCCACCAACAATGTATCAATGTCCCAGTTTTCCCACATCCCCTCAAACATTAGTGATTATCTTTCCCTGTCATCTTAGCCAATTTGAGAAGTGTGTAGGTACCTCAGAGTTGTCTTAATTTGCATTTCTCTATAGTGATTTAGAACAACTTGTGAATTCATCTGATCCTGGAGATTTTGTCCTAAGGTGATCATTTATGGTTTATTCAATTTTTTTTGTAAGGCAGGGTTATTTAAGCTTTGCAAACACTTTCAAAATATCAAATTGTATTCTCCAAAATATCCTGAGGTTAGTGATATTAATTTTCCCATTTTATAGAAGAAGAAACTGAGTAAAGCTCTTTATGAGCTTCAATAACTATTTTCTCTTCTGCTAATCTGGCTAATTTTAAATAAATATTCATCCATTTCATTTAAATTTGTTTTATGGGATATAATTGGTTAAATAGTTCCTAATAATTGTTTTAATTTCATCTTCATTGGTAAATTTGCCTTTTTTATTTTTAATACTTGTAATTTGGTTTTCTTTCCTTTTTTAAAATCAAATCAATCCATGTTTTATATATTTTATTGTTGCTTTTTCTTTATTTTCATAAAACCAGCAAGTAGTTTTGTATTAGTTCAATGGTTTTCTTATTTTGGATTTAATTCGTCTCTCCTTTGATTTTTTTACGATTTCCAATTTGGTGTTTAATTGGAGATTTTAAATTTTTTTCTAATTTTTAAAGTTACATGCCCAATTTATTGATATTTTCTTTGTTTCACTGATGTAAACATTTAGAGATTTAAAATTTCTCTTACGTATTACTTTGGCTCTATCTCATAAATTTTGGTATGTTAGCTCACTGTTATTCTCTTTAATGAAATTATTGTTTCTATGATTCATTCTTTGACCCATGCATTCTATAGGATTGGATTATTTCCCAATTAATTTTTAATCTTTGTTTTTCATGATCCTTTGTTGAATGTCATTTTTATTGCATTAAGGTCTGAAAAGAATGCATGTAATATATCTGCTTTTCTTCATTTGATTGAGTGAGGTTTTTAATATTTTAATATACTGTCAACTTTTATAAAGGTGCCATTTACAGCTGAGAAAAAGGTCTATTCCTTTCTGTTTCTATTCAGTTTTTTCCAGATTTCTGTCATATTTAACTTCTATAATTCTATTCATATATTTAACTCCTTTCTTGTTTATTATGGTTAGATTTGTCTAGTTTTGAGGGGGAAAAGTTGAGGTTCCCCTAGTGTAGTTTTACTCTCTATTTCCTCCTGTAACTCATTTAACTCTTCCCTTAAGTAGATGTTTTCTATTGGTATGTTTTAGCAAAATGTAGTTTCTTGATTATCTCTTTTAATTAGCTCTATTTTATTTTTGCTTTATCTGAGATCATGATTGCTATCCTTTACTTTTTTTGTCTCAGACGAAACAACAAATTCTCTTCCAGCTCCTTATTTTTACTCTGTGTGTGTATGTATGTGCCATGATACAATTCCCTCATTAGCAAATAAATTAGCAATTTATCTATTACAATTAATAATAATAACTGATTTTTCACATAGGCAGCCTTAGTTTACAGTTTTACATGTATTAATTTATTTGATCCTTATAACCACCCTTGTAATATCCAGAACAGATGTATCATTACCTCATTTTACAAAGGAGGAAATTAAGGATCAGGAATGAAGGGATCTGTCTAAAGTCATGTCACATTGCTAGTATGGAGCTCAAATGACAGTCAGTCTTCTGGATTCTCACAGTTCAGTCTCTTTCCATTTTTGTTACCGGATGTCTTCATCCTATGTGTTCAAATATTTCATTAGAAATCTTAAAAAAAAAAAAAAAAAAGAAAAAAAAAAACATGGCTTAACAAGCAAAAGGATATTCAATAAATCTCTTCTCATTCCTCATTATTTCTTTTTCTTGGATTCAGCCTTTGGGCCTGATTTTTCCAGAAAGTTTGATTAAAAACTAAACTTGTAGAAATCAAAAAGGGAGCTGCTTTTAGCGTCGCAAAAGCAGGCAACAAAGGTGTGGCTATTTGTGGTTCCATCTTCCTTCCCATAAACAAAAGATCACAATTCTTAAAGGAATTGGCTGTGCTATCTATTCCCTTTTTGTTTTCTTTATTGGTACACTGGTTGAATCCTGGGATGTTACTCAAATAACCTCTTGGATAAAAGAGCTTACAAGAAACAACTGTACAAAAAAAATCAGACAAGTCCTTGTTTCATGTCCTGAGATAGACTAGGGTTGTAGACAGGGCAGAGTAAATCATTACCATAGATAGCTATGACTAATTCTAAACGTATGTGTGGAAGAATGAAAGAAAAGGACTAATTAAGCACTTATTATGTGCCAAGCACTGTGCAGAGATCTGGGACTAGGAAAAAATAGACAGTTCTCTGGCATCAAGGATCTCAAATGCTAATAAGGGGAGACAACAGATAGAAGAGATTTCAGCTGCAGGCCTGATAGAAGGGCCTAGTGGACCATTTATTCATGTCAATTTCATGGTTCCCCTTTTATACCTTTACATATTCACATTCCTTCTCTATCTTATTAAAGGAATGAAAAAAAAGAGCATTAAGTTATAAAATAAATATATGTATAGATTATAACAAATATATATAAAGATATAACAAATATATGTATAGATGATCTAATATATGCTAGTACATAGAAAATAATTATCTAACAAATAATTTTTTCAAGACTTCTTCTCAAGAAACTTATTAGACACTTAGATAAGACAGAATTGTTTTCAGTCGCTATTTAAGTAGAAGAAAGACTCCTAAGGAGATTTGGAGGATGGTAACCATTATTTTTTTTTCATCATTCTATTTCAGAATCTTAGACACTTGGGTAAGGCAGAATTCTATTAGGTGGTTGACTATTCAGCTGTGGGCTCAGAAAGGCATCAGAAGCAGATTCAGAAGGAGTGACAGTCAAGGCCTCTAAAGAACACAAGCTTTTGAAAGAGGAACTACTTTGGATTTACATAACTATACCTCATTAAAATTTGGATTCATACAATGGAGTACCCTCCACACACAGTAAAAGCATAATTTTTTGTTTCAGAGTTTGATTCTTTAGATGTTAATAGTGTAGAATGGTATGTTGAAAAATGTCTAATAACCAGTTTTCCATGGGGGGGTGGGAAAACATACTCAAGAAACATTTTAAAATTTAATTCACATTAAGATTTTTCTTTATTACTTAAGTTTAGACAGTCAAGAGGCAGCTAGTTGGTATAGTGGATAGAACACCAGCTCTGAAGTCAGGAGGACCTGAGTTCAAATCTGATCTCAAACACTTAATATTTCCTAGTTGTGTGACCCTGGGTAAGTCACTTAACCCCAACTGCCTCAGCAAAAAGAAAAAAAAAAGTTTAGACAGTCAATAAAGCAAATCAAGTCATGATTTGTAGCTTTTTGAGGTGTGAATGCTGAAAATTTAGGAATCATAGAGAGCAGGTTAGAGGTGACTCAAACATATCACTGGTGGTCTCCCTTCCTAATTTCATACCTCTTTAGCCTGTTTTGTGATTTATGTGAGAATAAGATTATTGGCTATATTTTATATAGACATATGTTTATACGCACGTGTATTTTTATAGATTATCCATGCATGTACATATGTGAATTACACATGTAATCATAAAATAAATGTTTATTGATTAATTGAATAAAATTAAATAACTGCCATCCAAACATCTTCTAATCCTTATAATATCTAAGATGTGTAATAGAGGAGCACTATGGTATCTGAAGTGTGCCTTTTTTTACTTTCAAAATCAAATTTTGAGGAAATCAAGTGCTATTTTAAGTCTTATTGTGGATTCTTTTGCAATGTATCTTGTAATTTTATGTGACCTTTTTTAATAAACAATTTTATATATAAATAAAATAATTATCTTTATCAACTTATCTTCTTTAAGACTACTCTAAAGAACATAAAAAATGTAATTCCATGATCATTTCATTCTCTGTTTTGCTCAAAGAACTGCCCCGCCTTTATCTTTTCTATGCTCAACTCCACCCCTATTTCTTGCTAATTCTCCCTCTAGTGTTTATTTAAGATTTGCTATATACAGAATTAAGAGAATCACAATGATGCATTCTTTTGTTCTAAGTTTATTTCATTTCAAGTCAACAAGCATTTATTAAGTACCTACTGGATGGCAAGCACTGTACTCATTTCTGGGGATCCAAGAAAAGCAAAATCAAAGAAATTGGAAAAAAAAAAAAAAAAAGGCAAATCACTAACTAAAAAGTAACCCCTGCTCTCAAGAAACTCACAATCTACAAGACACTAAGGATAAGGAAAGCCTTGCAGAAGGTGGGACTTTAATTTTCTGGGCGTGGAGGATAGCCAGTGAAAATGCCTGGAGACTAGAGATGAAATGTTCCCTGTGAGGAACAGCCAGATTGCCAAAGTAACTGACTCACAGCATCCTGAATTCAAATCTAGCCCTACTTAGTAGCTGTGTGATCCTGGGCAAGTCACTTAACTCTGTTTGCCTCAGTTTCCTCATCTGTAAAATGAACCAGACAAGGAAATGGAAAACCTCTCCTAAATGGAACGCTAGTCTTAGTATCAGGATGACAAATTTAAATTCCATCTCTGGCACTTTCTAGCACTAGAGTTTAACTGCTAGAGCATAAATAAGAGATGTACTACTCCCACTTGATAGAGAAGATGGGATTAAATGAATCGGTGAGTGGGAAATCAGAGTCTTCTAGGAGTATCTAGTAACTAGTAGTATTCACCATCACAAGAGGGAGCTTTTAAATAGCGAAAGTTTACAAATCATTCTGTTATCTCGTGTGGTAAATCATTACAACCAGATGAGTTAGTTTCATTGCTATTATTCTTCCTATTTGGGGTACAGCTAGGTGGTGCAATGAATATAGTCTCAAATCTCAAATCAAAAAGATCTGAGTTTAAATCAGATGACCCATGGGCAAATCAACCCCTACTTACCTCAGTTCCTCATTTGTAAAATGTTGACACACTAGAGAAAGAAATAGCAAACCATTTAAGTATCTTTACCAAAAAAATCTCATGGTCAAATGAGAACTCATGGTCACAGAGAACTGAACATGACTGAACAACAATTCCTAAAGAACAAATGAGGTTAAGTGATTTACTTGCTCAGAACCACACAGCTAGTTAAGTGTCTGAGGCAGTATTTATTTGTACAAACCGACTAAGTCCATAAAAGGAATGCATTTTCCCACATATATCATCTAGTGCAAAATTTAAAATTAAAATATCAAAATATCCTTGCAACCAAAGATATATATTATGTTGTGCACATAACTTTCATTTCAAATCTAATTTATCCCTATCCATCTCCCAAAGGGACAGCATGTACAGAAGGAGGGGAAAGGAAAAAAAAAAAAAAAGAAAAAAGTTCTTTCAGTCAGTGATTTTTAAGTGAGAGTAAAATTTCTCTAGGGTAATGAATAAGATTTAGATACTGACCAACCAACCAGTTGCTAGTGGTTTCAAGCTTGTGAATTGAATTACCAGATAATGAAAATGATGATTGTTTGCAAATGAACACAGCTGCACTCCACTGATAGCTATGCCAATGTGGGATTTGAGGGGGAATCCTGTCTACAGTTGTATTCTCTCTTTGAAACTGAGTGAGGTCATTCAAAGGCTGATTGGTTCATTCTAAGTGACCCTACAAATGGAATTAAAAAAAAAAAAAAAAAAACAGAATTGCAATTTCAATGCTGGAACTCGTGGTGAAGAACTTTCTCTGCCAATAAAAACCAATAAAAATTTGTCTGAGGACACTTGGAGATTGTGACTTACCCAGCATCATACAACCAATGTCTGAAAAAGGACTTGAACGCTTATTCTGTTGCTTCTCTCTCTCTATCCAGGACTCCACAATCCCTTTCATGTAAAAGCCATTCCATTGACCAAGAATTGAAACTCAACTCTTCTTCCTGCTTTCAAGCCCAATGGTCTAACCACTGCATCACCCAGCTGCCTAAGTTCTAAGGCTCATGTAACTCTAGATGCTATGACCTAAATTTTAGTCTTGGTGCTAGTTTTTGTGATTTGGGGAAAATCACTAATCTCATTTAAAAAACAAAAACGTATTAAATGGCTATTATTTGCAAAGGGCTTTTTATGCCTTCATTTTTTCATGTGTAAAAATGGAACAAATACCTAGTCTATTTCACAGAGAATTGGTGAAGATAAAAATGACAGAATAGAAGTGAGAATGTTTTGAGAAAGTTAAAAGCACTATATAAATAATATATGGCACCACAAAAGAAATTACTTGTTGTTGAGCTGCATCTGACTTTCCATGACCCCAACTGGGGTTTTCTTGGGCAGAAATATGGAATGGTTTGCTATATCCTTCTCCAATTTCTTTTATAGATCAGGAAACTGGGTCTCACAAGCCAATTTTGAATTTAGGTCTTCCTGACTCCAGGTCTGGAGCTTTAACCACTGTACCACCTTAGCTGGCCAAGTATTACTAATTAAACACAAAATGGTAAGAGACTTTTTAAGATTTTTTTTTTTTAATACTGCCTTTTCCAATTTGGATTCCAGTCCTTGATTACTTTCAGTGCCTTCTCAATCTTTTTAGGTAGCTTTAACTGTAGAGTTTAGAACTCAGACAGACAAGAAATACAGTACTCAGAGAGTTAAATGACATTTTGAATTTATAAAACAGTCATCTTTCAGTCATTTCAGGGGTTAGACAGTCATAATCTAGGCCTTTTTTTTCCCTCCGAGTTCTTGCTTTGTTGTCATTTTATTCTATTCATCAACTCTTCCAGTAGAGGGTGAGAAGGGAACACAGTCAAACTTATTACATCCTTTTATTTGTTATTGGTTCTGAAAGATGAAGTTAAAATGATTGGCTCTAAGTAGATTATGGAAACATAGTGCCTATGGATCCACTCTTTCCTATCTCTTATCAATCACAGATTGTACAGCAAAATCCCAAAGCGATTTGGCTGATTCTTTTATTTGCTCATTGTCTAAAGCAGACAGTATAGGGCAAAAAACCTTTGGAAATGAGAGCACCTGAATTTGGATCCCAGCTTTGAAACTTATTTTTGAACTTCATTTCCTCAAATGTACAGTTTCTCTCAGCTCCAAAATCCACAATACTAAAAATCTGTATCTAAAATACGTAAATCCAGTTGTCGGTGAGTTAGGAGGAAGTATGCCCCAAGCATGGGAAGATTTCTGGCAGAATGGGAGGAAGAGAACAATTTGTTTCAATGGCCATGAAACAGACACTGTAGAGCTTATTGACATATCGAAGACATGGAATCCCAGGCCATTGCCAGTTGTCTTGACTTTTTCCTTGCCATTGGACTTCAATGACTCTGGAAGAGTTCTGGGCTGACAACTCTGTGCAAATGTGCCTCACTTAAAATACAATTTAAGACATCTCTTGGGATGCCATTGGTTCCCTCTGAAAAGTGACATTTAAATCTAGTATAAATTACTAGAATATCTGTCGTCTTTTCAATACTGGAACTAGCTTGAAAATGGTGGCAGCCTCTTATGGCATCATAGGATTGAGATCATTCAAGATGAGAAAATTGAAGGACAAAAAGGTTGCAACCTGCAGGTAATGAATTCACTAACCACATTCCATCACTTGAGACAATTGGGGTTAAAGTGACTTGCCCAGGGTCACACAGCTAGGAAGTGTTAAGTGCCTGAGACCAGATTTGAACTCAGGTCCTCCTGACTTCAGGGCTGTTGCTCTATCTACTGGGATACCTAGCTGCCCCCCATCTCCTATCTCTATAACTAAATTCACTTCTGAAATTTCATTTTCCATTTCTAAAAATAGGCTATTTCCTATACCTATAACAATACCCTCTCCTTACCTCCACTTTGTAGAATATCTCACTTTCTTCAAAGCAAATCCTGATCTCTCCAATTTGCCAATCCAGCTTTCTCGCCCTCAAAAATGATTTTTTAATGGGGTATTTAATTTTCTTCATATATGTTTTATTCCTCCCAAGAGAAAGTAAGCATCTCAAGAGGAAGAAACCATTTCATTTTTGTTTTATCCCTGGTATCTGGCACAATGTCTACCACATGAATAAATGCTTTTTTGAATAGCTAAACTCATCTACATGCAATAATCCATCTTTATTTCAAGGGACAGATGCTCATATAACCCTCCCCTCAATAAACTAGAAATATAGAGTTGTCCACATGTTAAGAGGCATTTACTTGGAAGTAAAAGGGACAAAACTCATAAAAAAAGCATTAATAATTTTTTTCTGGAAATTTTCCATATGTATTTCCCTGGTTAATGAATCTCTGAAAATGAATGGATTATTCTTCAGCAGAATAACACATATTTTTTGCATCATGTAGGTAGGACCCATCTTGTTTCTAGAAAAATGAACTAATATAAAGGTTCTCTAATTTGGAGGATCATCAATACAACCCCTATATATACATATATAGGGGTTGATGGGGCTAACTGAAATATATATACTGAAATACATATATTTCAGTATATATATTTCAGTTAGCCCCATCAACACTTTATCAATCTGTTGTTTATAAGAAGAGAACTGATAGCTTTATCCCAGAGAAACAACATTAGTTATTTGACAGTATTCTCCAAATATTAGGCTAAGATATATTTCATCTACATCTTCCCTGAAAGAGAATAATAATAATGACATTAAGTATAATTATTAGCCTTTGAGCAGAGATCTCAAAATTTTTAGGTTCAGGATCTTTTTACTCTGTTAAAAATTACTGAGGCCCTCCTTTCCAAAGAGAGCTTTTGTTTTTGTAGGTTATTGTATCTATCAACCATTATCACATAAGAAATAAAAATACATATTAGTATTATTATGAAAATAGTTTTAACATCATAAATTTCCTAAGATAGTTTCAAGGACTCAACCACACTGTGAGAACTGTATAAAAAGTGCTTTCACACTATCACTGAGAGGCAGGTGGGAATTAGATAATGCAAATAATATTACTCCTATTGTAGAGATGAAAAATATATGGCACAATTCTGCCTTCAGAGATTTTTATCCCTTTTTGAAGGGTTAAAACTAACATATGAAACAACTGCAAAGCAAAAAATAAAAATATTAAACTGGGATAGTGTGAAATACAAGCCCAATAAAAGGTCAGAGAAGGGAGAGATCAAAGTGGTCTGGGGTTGTCATATAGTTACTACTATAATTTTGGAAAAAAAACAAATCAGGATGCAACTTCTGGAAAAAAATCTGATTTTGCAAAGTCTCTTTTGAAGTCAGAATACCAGATCTATCCTTCTCTAACTATATGATGTTAAGAAAGTCATTTTATACCTTGATTGTCAGTTTACTTTTCTATAAAATGGGGATATACCTATTTATCCTAGCTACTTTGCCTGGAATCAGTGGAGATAACATATTTGAAAGACTTGAAAACATATCTAAGTTACATTGCAGAAAAGGGATGGAATGCCAGTGTATTGTTGGAAATAAAAATACACAGGTTAGGCAGGGCAAGATTACAGAACACCCCAAAAACAAGCCTAGGAATTTAAACCTGCTATGGTAGAGAAAAGAGGATCACCACATGTAAATGAATTAACAAAGCAAAAGGCATTCCCCTCAAGAAATTTACAATCCATTTCACTGATTTCTACTGACAAAATACTAAACATGAATACCCATCAACATCTGAAAAATCATTTACATATATTGAAATATCTAGGATTGTTGAAATAATAATACCATAGCAAAAACTCTACTAACTAGTGCTAAATAGTAGGATAATTACTGCTTGGTAAAAGAGGAGGCAGGGGAGTAGCAAGTATTCTTGTTTCAAACAGAAGGCCTGAGTTCAAATCCTAAAATTTTTGTTGCTTGCCCCCTCCATGACCTTGGGCAAGCTGCTTTTTTCCCTTTCTTGGTTTCAATTCCTTAATTTATAAAATAAAGGGAACTAGACATAATCACTAGAATTAAGGAACTTCAGAAACCATCTAGTTTAACCCCTCCATTTTACAGAAAACTAAACTGAGGACTGGAAAGATTTCTAGCCTTAAGTAGTGGCTTAAGGTCTGCAAGGTGCTTTACAAACATAATCTCAATTGATTGTCATAAAAACTCTGAGAAATAGATGAGACTGTTTATCCCCATTTTACAGTTGAGGAAACTGAGCCAGGCAGTGTGGTTAAGTGATTTGTTAGTATCCCAGCTCATATTTGAACTCAGGTCTTCCTGATTCCATCTAGCATCAGAGATGAATTGAAACCTAGATTATGGGCCACCAAAGTTATTCTAAACCTATGAATATCATTAATTTCAATTTAATTTCCATATTAATCTTAAAATCCTAAATATATTTCTCTTTGATAGCTCAGACTGAAACAATTTCTCCCTTTCTTTTATCTTAGGCATCCTATATTGTGGATGCTCTTTTTATTTCTTTTGTTTCTGCTTCAGTTAGCCCAACCTTTTCAAAGTCCCAGAGTCTCCTAACCAGTTGTCCAGTTAAACATATAAACATTTTTCCCTTTTCCCTCAGAAATGTTGCCCTGTATTACACATAAATACGCAATAATCTTAAGTATGTCTCTGTGTGTGTACATACATAGATATGTATATTTCATTCTTCCAAGATCAGGGACTCCCTGTGAAAGCTGCTGGTTGATAATGATAGAAAAAAGTCTCAAGATATTTCAAAATTTCTGGTCTTTTTCCTGTTCTCTTTTCTAGACATGCTGTCTCTACTCTACTAATATACAGAAGGAGAAAAAAAAAAAAAAAAGCCTGAGAGACAAAAGGCAGAAATAACCCTGTGCTGATTCAACTGGAATCCAATTTGTGGAATTTCTTTTGTCCCCAAACTTCTTTTCTCCAATGGGAAAGAAATTAAGAGCCTGGGAAGAAAAGACATGTTTAATGATCAGATCCTCCTTGGAGGAAATGAAATTACTGGGGCCCAAGGAAGTAAGAGTGTCCTTTTAACTGCTGTCAGCTGAAAGCTACAGAAAATCCCACCCTCCAGGATATGATCTTTTTGTTTTTAACATTATTTCTAGCATAAACTATAGAAATAGAATCCTGGAGTGTTTTATTTGAAGGAAAATAAAGATATTGCCCTTTCAAAATTATAAAAGCAAATTAAAAAAAAAAAAAAAAAGAAAGAAAAGGAACAGTGATACCATTTGAAAGGGGAGGGGGGGCAGGGAAGGTACCTAACATGGCTGTAATATGTAAAACAGAGCAATAATTACAGAAGAAGGAAATTGGCTCCTTTCTTCCCCTTTCTTCCCGAGGAAAAAGGAAGTCAATTAGATAATGAAATAAAGTAGAACTGACTTCTAGTTGATGCGTATATACATACATACATATATATCTACAAAGGCACATGTGTAACATTTTAGTGATACACTATAAATTTATGTAATTTTTAATTGATTTCAGAACATTCCTACTCAGGATATGGAGGGTATGTAATGAATGGATATTTTGAAAACTGCTCTGCGTTCTCTAAGAAAGAAAAATATTAATCCCAACTACAAAAAGGTCTTTAAAAAAGATAATCAATGAATTCTGATATTGAGTACAATGGACGATTCACAAAACAGTTATTTACAATTTCAAGGTGAAGGTAGTACTCACAAAATTGGGTGAATTGTACAATTCAAGTTCCAAACGCCCCCAGAATCAAAATTAATTCAAGGTGAACTATGAATTGATAATAAATAGAAAACATTAATGCACTCGGACTGTCTTCAAAAACTTAGTGTGGAAAACATGGCTTTTTTGAAAGATAAAGCTCATTAAAAAAATCTTCACAGAAATCTTTCTAAATCTCACGTGTTCAAGAATACTCACTGGGATAAAATAATTGCATTCATTTGGGATTTCAAATCCAGTATTTATCAAATATCCAAGGAGGCCATCTAGGCAGTTTTTTAGGTAGAAAAATGAGGCAAATTTTAGTTTAAAAAAAAAAAAAATGAAGCAACTTCCTGTTTTTCCCCAACTCACTGCAGTTTTTACCCTGTAGAAACCTACACCCAAGTTAAGTATGTTTAAGTTATAAGCTTCTAGAAGTCCATTAGAAGCAAGGGAATAAGAGATTCCAATAGAATAACTAATACCCTCTTTGCTACTCTTTTGGGTGCCCACCGTTCGGCTCAGGTCAGCGGAGTAAGAATTAAATAGAAGACAAAGAAAGAGGATGGGTGGGGTAAGCCTTAGTGCTCGCCACTCGAGAGGTATGGAAGCTGAGTCACAGAAAGCCCATACATTCCGCTTTCCGCAGTATTAGTGAGGCCGGTCGACGTAACACCTTCTGGGTTTTCTGGATTTCTGCCTAAAGACAATGCCAATTTTCAAAGGGAATGGTCGCGTGTCGTGTCCCAGGTAGTACAGACCCCCCAGACAACGTGCATCTGGGAAGTGGGCAATCACATTTTCAAATAAATGCACCTTTAAATAGAGACAGTACGAGTCTAGGCAGCGTAGTGTAAAAAGAAAGAATGCTGCTTAATTCGATTCCTTTTCACCTCTCTCGGTCTTCCAGTATTTTTAAAGTATTTTCCGGGCGTCTACATGGGTGTCTGTGTGGGTGTGTATTGGATTTTTTTTTCCTTCTCCTTTTTCCAAAGCTGAACTATTCCAATCTAGAGAAAGCAAAGTAGTGCAAGCAGAGAAAGAGTTAAATCAGCCTCTCTATGACATCAGCCTCATTTGCATAGGAGGGAGGATATAGCTGCTCCGCAGCGCTCTTTACGCTACAGTTCGGAGCTGCCGCCTTGGAGATCTGACTTACTGGTGCGCCCTGCCCATCACTGGTGAGGATCCCGCTCCTATTTCTCTTTTCTTCCCTTTTCCCTTGTTTGAGCATCTCTAGACTTAAAAAGCAAGTAGTTTTTTGTTTGTTTTGGGGGGGAGAGACAGTAACACAAAACCCCAAATTAGACTCTTGGATGGCGTCAATCCTTTGCTTTGGGGATGCCCAAATCCTCCCAGCTGCTCCCTTAAAGTTTAGAATTTCGGACGCGTTTTACCCCAGCGAGAGCGATCCTAAACTGGTCCTTGTGGCCGCTGCTTCCAGGGATGGCTTAGACCCACCCTTGCTTCCTTTGTTTCGGTTAGACCGGAATCTGGGGCTCCTGCGCCCCTTGGAACGCGTAGCCTCAGCTCAATTAAAATCTTGGGCTGCGCTCTTTATGTTTTCGAGGCGGTTAGAACTCGGGAGGTAGGGAATGCCACCCCCAGATGCATGCTTCGTTTTTTAAATGTTAAGAGCTTGCAAATTAGAGCGAGAAAAGGGAAGGCAGCCTTGCTAATTTGCAGTGTGGCTGAGACTGAATGGTTCTGGGCGGTGGCGGGAGGAGGAGGAGGGAAGGAGGGAGGGAAACCGCTTCCCGGGTCTTTAAAATTCGGGCAACGTTGTGTCTTTTCTGACTGCATTGTTAAGCAAGAGAAAGCGGGGAGGAGGAGGTGGTGGTGGTGAACAGTTAAGGGCGGTGGTTTGAGCTTCCTCTGACTGCAGCTCTTTGTGAGGGGGGGAGGGAGGGAAGAATGCAGGACTCCTTCCAAATCTTAACCGAGATTGCAAACGGAGTGGAAGCATTTCTCCTGCCCTGCAACATATGCAATTAAAAAAAATCCTTCAGCATTGTCATTATTTTAAAAAAATATATTAATTTTTGATGGTCTTTTTTGATCGTAGGGAGAGTTCTACCAATTGTTCTTAACAGATCCCGCCTTAAACCTGGGGTGGTTTTTTTAATACAATTTTTTTTTATTGCATTTAACCAGATTGTATTTGGTTGAGCTCTTACTATGTAATTTGAATCTCCCACTTTTAAAGGAAGTGCCCTTGATAAATAATACCCCCTCTTTTTTTCCCCCCACCTCTACTCAACTTAGAAATAATAGGGGTTGGCTGTTTAGTCTCCTAAGAAAGGGGAAGATACTCAATTGCATCGAATAAAAGAGGAAGGGGGGGTGGAATTACTGCTGGCTTGGAGCCTCTGCGGAAGAACGCTAAGAGAGTGGGTGGGTGGTGGATTTCTCACCAAAAGCTGTTTTCCTTTGTATGCAGCTTAATCTGCAAAAATGTCTGACAAACCAGATATGGCTGAGATTCAGAAATTCGATAAGTCTAAATTGAAGAAGACAGAAACACAAGAGAAAAATCCACTGCCTTCAAAAGAAAGTAAGCTGCCTGTCTTTCCCCCCCACCCTCCCCACCACTTCCAACTGCAACCCCAACCCCCAATTCCCCAGCACACAGATCTTGCAACTGAGAGAAAAGACTTAGGCGGGAGGGGCTGTGGCTGGCTGGGTGGATGGATAGGAGGGAGGGGCTGAAGGAGGAGGGAGAAGAATGAAAGGCAGGAAACATTTGCGCACTTAAAATAAGAGGACTTTAAATAAAAGTATTAAAATCATGATATTTCTCGAGATTTTATAGGGGGTTCAAGTACAATGTAGCCATCAAAGAGAACTAGGTTATTTAGGAGAATCTTAAATGAGGGGAAAAAACCTATTCATCAGGTTTCAACCTGTTTTCTATAACTGGATTCCTAATGATTATCTTTTTTTGTGTGTTTGTGTTTTTTGTATGTTTTTGTTTTGTTTTTTAGCAATTGAACAGGAGAAGCAAGCGGGTGAATCGTAATGAAATCTGCCCTGCCAATATGCACTGTACATTCCACAAGCATTGCCTTCTTAATTTTACTTCTTTTAGCTGTTTAACTTTGTAAGATGCAAAGAGGTTGGATAAAGTTTAAATGACTGTGCTGCCCCTTTCAACATCAAAAGAATAAAGAACTACTGACACTGAATTGAATTGAAGGCCCAGCCGGCTGCCTCTTTCCATCTGCCTGTCCTGGCTAGTTTGGGTCCTGGTGGCATTTAAAAAAAAATTTTTTTTTTTTTTTTTTTTAAGAGCTTGCATGTTGGTGAAAAGAAGAACTCGGGTGCGACTACAGTAAATCTAGTTAACAGTAAAATGCAAAGCTGTACCAAGGTCCTGGCAAGCTGTAAAATGCAGTTAATCAGTGCCATTTTTTTTTTTTTTGTTCAATGATTTTAATTATTGGAATGCACAATTTTTTTAATATGCAAATAAAAAGTTTTAAAATCTGGCTGGTATTGATTGCTGTGTAATCTTTGGAAGATCAGTGTTGCAAGAAGAAACCTTGAGGGTCTGTCAGTGACTCCACAATGGTAGGGGGGTTCCTTTGGAAAAAGCAATAAATACTCCTCAAAATTGGTTTTTCTATGTTGGGTATATCCTATTGCAGGATAAGAATTTTCATCCCGATTATGTAAAATGTATATATGTGACTAGCATTCTGTACTAGTTACTCATGACTTTGTTTTCTTAGATTTACTTTTATTAAGAATTTGCTTTTATTTACCTGTGATGATCGTGTTAAAATATTGTGGAAGGAAACTGCTATGTCCACATTTTGGGATTCTTTTTGTATGACCTCACTGGAGATTAGTCGGCAACTTAAATGAGCACTTCATAAAACTAATCAATTAATGGCATTTGTGCAAATCGAGCCTGTATGAGAATTTTATATCTAGTAGCAGAGAGGTTATACATGTGCTTTCACCATATTTGTTGGCCTAATTTCTATTGAATGGTAAAATTATCTTTTTTTCCCAAGTAACAATTGTGATTTTAAAAGTTCACTGTTAAAAAAAAATTCATTGTACCATCTTGTATTAATTTGCATAATAAACCTTGATGGACTAAAAGTAGAGTAGCTGGCAATTTTGAGTGACATTTAATTTCTTTAGCTTATAATAGGATTCAAATTTCACTTGAGCTTTTATTCTTGGTTAGAGTTCTTAAATTAGTCTCCGGTGTAATTTTGTCTTTAATGGCACATAGGCAATTCTAGGAGAATCTCCTTTTCCCCGAGGTATCTGTTAGGAAAATAGAAATGGAACATAATTTAAAAGTACTTTTTCAGGAAAATGAAATCTTTAGGGTGTGGCCATCTTTAAAAAATTTTTTATTGGGGTCAAAAGGGCAACAGCTTTGTAATTGTCTATTTAACTAAGGCAGATAAAAGAGTTTGTATAATCCTTGGAAGCAAAAAATAAATGCTAGTTAAACTTAAAGAAACCCGGAATGAAAATTTTTTTCAAAGTCAGTAATAGGTTCTAGATTTTTCTGAAGACAACTTTTGAGTCTTAATGCAAATAGTGGAAGAAGAGGGGATGTGGATTGGTAGATTTCATTTCCTTCAGTCGCTGACTTTGAAAAAGGTACAGGAAACCATTGAGCTGCGGTTTTAGGTTTTATAAAAAAACAAGTTGATAATCAGGGTGAAAGGGTATTAATGTGGGAGGGTGGATAAACTAAGTGACTAAAACCCAAAGTGACAGCATTTGTAAAGTAAAAGATGAACCAGTAAATATAGGATTGGATTGCTATGTTCCATTACATGAAGCAGACCTAAAGAAAAAATGATTTGTCTAGAATATGTTTGGTTTGCAGTGGTGCAAGTAAAAGATAATGCTTACCAAGGAGTCTCACACTTTACAAGGATAGCTAAGATGAAAAGATCCCCATACTGGATAGTTTGAAACATGTAAAAACCAAGCATGTTTATATATGTGTGTGTGTATATGTAAACATTTAACTGCATGATCATATCTTAGGTATGCTTATGCCAAAAAAGCAGAAGGCGAAATTAATTTTTTCTTATTTTTTGCAGAAGGCAAAATTGGCATCGCATGGGGGAGGGGAATGATTCATGAAATTAGTAATGAAATATAGGACCTTTAAAGGAAAGGGGGAGGGCAATGTCAAAATCTACTGCAATATAGATTTAAAGTTGTCAGGTCCAGAGGCAACTAGATGGTGCAATGAGTAGAGCATCAGCTCTGAAATAGGTGGACCTGAATTCAAATTCAGCCTCAGATGCCTATCAATTACTAGCTGTGTGACAGTGAACAAGTAACTTAATTCCAGTTGCTTCACCATAAAACACAGAAAAAAAAAATTTGTTGAGTTCTGTGTTAAAAGGATGAGAGGGATTTTGTTATGTATTAATAACAAACAAGAAATAGAAATAATAATATGATTGCAGATATAAAGTAAAAATATTTGACTAGTAGGAAAATCAACTAGACTTAGAAAAACGAAGATATTAATGATTAGTAATGTTGGCACTCACTGGGTTTGGAGGAGTAGGATTAGATAGGAGACTACTCATAAATGGGGAATGCAGAACTTTTTTAAGATCAGACAATTCAGTCTTAAGGACTTCTGAATTCATTAAGAAAAATTAAAAGTAAAAATGGGACAAAGAGGAAGGAGGAAGAGGAAGCGGTCTGAACACTAAAGGACAATCTGAGACAGCAATGTTTATTTTCTTAAAATCATATTTCTCATGCTTCATCCCAATTTATTTTATGCAGTCCCCAGTTTATTTACTGACTGATTTATGACATAACTACCTTTCCAAAGTATAAAAGGAAAATTAATAATAGCCCTATTTATGGATTTATGAGGTTTACATTGATGCTATCAAAATAGTTCATTTTTAATCTGAAATTATAGTCCATTTCCCACCCCATTCCACCTCCACATACACATTCTTTAAAGCATACTTGGAGCAGAGATATATTTGAAAGCTATTTTTAAACAATGTTGAATGTACAAAGTACTACTTCCCTAATAAGCTTTACTTCCTTCTTCCTATTTAGAAATCAATATCAAAAAACTACTTCCAACTTTTAAGACATGTTTCTAGTGTGACTTAAAAAAGAAATATATATCCTTTCTAATGCAAAACTTCCTAATTCATTTTCTTTATAGATAATGATGATGGATTAATTCTAGTATTAATCAACTGAAATGTAGAAATGAAAAGGGGGTAATAACAATAATAATAGCTAATATTTGTATAGCACTTACTATGTATGAGGCACTGAGCTAAGAGCTCTACAATTATTATCTCATTAAATCCTTACAACAACCCTGTTCATCTGATGGCAAATCCAGCAGCATTCTCTTTCAACATTGCTTTAATTATTTTCACTCTTAACTAGCTTGAGGCAAATGGGACTTCGGCTCAGGGTGCTAGCATCTAAGATACACTTCTCCTCTGATAAGCACAGAGATATCTGCATCTTGTCCAATATCCTCCATTAGACCATGAGACACAGCCCACCCTCTCTGGATTTCTTTCCTCTCCCACTCAGGGTCCTGTTTCCATAGTATGCCCCATGGGGAAAAGAATAAATCAGCTCCCTCTTTGAACCAGACTTCAACATTCAACAGACTATATATTTTTTGCTGTTAATGCCTTCATCCGTCCTTTCCCCCAACTTTCCTGTTTTTGCTACAAGTAAAAACATTTTTAGTAAGAATTCTAGTAAGTGGGTTTGATATTCTGATAGTGTTTAGAGAACTTAAGTGAAGTGAATAGGTAACAGTACAAGAGCAAGGAAAAAAGTCAGTTCTCTAAGTTCACATCCTGCCTTAGACTCTTCCTAACTGACTTTGGGCAAGTCACTTAACCCTATTTTCCTCAGTTTCCTCATTTGTAAAATGAGTTAGAGAAGAAAATGGCAAACTATTCTGTATCATTGCCAAGAAAATATCAAATATGGTCACAAAGTCAGACTTGGTTTAACAGCAAAAGGAGAGATTTTAAAATTCTTAAATGCAAAGAGAAACACTTTTAAAAACATGTATTGGGGGCAAGGAACTGGACCTGTAGTTTCTTTGTCATGGTGTGGAAATTCTTTTCTTTTCTTTTCTTTTTTTTTTTTTTTAATAATTTTTTATTGATAGAATGCATGCCAGGGTAATTTTTTACAGCATTATCCCTTGCATTCACTTCTGTTCCGATTTTTCCCCTCCCTCCCTCCACCCCTTCTCCCCAGATGGCAAGAGTCCTTTACATGTTGAATGGGTTGCAGTATATCCTAGATACAATATATGTGTGCAGAACCAAACAGTTTTCTTGTTGCACAGGGAGAATTGAATTCAGAAAGTATAAATAACCCGGGAGGAAAAACATAAATGCAAGCAGTTTATATTCATTTCCGGTGTTCTTTCTCTGGGTGTAGCTGCTTCTGTCCATCTTTGATCAATTAAGGCTCTCTTTATCGAAGAGGTCCACTTCCATCAGAATACATCCTCAAACAGTATCATTGTTGAGGTATATAATGATCTCCTGGTTCTGCTCATTTCACTCAGCATCAGTTCATGTAAGTCTCGCCAGTCCTCTCTGTATTCATCCTGCTGGTCGTTCCTTACGGAACAATAATATTCCATAACGTTCATATACCACAATTTACTCAACCATTCTCCAATTAATGGACATCCTTTCATTTGGAAATTCTTTTCACTAAAAATTTCCCAAGGCTGCTAAAGTCTAAATGTTTTATCCATAGTCATACAAATAGAGTGTGTTTGAGGCAAGAGTGCAGGTTTTCCTTATTCCAAGATCAATCATATGCTGCGCTGCTTCTCAAAAGTAAATTACTTACATTTAAAAGTACATATTATTTTTAAATTTTGGTCTGGCACATAGTAGGCTCTTAATAAATATTTATTGATATGGCTTGACAGATTTATCAGTTACTCTCATTTGAATTGATTACTGCTAATATCTACTTTTAATTATTTAATATTTTTATTTCCCTCAATTACACATAAAAACAATTTTCATCATTCATTTTTGAAAAATTTTGAGTTCCAAATTTTCCAACCTTCCCTTTCCCTATCCTTCCCCCTCTCTTTGAAAAGATTATACATGTTCAGTCATGCAAAACTTATTTCCATGTTAGACATGTTGTGAAAGAAAATAGATAAAAAAAATATAAAGCAAAGAAAAAGTATGCTTCAATCTGCATTCCAGACTCCATCAGTTCTTTCTCAGGAGACAGATAGCATTTTTCATTATAAATCCTTCAAAATTGTCTTGGATCATGCTGAAATTATCTAAGTCATTCACATTGATCACTGTACAATATTGCTATTACTATATCCAGTGTTCTCCTGGTTCTGCTCATTTCACTTTGCATCCGTCTTTCCAGGTTTTTCTGAGAGCATCCTGGTCATCTATTTCGTAAAGCACAATCCATCACAGTATTCCATCACAATCATATACAACAATTAGTTCAGTCATTTCCTAATTGATGTATATCCCCTCATTTTCCATTCTTTACCATCATATAATTAGCTGTTTTTAAACAATAATATTGACTCAAAGATGCCCTCCCCCCTTTTTTAACTCAGTATGGGAAAACTCCAAAATAAATGGGACATTTAGAGTGAATTTAAATTTTCAATATGCTGGTTTGGGGGTGAGAGAGTGAGAATGAGGAAGGAGGGGTGAGAATTGTTTGTGGGTTCAGTTTTTTTTAAAGAAGTTTTAAAATTATAATCCTTCCCCCTACCCCAGCCCCTTAATTTAGCATTAATGATTCCAAATGTGCCTGTCACAATGCTGTGGAATTTCCCCTTAAAAAAATGTCCAAAAAAAATTCAAGTAATTCCTTCTAGATGTATAATCACCATATTCAACCAACATGGGAGAATATGTACTAATTTTTAAATCCTGAAGTGTAATGCCCAGAGTCAAAAGAAAAGAATCCTCTACTCTAGCTAACCAAAGCTATTTTATATTGTCTGGTGTGGATTTTCACTATGAGCTTTTATATCACAAAAACTGGCAAATGCCATTCATTAGGACTTTATTTATTGTTTTGTTGATTAGCCTTAAGAAGTGATAGAGAAAATGTTAAAAATGCAGATTAAACTTTAAATTATAGTGATTTTTTTTTCTTCTGGAGAACCAGTTGAAAAACATTTACCAGCACATTTCTTTCCTTGACATAGATTCTAATGGCAACAGAAATATCTGAGGATGAGGCAATATACAAGAAATTCATCTCACCCGTAGGACCCAAAATAGAATTTGTGGATTGAGGCATTTCTTTTCAGAAAGAATATGGGGAGGAAAGGGCCCTAAAGATATATATTCTGTTCTTGGCTTTTCTAAGTCTCAGTTTCCTCAGTTGCAAAATGAAAAAGTTGGATTAGGTAATCTCCTAAATCTCTTACAGATCTAACATATGATTATTTCAGGGAACTATGTTATTATTTGAGTTAGTTACCGACTACCATAGCCACTACTAGATTTTCAGAACAACATTTCTTATTGCTACATTCTATGGGCTTTCTTCAACTTGTCTTCTACCCTGGACTAATAATCAACTATAACTCAAGGACAGAAGAGCTGTGTCTCATACATTCGATTCCTTCATAACACCCATTGCAGTATGAAACAAAGCACTCCTTATTTGAGTACTTGTCACATCACAATTGTTTTTAGGGTGACCAGGCTTTAGGTTTTAACAGAGATCACTAGCGATAATTGGTTTGTGAACTATATTCATAAGGCAGTTTGAGCTATTACAGTCACATATCACCAGTAAGCAGGAAATTATGCATTTCCTCATTTCTACACTGAGGCCTGCAGAAGTGTGATACCCAAGCTAACCAGCTGTCTGTCTGCTTCTCTGAGAGCAGTTTCCAAACTAGAATTGAAAATGGCTAATAATTTCCTTAGTATAAAAATTGTTATTGCACCCCCCACACTCACCTCCCTCCCCCCCAATTTAGTTTAATTAAAAGTTATCATAAAATAATGGATTATGACTGTTTTCAGTTCTTTGGGATTTGGTGCTTTTGCTTATGAATTAACATGTTCATTATGAAGATAATGAAAGATATGAAGTTGCTATGTGGCTAATCACCCAATAAACTAAGAGTATCCAAAAGACTTTTCTAGCAGAACTATTCATATATTTTTAAACGACCTCTCACTAGAATAGGCTGCCTTCTTATTCAGGCCTAGGTCAAACTGACAAAATGAATTACTAATCTTGACTTTGCAAGGTTTATAATTTGGTTTTGTTGTTGTTTTTAATACTTTAATAATCTAGTGGACTACATCTCATCATGTAATCCCATGCAGTATTTAGGAGTGACCAACTATTAACCCATTTCTTGTTATTTGACCTTCCCATTGCTTTCTCTTTATTTCTCTTTGAAGGAATAGGCTGCAGCCTACTTGTACCCCTCACGTGTCTCTTCAGTGATCTTTGCATTTCCCACAACTTTGATTTATTATAGATCATAGTTTTTCAAAATTTACAAACATGATGAGATTTTGTTTTATCTTATATTCATTCTTCTTTATCGCTGGCTTAATTTTGACTTCTTCCTACCCTAATCCTATTTTTCTTTGCTATATTTAACATTTAGAGAAAGCAGAATTTTACTCAAGGCAAAAGTATTTTTGTTTATTTTAATGCATTTATCACAAGTTTAATGGCTAAGTCAAGAAGCATTTATTGTATAGTCTACTAAGGGACAAAGATAGTATTATGCACAAGGATGGAGAGAGAGGAGAGGAAAGGAAAGAGAAGAAGAAAGGAGAGGAGAAAGAGGAGAGAGAAGGAGAAAAAAGAAAAAGAGAGAGAGAAGGAAGGAAGGAGAGAGAGGGACAGGAAGAGAGAACAGGGATTATCTTTAAAAATCTTATCTATAAAATGAGGAAAACAATAGGACCAACCACCCAGAGTAGTCGTGAGGAACAAATGAAATATTTGTAAAACTTTATAAACTTCAAGAACTTTAAAATGCTATGTGAATTCTACTTATTATTATTATTATTGAAAATTGTCTGCCCCAGTTGTGCTAAGAACTTTATCATTATAGCCTATGAAAGGCATAGGTGGTATTGAACAAATATTGCCATTATATAAGGAAATAGTGCTGGATTTGGAACAAAAGGACTTTCATTTAAATCCCAACATTGCCCCTTGCTACCTGTGTGAACCGGTAAGACACAGTTCATCTATCTGGTGACATTTTCATTTCTTCATTGTTAAATACAAAGCTTGGACTGGATGATCTCAGACACTGATTCTGAGTTTGTAGTCTGGATCAGTGGTTCTAGAGTTGTTGTTGTTTTTGTTTTTGTTTGTTTGTTTGTTTTGTAATTGCAAACTCCATCCTTTTAATTTTTTTTTATTATAGCTTTTTATTTACAAGTTATATGCATGGGTAAACTGAACAGCATTGACAATTGTCAAAACTTCAATTCCAATTTTTCCCTTCCGGAATTCCCCCTATCTCCTCCCCTAGATGGCAGGTTGACCAATACATGTTAAATATGTTAAAGTATAAATTAAATACAATATAAGTATATATGTCCAAACAGTTATTTTGCTGTACAAAAAAGAATCGGACTCTGAAATATTGTACAATTAGCCAGTGAAGGAAATCCAAAATGCAGGCAGACAAAAATATAGGGATTGGGAATTCTATGTAATGGTTCATAGTCATCTCCCAGAGTTCTTTCGCTGGATGTAGCTGGTTCAATTCATTACTGCTTTATTGGAACTGATTTAAACCCCATCCTTAAAAAACAAAAAAACAAAAAAAACAACAACAACAACAACAAAAAAAAAAAAACACTTCAACAAAATGCTTGCAATAAAATTTTCTAAAAGGATATTTTGTAAATGCCTATTACTAAATGCATCATATAAGCTATGCCACTAACTCCTGTGAAGTGGAAAGAATATATACACTCATATATAGGCTTTTTTTTTTTTTTAAATTTGTGGATCTTCTTGGCCCTTCTGCTCCACAGGAATGGAATGTAGTTTGAGAAACATGAGTCCAGGTGATGAGGAATGCTTCTTGCTCTTTTGGAAAGAAAACAACAAATGAGCATTTGTTTATGTATGATAATTTATATTTTTATAGCACTTTAAAATTCACAAGAAATAACACAAAAAAGTTGTGATTTCTTAAGTGTAAGTAGATAGTCTTCTACCAAAGCTGACTGAAACCCCTCTGGTACACAGAAGTTGGTCTTTTGGAGTTGTTTTGGCTAAAAAAAAAAAAAAAAAATCATCAACCTGATGCTTATCTGATGACAAGCAGGCTATTTCCCATCAACTTAGCAAGGCCTGCCTCAGCTTGTATTCTGTTGGGATAGCCTTTAAGAATTCAATTTTTTTTTTCAAACTCCCTAATATATTGTACTGTACATTGTGCTGCATGACCTCTACTTTAGTACAACTGCATAATTTATGAATATTCAAGTAAATCAAGATCTAAACCTGACAACTGCTGAGTTAGAGTTTCAAATGTAGTAAGTTTTTTTTTTTTTTTTGAATTGACCTTTTTTTCTAGAAATGGAGTGTTTTTAACAAAAGCATTTTTGTTCAATTCAATCCAATTCCAGAAACATTTTATTAAGTCTTCAAAAACTTAGTTTTATTTATTTGTTTTTACCTTTCATGACAGTGCTTTAAGGAACTGGAAATTGACTGGGATGTCTACCAATTGGGGAATGGCTGAATAAGTTATGGTATGTGAATGTAATGGAATATCATTGTTGTGTAAGAAATGATGAGCAGGCTGATTTTAGAAAAGCCAGGAAAGACTTACATGAACTGATGCTGAGTGAAGTGAGCAGAACCAGGAGAACATTGTACACAGTAACACTAAAATTATGTGATGATCTACTTGGCTTTTCTTAACAATGGAGTGATTCAAGGCAATTCTGCCAAGTTAGAGAAGCCACCCCAAATTTCATAGGGACTATTTGTGTCCAATCTTCATCAGAACATTCCATGCTTGTATTGGTCTGATCAGTTGCAATCAGACACACTCTAATTTGATTCTAACATAGTGATTTGAGAATGATGGACAACAACCAACTAACTAATCAATAGACTTGGGATGGAAAAGGTCACCTGCATCCAGAGTAAGAAATATAGAGATTAAATATGGATTGAAGCATAGAATCTTCACTTTTTGTTTTCTTTCTCACATTTTTTCTTGCATTGATTTTTCTTGCATAACATGATAAATATGGAAATATATTTAAAAGAATTGCAGATATTTAACATATATCTGTCTTGGGGGGGAGGAAAGGGAAGGAGGGAGAAAAATTTGGAAAATAAAGTCTTACAAAAATGAATGTTAAAAATTATATTTACATGTATTTGAAAAAATAAAATGCTATTGAATTTTTTTTTAAAGAGAGAGTACTTTAAGATAATTGTATAAATATGTATGCTTATATTGGATTTACATATATTTTCACCATGATTAACATATTGGATTACTTGCTATCTAGGAAAGGGGGTGGAGTAGAGGTGGGGTAATTGGAACACAAGATTTTGCAAGGGTCAATGGCAAAAAATTATCTTTGCATATGCTTTGAAAATAAAAAGCTTCAATAAAAAAGAGAGTATTTTAAGGAAGGAACCAAATATAAGTAGACTCTGAAAAAGACAGGCTTGGGGAAGAAACAGAGACAGGGCAGTATTAGTGCCTGTTGAGGGGAGAACAGTACTTCTTGGTGGTTCTCGTGCTTGTATGGTATCTTGGAGGAGCAGATGGCACCTATATGGTCACAGCTGCAGATGAATGAATTGCACTCATTGCTTTTGCTTGATAGTTGTAGGAATAATGTTTGGTACAGGCAGAGGGGACACTTAAGAGCTGAATTTTGAAGAGAATTAGGATATGAATGAGGAATGAGAACATTTCAGGCATTTTTAAGTTGGTTGGTTTAGACAAAGTACAGTGTGTGAGGTAGGAGTTATATTGAAACCATCATAGAAAGACAGGCTAGAGCAAGATTGTTAAGGGCATTACCTTTGAAAGAGAGGACTGTAACTGATCCTGTCAGTGATAGAGGGACACCCGAGTTTTTCAAGTAGGTGAGTTAGATCTGAGCTGGAGGAAATCACCTGGGTAGCTGAGCAGAGGATGGATTGCAGTGAGAAGAGGCTAAATGAGGCATGACCAATAAGGAAGTTATTGCAATAATCCAGGTGAGAGTTGATGAGTGCCTGAACCAGAATGGATGTGGTATAAATAGAAAGAGGACATACTAAAAGAGAAAAATCCATGAGGTTTGCCAAATGTAGGATAGATGGACTAAGGAGGAGTGAGTAGCTGAATATGTCTTTGAAGTTTTGAGCATGAGTGATCAGAAGAATGGCACTGACCTGTTATAGATTTGGAGGTTAGAAGTGATGTAATGAGGGGGATGGATAAATTCTGTTTTGGACATGATGAATTTGGGGTGGCTTTGAGACATCAAGATAGAGATATTTGGTAGGGACTCTGGTTCAGTAAGGAGATGAGAATTGGATTATGTAGATTTGGGAATCATCTCTATGGAGATCAAAAATTAGATAAAAACACAGAGAGACAGAGACAGAGGGACAGAGACACAGAGACACAGAGAGTGCACAGAGAAAAGGTCCCAGTATAAAAACCTGAGGTGTATAAATTTATAATTTCAGAAGAAATCTTGAATATGATGAACACTGAATATCACACAAAATGAAAATGACTATATTTTAACATATAGGAAATAAATAGTTACTGATACAGGAGTCATCAGATTCAGCTGCCTATATAGAATCAATTTACAGACCAGCTGGAAAAAAGGTCAAAATAAACAATAGATAAAAGGACAAAGACAAGAAGACAACACCATGAATAACTGAGATAGCTTTAATATAATCTATTCAAATGAGACTTTGAGAAAAACAACTTTTTTCTTTTTTATTAATTTTTTCAATTAATATTTATTTTCTCTCCATTCTATTTCTCCATACAAACTAGGAAAAAGAAAAAAAAAAGAAGGAAGGAAGGAAGTTAGAAGGAAACTTTGTAATAAATATGCTTAGTCAAGCAAAAATAAATCAATTCCCACATTGGCCATGTCCCAAAATGTGCATCTTATTCTATATATTTTGTCCATTACTTCTCTCATGAGGTTGATAAGAAAAAGAATTTAGAAAGATATAAGAATTCTGATCAATCTAATGACCAACCACAATTCCAGAGAACCAATGATGATACATGATACCAGCCTTCTGATAGAGGAGTGATGGGCTCATGGTGTACTATATGATGCCTCTCTCAAGGCATAACATTTAGTTCCTTAAAAAAAGATACCATATAAAAATATTTTTGTAGCTAGCCACTGTAAGAATTTGTTTTGCTTAAGACTTTCTTTTTCTTTTCTTTTCTTTTTTTTTTTTCAATTGCAGAGATAGGAAGGAGAGAATAGACAAAAGAAAAAAGAAAAAAAAAGAAGGTGATCACTGAAACAAAATTTTAAAATATAAAGAAGAGAACAGAAGGAAAGTCAGAATGACTTACAGATATGCACAAGGAGAGATTTGAAAGTTACATGTTGAATTCATTATTATGAAAAGAAAAGCAAGCTATATATAATAGTCTCAGCTTTATGTATATCCTCATTCTTTGCTACTATGTATATGGGAATGCTACTTTTTTCTTTAGCTTTAAATACCAAATAAAACTTTAAAATAAACTTTTGATATTAAAAAATGAGAAATGGGGAAGGCATTAAATTTGATAATCACTCCAAAAAATATAACCAACATAAAGTGGTTGCCACAATAAAAAGGCCAAAAGAGCTTGAAAATGCTTTGGTTGGCAAACATCTAATGTCTACATTGAGTGAGGAGTCATGGCAGCCAAAGGCATTGCCAGTATGGAATAAAAACTCATTTGTTAACGTAATGGAAGAGGATGAAAGATTATGAGTGGTATTACCTCATACTACAGCAAAAAACAATAAAGGTAAAAATAAACCTATGGGAATTTTATTATAAGACTCAACAGGACCGCATCATACCTAGAACATTCACAGATAAAACTGATAGGACAACACCTAGAAATTGGCATGTTTTGTATAACTTTTTATAACCATCTATTTTCAGAAGTGAAACTTAGACTTCATCTTTTCATTCATGATGTTCTGTGAAGAAGTAAAATGACTCTTAAAGTCTACTTGAGAAGACCAGCCAGATCAGATTGAATAAATCCGTGATGATGAAAATGTTTTGTTTTGTATAGTTGAATTTTGAAACCATTAAGGTTTGATTTTATAATATATCTTTGGAAAAGGAAGAAACCAAAGGAATGAAATTATACATATGTATATAATAGACTAGACTTATAATTTTTTCATTGTAGGAAGCTCTCAGAGCAGATTCACATCTAATATTCAATTTAAAAGTCTTAGGGAACTGACTGAGGCATTGAAGGTTAAAGCACTTTAGCAGGATCACAGAGCCCTTTCTCCTGACTTTGAAGACTATTCTCAGATAGTTTTAGGAAAACTTGGAAAGACTTATATGAATTGGTACAAAGTGAAGTGAGCAGAACCAGGAAAACATTGTACACAATAATAGCAATACTATATGATCATCAACTATGAATTACTTGGCTATCTTGTTATATACAATGATCTAAAACAATTCCAAAAGACTTATGGTGAAAAATACTATTCATTTCCAAAGAAAGAACTTATGAGCTCTCTGCAGATTGAAGTATGCCTTTTCACTTTCTGTTTCTTGCTTTTTTATTGTTTTGTGTTTTTTCTTTCCTGCAACATGGCTAATGTGGAACTATATTTTGCATAACTTTATCATATCTATTGCCTTCTCAACTCATAGGGGGAGGACAAGAAGGGGGTAGAGAATCTAAAACTCAAATATTTTAAAGTGAAAAACATAAATAATTTAAAATACATATTTTAAAAAAAGAGAAAGAAGGAAGGAAGGAAAGAGAGAAAGAAATGAAGGAAGGAAGGAAAGAAGGAAAGAAGGAAGGAAGAAAGGAAGGAAGGAAAAATCTTGTTCTTTATTCATGATGCCATGTTGCCATTTTTAATCCCAAAGGGGCAGTTGAGAGCATTTTTATAACCTCTGATTCATAAGTCCCCTTTTTCATCTTTATAAAATCTTTATAAAAATAAAAATTCAAGATGAAAATAAACTGAAGTCTTATCTTCAGAGTTTAAGATCATACAAGACTCCTTGCTTAACAGAAACACAGAAATAACCATTCTCTGGATCTCCATTGACATAAAATATGGTGAAGAAGATGTAGTGACATTTCCACTAGAGAATAAGGTCCTCCCAATGCTGTTGTTTTTGTGTTGCATTGCACTGTATATTACATCAAATCCAAAATATTATAGGGTCTCCTTAACAAGATCCATGACTACTCCAAAAGAGAACAGTCAAAAAGGAAAAACAAAATGATCAAGAATCACACAGCATGAAAAGGAGTAGATGGGCTGCTATGTGCATTGAGGGAAGGAATACTAGCATTAATGAGATAACAGATCTGTGAAAGAGTGATATGATTGCAATGTACCATGATAGAAAAGGGAAATACAAAGATAAAAATTGAAACTACAGCCTCTGCCCTCCTGGAGAATGTCAACTTCTATTGTTCAAAAAAACCTTGGAAAATATTTGAAATATTAAAGAAAGAAGTTGGAACTTGGAAATGACTACTGTAAAAAGTTTTTTTTTTTTTTTTAAAGTTAAAAAATAGTGATGTTAACAAACCTAGTTAAATCCCAAGTCCCCATACCTGAACTGAAAAGATTAATTTATAAGTTTAGCAATTAATATATGTCAAGAGTTTTTTTTTTTTTTTTTAATCACCTGTCCCACAAAAGGTGATTCTGAAGTTTAGATCTTTGAAATTCCCATGTGTTATTTCCTTTCCCATTCTCTACTGGAAGCTGAAGATCCATTTATTTTTGGAGCTTCCTGGGCATTTGGTTTGACCAATCCCATCTGTGTCTTGACTTCCTGCTATGATTCTGCACACCACAGGTGCTCCTCTTTGGAGCCTTGTTTTGTGTCTCAGTAAATGTGAATAACATAACAACTACTACCAGCGTTCATAAGCAGTGAGGGTTACTTTATTCTCTTACAACATATCTAGATTAAAGCAAAACATTGTAAGCAACTTGTACTTCTTTGGGGAAAGAAATTTGGGCAAATGTTATCTCCCAAATATCTTGGCTGCTATTTTAACCATCACTCCTCCCCTCTTGCTTATTTCCTCCATTGTGATTAAAAAAAAGTAAAATAAAATAAAAAAAAGTGGACCCAGACTCTACCATTCAAAGTGAAAGAAATTCCGTCCAGTTGTGTCTGACTTTTCATGTTTCCATTTGTGGTTTTCTTGGCAGAGATTGGAGTGGTTTGCTATTTCCTTCTTTATCTTATTTTACAGGGGAGGAAACTGAGGCAAACAAGATTGATGACTTGTCCAGAGTCATACAGCTAGCCAGATTTGACTTCATAGAAGATGAGTTTTCCATTTAGTGGAAGCTAAAATTAATGTCAATTATTTATTATATTCCTGAAGCTATTGGGTACATTAGCCAAATGCATGAAATAAAACATTTGAAAGAGAAGGCAAACATGTATATCTATATCTAGATAGGCTAGAGATGTATACTAATGAACACAAATTAACCCTTGAAAATCAATGTTTTCCCCAAGGACTACTTTCCTATACTATACACATGTTGCCCTTGATAGAAACAGGGAAACTCAGAATAGAGATGAGTTTGGGGAGAAGATAATGTATTCTATTTTGGTTACATTGACTTTGAGATATCTATTAGGCTTGCAATTCTAAATGTCCAAGAAAAGTAGTTGATTATCAGCCTGGAGCTCAGGAAAGAGAATAGAGCTATATATACATTCAAAGTGATCTGCATGAGATGATAAATGGATTATGGAATGGAAGCTAATGAAATTACCAACAAAGTGTAGAATGAGAGAAGAGACCCCAAGACAGAGGTGGGATGTCCCCATAGCTGGGCAATGAAATATGGATAATGAAAGGACAAAGGAAACTGAAAAGGAGCAAAAATGTAAGAGAATCAAGAGGTTTATACACAGAATTAAGGGAAACCAGTGCCATGAAAATCACAGAGGAAAAAGTATTAAGAGGAGTGGATGATTAAAGAAGGATAAGGATTGAAGAAAGGCCACAGAACTGGATTAAGAAATAACTTCTCATTTTTGAATTTAGCTGAATGAGAAAGTCAAAAGTCTTTTCGCAAGGGATTAAGAAGTGAATAAGAAAAGAAATGAAGAAAAAGAGTATAGATAAATCTTTAAAAGAGATTTTCTGTGAAAGGAGGGTAAACTGGAAGATGATACCTTGAGGAAATGGGAGGGTCATTTGAGGTTTTTAAAATATGGGAGAGACTTGATAATGTATGTTGGCAGTAGAGAAGGAGCTAGTTGGAAGGGAGAAATTGCAAAGGGAAGGAGGATGATTATAACTATGGAGGCATTCTGCCTGAGGAAAGATCAAGGACACAAGAAAAAGGGGTGTATGGTTGCAGTTGGTCAGTAGGTCATCTTTACTAGTATAACTTCTGAATTTCCTCTTCCAATCTACATGTACACTAGAAACTTTCCAAGGCTAGGCTGACTGCATATCTCACCTGAGGTTTTATGGGTATCCCTGAAGGGTGGGAGGGACCATCTCTAATGATTAGCATCTCAGTGTCACTTACCCAATTAACATCAATTAGCTTTACGGAAGGTATATTTATTTCAATTTGATCTTATGCTGAATTTTAAAAATCAGTTTATTATGATAAATGTTTTGAATTTATGTACAAATCCAGAAAGAAGATTGTGGGGACTGAGTGTGGATCAAACATAGCATTTTCATCTTTTTTATTGTTGTTTGCTTGCATTTTGTTTTCTTTCTCATTTTTTCTTTCCTTTTTGATCTGATTTTTGTCATGCACCATAATTGTGGAAATATATATAGAAGAATTGCACATGTTTAACATATTGGATTACTTGTAGTCTAGGGAAGGGGGTAGGAGGAAGGGAAGGAAAAAATTTGGAACACAAAGTTTTGCAAAGGTGAATGTTGAAAATTATCTATGCATATGTTAATAATTTATAAAAGAAAATCCAATTTAAGTCTTTAAAAAGAGGTGAGAAATGTTTGTAGCAGCCCTTTTTGTATTGAGAAGGAACTAGAAATTGAGTGGATGCCAATCAGTTGAAGAAGGGCTGAATAAGTCATGGCATATGAATGTAATGGAATATTATTGTTCTATAAGAAATGATCAGCAGGATGATTTCAGAAAAGACTGAAAAGACTTACAATGACTGATGCTAAGTGAAGCAAGTAGGGCCAAAAGTACATATACACAGCAACAAGAAGATCATTTGATGATCAACTGTGATGGACTTGGCTATTTCCAACAATGAGATGATTCAGGCCAGTTGCAATAGATTTGTGATAGA